>NC_089744.1:29850000-30475000 GCF_040412425.1 Macrobrachium rosenbergii | reverse complement strand
AATAACAGTATGGGAAAGGCTTATAAGAGTGTGGGGAGGGTTTAAAAGCCTTGAAATATATACGTATAGAGTAAATAATAAAATAAATATAAGGTCGCTACTTCGTGGATTTTAGCCTAACGTGGGGGGCTCTAGAAACTGAGCCCCGCGATAGACAAGGGGACGACTGTGTGTGTGCATATGTGTGTATATATATATATATATATATATATATATATATATATATATATATATATATATATATATATATATAAATATATATATATATATATAAATAAATATATATATATATATACATGAAACTGCTGGACAATGGATGAACCCTAAGCAAAAAGCTTCGTGAAATACCACAATAGCCACTTTATACAACGATACGTAGCAAGCACACCAGCAGCATGTTGAGCCCATACAGAGACCCTGCCATTCACTTATACCTTGAGTGTGCTACGCTGCTTCCTGATGTTGCGGCTCCTTCTTTCAAATATCTCTTTCACTTTGCCCACCATCCCCTTCTAAGTCTTTCTCTCATCTTTACTCTCACAACTTCCCATCTCTCTATTCTTCTCACATGACTAAACCATCTCAAACCACTCTAATCTATCTTTTCACTACCCTTTTGCCAGTCCAATGTATGTCTACATTTCTCACCTTTGCAATTACAATATTTCTTTTTATATAACAATGTTCCATACACACTTCATTCTTCCCTACAGCTTCCATCTTCTTTCTTTTGTTTGCAATCTACATCCACATTTCATTCCACACTGAGGAGAGCTGGTTCAACTATCTCTACATATATATTGACCTTTGTTTCCACAGACACTACCTTTCCCCAAATCTTTTGCATGTCTTTCTTACATTCATCTGTTTTGTGACTCATTTCTCCTCTCCTTTTCTCTCATTTTATTATTCAAGGCTGCCTCTCTTCTATCTTCCATATACAACAAATTCTCTAATACTGTAATCACTTCATTAACCAAGGCGTGCATTCTCTTTTTAAAGCATCTCTTTTCATCATTCGTTTTCTCATTACTTGCTCTCTCTGTATTTGCTTGCTTGTAGATCTTATTCATGCTGAAGTCCTTGTTCCTATAATCCCTCCCTCTTTTTATTCTATGCCTCATTCTTCTTTCTCACCATCTTAAACAGCTTATCTACCCTTCTGAACTCCTCTGCACAATCCTATATTCTGTGTTTTAGTTATACCTTAATTAATCCCCTTTTCTCCTTCACCAGTCTCTTCATTTCCTCACCCAACCAATCACTGTTTTTATTTCCTCTTCACACCTTCCTACCTCAAAAATACATGAAGCTGACTTCATCCTGGAATTTCCCACATTTTTTGTATACTAATCCAACCCCTGTCTTTAACCTTAGGCCATTTTTCATCCCTTTGTTCCTTACACGCTTTCTTTGCTTCCTACTTAACAATCACTTGTCAATTACCCTTACAGCTACATTTCACCCCTTTCTCTCCTACCTAAACCCCCATTTTTCTTAAATTTTACATTAACTGAATAATAATCAGATATACCTTTAGTCAATCCTTTTCTCACCATATTAGTCAATCCTTTTCTCACCATATTATCTATTAACTTGTTCTTCCAGATAAATAATCCAGAAAACTAATTTCTAGACCATGTTCTCTTTCCCAAGTGCACTTGTGTATAGTTTGCTTTGGGAAAAATGTATTTCCATTGTTCAAGCCTCTTTCCAAGTGCAATTCCACAAGACTCCCTCCATTCTCATTTGTGCCATGATTCTATATCTGCTCACAACCACACCTTTTTTCTCTGTCACCTACCACTGCATATGAATCATACAAATAATAAAATCAATACAGCAACCCAGTTCTCCCCTTGGCAACATTAAATATTTTATGATGTAAGACTACTCATTCTTTGGTTTTGTGTGTGTGTGTGTGTGTGTGTGTCTTATATAGTACATATTTTTTAGTTCATTAGGTTACAATAATTAACTTTTGGACATCAGGAAAGGTTTAAATAGGTCTGACACAGGTAACCAGGTGAACATGTTATAATACAAGTAATATTTTTTTGGGGTTGATACCTTTTGGGATGGAGCAAAGCAACAATTGAAAGAAATGACATGAGATGTGGGTCCAAATGCTTGGGATAAGAAAATTATTCACAGTGAGGAATGACTGATGTTTCCAGTTAATACACTACTTACTGGAGATAGTAAAAAAAACAGCAGCCACTACTGAAAGTTTCAAAGTTAGGAGAAACTGCAGAGATTAGTGAAAATGTTTGAAAGTGCTTGCAAGAGGAGAAAACTGAGACTAAATGTGAAAAGTTTAAGGCTATGAAGATAACTGAAACCATGAAGGTAGAGCAATGAATGTTGATATGAACTGTGGCAGAATAGAAGCAATTGACTGGTACAGATATTTACAATTAAATATAACAGATGATGGAAGGATGAAATAAGAGGCGAGGCGAGTCCAAGAGCAAGTGAAGCAAAGAAGATAGCTGAAGTGAGCAAAAGATTGGAAGTGAGCTTGGAAGTTTATGGTAGGAATTTCTGAAGGGAGCACTGAGACAAATCTTTATGGCAGTGAAGTGTGGATATACAATATAAAAATCTATATAAAAATTTAAAGTTTGATACAAATTAAATTGTAGGCTGTATTAAAGAATATTCTGCACTTTCCAAGAAGAAAATCTAAATTATTTGGTAATAAGAGCTGCCAAGGATTTTGTTCACACATGTTAAAAGACACCACATATCAACATACTACTATGATGATGAGGATGGAAAAGTTATACATATGAAGAAAGTTATTCTTACAATATTTTTTATTCTTTTTCAAATACCATAAAGCACCAAGGAAAAGCCACACTCAAGACTGCACAGACAGATGTCTGCACAATATTCCTACCCTACCCTGTGCAAACACGCACCAAGTCAATTAAATCTAATAAATCCACAGAAGTGGGGGCAATTCAGAACTGCATTACAGAAATAAGAGAAATGAAATAATATTTTTCTTGAAATATACCATCAATACAACATTCCAATAGGCAATAAGTCTCACTCAAAACCTTTGTCACATTGTTCAAATCAAGTACAGAATCAAAATCTACTCTTTTTGTAATATCACACACAAGCAAACCACAGGTGCTGGATGTATTGTTACGTGTGTACAGCATTAATATGTAATGAATGGTGCAACCATCAACATTTGGGAGAACGCTTTGCTCAGGAGCTCTAATCAAGGTCTAGAGAATACAAGGTCTTCTCACGGCTGACCCAAAATTGGGATCTAATGCGCAGGTAGAGGTTGTGACGTCACGCGGTCTACTCACGGTCCTTAGTGATCTCTGACTGATCAGTTCGTTTACAAACAAACACTGTAGGCCTTGCTTCCACATATTTGGTACTGATATTGTCCGTAATAGCGGCCTTATATTTTTTTCTTTCTTGCTGCAATTTAGACAGTTTGAGTGATATGAGCCAAATCTTGTGCAGTAAACAGGTACTTTGAAAATGGGAAAAAAATAGGGATCTAATTCTTCATAGATTTCCTATGGACGAAAAGCGTAGTGTCGCAAAAAGATGGAGTTATGATAAAGGCACAGATGCTTTATATGAACCTAGCTCAAAAGTGCAATGTGTAAAGGTCAGACCTTGGAAACCGCTTATTCATTGTAATTTCGACACCGATATAACTAAAATTCTCCTATTAAGATAGCGAGAGTTGGATTTTCTATAGTTGGTATGATTCATGACTTGGGGCAACAAATATAAGGTTATGGAATTCAGTAGGCAGTGGCGTAACTAGGCTAATCCAACATTGTTAATCCTGTGGATTATTGCAGGGAAATACATGTATTTGCCGATGCTCCTCACTTGATAAAACTCATCAGAAACACTTCACTTTCTGAGACCATGGATCTAGGTTATCGGACTGTAGGACTGCTTACACTGAGTCAGGGAACCAATTAAGAAAAGTAAAGGTGATCTAATGACAACTCGAAAACTATTTGAAAAGCATTCAGAGTGTTACAGGTATGGAGGGTGCGACAGTGAAATTAGCGTTACAGTTACTCTGCCACTCACAAAAATCTCAAACACTTCGGAGAAAAAGGTCAGATTGTGGATAGGCACTGGGAGAGTGCAATCCAGTTCATTTGCCTTGTTGATAAGTGGTTTGATTTATTCAGTTCTGGAGTGCCTTTCGATAGAAAGTCTTCACGGAATGCTTACGGGCTAATCTTAGAAACCAAAACAAAACATTGCAAGAGATGATACACCTATCCAGAACAATGAAAAGTCTGGGAGGAAAAGGACTTTACCCTTTCCAAAAAGGCCTTGTGATACCTTGCAAATCTCTAACGAACTTGCCAGGGATGTTAGGTGAAATTTTGCAATATCATACATCTTGACTCATAGGTTGAATCGAGATGGACTGGAACACTTTTTTGGCTGTATATGGTAAATGGGTGCATGTCATCAGCACCCATCATCTGTTGAATTTAAGCACCGAGTTTGAGCCCATCTCCTGGGAAAAGAGAGAACTCTATGAGGCGCAAAATACAATGTTGAAAATTGTATTAGCGATAATATGACTGAGGTCTCATTTTCTAACTTGATAACCAAAGAAAGCACTTCTTACGAGGTTGAAGAAACATCTCTTCAGAAAGCGTTAAGCTTATCGGCAATATTGTTTCGTTTGCCAATGGAGGAATTGCAGGATGACAATGAAGACAAAACTGAAGAAGGAGGCATGCAATATGTGGGTGGTTTTGTAGCCCGTAAGTTTCCCAGTATGACTCTCTAGGAACTAAAAACCGAAGGAGATGGCACAAGGATCGGCACTATAAGTAGAACAAATGACAAGCTAATGAAACCTCGACCTAATTTTTGGAGCATTTAAAATCGATGGAAAAGATATTTATTTGTTATCATTGTAAACATAACGAAAAAGTTAGTCACATAATTGTATAATTGTTAACCTTATGTATACATGTACTCGTATATGTGTATTTGAGTGTGAGTTGTATATTAGAGTGAAAAATGTTTTTTTCGTTTTAAGTTACAGTTGTAATTATTTGGATGAATACACGTACAGAAATGAATATGGTCAACAAGGGCTATGTTTCCCTAAAAGAATGAATCATAATTTTTAATATTAAAAACAGTCAACGAGGAAACAGGAGAAAAGTTCTCCCATTTGTACAGAGCTTGGGCAGAGGAGAAAGCAAGTAGACCGCGTGACGTCACGTTTCTTAACTCCCATCTCCTTACCCGCGTTAATCCTGCGCGTGAGAAGACCTTGTATTCTCTAGACCTTGGCTCTAATAACCTACCAGTCAATCAGAATTCAGCTCCTCTCCTAACAACAACCTGGAACCTTTTATTTACTGACTGATAAGCCCATGCTACCCAGAACCAACCAACCCCATCCAGAAGATAGCCAATGAAATGGCTGAAACTTCTAAGATCCTCTACCACCCAAGAACAACTTTGATATTGTAGTTACCAGGCACTGCACGCTGGAACTACTGAAGCATCAAGCCACATTTAACTTCCACCTAAGTGTATATAAATAAAAAGTGACAGAATTCAGAACTGCCTTTCCTTTTATCCATGTTATAAATACAGTATCAACCAGCTTTTAGCAGATATTAGGCTTGAAAGTTAGTAAGAAGTGAGAAGCCTTATATAAAATCAGTTCAACTGATGATGCCATTCTTTTCATTAGAATTTGTTCAAAAGGGGATCTACTCCCTTCAAATAATAATAATAATAATAATAATAATAATAATAATAATAATAATAATAATAATAATAATAATAATAATAATAATAATAATACATTCTGTTAAAAAGAATGGTTACATCAGTAGAATTGATTTTATACATGGTCTTTTCAATTCACCTTACTATTCTCTTTTCTTAAAGGTGGATATTTGCCAAGAGCTGGCCAATGTACATAATCTAGATAAGGGGAAAGGCAGGAGTTCTGAATATAGTCTCTTTTTATTCTGGTACACACATGCGGTAGTAAACAGGCGAGATACCTCCATAGTTTCAGGTTGTCAGCATACAATAACTAAAATCTCGAAGTTGTTTTCGAGTGGTAGAGAATCTTCGTAGAAGTTTTCTAAGGATGTCAATGTTTCTGCCATCTCATCGGCTATCCACAGGACAGGGTAGGTTTGTTCTGGTTAGAATGGGCTCATCGGTCAGTACATAAATGGTCCCAGACTGCTGGTGGGAGGTGGGCTGAATTCTGATTGGGCATTAGAGGATTAGTGCCCATGAGCGAAGCCACCTCTCAGAAACTGGTCCACTCACTTGGCTCAGGATAGCCAGCCCTTATTTCTTTGATCTGGGCATGGATGTGGTGTCTCATGGGAAAAGGAATCAATCACTTGGATACATGCTTTCGCAGGTACAGCAAGCTCTTCATGACTGGATGGGAGGGCTTTAGGCCTTTCTTAGTATAACTGAGCTATCCAACATTCCAATAAACCAAGCAATAATTAAAAATAAATTGTGTTCTTCCTGTCACACTTAATTGCATGTCACAAAATCTGAAGCCCATATGTCTTTAAAAAGACATGTAAAGCTTAACTGAATACAAATCTTATATGATATCGCAACGCATCCTACAACAGTGTTCTTCTGTAGAAGTCTGAGGCCCCCTCCTCTCTCTCTCACTCTAGCAATTGGGGACAGACGGAGACACATATATCGTCAAAGTAATAAACATCACAAGGGGCAATATCAGCTTAGAAAAAATGTACATTTACAACTTCTGTAGAATATAACAAAATATAAAGTTCCTTAGAAATACCACAACCCACAGCAAGTTAATTTTGATTTCACATTATTTTCTTACTCAAGTTTTAAATTTGAATTCCAAGAATGTTTACACAAAAGCAACCTTATAGCCAAGTACTTTCCTAATATAAATTTAACAACATACCTGCAATAAAACAACCTGACTACATTATCTACCTATATCACTGAATGTAAAATGTAAACCTGTTCTTTTACAAACATCATCCTGTCACCTATTTTACCAGAAGGAATAAAACTGTCAAAGTGCATATCATCGTAAGTGCTTTCAGTCCTGTTACCATTTATTATCACTTTGTTTTGTCAGTAAAAACCCATCATTTTGTGACTGCCTTTACATGTATCAGCTCCTTTTCCTGACGCCCTTATAAAGGAACGATAATCCAGCCTGTGCTTTTCTTTTCCTTTGAGCTGATTATTTTTTGTTACATCTCATATTTGCCACTTGTTACCTTGTTCATAACAAAAGGAATTTATGACTAGTTGCTATCGAGGTTTTTTCTTACCTAACTTAGATCTTCAGGGAATTCTGGTGATGTTACTGCATTTGGTTCTGAAGTCTAGTTTTAGCAATTTGAGCCCTTTAAGTGATCAGTTAGGGATTTGTTAAATAACTAATTTTTATAACATTAAACAGCCAGTATTGCCTCAAAATAGATCCTCACAATAACCTTCTTCCTTGGGGATCCAAAATGCCGACCACTGAAGTAGCAGGTCAACATTTACACCAAGCAGCTGCAGAGAGTATAAAAGTAGAGTAACCAGATGTGCCACTGCATATGTATGGTATCATAGTGGACACCACTGTGCCCATAACTATGATTTCATCCCCCCATCCCACCCCACCAGCAGTAAATGAGCAAATTTAACTTTTATAGTTGTTCAGCATACATGCATCAGTACTTCTCATAGAGAGGTATGTCATTTCATGTCTGGCTTGAACAGTCTGTAGCCTGGATGTGCCTTGTGAAGTACTTGAGGAATGGACTGTCCCAGTCCCGTGGAAGCCATAAGAATGATAAAAAGTGTTATAGACACAAGAGCTAATCCTCTACTTCTGATATGCTTAGTTACTTCTTTCCAACTAGACCTACAAGTTCAGCTCCTGTGGTCTCTAAGACCTCAAGTAAGGGGAGGTTAAAAAGACGCCTTTCACACTGTTGCATAAGCAACACAAAATATCTTCTTTGGGTGACCTATCACCCTCCTCTCGAAGTGCTGAAACACATGCTGAGTTGCACTTGTCTGTCCATCCTTCAGCATCAGAAGTCACTCTGGGTTCCCCATAAGAGAGTGCTATTTTAAAGATTGCTTCCTTCACCTAACATCAGCATGCGAAGTAGCATTTATAGTCTATTGCTTCTTTAGCTCATGCTTTGTCTGATAGTGCACTTGCTATACTTCATCTGGCATGAGTGCTACTGTCTCTACAGTTCCCAAAAGCAGCAATCTAAAGTGCATTTCCCATGCAGTCACTCTCATTCTGTGAAGAAAGGTTATAAAGATAATACTGCTCTGTTAATTCAAGAGTGCTGCATCCATGTGTGGTTCTCACTAATCTGCACCCAGGAAGTCAGTTCAATCTTCAATACCTCTCAATGCCCTTGGTGCTGGAATTAAAAGTTTCCCTTGTAAATTGTCCATAAACACTCTGAAACCAGACACAGGTATTTTCATCAAATCTGGACACCTAGTAGTGCAACAAGTTTTAGCAGTTTTGCTTTTCATGATTATTCTCACCTTCATAACACTTCTCAACAAAGGTTATTGACAACCAGTGATTTGCACACACGAAAGGAAATTAGGTTCTATCTAAACCCTCAGGAGAGTTGCACACTTCAGAAACCAAGTACTCATCAACTGGTGACCTGTGTGTCACAGCAGGTATGGTACAGTGCTTCCTCACACAGTCAAGAAATGACATGTAATTTGAGTCTGCATTGGTGCCATACTGTATAGGTTCTGCAAAATCTTCAGTGCTATAAGATGGTATTAAAAATTCCCAAGGATTCCAAAGCATTTAAAATCATAAACATTTATGCACTGACTAAATAAAAACTTCATAACTAGTGCAAAAATTGGATTCAGAGGCATCAGTCACAATTCTTCTGATAGCTGCTCTAAAAACAATTACACTGTATTTTACTTCCTCCTCAAATTGATCAGTTTTATGCCACTAAAATACCTGCAAATTTGACATCAGGTAACTTCCCAACAGGTGTAACGTAAAAGGATATATAGAACTGCTTGAAATATTCATGGTTTCTATAATCTTAATTCTAACCAAAAAATGGTTGTAAAAAATTATGTATGATTATCATAAAAATTATAAACATTTTTACTCCAAAGGTCAGGAAATTGGGAAGCTGCCAAACCTTAACCCACTATCAAAGGAGTGATGAATGGTAACAGCAAGCATCAGCATGCAGTCTAGATATGGGAGAAGACAAAAATACATCAGTTGCTAAGTGAATTATCAGAGCTTCATGGAGTTTTAGTATCTAAAGGTTATCAGCTCCCTAATTAGCATGAGGCAAGCCTTTCAGGATATGCAAAGCTTCTATATGACAAGTTTTAATATGATTGCTGTGGGAGCTTTAATATGTATCCTGTCAAAAATGAAACCAACAGACTGCCTTCTCAGTATAAAGAATTGTATAGGACAGAAGCTTGGATCTGAAAGGCCATGTGAGAATTTCACTGCTGGACTGTCTTCTGTTTTTGGTAGGATGATAAAGGTCTCTTCAACTGAAAAGTTACTAGATAAAGTGTTATCAACTTCATCTTGGTAATATCAGTGAATGAAGAAACCCCATACCTCCTAGCAAGTTGATGGAGGTACATGCTTCTAAAACAGAAGTCTTTAGTTGCATCAAAAAGTCTCCCATGGAACACAATTTTTAAAATCCACACTGACAAGGTGGTAAAACATTACTGCTCTGTAGAAATCATACCAATTTGCATTTACCATCTTTTCTATTTACAGCAAGTAAATATAATGAGCTAGTAACTAACAGCTACAAAAAAGGATCTTTTTGGGCTTAATAAACAGCAAAAGCCAGTCAGTCTGGTAGCTGTTGTTGTGACATAATCTACTGATTATGGCGAACATGTCTAAACATTTCCAAAGGGCTCTCATTTGGACCAAGAATAGCATTTCTATTGCTAAATAGGTCAAAGTTTTTTTCATACACCTATACTTGAGCTGGCTGTTAATAAATGACTATCTCTTGTTACTTTCATAGCTTTATGATGCCTAGCTTTGAACTGCTTATATAGATAAATATATTCTATGGTGATCTAAGGGATGTCCTCTGCTGAAAAAGGGCCCTGTTGACTTTGCTATACAGTGGATAGCAACTGCATGCAATATTCCATTTAATGCATCAGTCATCATTTACAGCCCGGAAATCATTAGCATCCCCTTTAATTTCACTCAAATGGCAAGCACATCACCATTATAAAAGTGCAAATCTAAACATATAAGTAAATATGTATAAGAAAACAGAATCCAGAGAAAAGATGTCATTTGAAAAGATCTAACTTTGAACTGATTTTAAAAAGACAAAAAATGCATGTGACAGCATTACCTGCCAAGTCAAAACCATTGCAGAATATTAAGGAATGAACGTCATCACTTCATGATACGAAAGGCAGCAGCTGAAGTACTGTGTAACAACTACAGTGGTTCTGACAAATGTTCTACAGCCTCCCCACCACTTACTGCCATCTGTATATATACAACCTATCAATTATTAATCTGACTAAAAGATATGTTGCCTAGACCCTTTAAGAAATCCCATATTACTATGGACCCACTGGGCCAAAACTGTTGTCATGCTCCCTCTTACAATGTTTTTAAAATAAGTGAAGAAGCGAACAAACCACATCAAAAATACAATAAACATTGAATTTGATTCCTTATGCATAATTGTTTCTATTTTTATTTGTGTGTGTATTTGTCAGTGAATGAATGCTATATTCTTAGTTAGTTGAAAAAAAAGTGTTATATTGAGGTTTAAAGTAAAAGATCTGTTAATATAAAATATGGTTTACTGCACAAAGCTTGTAAATACAAGAGGGTAACCCATGTAATGATGAAAGAATTCTATGAATGAGCAGATGAAAATTTCACAATGATTTTATTGCAGTCCACTAGGTTGGCCTAGGATTGAGTGGTATGGATTAACATTAATGCCAAGGATTTAAAAAATCTTTACAACACTGCAACCATATGAACAACAAGTAGGACAGCATGTGAGATTCCCCATTAATGTCTGGACACATCACAATGCCAACTATGTGGGCAATATTGAGAGAAAAAAAAAAGAATGCATAACTTATGCAACTACGTGCCTGAAATACGATTAAACATGAAGAATTAATGGGTCTGGATGAAGTATAAGGAACTTCAACAGAATGTGGGTGTTGGAACATTGCAAAATGAAGAGCAAAAGGAAGCTCCTGTTGCAATGGGCCTTATGGAATACAAACATTAAACACTGGACTTCATAATTGTTACCGTTGGAGATAAAGAAACCTCCAATTGCAGCATATCTAATAAAAAGATATCAAAAGACCTTCAGAGGATGCTGACTGGTCAAACAGGAAGGCATAAGACTGTAGCATTCATTTTTTCCACTTTTTGAAAGAAAAAGAAAGGCAAGTATATTTTTTTGCAAAACTAAACTCCTGAGATGAGATATGGATAAGGAGACAAGGAGAAATAAAACAAAAGATCTCCAGCATATGCCCATAATATCAATTTTTCTGTGGTGAGAAAAATCTTCAAAAACAATACCAATTTCTCTAGCAGTACAGATGATTTGTTTTTCCCGTGCTGTCAGAAATCTTGGAATTAAAAGCAACCCCATACATCATCAAATGTCTAGTCCTCAAGTTACAGAGTTACCTAAACAAAATGCAACAGAGCACAGTAGAAGCATGATACTAAATCATCTCATTAACAAGCTTAGTCATTTTGTTGACATTCAGATTTATATCCCACTGAATACATACTGGTCAGTTCCAGTTCTCTGTTAAGACCACCAACCACTTAAATTTGTATTTGGAGGGATGAATAACACCAGGAGGACTGCAACCTCTGCATAATATATCTTATCATTTAAAGACATACATGTCGCTAGTAAAAACTAAAGCAACAAAGATCTGCAACATGACAAATTTTTAAAGTAATTTATTTTCATAATAAAATTAAGTTTCATATATACTTACCATGTAATTACATAGCTATACTTTCACTTGTGAGGCAGCTTAAATGTTAAAATTTGCAGGAGCACTCTGATTGAATATTGTAGGTGACCAGTCCCGCCCACTAACTGGAATACTAGCAACGACTTAGCAGACAACCTCATTCTGTTTCTGCCCTTATGTCCATCGGAGGGGGGGAGGGTGGACTCCAACTCTGTAATTACTTGGTAAGTATATATGAAACTTAATTTTATTATGAAAATAACATCTTCATATAAGTAACTTACCAAGTAATTACATAGCTGATTCCCAAACTGACAGGAGGTGGGATACATGGACATATTCCATTCCAAAACATTAAGATAATTAACGAATTTGAAATAGAAAAAAACTGCTAGCATTGGAAAACAATACTTGTCGTTTCCTTATCAGTTAAGAGAGCCATTGCAGGAGAATACTGCCTCTGGTGGGTGCCCATCTTAACTTGTAGTGGTGAGGCAGTATAGCCGAGGATCGCCTCTACTTCAGTGGGACCTTGCAGCCAACGAGTATTCTGTTGGCTGGCAAAGCATCATTTGGTGCATTTGCCCTGGGTGCAGTACCAAAAAATAAAAAACAACCAGTTAACTTTGTCCCCTACACTGAAATAAAACAACTACCCATCTCCTGAGAGTGGTGGGTGCTCCAGGTACATTGTAGCCCCGTGGCTCCCCCCACAAATTCTGCACCTTACTACTAGGTTAAGAGATAGGAGGAGAAAATCCTCTGCTTCCCCCCTCACTGCCATGCCAATTACTAATTGTGGTCCCAAGGTAGAGCAAAAATTTTCGAACACTGATAATTTAGAAGTGAAGAAATATTACACTTCCAGTGGCCGATTGCCAAACAGAAGTGAGTGACATGCTGAGCATGAAAGCTAATGAGGTAGAGGCAATTTTGGCATCTTAGCTTTCCTTTAACAGGTAGACAAATTGTTCTCCTGAATCTGAGAGTGCGTCTCAAAAACAAAGTTCATTAAAGATGAAGGACAATGCATTCATAAACTCAGGGCGAGACAGGATCTTATCTGGACACTCTAGGTATGGATGGTCCTCTGATTAAAGAGCTTTTTTAGGTAAAACCTGAAAGCCCAAACTAGACATTTCGCTCACTCTCCCAGAGCCAGGGAGAAAGCACAGAACCTGTTCACAGACTGTGTCTCCCTGAGCACAATCTGCTTGCTTGTCTATAGTTTGAGGCTCACTAACTCGTTTGGCATTTGCTAGGGCTACAAGGAACAGAGTTTTCTAGTTAAGTTAAGATTTGTGGAACAGAGAGGCTCAATAGAGTGGCCCATTAATCACTCTAGAGCTACTACCAAATTCTAATATACGGAGTAGACTCCTCTCTGCCTTGGAAGTCTCGAAAGACTTCATGGGTCGCTAAGATTTTGGTTAGAAGATAAAACTAGACCTTTGTGTTTACATACTAAGCCTTGAAGGTGGAAGAAGAGAGCCCCCTTGGCAGTCCTCAGGCATAGGAGGAGTTCTGCCATCTGAGCTCAAGAGGAATTCGCAGACAAGATGTTATAGCCATTACACCATCAATGGGAGACTGCCTACTTAGATTGGAGTACTTGGCAAGAAGACTGCTGTTTGCATCTTGCAACAGTCTCCACAGTCAGTCTTGAAAAGTTCACTTCTTTCAGGCAAGCTCCCAGACATTCTGTAAATCTGTCCGAGAAAAGAGTCGTCCACCCTTTAGTGGTATCTGTTGAAGTGTGGTTGTCTGAGTAGATATGGAATGTGGGGGGAGTTGTGAAGAGTCCACCAACAACCATATCTGGTTCGGGAACCCATATCATGGTCCAGAACAGGACTAAGAGTGCCATCGTTACATTGTGATGAACCTGAAAACTTGTTCAGCCCTTCCTTGACCAATTTGGAATGCAGGAGGGCATTAAAGGTTCAGGTTGGACCTAACTTGCAGCATGGTGTCAGCTGCCCGTGCAAGAGGGTCTAGGATTGGAGAACAAAAGGAGGAAGGCAACACTTCCTTGAGGCGGCAAACCGGGCCATAATTGACCTGTCCCATAGATTCCACAGACAGACCAGGGATCCAAGGTCCACTTATTCGGTGTGTCTGCCATAACTAATTTGTGTGCCTTGAAAAAGTCCAGTGACTGGAGAACTCGATTTGATATGCCCATTGTAGGAATTCTCTCTGCTTCCTTCTTTTCCATATGCTTAAGGCCTGTGGTCTTAAACCAAGATTACCACGGTCTTGGTGTGAAAAAGGGTCAACAAGCATTGAAGCCGTGAGTGCAAAGCTTTCAACTATCTGACAGAGATGAGAATATACTTAGGACTGTGGTCTTGCGCAAAGCTTTCAGCTATCTGAGAAGATTCTGTTCCTCAGAGGGCCGCATCCCAGAAGCTACCTGGTTCCCCAAGCAGTCTTCCCAACCCAGATCCCAGGCGTCTGAACGTAAAACTAGGTCTGGGTTTGGAGTAAGAAGGCACTTCCTTCCCAATGGTTTATGTTCGGACAGCCACTACTGTAGGCCTATGGGGAAAACACAAAAGTGTCCAGCTGCGTTTCCCTGCCCCAAATGTTAGAAGACCTCCTCGCACTTTCCTTCAAGGGTAATCGAAGAAGTCAGTCATCCAGGTAAAGAATGATGTTCCAGAACATGAAATCAAACACTAGAGAAGTGAGGACTCGAGAGTAGGCTTGCCATAGAGAGGCCGGAACTCAGGTCCTCGCATTAGAGGACCCTGTCCTGCCAGATGGACTTGAGATACTCCCAAAGTCCGACAAGGACATGGAAGAATACTTCTTGCATAACTCAGGTCTTCATCCAAAGCCCCTTGGAGAGTGGATGACAGGATTGTCTGGTTCATCTTTATCCTGAATTTCGTCTTCTATTCTAATAAAAAAAAGGGGTGTTTTGAGCCGTGCAGATTCGTGGTCTCGCGGAAAACTGAGGGAACTTGCAGATCCTCGTCCCTACCTGCAGACCACCATGTGGACTAGCTGTCGACCCTGTGGACTCTTTGACAGTCGGCGAATGCTTGGACGCTCGAGCAGAATTGATTATAATAAACTCAATAAAGCTACGCACAGGCTGAAGACATGCAGAAAACATGGAAACCTAGCACAGGCAGAACTGTGGGTTTGACAAACTAAGCCAAACCCTTCTGCGGAACAGACGCAGTACTCTCAACTGCAGGGAAGAGGAAATGTAGGCCCGGAGGCGAAAATAACAGGGCTGAATGCGACTGTGTGACTCGCTCAGCAGTAAAAGAACACCCAAGTTTTCTCTTCTTGAGGTTTCAAAGTAAAGAGCGGAGATCTCTAAAAGACATCTCAATTGTCCTTACCCACGCAGGACAGGACCTAGAGACCAACCGAGGTAATGTATCTCAACTAAAAACTGGAAGTCCTCTAATTTCTTAACCAGAGCTCCTGCTGTCTGAGAGGAGGGAGCTTTCCTCACGAACCTCAAAAATACTGGACATAAATGTCCTCCAAAAAGGGAACCTCTCTATATGCAGACCAATGCTCTCCTTATGGCGCCCAGATGCGGGACACTGATACTGAAGAGTTGGTGCCAGGTTATTGAGATCTGGTGCCGGTCACTTGATAAAAACCAGAGCCAGGCACTCAATCAGAAAATGGCATTCAAGAAAGAACAACAGTGTGTTCTAAAAAACTGTCTGTGAGCGGGTGATAAATGTTCACATGCAGGAGTCAAGTACTGGATAGATATCAATGCTCTGTAGTAAGCGCTGGGCATTCTTGAATCGGCGCTGAGCATTCGGGAATCAGTACCGGGCGCTCAGGAGTTGGGGCCGAACTTTTGGCAACCAGTGCCAAGAACACAGAGGTAGACAGCAGGAGCTTGGGAGCAGGCGCTGAGTGCTCAGAGACTGTGACTGTCGTATTTCGCCGAGAGAAGAATCTCTAGTCCGTTGAAACATAATAGGAGATGTCTCATTGTCACTACATCTCTTCAAGGGTCGGGACATGCCGTGAAAAACACCTAGAACGCCTCTTGTCAAGGCTAATTTTGAGTCCGATGACAACTGATGGGCACTAAAAGGGACGCCCTTCCAACAGCAGTCTGAGGGTCTTGCACTATCCAACAGCAGTCTGAGTGTCTTGCACTACAAGAACTGTGAGTGACAGGTTCTACAGAGGAGGTGACTTCCCGTGGGCAAACCCCACCAACCTCCTTTGGACTTTCAGATTATAGTCTTCCTGTTAGCTAGGAGCATTGGGAGGGGGGCGCTCTAGAGCCACTGGACGCTTGGAAATTGCTGGGCACTCGGGTGCTGGGTGCCTGCAAGCGCTGGACAAGAGTTTTGGCACTAAATACTGGTGCTCCACAACTGGAAGTACAGGAGATAAGTGCCATGGACTTCCAAAATTTATATCACTAAAGCACATCCTTTTGGATGCCTTTCAATGGTTGTCCACCGATCCCTGGGACTGGACAACAGGCTCAACGGATGGGGGGCAACTATCTGGGGGCAAACCCCCTTGGACTCCCTTGGACCACAAGTATGTCTTCTCCCAGGTTTAGGGGAGCAGGAGAGTGACTTTTGGTCTAGGAAATCCGACAGGCCGGATAGTCACCTCGTCCCCTACACTTCCAGCAAGATGCCTTTTCAATGGCTGTCTGTCTCTTCTTGGGACCATTAAACAGGTCTGACTACGGGGGCAATTACCTGGGGAACTTCCCGTCAGCCTCCATTGGACTTTCAGTATGACTTCCAAGTTCAGGAGAGTATGACAGTGACTTAGGTCTGGGAGAACTGACAGGCCAGATAAACACCTCGTCCACTGCACAACACTACAATATCACAAGGTTAACTTCTGCTAACCCATACACAAGACTGGCAAAGGCATGGGAAGGAAGCGAGGGAGCCAGGCATGGGAGAAAATAAGAGGGCTAGTAGCAGGAGAGAAAAAATCGTGGGAAGAGTTGGCGCCAGACTATCAGGAGCTGGCGCCAGGCGCTGGGTGATCCCAGGATGTGAAAAGTGCCCGGTGTAGCTGGGCACCAGGTGAGCTAGTAGCTCCAGAAGCCAGTGATCACTCTTGGCACTTGGCACCGAAGCTAGTGGGCGCTCCTGGGCACTTGGCACTGATTCTTGGCTGTCAAGAAAGTCTATTTATCCAAAGGTCCATTGCTGCCAAAATAAGTAATTTCTCTCCTTACTACGTTCTGCCCTTACACTTCTTCAGTTCTCTGCAAAGGGAAGTGTAATAAGAAAATGTAAATCAATTCTTTACAGACAATTTTTTGAAGTACACAAAGTACCATCACAAAAAACATATCTCAATTCCTTATCAAACATTATTTGAGACTAGCAGATATGTATTCGCCACCGAAAACATTGGTTCAGTAGCGAACACGATGTTTTCGTTATAATATGCTACTTGGTAGAGTTAATAAACTGATTGCAAAATCGCTGTAGCAAAATATGAAAAACTTGAATCAGATCTTAATAACAAAATGATAAAATACTGATCCTGAAAGCTGTAGACTTGAAGGCTACTCGAAATTGGCAATAATATTTCACCAAAATCCAGTTATCTAACTGGGGAATAATAAACAAAGCTGCTGCAAACACCCGATGTTTACACCGAGCATGGCAGAAAGAGAATGAGGTTGTTCACTAAGTTGTTTCTAGTATTCCCATTAGTGGGTGGGACTAGTCACCTATGATAAACATTCGGAGTGCTACTGTGAATTTTAAAATTTAAGGTGCCGCACGAGTGGAAAGTATAGCTATGTAATTACTTGGTAAGTTACTTATATGAAATTGTACTTTTCCTAACATACAAACCTGAGGTCTTTACATATGGGATTAACTTTCAGCGAGCTGGAAATCCAGGCATTAAACTTTTGCAAGGTGGTTATGGTAATAGCTACCAATGGTAGGGGCGGAAGCACCACCCACCAAGTCGGTGCACATTCAATTCTACACAGTTTACCTTTTGGCCCAGGGAAGAGAATGAGGGGTAGTAAGAGGTGGGCCCTTATGTAAAGACCTCAGGTTTGTATGTTAGGAAAAATACACATTACTTTAAAAATTTGTCACATATTCCTACAAAAATACAAATACTTGGTCTATACATATGGGATACTTAATTTTGGAGGGAGGAGTCTGAGTAAATCTCTCAACTGATTGGTAGTTAAGCTCACCTGGGTACTTTCTTCCTGGTCACTAAAGAGCAAAGAAAGGAGACCATACCTCTGATCTACTGAACAAGAGAGATGTTCAATCATCAGACTTCTGGGCATTTCGAATTAAAGGAATGTAATATCCTTCAATCGGAAAAGTTTGGAGGAACCCACAGTGTCGGGGACTATAAAGCTAAGATTAACCAACTGGTTTGCTCATAGTCAGTCCCTCTCCCCCCTTGCTAGAGAGAAGGAAGAATTTGTATCTACTAATCCAAATGGAGCTAGATTACAGATAGGATACTCAGTCACCTAGACCACCTGCATGCATGCCCATCCAGTGCGTGACGGCTCGTTCACTGTTCCTCTGCTCACTGGAAGATGAAGGAAGACAGGAGAAAAAGTAGGAGGCCAGTCTCACACACACCTTCTCCTTGCAGCCGCACACCTTAGGCGAGATGCAACCTGTCCCTCAAGGGATGGGTGAACTACATGACTTGTTGAACATTCACCATAGGATCCAAGGAAAAGGAGTCCAAGGACTTATGGGCAACATCCCAAGGTAAAAGGAGATGAGTGTCTGCACGATTACATTCCATCCTAGTACTTGACCGACAGGTTCCTCCTGAATGCAATATGACAGACTGATGTCCCTGGCCTTGAAGATCTGGTCCGAAACATACTGATGTCCACCAGGAAAACACTCGTTTGATCATCTCACTAGTCAGAGAAATGACAATTTGGACATTGTTTCTTGGCCAACCCGAGCAAATGAATGAGTTGATGGCATTGGGCTGAAAGTCTAGTCTTTATGGAGGCAACAAAGACGCCATACTGTCATTGGAACCACAGGACCATAGAAGTGGAATGATCAACTTCACTGATCACCTTCGAAACACGTAGAATGGTGAAAGGCATAAGCTTCCATAAGTAAATGGGTACCAAAGATGTCTTGCTTTGTTCAAGAGTGTGGGGAAACAGAAGAGAACAGCGCCGACTTCGTAAGTCGAGAAAAGAGGGACTATGATCAAGCTTCTTCAGAGGTTGAACAAATTTCTGGAAGATAGGTGCCAAGATCAAATGTCCTTATCTCCTGACTTCAGCGAATGTATTGTTGTAATTATATCCATCTTGCTAGGAATGTGTCTGGTTGGCCACTGCACTGAATGTTCTACTGTCTACTTGTGTACCTGCACTGCGATAGAGTAGATGAAGGAAAACTAGGACCTTTTGTTGACCATGGCACTACCGTGGTGTCGTTGCTATCACACCAAGCAGTGTCTATCTTAGGATCATGAGACTCTTGAAAGCCTAAAAGAACTGTGCTTAAGTTCCAAGAAAGGAAGTGTAGGAGCCTGCTGCCCTAGTCAATGTTTCAAAGAATGAAAAATCTCCGGAGAAATGGAGCTCCTATACACCAATTTTGACTGAATAGGAACAAACAAGTCTTCGGAACTTAGTTTGGAGGTGCTGTTGATCTCCCGATGAATCAGGCAGAATGACGGGGAGTTGTAAGCCCAAGACTTGAATCGTGGATGCGAAAGATGTCTCCTAGGCGCCAAGAGCATCTGAAGTTTCTAGGAGGTCACTTATCCAAGTACTGACTAGCCCCAATGTTTCTAACCATGGATGTGAAAGACATCTCCTAGATGTCAACAGAATCCGGTGCTCCAAGAGGTCACCTATCCAAGTACTGACTAGATCAATCATTGCTAACTTTGCTGACCAGACGAGAAGTGATATTTTCAATGTGGCATGGTCAGTCAAATAGAAAAAACCCTATCAGCATAGATCTCAAGCCACCGATCACATGCAAAACTATAAACAAGATATACTACATAACATCTAACACCTACACTACAAAGTTTTTATGTATATCAGAAAAATTGTTAACCAAGTTAGCACTGAAATTAGTAAAGACTACAAAGAAGTCATGCTCTTCAAAGATGAGGACAAAATAAGATCCTTTTCTTGAGTATAACTCTTTGCGCTTTCAATGTATCTTTACCAGTATATCAAGATTTACACTCAAGGAAAGGGTTTTATTTTATCCTCTCAGAAATCCTTATCAACATGTCTGAGCTCAAACACACTGTCTAGGTTGTCTTAGACAAACCCACAGATCTATAAGGGCATCGCAAGTAACTAATTGTTTCCTATACTGTACACATAATGACAGTCGGGAAGCAAGTATCTAGCTTCAAGGTACTGTACTTATATAGGAGTTTACTGAAAAGTTTTTCAGCAATCTTCTATTCACAAGTACTGAACAGCTGAAGAGTTGCTGGTAACTATTAAAATCAGCACTCTCTGAAATGGACAAAATATTGCCAGACATATTAAGTGAAACATAAGGGAAAACCCATCTGTATCTCCATCTAGAATCTTTTCAATGTTTCTTGAGTGAAAAACGAAATATATTGGTCAGTTCAGATTAAGCAGGCTCTATGCCACCACTGGCATTTGCCCCAAGTGCAGTGAGGTATGAAATGGAATAAGAGGCCTGGGTTGGATATTTGGACTCTTCCAACCAACAGAGACAGGAAATTTGGTGAGAAGTGGTGAATGAAGACTGTTATCAAGAAAAGGAATTTCAACTCAAAAAAGTTCAGTCCCAAAGGCTGTATGAGGCAGTTCTGGCTCATCCTTATGTGTGGGTGAAAATTTCCCTTCATCATCTAATATGTGATGAAAAGTATATGTACTATGCCAGCCAGAGATGAGAAAAAGTTATTTCTTGATGTTTGACTTACTGTAGATTATTTTTAAAGCTGAAGCAATGACTTTATTTAAATAAAGGCCGAGATAATTTTCTTTATTTTGGTACTACAGTATAGTAACCAGCATCATAATGAATATCTCTTATTAAATAGAAAGGTTAACTTAGTTTGATACACACAGCTTACGAGAATGAGAGGTTCATCACTGAAAATACTCTATAAAAACATCATCCCACGCAGCCTACATTCTAAGTAAATTACGAATACTATACTGTAGATAAACTGTTTTTACTTTAATTCATATAGACTGGAAAAACGAGTTCCCAAAAGTAGAATTCACATCCAAAATAACATAATCTGTCAATCCATTACCTACTGGTGTTGGAAACAATGTAACACACTACATGGATGAATTTGCTGTTTCTTGCATTCCTTCAAATTTGAAATACATTCAAAGTATTTAAATATTGCTATAGTAAATGTAGATCTGTAGGATTTCAGTTCTCTGAAGATAACCAAATATGTGTAAACTATTTTATAAATATTGGACGGAAACAAAATTAAGGCCTTACTCTAATAACGACATATAGAGACCAAAACATCTTAAAACTCTAATCTTTGAAAAACAGTTACACTGAAATAAACACAGGTGTAAAAATGCACTCAGCCATAAAATATCATTTGGTACAACAGGAAATGATGACTGATCTACGAGCTGAAAGCCAAATTTTATCAATTTATCAAAGCAAGGTATCTGTACTGGCACTTGGCTCAGTTGTAAAGGTTTTAGGTTCAATACGAAACTAACAACGAAAAGTATGTAGAAGTTGGAGGTTAGAAGTGGTGAACCACATCTGTTCTTACACTTCAACTTATAACCATGCTATGTATGACTGAGGAAAGAGATTGTTTCACAATTAACCAAACTTCCAAATTTTCCACTTAGAACTCATAAATTTGCTGAATCCAAAAGATTTAATCCACAAATCAAAATGTGCCCTCCATCAGAGTTTTCTCGCCCTTGGAAAGGACACAGTGTCCCAGTAAGCAACATCTTTTTATAATTCTAAAAATATTACTGTAAGCATACAACTTTCAAAATCATAATAGCAAAATATTATAGACTGTCAGCAGTCTCACATCACAGATTCTTAAGGGGTTTGGGATTTCCAATACAGGTAATGGCATATGTGCAATAAGTTTTTAGTAGAATAAATGAATCATTTGAGGGCAGTTAGATTTTGATGTGGGAAAGGAGTGGGTAATCAAGTTTGTCGGTTGTGGGTAATGATAATTAGCATGCTGGATCAACCCGTCTTGCGGCTTGCCACCTAACTGTGGATACTTTCCAGTAAATAACAGGGGAGTCTAGTGAATGTGAGGTACAGTAGCATTGCACTTTCATCGTCCACTACTGTTTATCAATGCTGGTAATCTGGTTGTTATTTTCATTTCTTGTTACACTAATACAAACACAGCATTCAGTATTCATACACACTAATTACATACCATTCAATACCTTTTCATATCTTCTTTTTGATGAGTTACTTGATCATGAACATGTAGTTTAAACAGCACGGGCTACTATGACGAAATTCTTACAAGTTACAGTTTGCTTCTAAAGTTGCATATCTGGCATATTGTTTAAAGTACACTTGCGAATAATAAATAATTCCTAGTTCTTTGTATTCTATACAATTTTTTAAGATGCAGAGATGTTTTCATAGGCTAACCAGTGTTAGGCTAAGATTCTGGGGTAGCCTGGACATAACAAAGCCTAGGCAGTACAGTATTCCTATGACCGCACTTTGGAGGTATTCACACACCCCTTGGAGCTACTGGTATAGACAATAACGGGGTTACTGGATTAGGTAGTTTGACCTGACCACAAGTCAAAACACTAGACCCTCATCATGCTGGCCTTAAGGGTTTGCCTTTTACAGTAAAATTTTAATTTTATTCAATAAATTGCAGTTCTTAAAAGATCTGATGAGCAGGTAATAAAAATCTGATCATTAGGCAAGTCCAAGATGATATTAGAGTAAAATTTCCCTACTTTGTTTCCAAACCTAGACATTCACTGTTGGTTTAAGCTTGGACATTCAAATAAAATGTGAACTCTTTGTGTTGACCTGCATTCTCTGTGTACATAGAATTAAGAAGTTTTGTAACTTACAAATATGCGAATTTCTTTTATGTAAAAAAATATCAAGCCACAAATACCGCTGAATACTGAATTTCCCATACCTTTGCAATAACTGATAGCCAGGAGGAACTGTAACAGATAAATCCCTCTGCCCCTGCCAGGATGCATATGCACTATCAGTTATAATTACCTTTGGGTCTAAGATATACCTTAAGTTTAGTGAATTCAATATACTAAGTGATATTCGTGGTTTAATATTTGAGAATTAAGAATTAAACAGCAATGGGTCCAACGAGAGTGAACAATTACTTCAACATGGCACTCTTTTCATCTTGAAGAATGCTGTAATCAATACTGTACAGCAATGGGTTTGATCTGTTTTAACATATCAGATTCATTACTCCATATCAAACTTACTACAGATGATCAGTTTAGGAGATGTTAAATGGTCACTGACAGGAATGGCTTTTGATCTAAATGAGCAAGGATCCAACCTATTTCACCATTTTCACTAGCTTACATGATGAATATGGGAATTTTCAGGATAACAGCTGTCAAGGGCTTCTATAAGAGAGTCACTATAGATTACAAATGTTTGAGGTGGCCTATCTTTAGTACAGGCAGTCCTCGGTTATTGGCGGGGGTTCCGTTCTGGGGGTGTGATGATAACTGAAAATCGCCACTAACTGAAAATTGGCGATTTCCAGCATTTTTACGGCGATTTTCGGGCTTATCGGCGCCGAAAAGTGCCAATTTTCGGTTATCAGCGCCTGTTAGGTATGTATTGGTACCAATATCCAATTATCGGCACTGATAAGCAGAAATCGACGATTTTCGGCACTGAAAATTGCAGATTTTCGTCGCTAGACAAGCCCCATAAAACCGGATTGCCATTAACCGAACCCGCCGTTAACCGGGGGCTGCCTGTAATCTGAAGTGATGATTTTATTACATACAGTCCTGCTATGAAAACAGAACAACTGTTTAGTAAAGAGAGTTAATTATTTTATAGGGGCATGCCAGTAAATCCCACATCGGATACAAATTTTAAACCATGAGTACAAATAGCATGATATGAACCTTTACCTCTCATATGTTTTCATGTGTATCATTGATGACGTTCACGAGCATATGCACACTCAATGACAGCTAAGAATATTCCATGAGTTTTAAAACAATACAGTACGTGTGTTACTCTGTCATTCAGATGGCAATGTCTATTCACAGACATTAACTGCTCCATGTGGAGGCCTGCAGCCTGCACTACCTGATGAAAGGAAATCATGGTCATACATTGGGCAGTGGGCAATAAAACACACTGGTACTGCCTTAGGATCTGTTATACCAATCAAAATTATTGATACGTGTAGTTTAAATGGACATTTTTGAGTGACCATAAAAGCCAATACTGGCTACTGGGATTCTATCATATATCCTACACATATACACTGCAGTTCCTAAACTGGCATCTTCACAACCTGACAATGTTTGTTAGTATGTATTGGCTAATTAAGGCAACTGGATCATTAACATGTTATAAACATACTCTTATAGGTTCATACTCCTGCAGATGATGAATATCTCCTGTATGTAATCGAATCTGGAGCCCACTGACATTCACTTAATTATTTCTAAACATATAAGGGTGGCCAGACTTTTGTGATTTACAAAAGCTGTTTTAATATCTCCCTTATCAAAATTTGCATTCTTGTTATTTGGGCATTTCATGTACTGTATTTGGCACAGAATTCATATGTTGTGCTTTTATTTCTGGCCTCCTTTTTAGAGTTGTTTGTTTGAATTTTTTTCTATAAAATTATTTAAAATCTCTTGCTTTATTTGTTTTTACAAAATATCTTATTGTATTTACAAGGCTCTTTTTCAATAAACTTTCAACTTTGCTGTCTCAATAAAATGAATTAAAGCCACAATTTTTGTTGTGGCTCTATCTGTTGTTCCTTGATTTGAATCTTTGTAGATAAGGTGATTATTGGCGATGGGACTATTTCTTCTCCCCTTTTCCTGCGTAATTTTGGTCTGTGGTTAATTCTGAAGTTGTTCCATCCTGGTACAGGCATTCTGTTTAATTTATTCCATAACATTTTCCTTTCTTAAATCTTATTTTTGGTCTGACATACAGATCACTTGAAATGTATTCATCACTATTTTGCTTATTTTTTGGCTGATTTCCATTTCATAATAACTTTGTTTCACTTCAGTACCGAAACAGCTTTCTTCTGTCTTTATTTTCTTTAACATATTATCTTCTCTTATTATTATGGTTTCAGTATAATATTCACAGTGATGGTATTCTACCTTATTTTTTAATGGAAGGAATTTAAATTTCTTTGGTGTTGCCATGAGGTCTAATTTTATATGAAATTTCAACTATGATATTGTATTCTTATTGCTGTTGTCAATATTTTAGTTTCTTTGGGGGGGGCTGTATATTCTAATAATCGTTCTTTCATTTACATCTTACTGTTGTGAATCACTGTTATGGTTATATACTTGCAGTTCTGTGATATTTTGGGTGCCTTTGTTTACCAATATTCAACAGGGTGTCATCTGGATTTGTATAAAGCTACAAGTTTTTTGTCTTCAGTACCGGAGATTTGGAAAACCTGGTTTTTAGGACTGTTTTGTAATGGAATTTTTCTTGAATGAAGTAATCCTCAGACTTTCAACTCCAGTTTAGCCTCTATTTCTGCCATTCCTGCTCTTGTCATCAGCAGCTTTCAAGCTGTTCATCCATGGCTATTTAAGGGTGATGCAGGTCCAGTCTGCAGTATGATCTTTGCACCCCCAAAACTGCACATACCTTGTTATTGACACATTTCTTAAACTTTTATATGTCCAAATTTGGAGCATAACTTACACTGTAGTGGTACAGGTACAAACAGGTGTATTTCACTATTCTGGCCGAGGATTTTTATTTTTGAGGTAGATTTTGTCTGATGAATGTAATCTTAGCATTTTTCTTTGCTGGTGACCTGATCTATTTCTAGGTTGTGGATGTTGTCAAATATTAATCTCAATCATGCCAGTAATATAATTTTTCTGGCAACTTCAAAGTGAGGTAGAATACTGTTCTTGTTTCTCTGATACCTGGAAAAACTGTTGACTCAACTTAAGTGGTTGTTTCATTCAACCATTTATTTACTCTTCCTGGTCTGAAATACATTTCCAATGTTGGACACAGACTTGATAACTGGCTCTCTTAAAAATCAAAACTGGATTTTTCTCTCAGTTTTGGCATGGAATCTAGCTCGGCTATATATGACAAATCTACAGCTGACATAAATGAATATTAGGTCAGTTCAAAAGCCCCATTTCTTTTCTTTGTTGTTCTGCTGATATGGAGCCAAAGTGCAGCAGTTACACCAGACTTCATTTTATTGGGGAAGGGCATCCATATCCATGTCCATTGTTTCACCTGTTTTCTACTCTTATTTTGAATATTATTTTGTATATATTAAACAACACAACAAAGTTTGTCTAAGACAGCCAGCCTCCTATCCACTATGTGACATACAGAGGATGAACACTGTCTTGTCACAACTAGTGACTGTTCTTGAAATACTTTCTGACTTACCTTACCTTCAGTGCCTAAGGACTGTCAGTCCACTGAGCTCAGACCAAGGACTGAGGGTAAGATTTGACATGAATGTTTCCCCTTGCTTGACCGTGTCAGGTACTTCAGTTCAATGGGGAGCAAGCATCTTCTCTGTTCTGGGGAGGAGGAACCTTGACCAATTATATGCTTTAAGTATGCTGTGAGTGTATGAGAGCTGGTCTACACTGAAACTGCTGCTTCATTACACGTTGCAGAATAAATTATCCTGAATGATGTACAGTGAAAACAGTAGATTTCAAAACAATGGAGCATGGCACAACAAATTACCAACAGAACAATAATATCTTATATTCAAAAAGAGAATTACCTGAAAAAGTGGTAATCTAAGAATCAATAAGTATGGTAAAATAACTAACAATCTCAAGATGCAGTATAGAGCGTCCCAAGATATGCCTTTTTGCACCTGAACCTCCTCCAGATGACCCAACACTTTGCTGGAGGTGAGGTGCTTGCACTGCACTAGGTAAAACTAGGCAATGGTATTGTGATAGCTTATAGTTTTCCTGCCCCATTAGGTCTAGCCATACCTGAAAGGCTATCCAGTGTACCCTGACAAAGACTGGGCTTCTGTTATTTCTCTATCCTATTTTCCCTCCTTTTTATTGGTCTCTGGCTGACTGAGGTCCTCTACCAAAACAAGGGATATGAAATCTAGGGGGAATGTTTGGTGTGCCACCACTTGAAAGTGCCAATTCAAGTTCCCTGTGGAAATTATTTATGGAAGGAGGAAACTTTTTAGTGATGATCTACCAGCAAAACAAAATTAACAAGTGATGCACTGGTTTGCACAGGCATCATAGATGAAACATAATTTACAATGCTGTTTAATTAATCACAACACATGAAATTCAGGGGTAACATAGGTAAATGGTGTTTTAATACACAGTGTGATGTAAAAGCATAAACATGCACGTACAGTACATGTCTGCACAGAGCTGCATATGAAAAAATAATCTAATTTCGCTGCTAAAATACACATTATCATTCAAAATTAATTCATGATCACATAACAATACCAAGAGACTAACAGTATATCCTATGCACATGAAGTCAGGGTAAGTATGATGAATACTACTGTCCAATAATTACTCAAAGGAAAGCAGACACTATTAATAACATTGGTATGTCAATCACATGCACGACCTACACCCTTCACCTTAAACAACTCTTATCACCATTGCTCAGTTAGCATATATTCCCAGCCAGCCTAACACGCACCCTGCTAAACTACACGCATCCTGCTAAACTACAATCACTTATGGTCACCTCAGCCAGGTTAAAATGTGAGAGCACACTATGTCTGTCATCTACCCAACGCCATTAATGCACGACTTATTAGTAAGGATTCCACTCCACTGTGTATATATAGTCTACAGGTTTGTACAGTACTAGGATGCAGGATTTGTTATCATAAGCTAATAAAACAAGACATCCCATTAACTAAAAATGCCTCTGTTTATGCAGCAAAATTATTAGCAACAATGTCATAAACTTAAATTATATAATGTGTACAACAAAATTTTTACAGTTTTCAGTGGCTCTACAAGTACCAGTCAACTTGAGAGATTCCAGAAAATAAAGAAGGTAACAAGACAACCAGCGCAGCATCTACTCTTACTATATCAAACACAACATTCGCTTATTACCCACGGGTCCAGGATCTGCATAACCATTTTCTGCACCCCTCCCCCAACATAAAAGGAATATTCCAGACTTAGATTGAATGTTTCACCAGTTTTAATCTGCTTAACAAGCAAGTAAAGGTTAAAACATTATGGAAATTGTTGGACCACACCATGCCCATCCAGTATAAGACCATCTCCCTTTGTTTTCCAATATCATTCTTGCCTGTTATCTCCACAGCTGATAGAAAAGTTTTCATAAAATATGTAACAGCAAAGCAAGCTTGTCCTTTTTCTTTTAAATGGCTAAACTAGGAAAATCCAATTTGCTGGAGAGAGAGAGAGAGAGAGAGAGAGAGAGAGAGAGAGAGAGAGAGAGAGAGAGAGAGAGAGAGAGAGAGAGAGAGAGAGAGAGAGAGACTAAATAATCCTATATGATAATGTGAAATGTTCCTTATTAGTTGTTATTTGCTTAAGGGAGTAATGACATTCTAAACTTCTAGATTTGCATTAAGAACTGAATACACTGACAGGACAACTCCTTCATACAATAGTATCATATATCTATATTTTAAAAAATGTTGATTTGAGAATACTATACACCTTATGAAGCACATTCCAGTCATGTCAAGACAGAGAAGAAATGATACTGTAAGGGAAATTACAGAAATCCCACATGTTGATATGGTAATGATGGAGGTATGGCGATGGCTTAGATACTTTCTTTACTAAACCTCTGAGAGAACAGTAAGTGATAAAGCGTCAACTGGGTTACTCCCGTGGGCACCACCTGAGAAGTTGAAAGATCCAGATGTGCTTTGATGAGAACTATGAGACTGGAGGCTGGAAATGAGTAAAGATTGGTGGAAGATAAAGCACAGAAGAGGAGACATGAGTGGAAAAATTTAGTACTGAAGCTGATGAATAACAGAATGAATAGCAACATAGTCTTATCTCTCAGCATCCTATTATATACGAGATGGTTTAAAAGTAAGGATATGCCAACTGTACTAACACATCACTCAATCACAGAGAGAGAGAGAGAGAGAGAGAGAGAGAGAGAGAGAGAGAGAGAGAGAGAGAGAGAGAGAGAGAGAGAGAGAGAGAGAGAGAGAGAGAGAGAGAGAGAGAGAGAGAGAGAGAGAGAGAGAGAGAGAGAGAGAGAGAGAGAGAGAGAGAGAGAGAGAGAGAGAGAGAGAGAGATTTTTCTTAAAAATTTACTTATATTTCAGTGTAAAAAAACTCTCTTGTATTAGAGTAAGTGATAATAAATAACTACTACAATGTGCAGTATCTATCTTTTCTTCAGTTTTACAAAGAAAATATCCATTGAATAAGTACATGGCATGATTGATTAATTGTTCGCATCAGACTGTTGGCCTTTGTGATTAGTTTTTGCGAATGTTCGGTGAAAATATTCCACTTTGGTATTTCTTTATAAACATTTCATATGAAGTTATTGGGTACCTGTGAAAGTTGCAACCACTCATAAAAGTACAGAACCATTTATTATGGTGTAATATATGACAGGTTATGGTAGTCTCAGCCAGCCCATGCAGGCATTCATAAAATTTGGTTCATCACAGAGGCACTGGGTAATGAACCTAATCTTTGTGAATAAAAGGGGCCAACTGCAATTAGGGTTTAGCTAGGGGTGCTACCTATTTAACCATTTTGATATCTTTCCCAAAAACTGATTCACTGCATTTGAACATGGCAAGTCCTGATTCTTCTATAGTAAGATCATCATACATACATACCTACCACCATTCCAGTATGTTCCATTCCTTTTTTAAATTTTACTGAAGTGTTTATAAATATTATATTTGTCTGCAAATTTTCCCCAATACATAACTTATTTCTCCTGCATCAAAGAATCTTTGTCTGCTACTAATAGAGAGTGTACTTTAGTTTTCAGAAATCAAAAGAATTTTTTGTTTTTGTCATGAAATAATGTTTAGTTTTTAGCTTCATATACATATTACTGTAATTTCTATACAGGGTTAAAAGATTTATCACACACTGTCTGCTATGACTACCTGAAAATGAAATTAGATGTAGATGATGGCTCCTCTTTGAGGGGAATGTGTATATGAAGGAAAACATGAACATACTCCAATTTTGTAGTGTAAATTTTACTTCTTTGGTAATAATGTGGTAATTAGAGCAAAAGTGAAAATGAGAGACAGGCTGTAGGCTATGCAGAAAACACTTACCTTGGTACAATTTAACAAGAAAAATGAATAAAAGGCCTTCAAAACCATACAAGAAAGAGAACAGAAGAGTAATATTCTGAGAAAGATAAGGGGGGGGGATTCCCATCACACTGGAGGATATCACTTCAGTGAGGCACTACTTCAAGGATTTGGTGGAGTTTCATAAGTTGTTGGAAGTAATAGTAAAAACAATAAAAACATGAAAAAAGTCAGTAAATACAGCATAGCAGAATGATCAGTGGAAACTGCCAACAGAAGGCATACCAAAGGGAGCAGAGGAAGTACGTGGGATGACACAGGAAGATATGACGGCTGAATCCAAATACAAAAGAGCAACTGAATACAATAAGAGAACCTTCCAGCTCTTACAGAGGATAGCAGGGAAAAGGATAGAGATGCAGTTCATATTCTTAACTGTCACAGGACTGGGCAACAAGTTTATCTGCAATTAAATATTTTAGATTTTACAGTAATTACTGTATTGCAACTCATGTAAAATTTCACTTCTGGATAAAGTGAAAATCCTGAAGATTGACAAAATTTCTTGCAAGAATTTGTTTTCAATACCTGAATATAAATTGTTGTTTGCAAGTTACACAGTCACTAAATATGTCTCACTGTAAGTAATGAACTGCATTCTCTGCACTCAAACATTGTGTCATATGGATTACTCATCAAATATCCATAAGTCAGAAGAGGGTGACCAATTTGAAAATGGGCCAATATTACTTCTATGTGGCTTTTTTTTTATATGACTACCACCACATTCAAATAGTTGGTTTAGCATTATTTTCACATGATCTTATGCCATAATTTCTGCCATTTACTATAAATGATGGGTTTGATAGCAAAAATCACTGCCAGAAGTAGATATTTTTTATCTAGTCATAGTGATTCAAGCTTCTTGCTCCTTAACAGCATCCCCATTTAATTTATTGCCTTTATGTGTAGGGATCCAACATATTCAACATTTGCAGCAGCATAATTCAATTTGTGAAATGAAAACTTAATTTGCTGAGCATAAGTAATTTTAGGGCAATAATTTTGACAGGGATTTCAAAATTCTTTTAGTCAATGGAAATTACACATTTCTAAGGTGGCATGTTTTTAATAACCATAACCATTGACCATATTGCTAACAATACTATTATGAAAACAGCTAATCAGTGGTTCAAGACAACTGGCTTGTACCACTGAACAAGGATGCAACAAATCCTACACCATGAATAATTTGGACCCATCCGTAAAAACTGCATAATGTGGACCTTTATATCTTTAATGTTTTATTGTATGTTTCTTTGATATGTAAGGGTATATGTATAGTTTCTGGATAGATATTTTAATGGCACACTTTATTCATAATCTAATTCTAACTGGGAACAGTGGTAGACGATCATTCAAGAAAATATCTCAACTGAAAAGCTTTTTACTTGGCGAGTTACCTGCCCGAATTCTGACTGCGCTTCATATGGTTATTATGTCTCAAAGAAGAGACAGAGGAACTTCACCACTTTCAACTTGTATGGATTTACTTGGGGAGGCCTTGAATATTCAGTGGCAGATTGTAAGTCCTTCTCTGTGAATTGGATTTAAGCTTTTTAACATCGAGTCATGTGCTGAGCCACAAATTTGGCTTCCATCACAGTATATCTGTCAGCTTCCCAAGTAGTAGGTGATAAATTTTTATCAAGTTTGATGCATTTTTGCTTTTTGCTTCCTTATGTTCCATGTGTGCTTTCCAGTTCATGTGTGACTCAATAATTTTCACTTTCATTTACTCAGAAGTCTGGCCACTAGCCATAAAGGTGGGCACTATGATCAAAGGATAATTGCTTACATTCAGATCACCATCACCTACAACAGTCTCTCATAGTCCTTGTTTTTACTGTCTTCTCTACTTATAAAGAGCAAACAAGGGGTAATTATCATTACCTAGTTTAACAGAACCACTTGATTATAAGTGGTAATGTAAGTGAGAGCCATGAGAAGAATAAAATCACTAAATAGTTCTAAGTCCAGGTCTAAATATAATCATAGCACCTTGGCTGACTTCATCATTCCTATCTGCTGTACTTGTTATCACACATTATTTCAGCATGATGGTACTGATACTAATCTATTCCTCATAAATTCTACTGTTCTTTTTTCTAATGTTCTTGAACATTCTATTTATAGTTTTGTTTTGCTTTCCTTCGTCTTTAAAAATCTTAACTTATATAATTTACCTGTGTGGTCTGATATACCACATTAAAATAAGATGTGTAACAATTACTGTATACTGTGGAGTTTAAAAGCATTTTAATTATACAACACAGTATTAAAAATAAAAACAATGCTATATTAATTTTAAAAAAATATATTACCCTTACCTACAAAAATGAGTAAAATTTCATGCGTAGATGGATGTTCTATATATATGTAACAACACAGGTACATACTAAAGAAAAAAAAACTTAAGAACAAAAAATTCCCACACATATATCACAAAAGGACTAGTTTGTACACCTAAATATATTGCTGATAACACCTTAAGAAAGCAATAAAAGAGAGAGAGAGAGAGAGAGAGAGAGAGAGAGAGAGAGAGAGAGAGAGAGAGAGAGAGAGAGAGAGAGAGAGAGAGAGAGAGAGAGAGAGAGAGAGAGAGAGAGAGAGAGAGAATAATTTTTTCATTCGTTTTCATTTAAATTTCAAAATTCTACCCACAAGTTGTAACATATAGTCAACCCCAATTAAGTTCATTACGCGAGTGGGTTCTGTTCTCAGCTAGCACTCTGCTGGCCCCGCTTTCAAAATCTCCGACCAGCCAATGAAGAATAACAGGAATTTATTTCTATCACAATTGCTTCTTAGCCATGTAAAATAAATCTAATCCTTCAGGCCAGCCCTAGGAGAGCTGTTAATCAGCTCAGTGGTCTGGTTAAACTAAGGTATACTTAACTTAACAACCCCAATTAAAGCACACACTTCTCTTTCACACAAGTCCAATAAGGCTGAGACAAGGGGATCACTAACAAATGAAGATATAAACAAGGTTTACAGATTTTTTATATCGCTAATTGTTTTAATAAAAAGAACGGGACTGAGAACAGTTCTTTGTGCGATACCTGATATATTGTGGGCAGGTTTGGATAAGGTTCCATTAACTGATACCTGAAACATTTGATCTGATATGAATTTATATAGCTAAGCCCCTACCAGACCACCCATCTGTTTTTCTTTGAGCTTGTTGCATAGTATGAAAGGATAAACTTTGCCATATGCTTTAGCAAAGCCAAGAAAAATAGTGTCAATTCAATTGGCTGACTCTAGGATCTGATTATCATATGTTTGGTTGACTAGCTCTGTTGGCTAGTATGGGGGGGGGATCATTATTGGTCAGACATTTGACGACTCTTTTCCTAGCCATTTTCTCAAAGATTTTTTAAAGGAGGGATGTTACTGATATAGGAAGATACAATTTTATGAGACAGCTTATGCTGTTTTCCTTTGCGGCTACAGAATCAATTGCAAGCTTGATTTTTGCACTGTCTTTACTGCATCTGTTAATGACTTGCCATCCACAAGATGGTATCATGATTTAAGTAGCATTACCAGAAATGGTCGTATCCAACTACAGATTTAAATCTTAAAGAATTGATTTTCTTTTCAATCACTCTTTCCATAAAGTTAATATTCTGTTGTCTTAGGAGATCGTTACCACCTAGGTCAATGAATTTAGTGGTTTGAGTCTTGGGCCAAATATATGTATGAGAACTGCTCTGACAGGCATTCAAAAACCTCTTCTGGTGATGTGGTAAGGAATCCATCTACTTTAAGAGGGCCAATTCAGCTCTTGACTTTTTGATGTCTGTGTGCATGTGAGAACAACTTTGGATTATTCCAGGAATTCTCTAACAATGTTTTCCTCTACATACTTGGTGTCCTGATTTGTGAGAACTGATTGCATTACATTTTGCCCAATCTGCTGCATACTCTAATATACACTACTAGCATTCCTTTATTAAAAGTTGATTCTTCTTAGTAACTTATATTCTATACCATAAAATCTCAACATCCTACAAACTGCCTCCATCGGATCTATCATGTGCTAGTACTGTATATGGTAGATTTGCACATATTGCCTTTTGGCTATAGAGGCAGTTTATGATAATGGAGGGGCAATAATATGCATCCCTTTGCTCATCTTGCACCCATTATTGTCCCCACTTTTACTGTATTGCCTAACTTTCTTTACCTATTTATTCAGAAGCTAAGCAGCACTACAGTATATGTATCTGAGTATGCGATGGTCCTAGGCCCTATAATATTGATGTATGTGTCAACCTTGCCAGTTCCTTATCTTGTAGTCCACTGTGTTAATTGTTGGTAGTAAAATGACTTTACCTTATGTTGCTCCATTCTTCTATTGCGATAATTTTCTTCTATTATCATTGTTATTATTATTATCATTAACATTATGCTTCCTTCTCCTTATAATCAGGTTTGACAATTACTTGACTAGCTTCACACACACAAGCAATTCCTTTACCTTGTGTCACCACTTCCATCCAACAGGAACTGTACATAAGTGCATCTGTTGCTCTCCAGGTTTCAGAATGAGCCTTATGGGTTTGACACAGAGTTAGATTAGTATACTTATCCACTTAGCTTAGTGGGTAAGTCAACTATTTATCTATTGTTTTGAACCCAAAAGGCACAGGTTTGAATACTAGGTCAGACAGATACACGTCATGTATGATTTCTACTGGGTGCAAGGTAAAGTGAATTTAATATTAATGTAATAGTTGTGGCTAAATACAAGAGTAAAAAAAGTTTTGTGAATGAACTATCATACATATAAATAAATAAATATACCAGTCTTTCACTATCGTCATATAAAAAAAAAATCAAAGATTGCAACTAAATACTTGATGCAGAAATATACAAATTTTATACTACTGTGTGATATGACCCTAGTTTATGAATTGTACATTGCAGTACTTTGTAGGCACCATATATTATGGGACCATCATCATCCATTCTACAGAGTTTCTAGTTGTCAGAGTATATATTTAAATGTTTACAATAAATTTAATTTTTCCAATGCTTTCCTGGCAATTTTCATGTCAATTTTCCCACTGAAGGCAACCACGTTATACTGCTGTTTTGTTTCTGCAATAACCCATTATTTCTCTCTATTTCTATCACAAGGATAAACTTGACAGTGAAAATTCTGAAATGAACAATTTACAATCTAGAAATTACTACCAAAGAAATTTGTATCATTGCATACTTACCTTCCTGCTTTCCATCACTGGAAGTTGCTCTTTCCTGAAAATCTCTAGCCTTTTATGCAAGGATTCACCAATAATTGCAAACTGTTTTTGAGTAACTGGAAACACATTCCATTTAACCCTACAAAAGACTTTGGAAAAATATATTAAATTCTCATTTTAGGATCAACAACATTAAATAACAGAGATGCAACAAAAGGATTAAAAAGAGCATTTGCATTACAGTACTCTGACAACTGATTGTTAGAATAGTGGACCATCTTAAGTCTTAAAAATAAAGAAATCAATCTAGAGTTGCCTCAGTATGTCCTGAACTCACTACATGGCCCTATGAAACTTGAAACTATAGGGGATAAAGATAAACACTGTTCAAAGTACCTTGCCTTGTTGATGAATTTTTGTAAAATCCTCATTGTATATTTAATAAGGTATCTAAACCTTTTCTAGTAAAAAAAAATTCTATAAACTTCACTGATATTTATGAATTTTTCAGGACAGAACTTTTGGATTTGTCTCTTGACAGTATCCTAATTAAGCTTATGTTTTTGTGCAACGACAGGTGAAGCTAATTTGCAACTAACTGAGGCTTGTTCTCCTTTCTAATCCAAAACTATCCCCAAAATTTGTTGACTAATCTTTTCACTTCTCCTCCTTAATTAAATTTTTTCCCCATCATTGTTGAATAAGAAAAGTTTTATTACTTTTAAGAGCCAAAAATACTTGTAACATAGGTGAATAAAACAGGCCTCTGGGGGTGACAAATAGACCACCTACGTCTACCAGCCACGTACCACATAGGCCTATGAAAGAGTTTCACCTATTTTATTGAGCTCAAATCAATTTACAAGAAACTTACAAAGCACAAAAATATAGTAACCACAAAACTGATCACATCTATATAATGGCTTGCATGGAGGATATGCAATGGAAGGATGTACTTTATTATTCAATGGTTACAAAAAATCTAAAACATTATGTAGTCTGCCAAATTCTTCTTAAGATCACTACCACAGAAACTTGTATATAATGATTGGTGTCTCTGTTCTTGTCCGAATTTCTTTCTTTTATTAGGAAGGGTTATCAATTTTTATTTTATTTATTGTACATACATAAAATTCTAATACAGAGTGATCTTCATTACATTCTATCTATGCCTCATCACAATGTGTGCTATACTGTATACAATAAAGTACTTTTTACCAATCATCATTTTCGTTGAGAAACCCACGAGACTGTTATTTTTCTTTATAACTAAAATGAAAGGGATGTCTTTATTTTTAAGGGAAATACATCTTCACCACCAACACCTTGGAAGATTCTTGTTTTCTACATGTCTTTAAGGATAGGAGGTCATCTTTATTCATTCTGAGTCATCTTTACAGAGTACAGTTAAGAATAAGATTTATGCCAACACTAAAAACTGACAAAAGGCCTTCGGAGCATGAAGAGCAGGTTAATTGTGATACTAGTCATGATGGAATGTATTAATTCAAGAAAAAACAATGTCCAAAAATGCATCAAATGAAAATCTAAAACGACTGAGGTAAAGGTATGGTCAAACTTAAATAAGTAAATGCCTAAGTAGCATCCTACTAATCATAAAACTTGAACTGATGTATTCCTGCCAATGTGTATTTTAATAACAATACCTATATACTAAAGGGGTGCAATGACATCACCTTAACTTGACAACAGTCACCGACCTTTAATAGTCTGATTAACAAGAAAAATGAGTAAACCATAAGAACCACTTCCTGATGAGTCAAACTTGCATAAAAACGCATCGATTTCAGAGACACCCATTCAACTTATGCTTTCACTAACAACTATTCCTACTCCCATAGACTGCAGCATGACTGTAACTGGCTTCTACAAATCAATCATATGGTGGAGACACTGAACAAAAACAACAGCACCTACTATCACTTTTATGTCAAGGAATGTTTGCAAAATCTGAAATGGCATAACATTTTGCCTGAATGCTAATCCTTTATTGAAATTTTAATGAGACTGGAAAAAATTAATGCCTTTCTTTTAAGAATGACTGAATAGAACAATAGCTATGACCCATGGAAATGGATATAAAAATTATTTTCATACTTTCTATTTGTGAAAACTTTACCTAAAATAAAATTCTAATGCCTATACTGTACTATTACTATCCATGAATTTTGTATTTATCCTACACTGATGATAAAAAAAACCTGCAAACATTGAGAGTTTCAAGACTAGATTTGAGTCAAAGCGAGTTTCAAGACTAGTTTGAATCAAAGCAAAATGCTTAAAAATACTTTCAAAGTAAAAACATTTTAAAAAAGATAATTTCATGCCCAGTTTGATTTCTTTCACGCATTCCATGAACCTCATTTAATGGAAATGTTATGTGAAGTGCTATGTCTTTGGCCAGCTCATCTGACATTAATTTTTTGAATATTGAACATAACAAGCATTCTTAAAGGCAAATGTAACCTTTTTGGCTGAAAAGACTTAAGTAAGGAGAATGGTAATCTTTTAATTATAAATCATTTGCCTACTACGAGATTTCCTTTGGTACTCTTAGCTTACATTTATATTCATCATCAAAACATTCACCTACTCTAATTTCAAGATACTAGATCTCTGAATGTCTACTACTGGATACTATCTTCGTTCTCAATTCAGATTTATTATTCTGATGTAATCTCTACCTCAATCAGACTTCTTACATGCATTCCAAGAAAAATGCCTCCTAATTAAACAACTGAAAAACTACTGAGCTGTAGCAAATATATGAGAGACTGTCAAATTACCCACAAAGAGCAATCTACAAAAGAAGGAAATGAAGAGTAAATACAAGTACTACAGAAAGGAAACCAAATACCAAAACCAATTCCAATAGGACTGCAAAAGGAAGATGGAGAACTGGAAAATGGAGATTCTAAGGTTTGTGAATGATTATTACTAAAAGTGACAAAATAGTTAGTAAAACCATTCTTAATTATCTAATGGGATACATAAAATGATCCACAGTAATAAAAAAATCATCTTTGTGTTTCCTGGTACAAAAACTTATGAAAATTGTCAATATCCTTTTAAATAAACAGGAGAGGAACAAAATTAAAAGTAATGCTGGGATGACTCCATGGTATAAGATGAGAGATTTTACTCCAAGTATGGAAGCCTTGTATATCATGGTTGAAAAATTCAAATGTGTGTTAATTAAATGATAGAAATGACACATGGATATGAAAGTATTGTACCTGAGGCCACGCACTGGGTCCTTATGTGCTTGGAACAGCTTCACATTATTCATGTTCGTCTGCCAATATTTAACAAAGCCACCAGTATCTCCAGTTACCATCCATTGATCGTTGTGGGACCACACCATCGTTCTCACACTACTGTCATGAGCCTGAAAAACTTAATTTTGTCAACCTCTGAATGTGAACATCTGAACATCCAACAACTTAACAAATATATACTACAAATATATGAGAGAGAGAGAGAGAGAGAGAGAGAGAGAGAGAGAGAGAGAGAGAGAGAGAGAGAGAGAGAGAGAGTGTGTGTGTGTGTGTGTGTGTGTGTGTGTGTGTGTGTGTGTGTGTGTGTGTGTGTGTGTGTGTTTTTTTAGCATGAAAGGCCCTTTCTTGCTCTACTATCCAACACTGTTAAATTTGTAAATAAATAGATATACAGTATGCACACATTTACAAATTATAAATCCTGACAAGTTTTAACTTTGAGATACCATTACCAGGATATATTTTGGCAGAAATGTACATTATAAATGATAGGGTGACACTACAAATGTATAAAAAACTGCTGAAAAAATTAGTACCTGTCACTGGAAGGAATGCTAAACTTAATCTTGACAAGAGGTCAGTGCTCCAGAGACTACACATTTTTGCTATTACTCAAGATATATACCACCTCATCCTATCCTTGGGCCACTGTAAACCTCCCTTTTGTTGTGATTTTTGTACTTTGTGACAGTTAAAGAAAAAATTGTATCCACACCCTAAATAAGAATCCCTGATGAAATTTATGTACCACAGATGACAGAATAGTACTACAACTTGAGAGGTCAAAACAAAATTAACTATGCTGACAGTAGTCATAATCCCACATATAAATGAAATGTGACAAAAAAGATGTACAGTAGCCATATAAGCTCATGAAAGCATACTCTTGTTGGTAAATTTAATTACAATAAAAAGCTACAAATACTAACAGTATTAGCCAACAGATAAAATAATATAAACTTACTTGTAGAATTGTTTCAAAATTGAAGGTCAATCCATTCCAAAGAGTGAATTCCCCAGAGGAAGCCCCTGTTACAAGTCTCCTCCCTTCTGGTGTCCATGCCAAGCAGAATATTGGACACTGAAAAGAAAATGCACAAGTAGTTATAACTGGCCGAGAATTATAAAATCTTCCAATTTTCTTTAGTGTTACCACAATACATACATGTACAAACAATCATCTCTCCAAGGCATAAAACTCCTCTCACTATCTGGGTTGTCATCAGGCCTGGATCTAAGCTCCCCGCAACTAAAGTGAGTAGGACCCAGGACCTAGGAACTTAGTTGAAATACCACGGCTGGGCCCGGAGGACAAAAGTATCCACTGGACAGGTTATTTACAAAAAGTGCCTCTTGAAATGCTCTATTCAACAAATGTTTGTGACATACAGTCATGGCTCTTTTAAATGTGCACAAAGACCCTTAATGATGAGACAACTACAAAAATCAAGTCTTATGCTAAACTGCCATAAAACTCTAGCCTAAACTTGATATTTACTTTGCCTACTCTATGCATACATATAACTATCTTACCAAGCAATATAAATATAAAAATTATTTTATTTTCACTCACCTTACCTTTATGTGTGCGCAAAGTTACAGCCTCAGTTATGACATTTCACAGCATAGGTTTGTATTTATTTACTACCAGATATAGCTGGTGTAGGATGATAAAAATTTCCTTATACAGTATATGAAACAGTTTTATTTATACCTGTACCTTTTGTTCACAAATGAATGTCTAGCCTAAGATCTTTGTCTTTGGCTGTTGTTGTCCATTTCTGATGTTGAATTTACTTATTGAATATCCTAGGTGCAACAACTCTAAGCCCAAAATGAACCTTAATTCCATTCCTAATATACTGTACTGTAAGCAATACTAAAACCTGTGCACATTTGTTACTGTTCACTTTAAGGTAGTTACTTAAAGTAATCCAAGTATTCTAAGATCGGTTTGCCCTCATTATAATCACCAAACCCATAAAATGTTAACCTATGGGCTGGTGTGGATTTTGAAATTCACATGGGGGTGACAGCCATAACCTCTACGAATTTGAAAGGGCAATTATTTTGTTACTTATTTACATGGGATGTTTAAAAAGAAAAAATTGAGTTTTTAGCCTGTTGCTACATGGCTTATGCTGAACTAGACTTGATTACATAATCTTATGTTTATCAAAAATGTGAATGATCTTGCTTTTTTAAAAGTAAATGCCTACAGGAAATGCTAACTAAATACTGTTAAAGCACAGTACTGTACTGTAATAAAGTAAATAAACATAGCATAAAATGGCAATAAGTATACATGGATAAGCCTAGCAAACTTACAATGACAAAACTTCACTCTACGTTCTTCTCTGTTCTGTGATCTTTCTGTTTGAACTTCTGTCAAGTCTAAGCCTTCTCCTATCCCATTTCTCTATAATTTCCTGCCCCTTAAAGGAGGTCTTTGTCCTGCTATTTCCTTATCTAGGTCTATACTTCACAGGGGATGAGTACCACTAACCCCCCCGCCAATAGCTCAAATCCACAAATACTTAAAACCCCCTCTAAAAACAGTTATAGCTGCCTATTTTGATAGTCCAAACCACAAAAAAAACAATCCTCTAAAAATGCTTATACCTTAATATTTTAAAAGTTTTATCACAAAAAGTGCATTTAGTCAAGAAAATGACATGAAAATACAGTAATTTGTGAATATTTCTCAATGAAAAACACAGCAAATTGGCAAATTTTCCACGAATAATGTGTATATATGTTCCACAGAGAAATCCGTGAATAGGTGAAGACGTGAATCCAGAACCACAAATAGGTGGGAGTACAGTGTAATCTCAATATATCTAAAAATCCATATGTAACAAAATATCAAGCAACTGTTTTTTGCCTAATTTCAGATAATTATGATTGTATCATATCTTCTGTACAAATGTATACTGTATATGTATATACATGTATGCTAAATGCAGCATGCCTAACTTCTACACAAAAATCTAAAGATTTAGTTCTGAAGCTGAAGGAAAATATCCACAGACAATAATACTGAAGCTCACTGTGACTGGCAGAACAGACAGTTAAGCTGAAATGTTTGTGCAAGTGTATTTTCAACTTTTTCCACTCATGGAGTGGGTAATTTTGATTTTATTGTCTCATTACTTAACTAAGTTTTACGAGAGAGCAATGCTAGGATGACACTTTTGCATACATGGACAGTACTTGAAAATATAAGATTAACAATTTTAAAAATAAAAATGAGTTCTCAAAAGATCTCTGACAAAAAGGCAATAGGACACAAGAGAGGGATAAAATGTTTTTGATTGTGATGACAACAATGATAAAAAGTTGCATCTCAGGTCTGTTAGAGTAATACTACACACTGGCCCATCAGCAGCAAGATGGCGCCAAAACAATTATACGTTATAATACACATCAAAACATCTGGCTATGAATCACATATCAGAAGTACATTAATTTCCCAATTATTTGCTTTTCCATATTCCATAGTAGGCAACTATTCTCTCAGACACACACACACACTTTTCTTATGTGTGCAATACCCTTATAAGTTTTATATGCATATTCAACATTACATTCACAGAAGTTGAATCAGTAGCGATATTACCTGAGAGAGAGAGAGAGAGAGAGAGAGAGAGAGAGAGAGAGAGTGTGTGTGTGAGTGTGTGTGTGTGTGTGTGTGTGTGTGTGTGTGTGTGTGTGTGTGTGTGTGTGTGTGTGTGTGTGTGTGTGTGTGTGTGTGTGTGTGTGTGTGTGTGTGTGTGTGTGTGTGTGTGTGTGTGTGTGTGTGTGTGCTACTTAGTTTTACTGCCTTCAGTCTAGCAAGGAGCATAAGTTAGTACAAGTCATCAGCCACTTCTTGCGAAATTGCATAGTGCACCTTTCAATCTATCTACTGTATTAGGCCATATTTACCTGGGTGTGAAAACCACACTGGTGAGATATAATCTATGACTGGGCAAATCAGTGACATCCACAGCATGTGCACCTCTTTTTGAATAAGTTCTTTGTGTCCTTGCCATCTCCTTATGGCAGTTTGCTATGCTTCTTATATGGATAGACTATGTTAATTCATCAGAGATGATAACTCCTGGATCTTTATTTGGTGCCTTATCGTAATGGTATTTCCAGCTAGGTGAACTTAATGATCGAAATTTCTTGATTTCTTACCATTGTGTATGTATTCAAATTTGTCCCAGTTAAAGGTTACTTGTTCATCTGTGCACAAGAACAAACAATACTACCTAGTTCATTTTTAAACTATTCAGTTTTCATAAGTCAGATAAGGGTGAGACAGGGGAATTGTTGGGGAAATTATATAAATAAGCTTTACATTATACATAATAAGCTTTGCATGTTATCAGACTGGAATATTAGGCCAAAGGCCAAGCACTGAGACTTTGAGGTCATTCCGCACTGAAAAGAATGATAAAACAATTATTAGAAGAGGGTGGACAGTAAGATGGTAGAAACAGAATATAGATGGAGGTACATGTATAGTAGAAGGAATGAAAGGGATTGCAACTACGGGCCACAGGAATGCTGTAAAGAACTTCAAGTAATGCCTACAGTGTACTCTGTGAGGTGCACTGATAGCACTAACCCCCTACGGGACTCTGTACGAACAAAGCCGAAAACAGTTTCTTGCAGTACATCAGATATGAACTGGGCTGGTTTGGAAAACGCTTCATTAACCGATACATGAAGCATTCAACTGAAGAAGAAATTATTTAACCAGGCTTCTACAGGTCTACCTATTCACTGTTCTTTGAATTTATTGCACAATATGACGAGACCAACTTTGTCAAAAACCTTGAGAAAGTTTAGATAAAGCACCAATTTCACAGCAAATTCCAGGATGCTGATTACTGAATATGGTTTAGCTGTGATACTGTAGATTTCCCCTATATAAAGTCATGTTGGCTGACAGGGAGACTGTTATTGGTGAGGTGTTTGACAATTGCACAAAGATTTTTATAAAGTGTGTATTTAGCGATATAAGATAGTACAATTTCAGGAGATCACTTCCACCTTCAGGCTTTAGTGCTGGACAAATAACAGAAGTCTGAAGAATATTTGCACTGCCATTATTTGTTAATTCTTGCAATAGCAAACACATGGACCTCCTTGGTTCTCTTATGTAGGATGTCAATAGTAATGCCAGGAATATCACTGGTCTTGCAGCAGAATTAATTCTGGGAAGTGCTGATTTCATAGTCAATTTTTATAGTACCAAGAGTTCACTGCCATTAGAGTAATTTCAAAGAATGTAGCTGATTGTCTATTTTGTGATTGAGCTATGAAAAGTTACGTACATCTTAGTTTAACCAGATCACTGAGCTGATTAACAGCTCTCCTAGGGCTGGCCCGAAGGATTAGATTTATTTTACGTGGCTAAGAACCAATTGGTTACCTAGCAACGGGACCTACAGCTTATTGAGCTATGAGGCCAATTATAGAGATGATTGCTGCTCTAACAGGCATTCACAAATCTGTTCAGTGATGCAATAGGAATCAAAGGATCCATTTACTTCAGAAGGGGCAAATCTATCCTTCAATCTTGATGTTTGCATGTATATTAAAGTAACTTTAAACTGTATTGTACATTATTCTCTACTGCAATGTTTTCCTTGTTTTGTTTTTGGACTGTCTGCCATATTTCAGCTGTTATCTTATGTTCTTGGCTTGAGTTTAGGGGTGTCAATCTTATGAGTTTTCAGTTTCCTTTTTCTCTTGCATCTCCCAGATTTGTAGATTGTCCTTCCTGGAAGATTCTTATAATTCAGACATAATTTCTCTAACACACTGCAGACTTTTGTTATAATAACTTGAAGGATCTCAGATCACTGCGACAACTGGCGATAAAAAGGGATTCATATCTTTTAATATTAAACCCAAATACTCTAACAGAACAGCTTGACCGAAATATGCGACACCTGTAATCTACAAAGAATAACATCTCAAGGTAACAAACAATGCTTAATATAGTGCTTTATACACAATTCTCAAAACATCATGTGGAACCCCTTTGCACCCCATCTTACCAAAACTTAACCTCCACAAGGCTAATCAAACATTGAAATCCCTCAAATCAATAAATCTAGTCTACAATGCAACATATAAATTCTATACACATCACTGAAATCCCTCAAATTAATAAATAAAGAGTCTACAATGCAACAGATAAACCCTATATACATCTCTAGATATATTCCCATATATATAATACTAGATATATAAATCTCTCAAGGAGCAGGTGAGTCCTGTTTCACCAAAGAAAAGGCTAAGATTAACACCACCGAAATAAAGCCATGCCCTTGGTACTGCCGCTGAAATAACAGTAATCAAACAGACTTAAGAAATTAATGGAATCCAAGAACCAAGACAAGAAAACAAAACACTACAGAACATAAAAAACTACCAAAAATTTTTCGTATTCCATATGCCCCTCCACCTCCCATGGCAAGAATCTCTAATAAATAATGACCTTGCAAATATTTCCATTCTGCAATGAAATTGAAACAAAGCAAATAAAGGAAGCTATAAAAGACTGGTTACACAATTCCCTTTCAAATCAACTATTTTAGGTTATCAGCTAATGAAGCATTATGGAAACCAGAAAAGTCATATCAACTGTTCCACAAGGAAGTTCTGGACTTGTTCTCTTTATCATTATGATCTTTGCAGTCCTAAGCAGGGATATAATGCATTACTACCCCAATACTATTCTCCTTGCATTTTAAGACATTTTCATCTATTCAATAATTTATTTTTCCTTTTTAATAAGTGAGGTCTCTTCTTTATTTCCCTTTACCTCTTCTTACTTCTTCCTACTGAACACCATATTCTTTGTAAGCTTTAATTTCAAGTCAATGGCCCCTGTGGGCTTGTTCCAAAAGAATAGGGTTCAGATTCTGAAAATATTAATAATATAGACAAAACTCCTTTATACAGTACAGTATCTCTTTACTGACAATTCCTGTGTCTCAGTAATAATGGATTTATATGAAAACTGTGAACTTCTATATGGGACAAATTTGAACACACACTTGGAAATAAAATCAATTAATATCTTGACCTGGATGGACATGCCATTATAATAAAATGTCAAATTTATTAATCAATTTGTATTTTGCATAGCTAACAAACCTGCAGTCTTAACTTATAGATGGGTAATTCTTCTAGCGCCAGCTGGAAACCAGTAAAAATAACAAACAAGGAATTGGTGGCAACAAGGTAGGCCGATAGGCCTAGGTGGCAACCGTCAAGTTCCTTCGCACATGTATCGATGGAATGACGCATCAGTTTCTTCCATCCCAGGAAACTTGATTGAGGGGTGGCTAGAGGTGGGCCATATGAGCTAAGACCACAGGTTTGTTAGCTATGGAAAATATAAATTGATTAATTAATTTGTCATTTGTTCATATGTGAACAAACCTGGGTCCTAACTTACAGATACTCATTTTTGGAGGGAAGAAAGAAAGTCTGGAACCAACTGGAGGTTCAGCATACCTGGTAACTATCCCTGGCTTATAGAGGACTATGGAAGGGAACCAATGCCCCTAACTTATTAAATAAGTGATTATTTAGCAGTCAGACTTCTGGGAATCCGTACAATGTGATGAGACAATGTAGGAGAAGTTAAATGGCTATATTTGTAAATTACAAACGTTTGTGGCCACCAATAATTTGCTATCAATCCTCTCTCTCCTTGCTAGAGAGAAGAAGGATTTGCTTTTGCCAAGAGAGGAAGGACTTGCTTCTGCCAGTTTTATATTTTTAAAGGAATAAGCAAAACTTAAATTAAAAGGTCACAGTCTCACTAATATCAGACCCAATCCAGCACATGATGGAATGATTTCTTCACCTACTGGGTAGAGAAGAAAAGAAAGGAAACTGAAAGAGACCAGCCATCCCATTCATTCTCTCTTTCATACCATCATCGTAGGTAAAGATACAAACTTCCGGCTAGGGGCACTGAATGAGTTAAACAACCTATTGGGCAGCCACCACCAGACCCAATTAAAGTGTCCAGGACCTGTGGGCAACATCCTGCAGATAGAAGGAAGTGAAGGTGGTCTGACAAAGCCATGTGCCAGCCTTCAAAATCCTTTGAACACAAAAGTTCTTTTTAAATGTCTAAGAAGGGCCTAGCCTCCTAACATCATTTGCTCTTGCATGCACTGTTAGGACTGGAGCATGAAGTTGAGCCATAGGCTTGTCTGACACTCTCACGCGGCCAAAAGGAGATCGTATTCTTGGATACTTCTTTCTTGTTCCAGCCAGTGCTAAGGAAAAATCTTCTGCACCCTGGTCGGAGATGGAGAGTCCTTTTCCGGTTGCAGCGTAGTGCTTTTACAGGGCCAAGGAGCAATTCATCCAGATCAATCAACTAAGTCATTAAGAGATGGAATTCAGAAGGAATCAAATCTACCATCATGACAAGAGGGATTTTGGGTCTTAGCCACAAATTCCGGGGACAAATTTGAAGGCTACAGATGTCCAATCCATCGTATGTTTGACATCATAGGATGGGCCATGGAGTTCACCAACTCGCTTTGAGGAGGCCAGAACCAGCAGGAAATCCACCTTGAGAGTCAGGTTCCTATTTGACACAGAGGCTCAAATGGGGCAAGGGTGAGGCTGCCCAGTACCAAAGTCAGGTCCCAACTGGGTGGTCTAAGCTCTTTTGGAGGACAAGACTGCTTAAAGCTTTTGAGAAGCATTAAGATCTCCCACAAAGCAGAAAGATCGACATCCTTTGTTCATAAAACTGCATTCAAGGCAGCTCTGTAGCCCTTGATGGAAGACACGGAAATTTGCTTCTCTCTGCTGTGAAAAACGAGGAAATCTGCTACTTGCTGAACAGAAGCTCCGATTGGAGATAGAGAGACCCTGTCGACGACACCAACCAAAGTAAACAGCCCACTTGCCTTGGTACACGGCTGAAGAAGATCATCTGAGATAGCCAGACATCTCCGACGCTACTCTGCAAAAGCCTCTCGCTCGGAGAAGATACTGGATAGTCTCCAACCGTGAAGCGACAGGGATTCTACCGAGTGGTGGAATCTCTGGAAGTGGGGTTGACACAGAAGGTTGTGCCACGTGGAAATCTCTCTTGGAGCTTCTGATAGCAGGGTTAGGAGATCAGGGAACCATTCCGCGTGGGGCCACATGGGAGCAACTAGGGTCATTCTGAGGTTCTGAGAGGGCATTACATTGCTCAGAACTTGACAGATTAGGCAAAATGGAGAGAAGGCACAGACCTTCAGATTGTCCCAGGAGTGTTGCAGGGCATTCACTGCCACTGCAAATGGATCTGGAACCATGGAACAGAAGACCTGGGAATCATCATCTCTGATGACCTACCATGGTCTACACACATCGAATGACTCATGCTAACTGTTGTAAGCAGACATCATAGATACTGAGTCATTCTGAGAGACAGACAATACCACGAGCAAGCTATGGGTTACATAGGTTAGACAAATTATTTAGTACTGCTCACCAGTACAGTCCCCAACCAACTAGCTATGTTCTGACAGACTAGAAGGTGTGCTCAGAAGCATCCAGTGTAAGCAAGAACACTAAATTCTACACAGAGTATATAAATGTCTGAGGGTTTAGTTTCAAAAATATCAACATCACCATGGAACTAGTAACCTCTGTCATTCAGTTCTACCATAACTCTCCAACTAGTGTTAGATGCTCTCTGCTCCAATCAGTTCTACAGTATATGAAAAAACTGGTTGTGTACCATCATTTGGTCTTCCTGCCTCTAACTTAATAAACTGGCTCCCTCAATGCATATTAGCTAACATAAAAAAATCAATGGACATTTAAACAATCTAGACATTCTTGAATATCCTACGCATGAGCCAAGACGCAATGTCACCAATCATTTCAGCGACTCAGACACAGCACAATTCCTACTCAACAAGGATTCTTGTATACAATGTCTAAATCAGAGCTAAGATCACTGCTTTCAACAACTGCAACAAATAATGTAAGTTTACTCAGGAGAGACATACACACACACACTCTCAATAATTGATATGTACCATTGCTTTCAACAACTGCAACAAATAATGTAAAAGTCTACTCAGGAGAGAGACATGCACACTCAATAATTGTTATGTAACACATCTGACTCTACATATGGGAGGGCAACAATGAGGTATTTCCTCATTCCCAGAGGACTGCAGTCGATCTACAGGTAAAATCTCTGGAATGAATATTAATTTTTCCTTTTTATCCTTTTTATTTCATTTTCCACTTCTCTTTCATTACATAATTTTCTTATAAAGCATATTTAAACGAATACATGTTTTACTAGCAAGGTAATTATTGGAATTTCAATTACAGAAATAAGCAAGCTGGTAAATTAAATAAAATTTCATATTTCCAAATTTTTTACTTGCTAATGTAAATGTACACTTTTTTTTTGTTTATTTGCTAATGTAAATGTTCAAATTTTTTAAAGAGTTCTCTGACACTAGGAAAAACTCACATAATCAAATATGCCTAAATCTGCCTGTCACTTGTTTTCCTTTGATATTTATTTACTGCCTTTGCAATTTGAAAAATGTAGTTTAGGATTATGGAAAATGTTTTCAGTTTATTATAAAGTGGGTCCCCTCTTACCTGAAGATTAACAATCACGGCTTCAGTTAGTCACAGGATTTTCTGCGGACCACATCTCCGAATATATCGGGGATAATTCGCCACTTTGCAAATTTGTGTTACATATATCCAAATACATCGCGGGAAATTCACCACTTTGCGGATATTGAAACACTTTAGTAAATATCATTTCAACCACCTTAACACTTTCCTGTCCAATTGACGTAATATTACGCAATACTCCCCTACCCCACTTCTTTTCTGACTAACATAATTTTACGTAAAATTTACCAACATTTTTTATGCGTGTGGTAGGGTAAATTTTTTTATTTTCGGACAGTTGGTGGTTTCCATAGGCTAAAGCATACCTTGGACCGTGTAACTCAGGCATCAATATGCCAGGCAAGCAGTTCTATACTGCGCATACGCAAAATCCCTGGCATAGTAAATTTCTCACAATGAAATCAGCTGATCCTACCCACGCTTCTCTCTCGTATCTTACATTTTTTTTTATAAAATGTAGGATTACATTGTTGGAAACACTCTGTTTCGTACCCTCTTTTTCTATAAATTTTTTAGTTCCTCTACTGTGCATGCGCAAATCACTGGCATAGTAAAATTTTCACAATGACATCAGCTGATCCCACCCACGCAGGCCTGGCAGGCCACACTTCTGTCAGAGACCATGCGTACGAGGTTCGGTAAGCACGTGTGGCTGTTTACATACAGTGACGTCAATCGAGAACAGTTTCCAACATGCTTTCGCAAAGTTTTTACGGTAAAACTAGCGGAAAACGCGTTAGTGCATCACATAAGAGACGTCTGGATTTTAGGCAGGGCTCTGAATCTCATTTTCATTATTATATATATCGATATTTAGAGAATTTTGTTGGCTTTCTCATAAAAATAATTCATTCACCTAACTGTTATAGCTTTTGAGCTACTTAACGATAATGTTGACAACGGTAACATTTTTTTAGTTTTGAACAGCTTATAATGTCAAAATGAAACTGTTGCAGTTACAAAGCCATTTTTCTTGACTCTCACTTTATTCCTCAACCTTTCCTCTACATTTTTGTATATTTACAAAGTAATTTCTATCAAAAATATCCGAGCTAGAGCTCTTCAAAAAAAATGTCTAGCGATAATTCTCACCGTATGCCGGGCAGCGCGCTCTGTTTCTTACCCTATTTTCTATCAATTTTTCACCAACTGGACTTATTCGTTTTTCATTCTTTTATATGTCGATATTTAGAGAATTTTGTTGGCTTTCTCATAAAAAATAATTCATTCACCTGTTATAGTTTTTATAACATCAAAATGATACTGTTGCCATTACCAAAGCCATTTTTCTTGACTCTCCCTTTATTCTTCAACTTTTCCTCTACATTTTCGTATATTTACAAAGTAATTTCTATGAAAAATAACCGAGATAGGGCTCTTCAAAAAGATTTTTTGTAGCGATAATTCTCACCATATGCTGGGCAGAGTGCTCTGTTTCTTACCCTCTTTTCTATCAATTTTTTCACCAACTGGACTTATTCGTTTTCCATTGTTTTATATGTCAATATTTAGAGAATTTTGTTGGCTTTTTCATAAAAAATAATTCATTCGCCTAACTCTTATAGCTTTTGAGCCATAGATTTTTGACAACGGTAACTTTTTTTCGTTTCGAAAATAACATCAAAATAAACTAAAAATTTTTTTATTCTTCAAACTTTTCCTCTACATTTTTTACAAAGTATTTAGAAAATAACTGAGACCTCTTAAAAAAATTTTTCTAGCGATAATTCTATGCCTGTTTAAAATATAAACATTTAGAAAACTGGACTTATTCATTTTCCATTGTTTTATATGAATATTTTAGGAACTTTGTTGGCTTTCTCAAAAAAATTTCTATTTTGACTTCTAGAATTTGGGTTACAACGAAAATATAAAAATTATTTTTTTTTCATTAAATAACCACATTTTTTTGTATTTAGAGGCTCTCTTATTCTGCTATTCCAGACATTTAGAAAATTGGGACTCAAAATGAATGTTGTTGGCATAAAATTTCTATTTTTGTGATGTGATAACTAAACAGATATGTAAGTGATGTTAATAAACAGATTTAATATCATTGAAACATTTTACATTAATATCATTTCAAAGTTTAAGATAAAAGTACAGTCACTCAAAAATGTTTTGCAACATGTTCCAGAAGTTTTCGTTCACCTAACAGTAATTTGTTCTTTTGATATTTACAAGGAAATGTAATTTTCTTATTCGATTTTGGTTATTAATCATACAGTTAACAATATAAAAAAGAATGGTGAGTGAAAAATTCATATTACGAAAAATGACGAAACATTATGAAAAATTTCACTTCAGATGATTGGGCAAAAGAGTCAAAGAAGAAACTATATTTCGAATCCAGATAAAAGCTTATTGACTAACAAAATAATACTGAATAATCATCAATGAAATTATATATAGAGAAAGAAAGAAAGAATTCAACCATTATTGTTGTCAAAAACAAAAAACCAAAAATCTCATAACGTCGTATGTTATCGTTTGACTCCACATTCGGGCAGGAAAGTTAAACTAAACTGTCTCACTACTTGCACTGATAAGATGGGTAACAGACTCAGCCACACCATATTATCTCACAGGTCATCGATCATGAGCTTGCATGAGACTATGTTTCTATCGTAGATATTGCTTGGCAGCTTAGCGTAAATAAAACAACCATGTATAGAGTGATACTACAACAGAGAGAACAAGGAAATATTAAAAATTTATTGTAAAAAATGGAGAATGACCCCACTGTTGCATTACTGTTGAGGATCATTTTCAGATGATCACTGTAGGAGCTCCACCTAACCCCTGACAACCGGTGTCGCTATAAAGACAGAATATTACACTCTCCCTTCAAGCTGCTGCTCAAACCATCCCTAACAGGCTAAATGAGACCAAGACATTATTTCATCATATTCCTACCAAGAAACACTTCATATCAGAGAAACACAAAGAATAGACGCTAGGATTTGCGTTACAATATAATCCAGTGGCTGATCATTTCTGTAAGAGTCATCTTTTGCGATGAGGAGGAGACATTCTCCACTGATGAGCATGGTAGTCTTCTTCACTGCTGGCGTTTAACATTAATTAAACTATTGTTGAAGTTCCTGCTAATTTTAATTCTTTAGGAACTTGGATAATAAAAAATAAAAAAATAGGTGTTATATATTCAGTTAACTTCATAAGAAGCATCAAAATGATAGGCCTAAGTAACAATGAAAGAAATCAGAAATTACACATGATAACAGCATTATATATATATATATATATATATATATATATATATATATATATATATATATATATATATATATATATATATATATATATATATATATATATATATATGTGTGTAAGTGTGTGTGCATGTGTGTGTATATATACAGTATACATATATATAAAAGTGCGATTATAGTCTCAGTATTACAAAAATAGTCGTGAAGTTTGTTAGTCTAGTTCAGAATATTTTATATTAAGTTTCACTAGTTACAATATACAAAGGATTAATCATTAAAAAATCTGATTCATAATAATGTGCAAGCAAATCTTTACAAACGTCATATTTGTTGATGTTAATAAGGCTAATAGTTCAACTTATAAGAGTCGTAGGCCTATGTCTACAAAGTTCACACATATGAAGGAGATAAAACAAAGATAGTGATGGCATTTGGGGATGAAAATATTGAAACATAAGAACAGCGATGACCTCTGAAGTATTATAGTAACATCCTTTAATCAAGTAAAGTATGACAACAGTCAACAGTATCAGAAAAAGCCCTGTTTAAGGGAAACTGCAGGTAATTTCTCGGACCCACCACTAGTGTTCAGTTGTTTCATGCGCTTACAACTGAGTTGCCAAATAGTGCCAGATGTCACTATTATAAGCTGTTGTCCGAAAAGTTTTGAAATATGTTGCAAAACATTTTTGAGTGATTGTACATTACAGTAAATCATATGGGTACTCAACAGTGATCAATGTTGCAAGATGATGATGCTGATGAATTAGCTGTGCAGTGCAGACTTCGAGTAATGGCATGCTAGTGCTGCGAAGCTGTTCCCTGACTTTAACATATCAAGAAGTTCTACCTTCTACTGGAGGGTCATAACCTTCCTCTGTCTCTTAGGTTCTTTGCCAGAAGCCTTAGCAGGAGCAGGGAGTTTTGGAGCCATCTTATACACAAACAAAAAGACTTTGCTGAATACTACACAATACAAATGTGGTGTACAACACATGGAAGCAACGCGATGAAGTGAGGTAAAGATGCTTTGTTCCGCGAACTGTGAGTTTGTTGGGTTAAAAAAAAAAAAAAAAAAAAAAAAAAAAAAAAATCAGTATGTATTGATTACTGTATTTTGCTGTGTTTACATTAATATTACAGTACGGTACTGTATTTGAAAATTAGTACAGCACAGTAAATCATTTGTTTTATCATAAATGTATTCATTCACAAAAATACTAACATGAAAATATTTAGATCGACGTGATGTAAACAAACACATCATTTCGTTACTATGTACGTATTGTATAGTACTACAGTAGTTTCATTCCACAAACTTCCCACATATTTCAGATATGCTCTACACTCATTCTAAAACACTTTACTATACTGTACTGTAATATTTCAAAATCATCTTACAGAACACAAAAAAATCAATAAAATGCACAGTTGCGCAGTACACAATACGCAAAGCATGCAATGTGCAATTACCCTGGCCCTCACACAGTTCTCTGCTTAGGTTCAGAGTAGCGTTTGCAGCAAGGTTTAAATTGTGCGTATGTACACTCGGCAAGAAAAGTGAAGATACAGTTTTCTTTAGATTTCTTTCATCGAATTTTAATTTTTTTCTTACAGAAAACACAAAATCTCGGTAAATTTACTCTAGAATATGAAAATACAATGCAAATTATATCATATATGTTAAATCTGCAAAACAAAACGTTCAGATACTTAAAAACACCATGCATGTGCAAGTAATCAGAATTTCTCAGATGACTTCGTTCATAGAGATCTAAAAGATAGTGTATGGATATCTCGGTGTAGTACTTTTTATCAGAATGGCAATATTTACTCGTTTTCCGTTATGAACAGGCTTATTATTGCATCATCATACGAGGTAATGATAATTTCTTTAATTTTTATAGATTCATATTTGTATTTCACGGTGTTAAAGGTCAGCTGAAATTAATGGCAGTAAATGTTGTGACAGCTAGGGCAGGTTGACCCAATCTATTTAAATCCACAAGAGCGTTCTCTATGATGTGCGGAGTACCGCGTTAACTTCAGCGTTGAAAACACAAGTAACTGGATGTTTCTTAACGTTGCCATAGAGTCTCTCTCTCTCTCTCTCTCTCTCTCTCTCTCTCTCTCTCTCTCTCTCTCTCTCTCTCTCTCTCTCTCTCTCCATTGCTAAAACATACTGTACAAATAAAAAAGAAAAGAATAATGAAATGAGTAGCTCTATACTGTACAAATAACACTCTCTCTCAATTGCTAAAATAAAAGAAAATAATGAAAAGAAAAAGAATAATGAAATGTGTAGCTCTACATGTAGGCCTAGGCTTACACAACAGCAACTCTCTCTCTCTCTCTCTCTCTCTCTCTCATTGCTAAAATATACTGTACAAATATAGTATCGCTCAATCTCTAAAAGAAAAAGAATAATGAAATGAGTAACTCTACATGTAGGCCTAGGCTTACACAACAGCAACTCTTTCTCTCTCTTCTCTCTCTCCATTGCTAAAACATACTACTATACAAATAGTCTTGCTCAATCTCTAAAAGAAAAAAAATAATAAATGAGTAGCTCTACATATAGGCCTAGGCTTACACAACAGCAACTCTCTCTCTCTCTCTCTCTCCATAACATTGCATTCGTTCCTTTATTGTTCCCCAAGTTTTTCATTGGACATTGCTCAAATTTTACTCTTGACTTCATTGTGGAAGATCGCGTTTCCGATTATGCAAGCATTCCGTTCATTGTGGTGTCATAAATTCATATGTGCAAGGTTACTTCGTAGATTATGTGGAAAAATGTTTATTTTGCTCAGAACTGTGGCTGCAAATTACAACTTGAACGAATACTGTAAACCTTACTACTGCATTTAAGTATCAATGATTTCAGAACCGTAGAATATGATTGAAAGTTATTGGAGGTCAAGCAAAATACAAACACAATAAGACTGAAGCTCCTCCCCTTTCTAAAGTTGCCAGATGCCTCATTATTTAGCAATATATGTCCGAAGATTAAAAAAACTGTATCTTCACTTTTCTTGCCGAGTGTACATGCGTGACTTATCCTTGTGGATTGTACCACCATAAGATGCCTCCTAAACACCCTGCATCTTCTGCGGCTCATGGGATGGACCCTAAACATGAGAGGAAAGTTAATGATACTGTAAGTTGTGTGATGAAGGGGAAGGGGCACCTCTAGAGGAGATGTAACTCCTCTTCTTTGCTGCGCAGCCGTATCATCATTCATTCATCGGACTGCACAGCTAATTCATCATCATCATCTTCAATCAACATTGATCATTGGTGAGTACCCATAAGACTTAAAATAATCTTAATCTCTCCCTCTCTCTCTCTCTATTGTGAATTACCAATGTTTCCCTTGTAAAAGAAAATGGGACAGCATAAACAGTACTGTACAAAAGAAAATGAGTGTGCCTGAACACTGTACAGTATAGGGGGAACTTAATTAGTTTTCACACACAGGTGTAAGCCATGTATATATTTTTAAGGCTAACATTGTAAGATGACTTTGAAATTATATTAAAGTATTTTAGGATGATACTTTAAGGTATATTTGGTGTTTGAAAGAGTAAAATAGGTAGTAATAAGCAGTAATGAGTGTGCCTGAACACTGTACAGTATAGGGGGAACTTAATTAGTTTTCACACGTAGGTGTAAGCCATGTATATTTTTAAGGCCAACATTGTAAGATGACTTTGAAATGATATTAAAGTATTTTAGGATGATACTTTAAGGTATATTTGGTGTTTGAAGTAGTAAAATAGGCAGTAATAAGCATTTTTAGTGGGGTGGGCCAACTTAATGTGGATTTTTGTTTAATGCAGGTGGTTGTGGTCCCTAACCCCGGCAATTACCAGGGACCCACTGTATACATAAAGAACTTTCTTATTTTAAAAGATAACAAACTTAAAATGTAATTCAGTAATACCTCGATCTTATGCGCTTCGAGTTGAGTGAATTCACAGACACACAAGCTTTTCATTGGAACCTAATTAATTGGCATACGCAATTTTTTCAGACGCGCAACATTTGCAAAATCCTCACGAAACCATGCAGAAGTTGTTATGTTTAATTTTTGAAGTAATTTATAAGTTTTCAAGCTTCTGTGTAAAATTGGTATAAAAATTTATATTATTTTTATTTTTCTACATAAATGCTGTAAGATATAAGGGTAAACTAGCATACTTTATGTTAAAATACAGTAAAATCAATCGAAAACACAAAACAGCTGTCGATGTAAACATCTCCCTCTCTTGGTACTTTAATCTCTCTCTCTGAGATAATAAGAGATTTTTTATGCATATGTAATATATTTATTTGTTTTGTATACAGTAGTTTTATAGATATACGTGACATTACTTGATATTAATTTTTTCATATTTTCCATGCTATAATTACAACTTTCTCCATTTTTATAGTAAATTATTTAAAATTTTAAAAGAATACATGTGGATTCCCAATCTGTTCTCCAACCTTCGGAGCGAGGGGGGGTGTCACCTAACTGTCAATTACCTTGACATATTGACATAATGACTGGGAAGGGGAAAAAATGTTGACCACAGATGGTCAAATAATATATGCTACGGAAGGATACTGAAAAATCTCTCTCTCTCTCTCTCTCTCTTTTTTCCTTCATAAACCATGAATTTCCATCTTTTGATATCTAACAGCTTCTCTCTTTCTCTCTCTTTCCAAAGTTATTCTCTCTTTCTCTGTCATAAATCATGAATAACTCACTCTCTCTCTCTCTCTCTCTGCAATAATTCGTGAATAATTTCACTCTCTTGATATTTGACCTAGGAACAACCCCCTTCTCTCTCCTCTCTCTCTGTACTGTAATGAAATAAGAATTACAGTACGGTATTATAACAACTTTTAAATGAAATTAAAGTGCTTTGGGAGTATTTTTCATATTTAGGGTTTAAACTCTAGAAATAAGTATTTACTGTATGTACAGTAAACGCCCCCGTATTCGCGTTCTCACGATTCATGGACTCGCACATTTGCGGGTTTCTCTGTAGAACTTATCTACCCATTATTCGCGGAAAATTCGCCCATTCGCGGTAGTTTTTCACTGAGAAATATTCACTAATTACTGTATTTTCATATAATTTTCATGAATAAATGCACTTTTTATGATAAAACTATTAAAATACTCAGGTGTAAGCATTTTTACAGGTTTTTATTTTGTGTTTAAACTATCAAAATGGGCAATTCTAAGTGTTTTTATTTGGGTTTTAAGTATCCGCGGATTTTAGCTATTCGTTGGGGTACGCATCCCCGAGAACATGGGGGGTTCACTGTATTAGCATTTTTAGTGACCATACCAAACTTACGCGAATCCTCACCTTACAGGAGGGGTTCTGGAACCTAACCTTGCCTAAGTTCAAGGTATTATTGTGTACAAATGTGTCTGGAACCTAACCTCGCCTAAGTTCAAGGTATTATTGTGTACAAATGTGTCTAACTTCAAAACTTTCATATTTGCAAAGGTGAAATTGTATTTTTTTCTTTACACATAAGCCAAACAGATAACATCAAAATTTTTCAATTTATTTCCACAAGTATATAATGAAGAGAGATGCAGGATGTGTGTATTGTACAAACATTTTGGTGTACGTCATAATGCATAATTGTTAGTTGCTGTATACATAGTACTGGACTGAAATGTTCATGCAAGTTCACGCCCTTGCTTTCTCTCTCTCACATACTGGAGGAATCTTGGTGAATGGGACTCAGGAAAAACAGTGGGCCAGGGAGAATTCTCTCTCTGTGCCTTGACCAAGAGTCAGCAGACTGGGGTACAGAACAGTTTGGGGCAAATGGGGAGTAACAAGGGTCATCCTACCGCCTTGGAAAACACTTTAGATCTTTCTGTGAATTTGGGTCAATGATGGAGGGTATAGATGTCCAGGTGGTCTCAGGATTTGGAAAATGTCCTCGAATACCCACAGTTCTAGCACTGGCAAGCTGGTGAGCCAAACACTGGGAGCTTCCTGCTGTGCCAGGTGATGAACAGTCAATCACTTGGTTTCCAGAGCTTGAAAAATCTTCTCTCCATACAAATATGTATGGAAAACTGTCCCTTAACTTTCCACTGCAACTAAGCTGATCCACCAATATATTCACTCTGCCTAAAAAGGTACCTAGCCAACAGCTCTAGGGATTGCAAGTCCACATATTCATGCATCTGCTATGCCAACTACTTGCAGGAGGGAAGGGACAGTTCCCACTGCTTAACAGCCACCACTACCATAATGAGTGATGTTACTCATCAACGATGTCTGTATCAATACTACAAGAACTGAGGTTACCCATCAAGGATGTCTGTATCAATACCAAAAGAACTGAGGTTACCCAGGACTCCACCTCCTGTTCTTTGCCATATTGTAATGGCATGACAGACATCCCAAACTGTAGCAGCAGGAGGGGGAGGGGGCTGTCTACATCAACATCACCCTCTCATTTCTTACATTTACTTCTCGGAATGGCACCCAACAGGCATTTGGAAAAGGCTAGGAAAGCTTTTTACACTACATACTTAGAAAGAATACAGAAGAATTGGAATTGCAGACTGTTGTTCGGAAGAGATCAGGCCTCTTCCCAACCCCAACACTGATGTCTTAGCCACACTGAAGGCCAGGCTAGGAGCCTTCAAAGATGTAACTATCTTGAAAATCATCATGCAGTTGATCAAGAGTCAGTATCAATATGCCTTTTATGCTCTGCTGACCTGACCTTGGTATGTGAAAAGAACAAGGAGTTGAACTCCGATCCATTCTGCAGATGGAGACTGCTTCCAAGCACAATAAGGTACAAAAAGTCAGCAAATGGAGTCAAGAATTCTCAGCACCACTCTAACCCTAGTTTACTAGACTAGCACATGTAAAAATGAAGAAGTGGACTACCCATGTGGTGAAATTCTCTCAATTTTCTAGAGTGTAATACTTCCTATGTCCTGGAAGTACAGGTGGGAGGAGCCCCATGGACTTCCTAGAGGTAAATGAATTCCCTGGTCCAGACATCACAGATTCCGCCTCCTTCAACACACCACAGGCTAGCTGGGACTAGGGCAGATAATGTAACAGCATAGTCCCAAACGTGAAACAGAGAGTTTGCACCGTTGAGAAAAAAAGACTGCCTAGAGGTTGCCACTGAAAACATTTATGATACCAACGCCTCAAGGTTAAGCCCAATATCATCTTGAAACTGCCTCTCCAACTCAAGAAGATAAGGTTCTCAAGGCATAATACCCTCAAGTGCCACATGATCCACATCAGTGAGAGTCATACAGATTCCCCATCTGACTGAGAATAGCAGAATGACTGGGGAAAACTTACCTGACCAATGATGCACATGCTGAGTGCACAAGTAGTGATCCCACTGCGAAGACATGGAGGATGGCTGGGCACAATCAACCACCATCCACAAGAGATACCTCAACAGGCCTGGATGGTAGTAAGCCTGGCAGACAGTTGCCCTGGACATACCAATACCAGGTGTTCAGTCACAGGCAGCATCATGGACATTGGTCATTCCAAAGGGAGACCAATAACATATGTAGATTCACCAGAGAGATGGGTACCATGTGGAAGGGTAGAGGTCCACGCAAATTATGAGTGGTTCCAAAAACAGGAGAGCAGTCAGAAGGCATGTCCAACCAATTCTCTTGTGAAGCCTGAACAGGAGAACTGCCAAAAGCAAACTTGTGAACTGTTATAATCCATCCTCCTCCTATAAGATAGTCTGACAATAAGATGGATTTCTGTTACTCCTCTTCAAAGAAAAGTGACACCAATGTGATGTATTAATACCAAACACTATAAAAACTCTGACAATATTAGATATAACATTAGAAGAACTCCAGCTGGTGAATAAGCATAGCATACAGAGATAAAGTACTAGAAAACAATAAAAAAAAATATATATGAAACAGACACAAACAGCAAAAATCTCAAGGCCCAATAAGACTTACGAAATAACACATGTGCCCATACACTAGTTAATATAAATAAGTTTTGACACCTTGTCTGGCAGGACCTCCCTCATAAGGAAAAGACTTATGAACTGCCCCTTCACCATTCTGGCAGGACAAGTAAAGATAAAGTCAGGAGATGGAAGAGGAGACATGACACCCCCTGCCTTGCTCTTCTCTTCTTGCTTGGTCTCTCCTATGCAATCAAAGTTGTCACTGAGGCATGTAAGTGGGATGAGCTATGAGCAGATGCACATGATGTAGCAGAACCCCTGACTTAGGCATTAACACTTGCACCAGGGACAACAGTGGCAGCAGCAAAGGTGTTCACTTTGGTCAAGGCTAGATATGAAACAAAAACAGAATTGAAGAGTCTCCTGTCAGTTTAATGGCTGGCCAAAGAGCCTTCAGCAGCTCATAGGCTACACAGAAGGCTTTAGAGACAGTTCTGGTGTGGTGACACCAATAGGTGGATCAAAGATATACCATCATCACCTGGCCAATTAAACAAGGAGTGCAAGAAGAATGGCCAGACGTCCTCAACTCTTTCCCAGACCATACAACAGGGGGAAATCAAAGGGGTATGGTCTAAACAGGTTTCCAAGGTGGTGGGAAGTCCATTCCCTTCTGATTACAGTGAAGAGATCTTCTTGCTCCTCTTCCTCTTGAAACCAAATTTCTGCCACTGAGAAGGTGATCAACCTTCACACTCCTTAGTTTGGTACCTTTTGGTATACTGTAATCAAGGCCCCTGAATATACAGTAGAACAAAACTGATGAGGACTGATATTACAAGGGGACACAAATCTGTCACACAAACACCCCCCTCCCTGCCCCCCCACCCCAACCAAGGCATCTTTGCATCAAGTCTGGTCTCTCACTCAAGGTGGACTAAAGCACAGACATATAAATGATCAGAAATGATACACACACCAAAAGGAGGAAATCAAAGATAATAAAAGAATAAAGCCTCTAAAAACCATGCTAAGATCCAGTACACCACAGCAGCGACACCTTCCCTTGATGATGACCATAAAAATAAGTGTTCAGACAGGTGAGTGGTAGGACTCAATTCCTAACCCTCCATACACACCTTAACTACTTTACCACCATGCTTAAGCAATCAAACCAACTTTTGATCAAAGATACTCCTTCACGAAGATGATGGTTTGTATATTTCGTAAGAACAAGATAACATAAGCCATAACACAAATATGTACAGTACTTTAGGAAAATGATTTGGGGCTTACCTTAGCTTTATTAGTGGAGGTACGAACAAACTTAGTTACAACAGCATTTATTGGATTAACCGGATATGCAGGGGGAGGAAGCATCTCAGAGGCATAGCAAACATCAGCCTGCAACTGGCCACGATCACGCTCATCACGTTGCCACACACGACTTTCTAACATGTTTACGACAGAGGAATTATAATCAACAGTCTTTCGCATAACACTTTTTCTGAGTCTCTTTCCATCAAATTCTCCATCTGGAGCTTTAAAGGGCTTGAACGATAATGCTTGGAATGGCTGAGGTCCACCCTGCATGGGAGGAGGAGGCTTTCCCTGTGGGATTGGGGGTGGGGGCGTGTTAAACATGTCCACTTGAATCATAGTGGACTCTGGACTTAAACCTGCAAAAAAAATGGAAAACCAATCAGTTTCACAGTAACAACCAGAAATGTTACTAAAGGGACATCAAACTGGTAAAAAAAAGATGATAATCACCTTCCCTACGCCATACTTGAAAGTGCATTAGGATTACTGAATCAGTGCAATATTATAAACCTCAAAATTTAATTTAACACTTTAATCTTATATTTGCATAGCTCTGACAATAATCAATATATATATATATATATATATATATATATATATATATATATATATATATATATATATATATATATATATATATATATATATATATATATATATAGAGAGAGAGAGAGAGATAGATAGATAGATAGATAGATATAGATAGACAGATAGATAGATAGACAGATAGATAGACAGATAGATAGATAGATAGATAGATAGATAGATAGATAGATATATATATATATATATATATATATATATATATATATATATATATATATATATATATATATATATATATATATATATATATATAGAGAGAGAGAGAGAGAGAGAGAGAGAGAGAGAGAGAGAGAGAGAGAGAGAATTTTTGTCATGCTAACTCATAGAATTTATTAAACAAAGCTCTACTTAACAATTTATGCCCTTAAGTGTAAATATTTCTTCTCTACCATACACTAAGTTTAATTTCTAGGAGCAGTGGATTCTGGAGCAATTAGGAATTCTCTTCTTGAGCTTGAAATATATTTGATTTAAATAAACATTCTGAGGGTAAGGCAAAATCATGTCCCCTGCTGGCAACCAACCAAATCCTAAGAACACTTCATCTAATGAAATGCTCCAAGACAACACCATTATAGTTCTTGTAAAAGAAACAGGGTAAGTTTTATAGATACATTGACAAACACACATAAGGAGTCAAATGATGGTACACCTTGTATTAAGTTTGACAGATAGGTATCCCTCCAACTCCCCATCAAGTGAGACAGATGCACTGAGAAACAGACATGCAAGCAACTGGACAGAGCATCTTGAAAGAGAATGTACATATCTTTTTACATACATCCTTACTTGATGGCCTACCCTTGTAATACATTTAATGAAATCTCTTCAAAGGAATTGGAGGACCAGATATCAAGCACCAAGCCTAGTAAGACTATATGGTGCTTTGTACTTTGAGTTTATGTTAAATGTCTGATTTCTCTAACAACTTTTCAATGTTGTTGAAGATGTATCAGTTGTCTAAACCAAGAATTACACTACTGTGTACAAAATGGACATAATGAAAAAATGATTTACAGGAACTTGTTGCAATTGAGCAAGGCAGTACCAGATTACCCTACAACAGATAATCTGCTGTCTACTTTTTACTGGTTTAATTTGACAAAAGTTTATTCCCAGCCTTATTTCTAAATATAGATTGCCAATTCATCTATAACATTTTAGTGCGTGACCATGGGGTATGATATGTATGTAATGTCTTCTGTAAAAATCCTCTCCCATACACGTGATCTGGCTTTTCATCAGCTACCTTGTTTCCTGACAGGCTCATAAGACTGGGTATCCAGCAGAACTGTACCTCTTTTTGTGCTACTACTGAGATATGCCATTCCAAGACTATTTTCTGTTAAAGGCAATTATAGTAATATGGCATACAGTTCATAAGTTCAGTAAAAACAAAAACTGCTTCATTTGGAAGTTGCTGGCATATATATAAGTTATGCTGGCTGAATGACAGCTGGTTCAACAACATCCTCACTTCCTTAGACATCAATATACTGTATACAGGCACACATTTGTCCTGGTCACTGAAATGCTCCTGAAACAGGCTGAAGGAGAATAGTTTGCTTATTACACCATTCTTCTTCAAAATTATTAAATCTTTATATTAATAATTATTCACTATTTGCCATGGGGACTTCTTTTTATTAACTGGTGTTACAATAAAGGTTAAATTGTATTTCCTAAGAAAAAATGTAAAGCCTCATATGAAACGGCTTAGGAAGAGAGGTCAATAGTAGCTATATATTTTCAGGAAGTACTGCAATAGACCTCTTTCTCACACATTCAGTGAATAACATCCAGTTTCCACATACATACTTTCTCATACTGGATTAAGCTTTTGCAAACAAGGGGGCAATGCCAAGCCCTACACTTGGCTGCCATAATCCAGTTTGGATAGGATGAAATCTGTGCTTCTTATAGTCTTTAAAGAAATTGAAAATCTGCACTCAAGATATTTGTGCAAGTAATTAAAATATTTAGTGCTTTTAAAGATTTTATGTGAGAAATCTATGCTAGTCAGAAATTTTACCTAGAAAGCTGGCCTCTGGTGAACAAGGGATCCACTGGGTCCAGATGTGATACACAAACAGAGCAAAAGTGTACAATCAATGTCTTACTGGAATGGTATTTAAATCTATTAATATCTGCCCATCGAATAATTTCATTAAATTTTAGCTGAATTTTTTTTTCAACCACAGCCATTTAGTTCATGTGCATGACTGTGAAAGGTCATCTAAAGATTGTGTAGCTAATATAAGGCATAACTGCTGATAAGGCATTTACTGCAGGGACAAACAGGTCACACTCAGTACAACCTTAGGGACTCCTTCCTCTGCATTTCCCTTCACAAAAGAGTATAAACTACTTTCCCTGAAAAAATGACGAGCTAAAATAACTGGAAGAATGATGTACAGGTAACTCCTTAAACTCAAATCAAGTATTTGCTTGAGAATCCCAGGCCTATAAACAGTCACATGCCTTTCTAAGTCACATGACGTTGCTTGATATGAACACTTTGCAGGAGGAAGATTCAAGGTGAACTGAAACATCAGTGGTTGAATGCATTCAGCAAAAACTGCACTACTTACATAGGTTACAAGAGCCTTCCTTCTTTAAAGAACCACACAAGTCGTGTATTGACCACTTTCTCTTATTTTTGCACAGACAAGATGTCTGCGCTACCGGACACTAACCTTGCCTAGTTTGTAAAATGCTAAAATAATGGATGGTTCCCAAACCACTGGGTAGCTGTGGCCAGCACAGTATTTCTGAGAATCTGCTCAACCACAGCATGCGGAATGTTTCTGGGATCAGAGCTGTTTCACTGCAGGAACAAACAAATTTTTGGTAAAAGGGAGGTTGTAGGATTCTTCATCCTTTTGAAAAATCAAGAGGCTTCTGTTGTTTTCTAAGATAGTACAGTACTGACATTTTTGAAACGTACTATACAAGCAGTCCCGTTATCAGTGGGGAATCTGTTCCAATGGTGTGACGAAAAGCAAATATCGGCGATAATCGAAAATTGGGCGATTTTCAGAGCTTATTGGTGCCTCTATTAGGTATGTATTGGCGCCCAAAGCGGATCCTCGGCGCCAATAAGCAGAAATCAGCAATTTTCAGTGTGATTCTTGCTAGACAAGTGCTGTAAAGCCGGATCGCTGATAACCGGGGACTGCCTGTGCTTACAAAATTTTCAGCTAATGCATTACTTTTCTATGCAACATTGGTGATGACTTGGTTGTTTAATATTAAGACTGGAGAGGGGCATGGTGTGAATTTTCCAGCCATTATTTCAATTTCCTTCATACTGCAGACAATGGGGTTCTACAGTTTATGAAGGAAGCAAAGGATGACTGTGACTGATGAATTTCATTCATGTCATGGCAAAGTTGGGAGTTCTATACTTAAATATTTCCTTCTGTCCTTCTCATTTTAATTGTATATTAAAACTTGAACTAACAATATGTATTTATGTACAATACTTTATACCTCAAACATTAGCGAGGTTAGGTTCCAGAACCCATCATGGATCAGGAGGAATTGCGAATGTTTGGTAGGAGTCATTAAAAAACCTAATAAATGTTTATTTCTGGAGTTTAGACCCCCAACTATGACCCAAATCTGCTCCCAAAGCACTTTAATTTAATTTAAATGTTAGCTTAACACATTACCCTTAAAAAAAGAACTAAGTGACTGATGTAAAAACAGAGTACAGTATCCTTAATGGGTATTTGCCACACTAGCACATTTACAGTACGGTATAATGTTACCTCTATGCTAATTCCTTGGCTGCCGTTTCCTTTTGAACTCACAGTAAGGTAAAAACAAGTAACGAATGGGATTGTAAACTTAATGACTGATGCTTTCTTTGTCACTGTCAGGAAGGTAAACTAGGTCAACTTCATGTCACAAAAGTCATATAACAAAGGCACAATTCAATAAAATATAGAAAGCATGTACAAAATGTAAGTAGAGGGTACAGGTATTCAATCAATTTTAAATTGAGAGAGAGAGAGAGAGAGAGAGAGAGAGAGAGAGAGAGAGAGAGAGAGAGAGAGATACATATGCACATTAAAAATATTTAATACACTCATACACTAGTGACAGTACATACACAAAGCATCCAAGCTACAGGATTTAGAATGAGGGAAGCTAGTACCCTGCTGTGTGGTTGGCTACATCCAACTCTTCCAGCCAATAGCGTATCGTCATGGAGCCTACCCTGCTGTGTGAGAGGCTACTTCCAACCCCGACAGCCAATAGCTTGTCATCATGGAGTTTTCTTATATCATGAGGCATTATCGCCAGTCCCCGGTTATCGGCGGGCTCGATTATCAGCGATTAGGTTTTTTGGCGCTTGTCTAGCGACGAAAATCATCAATTTTCACCGCCGATAGTCGCGTACCGGTGCTGACACATACCTAAGAAGCGCCGATAACCAAAAAGGCCGATTTTCGGCGCTTATCAGAGCTGATAAGCGGCAAAAAACAGCAATTTTTGGTTGTTGGCGATTTTCGCTTATCATCACACCGTCAGAATGGAACCCCTGCCGATAACTGGGGACTGCCTGTATAGCAATATTGCAGTAAAATATCTTTAATATCACTAAATTTATTGTACTGATAACATAGAGAGATAGAGAGAGAGAGAGAGAGAGAGAGAGAGAGAGAGAGAATGTAGGGGGAACTGAGGTATGTTTACATTGGTAAATAAACAAGCTGTTTTGTGATTTTGAGGGACTTTACTTAAACACAAAATATGCTAGTTTACCTTTGTATCACATTCATGTATAAAAATTTTTAAAAATGCACATTTTTCTTACTGATTTTAACTTAAAAGCATGAAAATTTATAAATTACTTCAAAAGTTAAACTTCTGCAGCTTTTTGAGGATTTCCCAAATTTTGCAAATCTGTGAAAAATTTTTAAATGCAAATTAGTTAGGTTCCAATGAAAATTTTGCGAAACCTGAAACGCATATGAACAAGGTACAGTCTTATTGTATTTTACCTCTTAATCATAATTCTTTAGTGCTGTGTCTTTTCATCTTGTCTGTGCCTTATTTGTGGCTCAAGAGCTCGACACAAGATCTGGAGTTGCAGAGACCACCAAGGAAATTTTTTGTCAAAATAAACTGGTGGATCTCAGAACTGAGTGAATTCTTAGCTAAATTCCATTAAAGGGTGTGCACGAATTTCAAGGTACGATCAAACAAACATTTTTGGACTGTTCTACAGCCAAATAAACACCTCCTGAGATGTTATTGCTCACAAAAATTTTTAGATGGGTTTACTGACAATTTTCTTCATCAGTTTTATAGCCACGTGAGTGACATATTATTGCAAAACTTGTAAATCATTTTCCAATCCTGTTTACCTTAAAATAGTTGATAATCTGTAGATTACCTGTTTTATCCACTAAATATCTGTTCTCTCTAGTGACAGCATGGAGGAAAACATAAGACCTGAGGAACCCACTTAAAAATTCCATTCCTATCGGCACTCATCAAAGTGGCACCACAAACGCACTGCACCATATAATTTACATATAATGTTTTGTATTTCTTGACTTATTTTTATAGTTTTGTATTTCTTCACTTATTTTTAGTTTTGTATTTCTTATTTTTACAGTAAAATAACCACAATATGTAAATCAACATCTTATAAACGTATATACACACACACGCAAGTGAATGGCAATCTTCCTCATTGCCATTCACGTATACAAAATTTATCATAAGTGAAATCATTTACAAGTCAATTTATTTTTTTGACAATTGGTAAAAATAAATCGAATATTATGTTCTACTTCCTCAAAATATCTTTACAAGGTGTCTATGCACAAATAAAAAGATGAGAGTGAGTCTTTGTTCACCATGGTATGTGCTTCGGAAATCAGATTCCTCAAAAAAATGCCAGGGCATTCTTAGACAGGGGTCTAGAGAGATATTCCACAGACCACCAAAGGTTTCTTAAGGGCCCTTACTGGACAGAGAGTTCTTCGTCTTCAGATGGACCCACTATCTCGGACAAGTTCTCGATCATAAAAGAACGAGGCCATAGATTTGATGGGGATTCGTTCTTAGCCAGAAAGTCTAGGGAAAAGGAGCAAACTGCCCTCCCCTGAGAAAATCCTACGTTTCTGTCTAAAGCATGGATTTCACTGGACCTCTTAGCGGTGGCCAAGGCGACCAGAAAGTGTCTTCCTGGTTATATCCCTTAATTAAAGAGATAAATTGCATGGGCTCAAAACGTGACTGGAAAGCCACTTAAGGACCACGTCTAAGTTCCAGGACAGCAAAGGTTTTTTTTTTTTCTTTAGGCTTTGCGGTGTAAAAGGACTTAATCAGGTTGGACAAATTTAATCCTAGTTCAACGATAAGTCCGCTCCTTTATGGCAGAAAACTGAGCTAAGCATAGCTATGTATCCTTTAAAGTTAGAGGTAGAAAGTCCTTTAGCTGAGCGTAGGAACATGAGAAAGTCCGTTATTTCTGCTACAGAGGTCTTAGAAGAGGACACATTATTTTGTCTGCACCAGGACCTGACGATGGACCATTTTGCCTGGTAGACATTATCTGAAGACTGTCTTCTACACTTCTCAATTGTGTCTGCAGCTACTCTTAAAAAGTCCTTTCAGAGCAGTCGCCTAACAGTTTGAACCCTGTTAAGGCCAGAGAAGACAGGTTTTTGGTGGAACTGACATAAGTGTGGTTGCCTGAGAAGTTTTTGCTTCTGTGGCAACATTCTCAGGAAGTCCGCAAGAAGTTCTAGTAGGTCTGGGAACCACTCTCTTGTTGGCTAGAAGGGGGCTATCAAGATCATGGATGGGCTTTGATGAGACCGGAATTTGTTGATGACTTGCCTCACTAAACCAAATGGGGGAAAGGTATACAGGTCTTTGTTGGACCAATCCTGCAACATTGCATTGGTCGCCCATGCCAAGGGATCTGGAACTGGTGAGCAGAAGAGAGGAAGTCGGTGATTTCTGGAGGACACGAACAAATCTATCATTGGTTTCCCCAGAGGATCTGTCTTTGACGACTCAATTCGTCCGCGAGAGCGTTGAGTCTTCCCAGAATAAAACGCGTTGTCACTTGAGTTTCATTCTGGTGCAACCGAAGAACAATGTCCCTTGCCACTTCGTAGGCTACAGGGAGAAAGATTGGGTACCTCCTTGTTTCTTGATGTACATCAGTGCTGTCATGTTGTCTGAATGCACTGCTACTGTCCTCCCCTGTATTTCTGAAGCAAAGCACCGTAGGCCCAGAAATATCAGCCTGTAATTCCTTTATGCTGATGTGCCAGTTTTGCTGTTCCTGGGACCAGGTTCCTGACACTTCTTTTAATCCCAAAAGAGCTCCCGAACCTAGCTTTGCTGCATCTAAAAAGAACTCTAAGCTGGGGATCAGATGATAAAGAGATTTCCTTTCTGATAGTCTCTTTCTGGAATTCCACCAACGAAAATCCTCCTTGATTTCTGTTGTTATCGGGAACACGAACGAGTCCGGAGACTTTTTCCCTGTTCCAGCTGGCTCTGAGGAAGAACTGGAGAGGTCTCAGGTGAAGTCTTTCCAGAGTAACGGATTGTTCCATGGATGAGAGGTTACCTAGAAGACTCATCCACTGATCGGCTGAGCAACAGTTTAGATTTGGAAACTCTTTCACTGTCTGGAGACACCTTTCTATTCTCTTCGGGACTGGAAAAACCCGGACAACCTAAGAATTGATCGTCATCCCTAAATAAGGAATCTCGTGAGAAGGCGTCAGGGAGGACTTGTTCTGACTGATGAGAAGGCCCAATTCCTGAGTCAAGAGAAGAGTCGTGCGAATGTCCTCCGTACATTGCGCTTTTGAGCGGGAACGCAGTAACCGGTCGTCTAGATACAGAGAGATCTTTATCCTTTTCAAATGAAGCCATTTTGCTAGAAGAGCCAATACTCTAATGAACACTTGCGGAGTTGTTGAGAGGTCTGGTTGCAGAATCTCGGAGAATGAATGTCCTCTACTAGCTCTATAGCCTCTTTCTGAGCAAGGGACTTCACCTCTAGCAAGAGAGCATCAAATCTCTCTGAGCCTGGAGAGTAGCCTGTCAATTCGACAGGCTTGCAGATTAGGGGAGGAATGTTCAAAGAGGAGATAGTGTAGCCCTCCTTCAGGACAGACACTATCCAAGATTCTGCTCCCTTTTGTTCCCACCGTTCCCAAAATTGAAGGAGCCGCTCTCCTATCTGAATACGGAGGACTATGTTTTCATTTCTTGGAGTAAGACTTTGAAGAGGACTTCTTGATGGAACACTGTGGGAAACAGATATAAGTTCTTTTCCTAATCTAGGATCTAGAACGGGAGCTCCAACAGGGAGTACGTTGCAGCGGAGACGAAGATCTGGGAGGAAGAGCCAATGAATCCTTTAGGTGTCTCGTAGATTGGAGTGAGCAGGTCCTGAGTGTTCTTTTTCTGCAGGTCAGAGGCAATGTTCAGTACTGTAGCCTGTGGAAAAAATATGTCTTGTCAAGGGGAGAATAGGAGGCGATCTCTGAGACAGAGTGATGCCTTTTTGAAGTAAAAAGAGCACCAAAGCTCCTCTTCTTAAGAATACCCATGGCGTACAGACTGGCTAAGTCCTGCATACTATCGCAAATGCCTCTGTCAATAAAGGAAAGTACTCCCAAGAGATTCGACAAGATCTCTTGAGGTAACAAAGAGCACTCTCTAAGTTTGCGCACCAGAGCGCCCAGCCAAGGAAGCTCATCACTTCGAACACCTTAAAAATATTTTTAAGAAGGTGCGCAAGTTCTGAGGCAGAGGACATAATTTTCTACTTCCTCCAGTGCCTTCTTAGCTGAAGAGGGAATAGCTGGCAAGAAGCAGCTTGGATAAGTTGCTAGCAGGAACCTCAACAGCGCCAAGTGTGCCGATGAAGGTGCATCTTGATTGGGAACAACCTCTTCCTCAGAAGAAACAGGAGAAAGAGATAAGTTCGCTGTCATCTGAGCTGTAGGAGAAGCCTTCTGAAGCAAACTGAGAATATGTTTGAGCCAGTTTGCTCTGAATGGGTCAACTGGAGGACCAATGCCGAGATGGCACTACTAAGAATGGTGGAGGATCATATAGCCAATAGTATGCAAATTTCTCACCTAGCTGTGGAGATGGGAGCCAGTATGCAAACATCTGATTATTAATTTTTTCTCATCAGATATGTCGCCAATGGGAGCTCGGGGCGCTGTGGAGGTTCGGGAGCCATAATGGGAATTGTTGAAAGAATAGCGCCAATGGGTGCTCGGGGCGCTAATATATGGGAGCCAGTAGCGAAACCTGTCGAAGAACAGGCGCCAATGGGCGCTCAATCGCAAACGGGAGTTTGGGTGCTTCGACACTAGTTGCTGGTGTAGCTGATTATAGAGATGGAGGTGCTGGGTAAGCATTTCCTGATGCATTTTCTCCTTTATATCGGCACGAACGTCTAAAATCACAAAGGCACTTAGGCGCCAATTTATTGACCATCGTCAGAAGAAGCAGAAGATGAATCGTTCTGGGGTATCCCAGTGACTATATGATGGGCGCACTGAATCCTTGCCCTTCTTACAAGGAACGGGAAGAAATCTCAAACTCCACTGCACCCGATTTTAGGCGTGACTTGTCCGCATTAATACTGAATCGCCTGGGACTAAAATCTTTCGGAGCTGGAGGACAACAGTGAGCAATCACTTGAAGGCCTTTAAACAATGGCCTTTGGTTGCAGTCTGGGATTCATTAACAGACTGAACCGAGAGCGACTGCTCGGGGGCAGACTCCACTGACCTCCCTTACCAGCCAATCAGAGCTGCCAGTATGACTCCTCCTAGGTGCTTGGGAGTATGACAGGGACCTTGGCCTAGGAGACATCCTAGAAAGGCCAAACAGCCACCTCCTCCACTATCACTGCAAAGAGTGGGCGCCATGAAATTCGCTCTGGCTCACTTTCAGATTGAACTGAGGCGACTGCTCGGGGGCAGACCCAAATACTTTAGGCTGCCAGTTTGCCTCCTCCCAGGTGCTGGGGAGTATGACAGGGACCTTTGGCCTAGGAGAATGGTGGCCCAAACAGCCACCCTCCTCCACTGCATTTGCCAACCACGACGCTCTGACTACGCTTTTATCCATTAAGTGCTTTCACTGATGGCCTAAAAGAAACTTAGCGATCGATTGCACAATCAATTCAAAATTAAGATGTGTGGATTTTTGACTCCAGACTGGCGATGGTGTTGGGAGTCGGAAACGTGAGATCAGGTAAACTGATGGTTGCACAAATGGAGGAGATGGAATGGGATTGGAAGAAATTATAGGTGCAATTGCATCCGACTTAGTGGATGAATCCTGACTACATAAAGCTTTACTAGATTCCTTAGCAATAGCTTTCATCTTCCTATCTCTAGCTGGTTTCTGAGATGTGCATCTAAAGTGTTCCACTTCTTAATATCCCAGTCATTACACTCCTCACAACGTAAATCTACTGAACATGTTTGTCCCCTACATGGAACACAAACAGTGTGCGATCATAAGATTCTCAGTTAGTCTAGTATTGCAACTTTGCTGCAATACCTAATGTTAGCACTACTAGGGTCAGACATCCTAGAAAGTCTAATACAAGTCCAAAAAATGGGCAAAGAGTCGTCAATCATTCATCAAAATTCGCCTGACACAAACAAATTGAAGCTCTCTGCTATGTTGTATCTTCTCTTACACCCGAAAGTGGGCGGAGCATGTTGCCAAAACCATAACAAACTAGCGGACCCACAATTTCAAAATTTTGAGCTGCCGGTTAAGAGAAACTAATAGCTATCTAATTACTGGGTAAGTTACTTATATAAAATAGTTTTATATATACTTACCAATTACAGTAATTACATAGCTATTAGTTTCTTACAACAGCAGCTAAATTTTGAAATTAAAAGTGCTACTTTGTTTTGAACTGTAACAGGAACCCCGCCCACTTTTATAAGAGAGAACCAGCCTTCAGCCACTGCTCAATATATTTATGCCTTCCAACCATGCAAGGGGATGAGGAAGGGCTCTGATCACGTAATTGCTTGCAAACCATATAAACTGCTTTATTTTATTATAAAAACATAATTTTTATATAAGCTACTTACCAAGTAATTACATAGCTGAATCCCACATTGTAGGAGGTGGGACGCATGGGTTATCTGTCTTAATACATTAAAATTAGTAATGTAAAGAAATAGAATGTGCTAGCATTAGTAAAAATGGTTGCTGGTCCCTTACCTGTTGAGAGAGCTGCTACAGGAAAATACTGCCTCTGGATGGCACTCTTCTCAATGCATAGCGGCATGGCGGTATAGCCAGGAGTCGCCTGCTACATAGCAGGATTCCTTTGTTGCAAAGGAGTGTCCGACTGCATACAAAGATTAAACAGTTCACCCCTGCCCTGGGCACAGTACCAGAAAAACACAACCAGAGAATAAATACAACAAAGCACAATCGCCTATAGCCAAACATTACAGTATACGATTACCCAACCATGTGGCTAAAACTGGTGAGCACTCCAAATACCAAGTACCCCCAGGCTCCCCTACGACTCGATACCATGACTCAAGGCGAAAATAAAAAAATAGGAAGGATGAAGGAAGCTTCCTACACTCCTCCTAACACCATACCAGCAATTGAAATAGGTCCCAAGGTACTGCAGTCTTCACAGACAGTTTCAATGTCACGCAAATAATAAGTTGCAAAAACCGAATTACATTTCCAAAATGTTGTTTGAATGACAGAGGCAACAGACAAATTATGCCTAAAAGCCAGGGACGTGGCAACTGCTCTTATTTCATGCGCTTTGACTTTCACTATGGGCAACGTATCTTCGTCAATTTGTGAATGTGCTGGGGGAAAAGCAGGAGACTCTCTAGGCCGTCTCGTTGATTGAGTGAGGAGATCCTGCGTAGATTTCTGTTGAAGATCAGTTACAATTTGTTGCACAGTCGACTGAGGGAAAAGGTGCTTCTTGTCCAGACGCAGGAAAAGGAGTGTGGACTTCTGGGAGGGAGAAACTCCCTTCGTGGTGTATGAACACCAAAGCTTCCTTTTCTTGAGGATACCCATTACAAAAAGGGAGGATAACTCAAAAGAGCTTCTTCTAACCCTTATCCAGGCAAGAGATGACTCCAAAAACTCCAAGAAGTCTTCAGGGATAAACATTACTGAGAGTTGGAGAACTTTATGAGCAAGAGCTCCAATGCCCAGTCAAGAAAGCTGAGCACTTTCCAGACTTTGAACAAATGTTTGGTCAGATGGTTCATTTCCGAGGACAAGAACAAAATCTTGGCTGCATTGAGTTATTTCGAGATTAAGGAGGAACAAAACAAACTGGAGAAGTCCCTGGGAGGAACCTAGGAGCTCCCATGGAAGGAGCCTCTCAGCAATGAAAGATATCTTCTCAACTGGGGTGGCAGCCTGACAGCCTAGAAGGAATGGCAAGAAAGGAAGAATTTCCACTGCTCCCTTTCTGAACCCAGATGAGTTCTCCAACAAAGAACAGCCTTCTTAGCTGAAGTAGACAGAACCATTTTAGGCAGTCTTGAACACATCGTCCGGATATCCATAATGTAAGTTGAAGCAGGAGATGCCACAGCTGCAGGAGAGAAGTGATCAGGAAAGGTCACCAGCAGAAAATTGAGTAAAGTGATGGAACAAGGAGAAACAGGGTCCGCTACTTCCTCTTCCTCTGAAGAGATTGGTGACAGATCCACAACAGGCTGGGGAACTGAAGGGGCTTTCTGAATTAAAACAGGATATTGTCCAATTTGTTGGATCGACTGAACAGAAGGATCCAATACAGAAGGTGCAACTGTCGCCCAAAGCAGGTAGAACCAAAGGAAGACACAGGCTCTGCCAAAGAAAAATATGAAAATTTGAATGGAAGCAGCATTAGCTTTGGGTGCCAAAGGAGTATCTTGCTGCAAGAGGGGAACGGGCGCCAATGGGCACTTGGAAGTCGGTGAGCGCTCGGGAGCAGATGGGCTCTCGGAAGCCAATGGGCGCTCGGGAGCCAAAGAGAGCTCAGCAAAGAAGCGCTCAGGAGATGATGGGCGTACAACAGATGAATGGAGCTCAGAGGGAGCCGCAACAGAAGAAGTAACATGAACCACTGGAGAAGGAAGATCTGGCACAACTGGGCTTTGTTCCCAAAACCGATAACGACTTCTCCGCCAACGGTCTGATCAGGAACAGCAGACTGTACAGCCGCTACAAGCACAGGAGTTGGGCGCAACCATCCAATCAGAGCTTCCTTGCCACATCACAAGAAAAGGGCATCCTGCCTCAAGTCCTCCGGAGCCAAAGATGCGCACTAGAAGATGGTTCGATGCAAAGCGCACCGAGAAGTAGCATGCTTAGAAGGTAGAACTTGTCCCGTAAACGCTGGTTGATCCTGGGAGAAACGTTCTGGACTGTCCCACAAGCTACAGGAAGGAAGACGTTCTGGAGAAGCCTCTTTAGCCTTCTTAATCGGTACAGCAGAAGGTTGAGAAGCGCCCACAGCGCATCTTTTCAAAGGACGAGATTCGCCTAGCCACTGGCGCCTAGGGACTGGAGTCACTGCTGGAAATACTAGAGGACAGGCTGATCCACTTCCACAGAGACACCTTTTCAGCAGCGCTCTGTTGTAACCTGAGAATCAGCAACAGGTACGACTGAGGGGGCGATGTGCCTGTGGGCAGAAAAACCGTGCCCCTTTGGGCTGCCAGTTTGGCTCCTCCCAGGTTTAGGGAGTTTGCCAGGGACCTTGGTCTCAGAGAATCGGCATGGACAGACAACCACCTCCTCCACTAACAACACCTTTCACATTCACTTTGTCCATCAGGACTTTAACAGAAGCACCAATTTTTTCCATTGTGTCAACGAGCAATCCAAACTTAAGATTAATTCTCGATTCAAGGCTGGTAATGAGGTCAGGACTGGGAGTAAGGGAGCCAGGGTGCGGAGTAATGGGATCAGGTGGAACAAAGGATACAGAATCAGAAATATCAGACAAAAGATTTTGCCGACACCTGACTAGCTAAAGTCTTCTTACCACTAGCCCTAGCCACTGTTTTTCTCTTTTTATCCCAGTCTAATTTCATCAAATGACTATTTAAGGTCTTCCTCATTTTCCGATCCCATGAGACACACTCATTACAGGTCAATTCAGGGGAACAAATCTGACCCCTGCAAGAAGAACAGAGAGTATGAGGGTCATAACATGCTTTAATCAGTCTCGTATTGCAGCCTTTACTGCAATACCTAACACTTTGGGAGCATGAGTCAGACATGCTAGCAAGTCAAGTCAAAGAAAGTCCAAAAAATTGTCAAATTCAGTTATACAAGTCTTCAGAGAAAACCTGACACTAACTAACTGTGCCGAAAAGGCTACCATAAAGCGAATACTTCACCAATGATCCAAGATCAACAGAGAAGAGAAATTTAAAAACACCGCTCCTGCCAATCACTGTAACCACAGCCATCAGCCGCCAGAAAAATACTGAGCTCATTTGCTAAGCTGGTTCTTCTCTTACCCCAAAAGTGGGCTGGGTCACGTGCCTAGCCAAAACAAAGTAGCACTACCGCGAATTTCAAAATTCTAGCTGCCGGTAAATAGAAACTAATAGCAATGTAATTACTTGGTAAGTAGCTTATACAAAACATTTTGATCTTTAAATTCTTGTCTTGTCAAAGTTTTCCTTCTGAGAATTTCAGCTCATTGAAAAGAATAACTCTTCTACTGTGATTAAAAGTTTTGTGAAGTGTACATATTGCTGTGTCCATTTATTGTTATATTTTTTTTTTCTTTCCACTGATGACTGTGCTCCTATCAATAAATTTATCAGATCTAGAAGGTGGCTGGAGGATATCCCTTGGTCAAGCACAAGCTTGCAACCCATTTCATTCATTCCACTCACAGTCATCTACCTCTGCAGTTGATGTGTGGGTCAACCAATATCCCTCAAAAGAATAAGCACGTGACTGACCCAACTGTTTGCCAATGGACAGCTGCCTTTGCAATATATGTCCAGCTCAGCCATCATTCCCCAAGAAGACTACAGCAACAAGGGGCAAGTGGACCCATGCCCAGGGAACTCATCATGAGCAAACTAGCAAACTGATCCGCCTAATCTGAGGACAGTTCTTTCAGTGAAGAGTTGCAGTGATTATTGTCTACTCTTACTTGGGAAGCAATGCCCACATGGACACATGAAATCTTCCTACAGAGGGTTGAGTTCTATGACTTCCTCCTGCACATATGTTTGTCTGGAGATAGGGAAGGCAAAGAGGAAAAGAAGGAATAGGAGGTAGAGGTGATAGAAGAAAAAGCGAAGAACATAGGCTTCTCTGACCCCTCGTAACCACAGGTCCTACCAAACTTTCTCCAGTACACCAAATATTGAGTCAAACCATACATTCCACAGGAGTTGAGAAGAAAGTTCCAAAACAGCAGAAAATAAAGGATGGACAGAGACACCAACTAAGGTGGTCTAAGATAGATGATTCCTGCTGAAGCAGAAGCTTTTGTAGATATCCAAGGTGCCAAGAAGTGTCCAGCTGTGGCCAGGTCCTCAAGAAGGTTATGGGGCAAAGATCCATTAACTTCAGACTATAGCGAATGCAGAAACTTGTCCCAATGGAATGAGCAGTGTTCTTGAATCACTGGCTTAGACATCCACTATCCAACTCTTCCTAAAGAATTAAAAGGCATTCCTATGCAGTCCAAGTCAGTGGCCTAATTGCACTGTGACAGTATTATTTTACTTTAGTGCCAGTCCTCGAAACCATACCAAATCTATAAAAATTTTACTGTTACCAAGATATTTACCAATGAATGTTGTTACCCATCTTGACTTTTTCTGAGTTTCTAAAGTCACGTGAGTGAGGCTCCCGATAAAATTTTTTCGGGTAAGGATGGCTTGCGAATTTGGGAAGTCTTTTGTTATTTTACTCTGCAAATGTGGATGTGGAAAATGCCGAAACCTCACTGGTTCTTCTCTTTTAAGTTCTCATAATTAAAGGGTTGTGGAATTCGGTTAGATACAGTTCATGGTCACAGTCCCTTTGGTGCAGACTTATGCTTTGAACATTTCTGACATTCGTTTCGGTAACAAATTTGTTGCCAAGTTTAACGATGTTGGAACACCTTATATCCTAATTACTGGTGACCATAGTGGGAGAGAGGGGTTTTTAGGTAGAGGGAAATACAAAAGTGAATGGCAAGAATGTACTCTAATATCCCTATGGTAGCCTACTTTCTCGAGTTCTGATTCTTATAAGGGTAAGATGTATTGAATGTTTGGTAAATTCTTACTTGAAACCATATTCGTATTCTGGAGCTAAACATATTTTCCTTTTAGTGTTATCTGAACAATTACACTATTACATTCATTCTGTTAGCAAATTAGACTTGTAGGATAGGCATGGTTTTGGAGACAATGAACCCCTCATATCCTACAATTATGGGGGAACACCACAGAAAATAAGGACCTGGTAACCTGTTAGGTCAGTACGGGGGGAAGGGGGTCCAAAGGGATGAAGCCCCCAGCCAGGTAAGGACCCAGTGTCCTAGGTTACATTGAGACCCCTCACAATTTAAATGGCAAATTTTCACTTTGATACCAGGCACAATCACATAACCGCCATGTTTCGCACCAGCCAAATGGGATGAATGCTGAAACATAAAACAGCAGAGTAGGAAGACAGGGTAGGAGTGAGAAACCCGACCATGAAAATGGGCAAAACCTAACCTTTCCTTTAATGCCTTGTCCTTACCTTCCTAACCTGACTTTGGGCGCCGTGCCCTGGCTTGGCCTGGGGGCTTCACCCCCTCCCTGGACTCCCCTAGCACTGAATCCTGAAACCAGATCGTCGGGACTAAATTTCCGTTCGGACACGTGGTTTGGCACCAGACAACCAAACTAAAAGAACCTTAAGCTAACCTTTCCGGAATTTACCTTTTTAACCCTACTTAGGGCGCCAAGCACTGACCTGGGCAAGGGGGCTTTGCTCCTCTGGACACCCCCAGCCACAGTGGGTAACTTTCTTAGTAGAACCATAGAATAACTCCACATGAGGTATTATCTTGGAAATTGACTTTTTCTATAGTATTTTGGTTACTTATCAAGAATTTATCATTACTTTTTGGCGGTCAACTGTAATTAACCTGTAAATAACCTCAGAACTGATATGTTATTGTATGCTGGCCATCCTGGAATGCTACAGCACAGTACAGTGTTATAAGGGAACTTTTGGTAAAAAGTAGTTTCCTTCATTGGGGGGTTCAGGGGGCTCTGCCTCCTGGCTAAGTAACACAGCCTACTAGGTTAGGTTAGGCTAGGGGACATTAGATTAGTACAGTTCCCTTTATAATAGGTTTCCTTAGTCAATCCCTCCTTAAATATATGGCTCCCTGATGACTTGCGCATGCATGGAACCATTCCATAAAAATATGTCAGTCCTGTCTTTCTCCCAATGATTTCCCCCACCCAAAACGACGCATTCCCAAAGGGTCCCCAGCCATGATAGGAGGTTAATAATAATTGACCGACAATAAACAATGGATAATGTTCATTTCCAGTCAGAACATCCCATCAAGTACTCTGTACTATCAAGTACTCTGGTCCTGGTCGTTTCAGCTGTAAGTCAAGTAGGCCGTAACATCCAAAACAATGTAAGAACATTATTTTTACGGTATTTACCATCATTATTTTATGTTTTACGTGCATCCCAAGGGGATGGTACCAAACATGGCACCCATTTTGCATGTAAACGTGCTTACGGCCTGAGGTTTGGAAACTACAACGAATTATTTCCGGTTGAAATCTTGAATGGGACAATTGAAAATAGCAAGAAAACTGTTGAAAATATATGTTTGTCATATGGAATTGGAGTTCAGACCAGAAACGAACTTTTACCTCAACAACACCACCTCCTCCATCAGCAACACTAAAAGTATAGGAAAAATCAACTTCCAAGGCAATAGTCTGTGTGGAGCTGTTTTACAGCTTTACCACTTTCTTCTATATAATTTTCACTACTAGATGAATTTACCAATGTCTACCCCTACTTCCCTACTCTGCATACTACCCAAGATGGTAAACAGGCACATCACTATAACAGTAAATTTGTAGGACACAGGCTATAAATTCCCTAAGTAGCCTCAGGCTATCTACGTAGGCTAACTTCTGGGATAATTTACTACTGAAATAACCAAGACTTTAAAACATAAGAAAATCATAATCTCGACTCCTGAATGCAATTCTTATTTCTAAGCAAGAGCTCTGCACAGGCTACAGGCAGTCCCCGGTTAATGCCGGGCTCGGTTAACAGCGATCCGGTTTTATGGGGCTTGTCTAGCAACAAAAATTGGCAATTTTCAGCGCTGAAAATCGCCGATTTCCACTTATCGGCGCTGATACCTACCTAACAGAGGCGCCGATAACTGAAAATTGGTGTTTTTCGGCGCCGATAATCCCCGAAAATCGGCAAAACTGCCGATTTTCAGTTATCATCACACCCTCGGAAACGGAACCCCGCCGATAACCGGGGACTGCCTGTATTACCTTACAAATTGATTTTTCCTTTATATACATTTAGTGCTGCTGATGAAGGAGGTAGTGTTGTTTATTGTCGGTCACTTATTATTAACCTTAGCCCATATCCACCTAACATGGTTGGGGACCCTTTGGGAATGCAGGGTTGTGGCTGGGGGGAAACCATTGGGAGAAAAACCAGACTGCTATGGTATTGTGGAATGGTTCCAAGCATGCGCGTCATCAGAGAGCCATGTTTTAGAAGGGACTGGCTAAGGAAACCTATTTTAAAGGAACTATACTAACCTCATGTAACCTAACCTAACTTAGCAGGTTGTGTTACTTAGTTGGGGGGCTCTGCCCCCTTACCTGCTGGTGATGGAAACTCCACTTTTTACTAAAAGCTCCCCTGTTACACTGCACATGCGTGATAGCATTCCAGGATGGCCAGCATAGCCTATAGGCCTAACTTCTGTGGTTAATTACAGGTTAATTACGGTCAAACAACAAAAAATAATGGTAAACTCTTACTAGGCCTATGCAACCAAAATACTATGAGAAATATTAATTTCGGTAATTCTAAGTATTAGCTCCGTGCTTGCTGTTACCTTGGAAACTGGTTTTCTCTACACTTTTAGGGCTTCTGATACTGGCAGTGCATTTGTTTGTTGTCGGCCAAATGTAATGTCCCTTCGCCATGTTTAGTACTGGCCCGGGAGTACTCATACATTAATATTGATTGCACTTGCTGGACGGGATATGAACCGTTCCAAACAAATGTACCCATGCTGTCTTGTGAAGATCGCTTATGGAAACCCCTTGGGTAGAACTATATAGTAGCACCGCGGCGGCGACTGCCTTCTAACTTAACTTTTTCTACTGTTTTTTGGATGCTAATTATGAATTTACCTTTAATTTTTGGCGCTCGAGTGTTATTAACCTGTAATTAACCCTTGAAGTCCATCCAACAAGGGGTTTCCCTACGCGATCTTCACAAGACAGAGCACGGCTACGTCTGTTTCGAACGGTTCATATCCCGTCCAGCAAGTGCAATCACTTGTTAACGTATGGGTACCCAACCCCCCCGGGGCTAGTACTAAACACGGCGAAGGGACATTCCATTTGGCCGACAACAAACAGGTGCACCGCCATTATCAGGACCCCTAAAAGAGTAGAAAAAACCAGTTTCCAAGGTAAAAACAGGCGCAGAGCTAATATATAGAATAACCACCCATTGTTGGATGGACTTCAGGGGTTAATTACAGGTTAATTACATTCGTGCGACAAAAATTGAAGGTAAATCCATAATTAGCAACCAAATAACTGTAGACAAAGTAAAAGTAAGAGGGAAATCGTGCCGGGAAGCTACTACTTAGAGCTACCTTAATTTCCAAAGTAAAACTCGATGCGGAGCTATTTCTTAGTTCTACCTCAAAATTTGACACTGGCCACTTAGGCCTACCGTAGGCTAAGATAAAGGCTAAGCCTAGGCTACACTTTAAGTTAAGGGCTCCTAGATAGAAAATGCGATTGTCTCCGTTGGGCTGCGGTAGTCCTAATGTGCATAGGCTACTGAAGGCTTCTGATACAGTATGACTAAAGCGTAAAGTTATGGGAGGAAAAAATGATACTTCAGGGACCCGAGCCTAGTGACGAAGTTAGACTAGGCCTACAAGCTTGGAACAATACTGGTTCAATTCCAACCTGAGCAGCATAAATAATCTGCCATGAATCCAACAATTCTATCTACATGAATAACTCAAATCACTAGTAGCCTCACCTCCACGATAAACTTGATTTATATGGCAAACGGTGCACGCGAAAATTCACAAACACTAATCACAAATACACTGCCGCCATTACTGACGATCCAAGACAACACTGGCAAAGATTCTCACATTGAGGTCGATTTACAAGTTTCATTGAATTTATAAAAAAAATTAATTTAGATTCAAAAGTATGAAACGGATCTCATTAGACATTTTTGTAGCTTTAAAAAAATTTCATTTGATGAAACTACAGATAGTGGCCAAAAAGGAGAATTGTGTAGCTATTACATCTCTTTTTTAGTTGTGAATCCCATAGCATTAAATTCTACATGCGCTTCATGACCCCCTAACGAGGGGTAATGCCAAACCTTACAGATTTCTTGTGGACCATAAACAAATTTTCTATTTCTAAATACGCCCTAATGTCATAAACCTCCCGCACTTTCGACCTCAATTCTGAAGGTTTGAGAATGACGTCATAACAATGTGTAAAGGTATAGCAGTCTCACAGTTTACAAAGATGAAAATTACGGCATCGGTTTTCATTATCTTCAAACTTCCCGAGGGAAATGTTATCATTTAATAGCTTCCTAAACGCTTAATAACAGATTGACGTTAGCGCAAACGTCGAAATTGTAATTCTCGATTTTGGAGATGTAACGTACCATCTAGACCACTTGGCCATCCAAAGGAGATAGTTCCTATCACACAAATTTATGCCTAGATGAAATAAGCATCTTACATTAATCTGTTATCTACTTTTAATATGACAAATCTTACATAATGGCGTGAAAGACCAAGCCAACCAATCCCTCAGCAGATGAACCCAGTGCTTGAACAAAACTTTATCGAATTGAATGTTCTGATAGGCCATTTTTTATATCCCCACCAGGTGACGTTAGATTTTAAGGTTTAAAGACTAATGAACGTCCGTAAGTGGATAAATTTACAATTTGAAATAAACAGGAATATTAGAATATATGTATATACAAATAATGTGGTGTTCCAAAACACAATAAGTGGAGTAATAATATTTAGAGCACGCAAATCAAATTTACAATCCTGCCAGCTGGCTATGTGGACAATCATCTACGTCATGCAAGACAGGAAACGCCTGATGTAATGTGGGTAAAACTAAGCAGAAGCAGAAGAAAGACAGCACTTGCGGTTATGCCACGAGCGATAAATTGGTCTCGTCATAGCCAAGGAGTGCCAGGGCCTGTGTCCGGCTGCTGCAATTTCGACAGGTGACACTTGGGGTAAGTGTCCCATTGTACGCTTCACCAAAATTTCCCTTTGGAAAATGTTATTGTTCTTAAAAAAAACGAATTATACAACTAGATGAATCTATTTCATAGGCTCAGTCGCAAATTGGCGTTGCACACACGGTCTAGGCTGTCAGCTGATAATTGAGCCACTCCTTTGATCATTGTCGCTTGTTAATGAACATGCCTCCATAGCACACATACGCACGTTAGACTTTACAGTATAATGTGGTCGTGACGTCAGCTGTTTTACTTATCTCTGTGGTTTATTTTTAGTATTAAGTGACCAGATGTAGGAAATTAAGACATGATCCTTTGCAGTAATGTTTTTAGCTATAAAATAATTTCACCGTAAAGATTAGTAGTATCGTGCAACTCAGAAACAGTGAAAATGGGACTCTTATCTTAACACCCAGTATTGAAATTGCTGTACAGAACTACAAATGAACGTATGATATAACCGCTATCTAGTGCAACAAGTTATATACCTGACAAGGGATTACGTGAATGTGGCAAATTTGTGACAGCTAGAAAAACATTTGCTGGGTTGTATACGGGGCAGGATAACAAAGTGACAGATACGTTCAATATTTTTCCTTTCAGAAACGAGAGCTTTGCAATTCTGAAAATACAAGCGATTCACAACACTTGTAAGTGGCTCACAGGAAAGGTAAACAATGAGGTAATCTCTCTCTCTCTCTCTCTCTCTCTCTCATTTTTTCCTCCCAAATGGCTGCACTTAACAAACTGCAAATTGGTTCCCCTGCAAGTTTTCACGAGCAAACGTTTGCGAGACATGTACTGAGGTCACTGCATACTTAGAGGTAAAGGTCATATGAGGATTTGACCATGGCCACAACTTTTGACCTGTGTCAAAAAGTTATCACCTTTGGCACACAAAATCCCCAAATGAAGTCGATGTGCAGGAATTAGATCAAGATGAAGAGAAAGCGCACCCCTTGAGGTCAAAGGGCAGATATATAATTCAAGGGTTTTCGTAGAAATTTGCAATAGCTTCTCCTATTTTCTTTCTCTGTGGTTTTTGCAGTTAATAAGACAGCTACTACAGTATTGCATTGTCTTTGGTTAGGTTTCCTTAGCTTTTTGGACTTAAACTTCTTATTTCTCTCAATTAACATTAGTTTGATTTCCTAATCTAAAGCATGCAGATATCACTATAAGGAGCTAGAGTTTTGAAATGCATTTTTTTCTCATATAAATCTCGCAAAAACAAGATATTCACTCAATCAAGATTCGTTATCAAAATGTTAATTAATTTCTGAAAGTATTTCATGACAATTCATGGCATCCACTGTATAATGTTAAAAATGCTAATGTAAGCATGTTCATGGTCCTCAGCCTTTCTAAATGATGAAGAACCAGTTAGGCCTATATATCTTACATTTTTAATTTTACTCTGATTTTTTTTGTAAAGGTACATTAGCCAAAGTCATGTGATATAATGCATCCTCCTCGTCTTTATTCCCACAAAATTCTTCCAAATCCTCAAAAGTGCAGAAATGACCAACATAGTTGCAACGCCAGTCGATTTCAGTTTTGGGAGTTAGTGGGAAATGAGGGAAATGACTCTTTCAAGGAAATCTGGGTATACTTCACTCAGCAAGTCTGCCATGACATATACTGTATATATATATATATATATATATATATATATATATATATATATATATATATATATATATATATATATATATATATATATATATATATATATATATATATATATATATATATATATATATATATACTGTATATATATATATATATATATATATATATATATATATATATATATATATATATATATATATATATATATATATATATATATATATATATATATATATATATATATATATATATATATATATATATATATATATATATATATATATATATATATATATGTGTGTGTGTGTGTGTGCATGAAGATATATGCATATATATATATATATATATATATATATATATATATATATATATATATATATATATATATATATGTGTGTGTGTGTGTGTGTGTGTGTGTGTGTGTGTGTGTGTGTGTGTGTGTGTATTGTGAGGTCAAAGAGACAGAACTGGGTACTGACTAATTTATTTACCTGGGCACAGGTGTACATAGCAGCGTGCTGACGGAAACGAAGTGCCTGACCTTCGATTGCCATGACCCGTACGCTAAGTGAGAGCAATTTGTGTCTGTTAACAGTCAATCAAATAGCAATAATGAGAGACATAATGTACATACAGTGATAAAATATATATTGGGAAAAAGGCCAGGAAATTCTACATACAAATATATACATGAGATTCTGCCAGTGGATGATGTCGAACGTCCGCTTTTTTCGTGACATGGGTGTCAGGGGGCACGGGTGGCCTGTGCTGGTGTCACAGAGAAGTGTTGATCCGGGTCCACCCACTGGCATGTTTTCCCACCTCAACGCAGTAAGTGCCGTGCAGTAAGCTGCCGTTTCCGGGTCTGCGGCCTGTTCCTTCGCCAGGTCTATGTAGTCTATACCCAGGTGGACTGAATTTACTTTAATTCGTGATAGGGTATCGGCCACTGGGTTCTTCTTGCTGGGGACGTAACTGATGGTGCAGCTGAATTCGGAGATAGCAGCCAGGTGCCGTTGCTGTCTTGCTGACCATGCATCTCCCGCCCTCATGAACACATGTACCAACAGCTTGTGGTCTGTCAGGATGGTGAAAGGGCTGCCGTCCAAGAGGTACTTGAAGTGCCACATGGCTTGGTAGATTTCCAGCACTTCCCTGTCGAATGCGCTGTAGCAGGTCTCCAGCAGCTTTAACTTGAGGCTAAAAAAGGCAAGCGGGCAGGGGGAACCGTCTACCATCTGCTCCAGCACGGCTCTGCAGGCGACGTTGCTGGCGTCAGTGGTAAGTCTCAGGGGGGGCGGTAGGGTCTTGGTATGTTAAGGTGGTGGCTTTGGCGAGGGCTGCCTTCGTCTGTTCGAACGCCTTTTGCTGCGGGGCTTCCCAAGTCAGTGCTTTCGGCTTCCCCTTCAGATGCCCGGCACGAAGCGTCGGTAGTAGTTGACCATGCTGAGGAACTCCTTCAGGGACTTGATGGTTCTTGGTGTTGGAAACTCCTTCACTGCATTCACCTTGGAGGCCATGGAGCAGACACCTGCCAGAGAGACCTCATGTCCCAGGAAGTCTACCTTCTCCACTCCGAAGGTACATTTGTCAAATCTGACTACCAAACCGTTCTCCTGACGGTGTTTCAGCACAGCCCAGACGTGACCCAGATGCTCCTCCAGGGACCTGGAGAAGATCAGGATGTCATCTACGTAGCAGACGCAGAAAGGTAGGTCCCCCAAGATGCTGTCCATAAGGTGTTGGAATGTGGCCCCGGCATTCCTGAGGCCGAAGGTGGAGCAGGAGAAGATATATGTCCTGAACAGCGTGATGATGGCTGTCTTTGGTACGTCATCGGGATGTACTGGTACCTGAAAATAGTACTTGAGCAAATCCATTTTTATGAATATCTTGGCCCCGTGCAGGGCACTTGTTAGGTCCTGCATGTTTGGCAGGGGATAGTGGTCCGGTGTTGTCATTAGGTTCAGCCAACGATAGTCCCCACAGGGCCTCCAGGAACCGTCTGGTTTCTTTACCATGTGAAGGGGGGACGCCCATGGGCTCGAATCCTTTCTGCAGATACCCATCCTTTCCATCTTGGTGAACACTCATTTAGCATCTTGGAGTTTCTTGGGTGGCAGGTGACGGAACTTGGCATGTGTTGGCGGGCCTGTGGTGATGATGTGGTGATGGATGCCGTGCTTGGCCTGGGTTCCTGGCACCTGACACAGTTCTGGCTTGAAGACATCTGGTAATTCGTGGAGGAGGGCATTGTATTTGTTTGATGAGATGGAGCATATGGTGGGCATTCCCGGTCTGGTGGAGAGCGGTCGGGAGCGGCAGGTTCTGGTACCCAGCAGGTGTTTTCAGCCAACGTCTATTAGCAGTCTGTGATGTGCGAGGAAATCGGTGACCAGTAAAGGAAACTTGACATCCGCGATGATGAAGGGCCATCCATATTTATGGCCCAGGATGGATATTCTGCAGGTCTGAGTTCCGTAGCAGCAGATGGGGCTTCCATTTGCGGCCACTAGTGTGGCTGCGGCGCCGGACGTGCGGTCGTGGTCCTCCCTCGACGGCAGAAATACTGCCTGCATAGCCCCAGTGTCTACCAGCATCCGTCGTCTTGACATGGCGTCGTGGATGAAGAATCCTACTGGCTGGGGTTCCTTAAGGTTTGCAGCCACTGCTGTTATGGGTGGCCACCTTTCTAGTTTTTTGTGAAAGAACAGGGGGCTCTACAATTTCTGGCGTCGCTTCTGAACCTCCCATGGAAGTAACACCAGGCTGGACTTGTCCTTGTCTTCTGCTGCTGCAGCGGTGCCTTCTTCCTGTATACCATGATCGTGTCCCCCACTTCAGCTTCTGCTAGCAGGCTGCAGGTGTTGTGGTGTGTTTGGAGGTCTGGTGGCCTTGTGGAGTGTGTGTGCGATGTTCACCAATTCGTCCACTGAGAGGGCGTCTGCATCCATGATTTGTGCCCTGCGGAAGGCGTCGCAGGAATATTTCCCATGACAAGCTGATCTCCCTCCTCTGTCCATCTGAGTCGGTGCCTGGCAGCATCAGGAGACCTCGTAGTTCGTCCCAGGCGACCCTGGGTGATGTGTTCTCCAGGGGCTGGGTCATCAGGTCGAGGGCGCTTTGTGCTCTCTCTGGGACAGGGGTGGAGTATGTGTCAATGAGTTTCTCTCGCAGGTCTCTGTACTTGACTTTGCCTGGCTGCGAGTCCAACCATGGGGTGATTTTGTTGAAGACCTACTCCGGCAGCATTGTCATGGTGATGTCTGTTTTGGTTTCCTCGTCCGTGATTTTTGCTACCCGGAAATGGACATCTGCCCACAGGTACCAGGATGCAGTATTTTGCCGCGAGAACTGTGGGAGTTTTATCGCCTGGCTTATTGCTGTCTTCGAAGGTGAGAGGGGGATGCAGAGGATCTGTGCGTCCCCGGAACGACTTTCTAACTCAGTGTCTGACATTTAGCCTCACACCAAAATGCCATATTTAGTCTGTTAATTGTGTTTGGGGCTCGTCAGAAGTCAAAACTATATACCGTGTGGTCCCGTTAATAACTTCTGAATACGGTCGACATGAATCGTAAATGGCAGTGCCAAACCGTTCGAGAACGCCAGAACATACCTGAATGAGGTACACCGTAATTAGTCCATTAGTGGCATGGGTGTTTTCCGAGGAAGAAGCTTTCAGAGGCCTAGACTTTGTCGCTGTATGGTTCCGTTAAGGGCTCTCTGAAGGTAAAGCAGCTGTAGTAAGTCTGTTAATGGCGAAGCCAAAACTGCTGTGTTTACCGTCGCTCCTCCGGTCACTAGTTGTGAAGTCAAAGTGCCCGCCCAACCTTTGATTGCCGTGACCGTATGCTGAGTGAGAGCAGTTTGTGTTTTTTAACAGTCACTCAAATAGCAATAATAAGAGACATAATGTATGTACAGTGATAAAATATATATTGGTGAAAAGGCCAGGAAATTCTACATATACAAATATATACATGAGATTCTCACTGTGTTGATAGATGAAATACATGATCGTGATTGATGGGAAAGGAAGACGTCTGATGTCTTTACAGTAACATTAAGTCATGAGATATAAATTCATGGAATACCTTTTCCTCATAATTTGCTATACATGCTACTTTAGTTTAACCACAAAACTTACTCAAGTCATTAACTTCCAGCAGCGATTCCATTCTGTGATAATGTAATCATTAACACTGATATGACATAACTTGCAGTTATTTTACCAAAGAAATACTAATTTGTTCCTACACAAATACAAACCCTTGGTCCTTTACTTATATGGGGAATACTTTCGGCGAAGCTGAACTGGCCGCTAAAGGCTTAACAAGGCATGTGTTGGTATTACTACCAGCCGGGAAGTTGGCTGGTAACAGTGGGAAACCCTTGGTACCAACCACCTGGCTTCGCGCATCCACTTTACTTTCCGGCCTCGTCTGATGTGGATGTGTTTCCCTGCTCTCTGCTCGGACCTTCCTGGATGCTAAAGCTTCAATCTTTTCATGGTGTGTTTGTTCCTGTTTTTCATTTTGGCTTGTTACTTCAGTATAACTATGTGTGTCTGTAATTATGGACGATCTGTTACAAACCCATGATTTGGATAAACCTGTGTGCCGGATTTGTTCTGGTAAAGACAAAATGTGGCGCTTTCCGCTGTAGTGCGGATTCTGACCCCCACTCCCTTTGTTTAAAATGTAGGAAAGGGAGCAAGGACCCCCTGATTGTACTGTTGATAATCCCTGCGATGAGTGTAGGTTTTGGTCCCCCGAGCAGTGGGATAGGTACTCTTGGAGGCCCAGATACAGATGTAAGGAGATTAAGGCGTCGGAGGGGCTGTCTTCGGCTCCCTCGACTCCGATAGTTGGTAATCCTTCTCAATCATATCTGAGTCCCAAAGGCCTTCCCTTACTGCCCCTTAACAGAACTGAATCTATCTCCCTGTCCCCTGTGTCTGCATCTGCAGTCACAGAGGAGGTGAGATCGGTGGACCTAGCCTACACTCCTCTCAATTCCCCCCCCCCACCCAGAATCCCTGATCCTGGAGTTAGGGGGGGCCACCTACCAGCCTTTGTCTTCCACAGGGTTGGTTTCTGTGCCGGGTTTGAGTCAGGCGTGGGAGTCGCTTGGGATGGTTGGCAACCCTGATCTTCCTTCGCTCCTTGAGCATATCAACTCTGCTGCGCAGGCAGGAGTACTACTCCTTCCCCCACTACCTACACGGTTGACACTCTCACAACCACCACCGTCACTGCTGTGCTGTCGAGGAGTGTGGTGACCTCAGTGGGAATACACCATGCCCATGGTGCAGTTCCTACTCCTGCCATCTCAGTGTCGATGCTTGCCGGTCCGGTCTGCTTGGTCACTCCACCGCCTCCTGGCTACGCTTTCACGCCTCCTGCCTCGCTTCCACCGTTACCCGTGCCTACGCCGGACCGCACAACATTTCCTGTCTCCAAATGTTCCTGCCAGCGTACGCCCACAGCATGAGTCCCCTCGGACTCTTGCCCCATTTGCTGTCCTGCCCCAGTTCCCATCGACCCCTGGTCTGTCTTCGGTAAGCTGGGGGATGCGGTCTTGTCATTGCTCGAGAAGAAGAAGAAAAAGAAGAAGATGAAGAAGAAGAAGAAGAAGAAGCGAGCTCGTCAACCATCCCCATCAACCATCCCCATCTTCGTCTTCCTCTTCGTCGTCGCCGTCGTCATCCTCATCTTCGTCTTTGTCTACCTCTTCCCCTCCCTCTTCTAAGTCCAATTTGGCTAGGAAGGGGAGGGTGGTCCCTTCTCCCCCTAAGAAGACTCACTCTTCTAAGGGGGTGCAGTCCTCTCCTCGGTGAAAGGCTGCTGGGTCTCTCACTGGGAAGGGTACCTCAGTACCCTCCTCAGACAGTTCAGGAGCTTCGTCCTCCCGGACTGGTTCCGTTTCGGCGCCTCCTAAGCGAGCATCACCAAAAGCACGGTCTCCTATGGGAGACCACGCAGTCTCAACTTCCGTAGCGAGCTCGAGCATGGAACGGGAGAAGGGGAAGAGCCTTCGGGCTTCTCCTCCACCCAACCTGTCATCCTTGCCCAAATCGGACAAAGGATCAGCGGGGAAGGTGCCCAAGGACGTCTCGACTCCGAAGACATCGGGAGGAACCATGAAGGGGTCCCCGCATCCTTCTTCGTCCGCTTCGACGCCAAAGAAGGCTAGAACACGCCCGGACGATAAGGACAACAGCCTCCAATCGGCAGTCCATGCCTCCGTGTTGGTCTCCTCTGCACGTCCCAGTGTAGAGGCCCATCTAGCGTCGGAGTGTGGATCGGCTGTGAGGAGACCGTCCTCTGATCGTCATGACGATTGCTCGCCCAGACGAGTAAGTCCATCTAGGCCCTCTCACGATCCTCCACTGGGGGTTGGAGAGTGTGAGGGGTCTGTTGCCTTCACTGGTTATACCAGCGGATGCCACAGTAGTGTTCGCTCTGCCTCTCCCACCCCCTCAACTTCCTTGGGATTCTCCGGGAGGAAACAGGGGGTCAGTAGGATTGCTGGGGCTGAGGCCCTTGGGCAATCAACAACAGGCGCGTCCGGTCCTTCCTCGCTCCAAGCAAGCGAGAGGCCGTACGCCTCAGTTGTACGGGGCAGAGAGACAGGGTCTGTCTCGGGCTTTCCCAAGGGTGGGGCCTTTCCAGATGACTACCTCTCAGAAGGTCCTCTTCTGAGAGATCCGGACACTCCGGAAATGCAGAGGGCTTTTGTCGAGGTCGTTGCGCTGATCCGTCAGCACAAAGGTCTGGAGGAACCACTTCCAACTCCATTGGAAGAACGGTCGTCCAGGTTGGAGGAGTTCTATGCTTCTAAGAGGGAGCCCAAACCCTCCCTTGGCCTATCGTGGTCTTCCTTGGCGGACAGTGTCCTCAAGCAGGTGAACGACTTGGTCTCTGGGCCATCGTCTTTGCTTTGCTCGACTCACTCTACCAATCTGTTACCTCCCCCTCTCCTGAGGCAGAAGAGATACTACGTGCCATCGGAAGGAGCACTGCAGCAGAAGGTTGTGGAGCCGGTGAGCTGAACGCTTTGGAGGGTATGGCTCTGTCTGCCCTCCAAGCGATCTCCTGGCTCGACAACTGGGCCTTCATGTTGTCGAGAATCGCGTCTTCGTCTGGTGCTCAGAGTGAAGACCCAACCTTCAGGAGTCTTTACCAGTCTGGGGGTAAGGCTATTTCCTCTATAACCCACCAGACGGCAAACCTCTGGGCAAACTTGGTACTGAAGAGAAGGGATGCAGTGTTATCCCGGTCTACAGATCAGTGGGTGCCGAAGCTGCATTCTCTCTGCGCAATGGACCCATTCTGGACTCCACCTCCCTCTTCCCCAGGGGAGAGGTGGATGCTGAGGTGGACAAGAGGAAGGCCGACGAACGCGACCGTCTTGTCCACCAGGCAGTGATGAAAGGTGTTGCACAGCCTTCTTGTCCTGCGGCCAGGTCTGTGAACCAGGCTAGCACCCCAGCCCCGAAGAAGTCTGGTGCTTCGACAGGCGCTCGGGGTAAAGTCCAGACCTCTGCTTCTTCGCCTCCGCGGAAGGAACCGCAAGGGCCCTTTCACCAACCTGTCCCCCCCCAAGAGGAAAGGTAAGGTGAAGAAGAAGAGGGGAGGAGCTCACTAGGGATGGCAAGCCCCCTCAGATGCTGCCGCCGGTGGTGGGGTGCCTATCAAGCCATTGGCAACGTGACAGTGATACGGCGCAGAGACCTGGGCAGTGGATGTCCTCCAGGAGGGATATTCTCTACCCTTCGAGTCACCGCCTCCCCTCACTGACACTCCGGTCCAGTTCCCATCTTATCTCCAAGAACCCCAGAAGAGACAGGCCCTTCTTCAGGAGGTTGAAACTATGTTGGGCAAGGGAACCATCGAAGTCGTTGAGGATCGGTCCCCGTGCTTCTACAGCAGGATCTTTCTCGTGGAGAAAGCTTCCGGCGGGTGGAGGCCAGTGATCGACCTCTCTCCCCTGAATTGTTTCATTCGCCAGACATGGTTCAAGATGGAGACGGTGCGAACAGTACTGTCGGCCATCAGGGAGGACAACTTCATGTCGACGGTCGATTTGATGGATGCGTACTTCCAAGTGCCGGTCCATCCATCGTCTCGTCGGTACCTTCGCTTTTTCCTCAACAGAGTGGTCTACCAATTCAAGGTTCTGTGTTTCAGACTGTCGACCACTCCGCAGGTGTTCACGAGAGTGTTCACCCTCATTTCAGTTTGGGCCCATTCGCGCGGGATACGTCTGCTGAGGTATCTCGACAATTGGTTGATCCTGGCAAGCTCCCACTTGCAGTTGCTGCAGGACAGAGATTGCCTCCTCTAGTTGTGCCATGAACTAGGTGTCGTCATCAACTTCCGGAGGTCAGATCTCACCCCCAAACAGAGGACTCAGTATCTGGGCATGCTGATCGACACGGCAGCAAGCAGAGTCTTTCCTTCTCAGGCTTGGATCAGCACGTTCAGGAAGGTGGCGAGGCAGTTCCTGCCAAAACAGGACCAGCCAGCTCAACAGTGGCAAGTCGTGATCAGCCACCTATCATTCTTGGAGAAGCTCATTCCACACGGTCGACTCCACCTTTGGTCTCTCCAGTGGAGACTGAGGGACTTCTGGGATCAGTCTCAGGAGCCTCAGTCGATTCTCGTTCCCATCTCTCAGGAGGTGAGAGATGATCTCGCCTGGTGGATGGACGACAGGAACCTCTGCATAGGGACACCTCTGTCCTCTCACCCTCCGGACATGCTTCTCTTCTCAGATGCATCGAGGGAGGGCTAGGGTGCACACCTGAGGAGTTGCTGACTTCAGGTGTGTGGGACCAGCACGACAGACACCTTCACATCAATGTCCTGGAGATGAAAGCAGCGTTCTTAGGTCTTCAGTGCTTCCAGGACCGTTTGATGGGACGCTCTGTGGTGTTGATGAGCGACAACACGACCATAGTGGCATACGTCAACAAGCAAGGGGGTCTTGTCTCCCTTGCTCTCCACGCGTTGATGTTGCAGGTGCACCAGTGGGCAGTTACCCACTCTGTGGAGCTGTCAGCCAGATACATTCCAGGCAAGAGGAACGTCCTGGTGTACATGCTCAGCCGTCAGGATCAGGTAGTGGGGTCTGAGTGGTCCCTTCACCAGAGTGTAGCGGACAGGCTCTTCGACCTGTGGGGCATCCAGTAGTGGACCTGTTCACCACCTGGTACAACAGGAAGATCCCAACCTTCTTCTCCGTTGTACTGGACCCGTGGGCAGCTGCAGAAGACGCCTTCCAACACTCGTGGGACAACCTCGAAGTGTCTCCTTTGCCCAGTTCTCAGTCGAGTTCTAGTGTCGATGAACCTTCGAATGATCCTGGTGGCCCCCAAGCGTCCAGAGGCCACTTGGTATCCAGACCTGCTGGCTCTGCTCTCTGAGGTTCCGAGAGAGCTTCCCCTCTGGCACAACCTTCTTCATCAGCCACACATAGAACGGTACCACCAGGCCGTGGCCTCCCTGTCTTTTCTCGCCTGGAGGTTATCCACCATCTCTTGTGAGCGAGAGGCTTTTCTCGCCAAGCAGCGAAAGAGATGGCAGGATACCTCAGGAAGTCTTCAGCAGTGATTTACCAGGGTAAGTGGGCTGTCTTCTGTGGGTGGTGTCATAGACGGTGTTACTCTCCAGTCGGAGCCACTCTTCAGCAGGTAGCGGATTTTCTCGTGTATCTTCATCGGAAGAAGCTCCTATTGCTTTCAGCAGTAAAAGGATACAGGGCAGCTTTAGTCCTGATCCTGAAGTTGAAAGGCATCGATATTTCGTCTTCCCTGGAAATATCTTTGCTGATGAGGAGCTTCGAACTGTCTTGCCCACCCAGGGAACTCAGGCCTCCTGAGTGGGACGTGTCTCTCGTTTTGTGGAGCCTAACTCATGCCCCATACGAGCCACTGCGAGAAGCCATAGACAGGGGTCTGACTCTCAAGACCGTCTTCTTGCTAGCACTGGCATCGGCGAAGAGGATTAGCGAGTTACAGGGACTTTCATTTGCAGTTAAACACTCAAGGGGGTGGGCATCGGTGATGCTCAAATTTGTGCCGGAGTTTGTAGCGAAGACTCAAAACCCAGCGGTCCCTGACGCTCAGCTCAAGTCTTTCATGATCCCATCCCTGAGTGACTTCATAGATAACGACCCTGTCGAGTTGCTACTCTGTCCTGTACGGGCGCTATGGCGCTATCTGAAGGGAACGCAGCACCTCAGGCCTGGGTGTCAATGACTCTTTGTTAGCACAGGAACCCCTAAGAAGGAGGTGTCCAAGAACACGATCTCTTTCTGGCTTCATGAGGCTATCAAGAAAGCGTATGCAGCGGCTGGGGAGGACAACACCAGCGCTCTACGCCCCTGTGCTCATGAAATCAGAGGGATTGCGCCCACTTTGGCATTCAAGAAGAACCTGTCAGTTCAGCAGGTACTGAGGGCAGGGGTGTGGTCACACCAGACCACATTCACCTCTTTTTACCTACAGGACATTATCCATCGGTCCTTGGATACCTTCTCCTTGGGGCCAGTGGTGGCTGCTCAACAAGTTGTGTAACTTACCCAGCTCCTGTACATGACAGAGTTGTGTCTCGTCTGTTGTACGTGCATGATTGGGCGTGAAAGGTGAGTGACTGGCTCTCTCTTCCCTCCTATCATCCGACTTTTTACCTTCAGGCAGAGAGTTTAGGCCGTACAAGCTGAACCAGACGTCAGACACAGGTGAGTTTCATTCCTTGAGTATCCTAATCTTTGTTGCCTTTCAGTTACACATTAGATGGGAAGGGGTTGCAGACTAACTACCAAACCCATTCTTCATTTTGGTACTTAGTCCCTGACGTTTCGTAGTCACCTCTTATGTGGCTGGGAAAGGTTCTCTCTAGCTTTCACCTCGCTGTGTGTTCGCTTATCTACTGTAACCTCGTCACAGCAAGGGCGGTCTAGTAGTCTGGTCCATGACACTACAGTTCTCATAACAGTTATCATCATCCGGTGGCTGTGTCCTCCTGGCTCTTACCCCAAGAGAACACAAGGTGCGGTTGAACTTCCAGTCATTCAGAGACCTTCACTCAGATTCCTCCCAGCGAATCTTGAGTCCCCATGTAAGTAAAGGACCAAGGGTTTGTATTTGTGTAGGAACAAATCGCATTTTTAAAAGTAAAATGCATTTTTCATAACATACAAACCCGAGGTCCTTTACTCAGGTTACCCACCTCAGCCTCCCCACAATCTGCCCTAGACCAGAAAGAAAAGTGAATGCGCGAAGCCGGGAGGTTGGTACCGTGGGTTTCCCACTGTTACCAATCAACTTCCCGGCTGGTAGTAATGCCAATACATGTCTTGTTAAGTCTGTAAGGTGTCAAAGAAACGAGCAGGTAAAAGTTACTGCTACTTTATTACAGATCCAGGCAGTTTATATAGCGGCCGACTGACGCTGGCCCGCGAGAGACAATGGAATTGACTGTGACCTGAGGTCGAAACAATGAACAATAATATGCAGTGAACGAGTATAAATTACAACACAAAAACATACAGAACTACAATATGGATACAGTCTTGATGCCTGTGAATGAAGAAACATGTGATACACAATGTGTGACATTTGTATAAATACGCATAAAGTAAAAATGGTTAAAAATGCGTGACCTGGCACGTTTTAGGCGTGACTAATTGAGTTTGAAGAAAATGGGAAGTCACCAAAGAAAACATGCTCAGCGGAGACTTAATTAATGGTGCCGCCGAAACACTACGCCAGCGCCAATGTGGTGACTTTACAAATCCTCCCCCCCCAAAACGAGGGACGCGTCTGACTAATCCCTGTATCTGCTGGGACGCTGAAGGGTGCCGCGGCTCCTTGAAGATAACGGAGGGGTCTCCCGCCTGTGAGGCTGCTGGTCGGGCGGTCCCTTCCTGGGGCGGCCGCGCTTGCGGGGGTGAGGGCGTGCTGGTGTGCGGTTGGGCGGAAGGGGTGCTGCGTCGCTGTCGGGACTCTCCGACAGAAAGGCGGGCTTTAAGCGGTCTATTGAAACCCAGTTGTCCTTGCCGGGGAGTGCCAGCTGGAACGCCTTGCTGTTTCGTTCCAGCACGCGGAAGGGTCCCCTGTAGGGCTTGGTTAGTGGTGGACAGACGGCATCGACTCTGACGAAGACGTGGGTGGCGGATGACAGCTGTGGCGGCATGAAGGTGGTTGCTTTGTCGATGTATGAGCGCCTGCAAGCGAACTTGCCGCCACGTCGCGGAGCCTCTGCAGTGATGGGGGGAGTGGCGCTCATCCGTCACGAGCTCTCCCGGCACCACGAGGGGTTCCCCATAGGTTTGTTCGGCTGCAGATGGGGTGCCGTCGGCTCTGGGGGCGGTTCTCAACCTGAGGAGGACCCACGGCAGCTGATGTTTCCAGTCCTCGGCGGTGCAGCGGGCCATGAGGGATGACTTTAGGGACCTGTGGAACCGTTCGACCAGGCCGTTGGCCGCTGGGTTGTACGCTGTGGTGGTGTGGTGCGTGGTTCCCAGCAGTTGAGCCAGGGCAGACCACAACAACTCGGAGAGGAAGGCGGGGCCCTGTCGGTTGTGATGTGGTCCGGGGCGCCGGCGGCTAACCCAACTGGAGAGCAGGGCCTCGGCGCACGCACTGGTGGTGGCTTCTTGCATGGGTGTGGCCGGGCCACCTCGCCGAACGGTCTACCACCGTCAGGAGGTATCTGGATCCGCCTGATGAGGGAAGGGCCCGACGACGTCGATGTGGATGTGGCGGCGGCGCCCTGGCTGTGGGAACTCGCCTACCCCCGACTGCGTGTGACGACCCACCTTACTGGTCTGGCACTGCAGGCACTGCTTTGCCCAGGCCGTGGCGTCCTTTTGCACCCGTGCCAGACGAACTTTTTGAAAGCAGTTTGGCCGTGGTCCTGCCGGAGGGGTGTGAGAGAGGCCGTGAATTATGTCGAATACCTGGCGGCGGCGTGAGGTTGGAACCAAAGGGCGGGGCTGACCTGTGCTGATGTCGCAGAGCAGGCTGGGGCCTTCGGGGTGAGGGTCACGTCCGCCACTTGAGGGACGTGATGGCGGTGCGGTATGCTGGGGTTTCTGGGTCAGCGCCCTGTTCTCTGGCAAGGTCCTGGTAATCTACACCAAGCTGCACTGCGTTCAACTCGACTCTGGAGAGGGCGTCTGCTACGGGATTTTTCTTGCCGGGAGGTACCTGACGGAACAGGTAAATTCGGCTATGGCTGAGAGGTGGCGCTGCTGTCTGGAAGACCATGCGTCCCCTGCTTCGTGAAGGCGTGAACCAGTGGCTGATGGTCTGTGAAGATTGTGAAGGGCGTCCCCTCCAGGAGGAACTTGAAGTGCCGAACTGCGCGGTACATCGCGCAGAGTTCCCTGTCGAAGGTGCTGTAGCGGGTCTCTGCGGGATTGAACTTCTTGCTGAAGAAGACGATGGGCTGGGGGGCGCCGTTGATGATTTGCTCCAGAACAGCACCGCAGGCGACGTTACTGGCGTCTGTTGTCAGCTGGAGGGGGACCTTGGGATCCTGGTGTGCCAAGGCGGTTGCCTTGGCGAGGGCGGCCTTCGTCAGGGAAAAGGCCTGCTGCTGGCTGGGTCCCCAAGACAGGGACTTCGGTTGGCCTTTTAGGACTTCCGTCAGGGGGCCGTGGTGTCGCGATCCCGGGGATGAACCGCCTGTAAGTTTACCATCCCAAGGAACTCCTGGACGGCCTTGATGGAGGTGGGTGTCGGGAACCTGGCTACGGCTGCTACTTTCGATGTAAGAGGGGGGACGCCTGTCGGAGACACCTCGTGACCCAGGAATTCTGCTTTCTGGACGCCGAAGGTACACTTGTCAAAGCAGACGACGAGGCCGTTCTCTTGGAGGTGCTGGAGGACTGCCCTGATGTGTCTCTGGTGTTCGCTGTGAGACCTGGAAAATATGAGAATGTCGTCGACGTAGCAGACGCAGAACTTTAGGTCCCCCAGGATGCTGTCCATGAGCCGCTGGAAGGTGGCCCCGGCGTTCCTCAGCCCGAAGGTGGAGAAGGCGAACACATAGGACCCAAAGGGCATGATGATGGCTGTCTTTGGTATGTCCTCTGGCGCAACAGGTACCTGGAAATAAGATTTAAGAAGGTCCAATTTAGTGAATATTTTGGCCCCGTGAAAGGAGGCCGTGAGGTCCTGCATGTTGGGTAGAGGGTAGTGGTCGGGCTCTGTTGCGATGTTGAGCCGCCTGTAGTCGCCGCAGGGTCTCCAGGAGCCGTCCGGTTTCTGCACCATGTGGAGGGGGGAGGCGCATGGACTGGAGGCTTTCCTGCAGATGCCCATCCGCTCCATCTCCGCGAATGCTTTTTCGCCTCCTGAAGGCGCTGAGGGGAAGCCTGCGGAACTTCGCATGTGTCGGGGCCCTTTAGTCGTTATATGGTGGTATATGCCGTGCTTGGCTGGGGCCCCGGGGACTTGGCGGCTCGGGCTTAAATACCTCAGGGAACTCCGACAGTAGGTGTGCATACTGGTGGGGGGCGATGGCGCTGATGGTGGGTCTGGGTCTCGCTGTTAACGGGAGCGACCGGCAGGAGTCGGTATCGAGGAGGCGCTTGCGCCTCACGTCGACTAGCAGGCCGAAGTGCGCCAGAAAATCGGCCCCCAGGAGTGGTGTTCCTACGTCCGCGACGATGAAGTCCCAGGAGTAACTCTGGCTAAGGATGGAGATCGACAGGGCCTGGTGCCGTAGGAGAGGATGGGGTTCCGTTGGCGGCTGTCAGAAAGCGGCCGGGTCTGGTGTCTGGTTGCGGTCCTCTCTGGATGCTGGGAAGACCGATTTAAAGGCCCCTGTGTCGACCAGCATCATCCTGCCGGAGACGGTGTCGCGGACGTAAAACCTACTGTTTTTGAGGCCCTGGGTTCTTCGGCTGCCATGGCGGCCTGTCCTGCTGGCCGCCGCCACCCCCGTTTTTGAACGGGCGAACGAGCAGGGCGGCAGGCAGTTTCGGCGTCCTTTCTGAACCACTTGTGGTAGCGACAGAAGCCGGGGACCTCCATCTGCTGTGGTTCGGTGGACGTCTGTTGGCGATGGCGTTGACGGGCTGCTCTCACGTCCTCTTCAGGCTGGACGGAGCTGACCGGCTGTGTGGCCGGTTTTAGCCGCTGTGAAGCCTTGACGGAGTCTGTGAGATGTTGCGCCGTCTCTGAGGTCCTCGATAGGCATGGTGTAGGGTGAGCGATCTGGTTGCGTACCTCCGGGAGGAGTTGGCGAAGGTAGATTTCCTGTCGCGGCTTATCTCCTGCCGCTTCTTTGTGCCACTCAAGTCTGGTAGTGACAGGAGATCCACGACCATGCTCCAAGCGTCTCTTGAATTGAGGTCGTGGCATGGGTTTATGGCAAGGTCGACAGCACGGCGGCCCGCTCGGCGATGGGCAGGAGCAAGCTTCGAGGAGGAACTTTTTGTGGTGCTGTATGTGAGGGTGTGTGTTTCGGGTACTCGCGAGATGAGTTTTCTATACACGTCCTCCGGAAGGGTGTTGAGCACTGTGTCGGCCTGTAGGATTTTCGTCCGTCAGGTCCGCGATTCTGAAGTGGCTCTCCACCCTGCGCAGCCACATGGATGGGTTCCCCTGCATAAACGGCGGCAGTTTTACGGTGAGGGCGGCCCGCGATTGTGTTGCCCGGCCGTCATGTGTTCGGGGCGCTGGTGTGGAGTTGCGGGAGGCCTCGATGCAGGGGCGGGCGCGGGTGTGATGGGAGGTAGGTAAACCTCCGAGTCCACGGGGTCCGTGTTTAACTGCATGAAGGAGAGGATATCCGCGTCCATGCTCGCTCCTTTGACCCCTTACTGGAGTGGGGTACTTTCGCGTCAGTACGCACTTTCGTGCGCCGTGTGGTTCCGCTAGTGACGCTGGTGGGGTACGCCGACGAGTCAGCACGCTCAAATGCTGGTTACAGTGCCGTGTTTAGGCCGCTAAGAGCGTTTTGGAGAAATCCTGGAGCCAAGACTAAGTCGCCGTGTCGGTCCGTTAATGGCTCCGGGATACTCCGGGGGTCACCACTGTAAGGTGTCAAAGAAACGAGCAGGTAAAAGTTACTGCTACTTTATTACAGATCCAGGCAGTTTATATAGCGGCCGACTGACGCTGGCCTGCAAGAGACAATGGAATTGACTGTGACCTGAGGTCGAAACAATGAACAATAATATGCAGTGAACGAGTATAAATTACAACACAAAACATACAGAACTACAATATGGATACAGTCTTGATGCCTGTGAATGAAGAAACATGTGATACACAATGTGTGACATTTGTATAAATACGCATAAAGTAAAAATGGTTAAAAATGCGTGACCTGGCACATTTTAGGCGTGACTAATTGAGTTTGAAGAAAATGGGAAGTCACCAAAGAAAACATGCTCAGCGGAGACTTAATTAATGGCGCCGCCGAAACACTACGCCGGCGCCAATGTGGTGACTTTATAAGTCTTTAGCGCCCAGTTCAGCTTCGCTGAAAGTATTCCCCATATAAGTAAAGGACCTCGGGTTTGTATGTTAGGAAAAACGCATTTTACTTTTAAAAATGCGATTTTAAGTCAATTAATGTAACCAAGGGCTAATAACAGAGAAGAATTAAGGAAAGTCAATTTGCCTTGCTTGCAGACATTCTCTCCCAACTCAAGAACCTACAATTCAAGAACCTACAGTAAAATCATTTATCTCGCTACTGACACTAACAGTTGGTAATGGAGGAATTGATTCTTCCCTAAAGCTCTCGTTATTATTCCCTTGGTGGCCTTCTATTCCCTTACCCAAACTTGTGACTACGTTAAGCCCTTTTCCGTGTCCCTAAGCCGCCCATAGAGACAATATCTCACTCATCTGATGGCCACAGGCACTACTTAAAGGTGACCTGAGCCAGTGCTGTGGGAGGCACTGAGCGACGGCAATTGAGGAAAACACAGAAGTGAAAGCCGGATGAACCACGTGGCGCCCAGGCCAGCCACAAGGTCCCAACGCCTGACACACAGTCAGAGGGCTACCCATGAGGTCAGGGCAGCGTGCCAAAAAACCATATGTCCCATGACAGAAAACGGGCATACATGGAGTGTGAGGCTTCAAGAAAAGTCAGAGGTGAAAGACTGATTCTTTATTATTCTCGACAGGTGTTTATAAGACAAAAAGCGGATAGAAAGGTAGCAGGCGACCCGAGACCTCCTGTGGCATCTGTAAAGGATTTGTGTTTTCTAGCAAGCATAAAAATATGTACAACATTTGTTACATAACATATAAGAGGTAGATATACATATCGGCAGAAAGGCAGTACAATGATGCATAAGATGAGGTACACAAAGAATCTGAAATAAAGACAGCTAAAATACATGAAAAGGAGAAACGCAAGGAAAGAGAGGCGCAATTTGTCGCCCTTATATATACTCCCCCCCAAAAGACAATAATTAGAGGAGCAATTATTGGATGAAGCAACATTAATCATGGAGGCACTGAGGCAGTCGGAGCGGGCCCCTGCTTCTTGAGAACTGTGGGTGCGGGGTGGAGCGGACACCTGGGGACGGCTGGATGCGTTTTCTGGGCTGCCTCAGGCTGGCTTTGGTGGGGAAGTGGGTGTGCACTCAGGCAGGTATTGCCGGGGAACTCTGGGGCCCCTGCCTACTTCTTTGCAAATTTCACTGTCTAACAGGAATGCGGGTTTCAGTCTGTCGATGGTGATCCAATCCTCCCGCACGTGGATGTCGAGGAGGAATGCTTTGCTGGCCCGCCTGATGACTCGGTGGGGCCCCCTGTAGGGCCTGGTTAAGGGCAGGCGGCGAGTGTCCACCCTGATGGAGACGTAGGCTCAGGAGTGTAAGGCCGGTGGGCTGTAGGTGACGGTTCTGTCGGTGAAGGTCTTGTGGCAGGGCACGAACCTTTGTGCGAGTTCCTCAACCTCGGGAGGCGGGTGTCGGCACCGTTGGTCGACAGTGGGAAGAACTCTCCAGGTAAGGCCAATGTTTCCCTGTAGACTTTCTCAGCCAGGGAAGGGTCGCCATTTGCTCTCGGTGCAGTGCAGAGACCCAGCAGGACCCAGGGCAGCTGTTCCTTCCACTTCTCATTGGTGTAGCGTGCCATGAGAGCTGCTTTAAGAGAGCGGTGCGCCCTCTCGACCATGCTGTTTGCTGCGGGGTTGTATGCCGTTGTGCTGTGTAGAGTTGTACCCATCAGGCGTGCCAAGGAGACCCAAAGCTCTGACAGGAAGACAGGTCTCCAGTCCGTAGTGATGCTGTCTGGCACTCTGAAGCGGCTTATCCAACTGGAGAGGAGGGCCTCTGTGCATGATGTCGTTGATGCCTCATCCATGGGGGTTGCTTTGGGCCAGTGGGCAGAGTGGTCTATGATCATCAGGAGGTATCTGGCTCCCCACAACTGCGGAAGGGGCCCGACGACGTCGATGTAGATGTGGCTGAATCGCCGACGAGGCTGAGGAAAATCGTCGATCCCGGATTCAGTGTGCCTGGATGTTTTGCTCCTCTGGCACAGGATGCAGCTCCTTGTCCACTGGCGGACGTCCTTGTTGATGCCATGCCAGACGAACTTGTCAGTCATGAGGCACGCCGTTGTGCGCCCCAATGGATGGGAGAGGCTGTGGACGATGTCGAACACTTGTTTCCTCCTTGATGAGGGCACCAGGGGGCGTGGGCGGCCTGTGCTGGTGTCGCAGAGGAGAGTTGTGTCCGAGTTTGCTAAGGGCACGTCTTCCCATTTGAGAGCTGTCACTGCTGTCCTGTAGTTCGCCGTCTCCAGATCCGCTGCTTGTTCCCTCGCAAGGTCTTCGTAGTCGATGCCGAGGTGAAGAGAATTGATCTCTATTCTTGACAGAGCGTCAGCCACTGGGTTTTTCTTGTCAGAGATGTAGTTGATGGTGCAACCGAACTCGGAGGTGGCGGTTAGGTGCCGCTGTTGCCTTGCAGACTAGGCGTCCCCTTGTTTTGCAAATGCGTGAACCAAGGGTTTGTTGTCTGTTAGGATTGTGAATTCGGTTCCCTCCAGCAGGTACTTGAAGTGCCTCACGGCCTGGTAGATAGCCAGCAGCTCTCTGTTGAAGGCGCTGTAGTGGGTCTCAGCTGGCGAAAACTTGCAGCTGAAGAAGGCCAAGGGCTGGGGCGTGCCGTTCACCAGCTGCTCTAGTACTGCACCGCAGGCGATGTTGCTGGCATCCGTTGTCAACCTGAGGGCAGTGGCGGGGATGTGGTGAGTTAAGGTGGTGGCACTGGAGAGGGCCCTTTTCTTGTGGATGAATGCCTGCTGCTGCGGAGCTTCCCACGTTAGTGTTTTCGGCTTCCCCTTCAGGATTGACGTCAGGGGGTACATGATGTGGGCGACGTCTGAGATGAAGCGCTGGTAGTAATTTATCATCCCAAGGAACTCCTGAAGGACCTTGATGGTTTGGGGTTCCGGGAAATTTTCTATAGCTTTCACTTTAGAGGCAGTGGGGTGCACTCCTGCTGGGGAAATCTCATGGCCCAGGAAGTCTACCTTTTCTTTCCCGAAGATGCACTTGTCGAACCTGACAACTAATCTGCTGTCCTGCAGGCGTTTCTCGACGGCGTGGACTTGGCGAAGGTGTTCCTCTGTGGACCTGAAAAAAATGAGAATGTCGTCGATGTAGCAGATGCAGAAGGGAAGATCTCCCAAGATGGTATACATCAGGTGCTGGAAGGTGGCGCCTGCATTCCTGAGACCAAAAGTGGAATAGGAAAATGTGTAGCTCCCAAAGGGCGTGATGATGGCGGTCTTTGAGATGTTGCCAGGATGCACAGGGACTTGGAAGTACGACTTCAGTAGATCCATCTTGGAGAAAATTTTGGCTCGGTGGAGGGCGCCTGTCAGGTCTTGCATGTTAGGGAGTGGATAGTGATCTGGTGTTGTCACCAAATTCAGGCGCCAATAGTCCCCGCAGGGCCTCCATGAACCATCGGATTTCTTTACCATGTGGAGAGGGGACACCAACAGGCTTGATGCCTTTTTACAAACGCCATGCGTTTTATTTCTGCCAAGGCCCGTTTGGCGTCTTGTAACTTCTGGGGGGACAGGCGTCAGAACTTGGCATGGGTTGGTGGGCCCGTCGTGGTGATGTGGTGGAAGATGTCGTGCTTTGCCGAAGCCCCAGGTGACTGGCGTAGTTCTGGTTTGAACACGTCCGGGAATTCCTGTAGGAGGGACATGTAGCTGTTGGGGGTTGTGGAGCATATGGAGGGCATCCTGGAACCATGATGCCGTGTTTTGGTGCGAGAACAGGGGAAGTTTGACTGTGTCTGGCTTTGTTGGTGAGAGCAGTGTGCAGACGATGCTCGCGGGTTTGCACTGAGGTTCTATTTCTGACATCTTGACTGCTCACGCACCAAAACGCAGGGAAATGCGCCGTATTGAGTCCGATAATGGTGCTGATTTGTTCGAGAGGTTGAACGAAGTGCCAAAACGTGCCCTTTTGGGTATGCCGTATTTAGTCTGTTAATGGCACGGTTTCCGTCGGGCAGGGTGCTATCAGAGGACTAAATTTTACGCAGTAGTTAGTCCGCTAAAGGCTCTCTGATGGTAGGGTGCGGTCGTAGTTAGTCCGTTAATGGCTGGGCCAAAACCTTGCTACCTGTCCCTGACCTGGGGTCACCAGTGTGAGGCTTCAAGAAAAGTCAGAGGTGAAAGACTGATTCTTTATTATTCTCGACAGGTGCTTATAGGACAAAAAGTAGACGTAAAGCTAGCGGGTGACCCGAGACCCCCTGCGGCGTCCATACAGGATTTGTGTTTTCTAGAAAGCATAAACATACGTACAACATTTGTTACATGACATATACATATTGGCAGACAGGCGGTACAATGATGCATAAGATGAGGTACACAAAGAATCTGAAATAAAGACAGGTAAAATACATGACGTGATTAATGTACATCTGAAAAGGAGAAACACAAGGAAAGAGAGGAGCGATTTGTTGCCCTTACAGGAGAATGGGAAGATTAATCCGGCAGAAGGCATAAACAGGCCTGCACGACTCATGCTCGGGAGAGACACGCAGAACAGTGGCGATAAGAACTGAGTATAATATATATATATATATATATATATATATATATATATATATATATATATATATATATATATATATATATATGTGTGTGTGTGTGTGTGTGTGTGTGTTTGTGTGTGTGCACGTGTGTGTTTGTGTATGAAAATGCATGGAACCTACCTATTTTTGTTCATTGAAAGATCTATTCAAAGCTTAAAGCTGTTCTGTTGCTTTCGATAAAATTATGGTATACGAAAAACTACAAAAATGCTGGTAAATATCTTGACTTTCATTTATATATATATATATATATATATATATATATATATATATATATATATATATATATATATATATATATATATATATATATATATATTAACAGGACCTCATTCAAACTGGATGGTATCTAGTAATTGTACTGATGCCCTGAACAATTGTGTATGTGATAATATATATATATATATATATATATATATATATATATATATATATATATATATATATATATATATATATATATATATATATATATATACATACATGTATACTGTACATATATAATTCCTTCACGAATGATAGAATTTCAGAAGCTAATTATCGTTATTCTCTCTCTCTCTCTCTCTCTCTCTCTCTCTCTCTCTCTCTCTCTCTCTCTCGTTTCCAACGGAATTATTTTTATCCTGGAACCAACTCTCCGATCACCCCTCTCCTCTCCCCTCCCGCTACCCCCCAACAGCAGATGAAGGACCTTGAAGTGACATTGATTCTGGACTAGTTGCTGTAAGGTGTATCAGATACTGTATCCTACTTTCCGTATTACGTCCTTCGATTCCATGAAGAACAAATTATGTAAGGCGTTCGTTTTCTTCTCCTCCTTAGCACTGAGTAAGTAACAATGTAAGTACCTGTGCAACCTTATCTCCCTCTTGAAAAAAAAGTATGCCGTATGTTTTATACGACTGGGATATTGATTTGTAGTGAGACCATCTTTTAATCAGAAACTTTTAATTGCTTATGCGAATATATAAGCCTACAAATATTTTTATTTCTAATTAGACAACTTTCACCAGATACTTGCACAGTATTTGAACAATTAATCTCTATTCAACATTAAATATATATATATATATATATATATATATATATATATATATATATATATATATATATATATATATATATATTTATATATATATATATATAATTTTTTTTTCCTGACAGCTCTAGTTCCCTCCTACGTCTTTCCGCAAGAAGAGCAACCATTCGATGAGTTGATCCCTTACCCAGAGGTAACTTATAGTAACCCGAAGAGTGATCTGATTCAACTTGCCTGGATCTTTCGAGGAACGGGTTCGAAGAGGATCGAGAGAGTGGATGTCTGGGCAACAGATTCAGAACTTAAAACTTTCACCTGCGAAAATGATAATTACATGAACGGCATCTGCACTGTAAGTTTCCGATAATGGAAGCTCCAGGTTTGGGTAAAACCTAAGACTACCACCGCGCACCCCCCGGTTCGGCAACTACCAGTTTACATGCAAAATGGGCGTCACGTTTAGTACCAGCTCCTTCGGAGTAAACGTAAAAACATAAACAAATATCATAAACATAAAGAAAAGATATAGACATAAACATAAAGAAAAGGCGGCAAATATTTCGGTCGGCGACTGACGGAAACCAGGCCGTGGTAGTAGTCTGTTTTACCCTGGTTTGCGTGTTACATCTCTAGGCTGTTCCCGTTTATTTAATGACCAAGAAAAATGTCAGTTCCTTGAATACAGTAACTGTGAATTAATCATTTCTTATACAGTGATAACGAAAAATATAATGAATTCAAAATAAATTTTATTTTACGGTAATCATAACTTAAACAGGAAACTTTACATCACCCTCTCTTCCTGAGACACCTGTGAGTCTCCTATAAAAGATTGCCATGATTAGCTATACACCTAACTCTTTATTTTTCTTAATTCATCGTACCTGATAATCTACACCGCTGTAGGAGTGGAAAGCCTTTTGAGTTAATAAGCATTGCCAGCGACAGGTGGTATAATAACCAAATCAGTTTTGTAGTTTGCAAAATTTACGACTTGCCAATTTGGAATTCATCTTAGCAGGGACACAGAATAGGAATAACAAATTCAGTACCATATACTGACTTGCATAATTACTGGTGAAGTAGGTTGTTTCCTTTTGTTTGATTTAAAAACCTTGAATTTTATTTTTGTTAATTATAAACGTATGCTTACTATTTATGTCTACTTTTATTTGATCTTTGTGTATGAGCGTGAGATATCAGCAGTGAAATTAAAAACCTTAGCAAAGAACGCCCCTGTGTTACCTTAGGCTCATTGCTTTTTCTATGACGCATCCACTTACTCTTTTTTTGGTTTTCTCCTGAGATCTCTGGACTGTCGGGAGACACCACGTACAATTTAACAGTGCGTGGATGCAGCAGCATAGGTTGTGGAAAGCCAGGCATTCTCAACGTCACTACTTCTTCGCCGACCCGGATCGACTTCAGCACCATCTGCGTCATTTTCGTCGCACTGCTCATCTTCGCCTTCGTGACATTCAACCATGATATGGTCGTCGAGGTGTCAAGGTAAAAAGGGATGGAGACTTTTGCACTGAACCAAATGTCTTTACGTCACATTTCTTTCTGTTTCTTGGAATACACTTCGTGTTCATCTCTTTACATTTTTTCTTTTATCTTTATTCTTTTTTACCCACCTCTCAAAAATTAGTCGTAATATTTCCCCTTTGTTAAATATCTATTTTAATTGAACCTACGTCTATTCTAACCAGAGTTTCCTTAAACAGACCTTGTTGGTCATCTGTTATAAGGAGGATGAGAAGGCGCCGCAGTCCCTGTCCTGAGATGTCTTCTCCTAAAAACATGGTAGAACTGCGAGGTGAGTCCTGAAAAGAGAAAAAGAAAGGTTTAGATCATATGCTGAGAATTTTAAATATCCTGTCCAGAAATTAGCTGAAAGGCGTTACCTACCAATCCCTTAAGGGATGTAGAGCAGACCAGCACAATGAGAGGTCAGGGAGCCGTTTCAACTAACATCTCCATTATATTACTACTACTACTCATGTTTCCGTAAATACCCATACAAATTCCACATTCTTGTATGAAGAAAGAAATTTTTTTTCCTATTTTGTCTGTCCAGCCATCCTCATAGGTCTCTCCGTGTCAAAGCACGCCCATGCAAAGAATTATGAAAACTCAAGCATTAATCAGTGGCAAGAAAATTATGGTAGATGACAATCGTCAGTCTTTATAACTAGCACAATATCTTGCAGAAAGTTTTTAAATTCTGTCTCCCCTTTCATAAGACCTTTCCAATGATGATCTTGGTTATTACATTACCAAATCTTTTTTTTCAGAATTGGAGCCAAATAACATGACCATGTCCTTCACTTACAAGGAAAATGTAAGTATGGCCTAAATGAAATGCAAAACTTTCCAAAACATAAAAACATTTAGGTTCATCTCAGCAGCCATTTTTCTTGAGAATGACACCGGTTTTCTGTCTGTTATCATTAATTAAAATAGAACAAACGGTCAAACAAATAAATCAGCACTTCACTCACTAGCGGATCCAGAAAAATTTCATGGGGCCCCACCAATTTTCATATACACATATATATAGATAGATATTATATATATATATATATATATATATATATATATATATATATATATATATATATATATATATATATATATATTTATGTCCAATCATAGTATAAGATATTTTTTCAGCATATCATTCAGTATTTAAGAAGAAAATATGAAATAGACAGCAATCGCTTGTTCTGTCAGGAAATATCGAATCCATTAGCATTATCATTAAGATTATTATTTTTTCCTCAAAATTTTATTATTTTTATAATAGATTTCTTTTTTTTCATTTTTATATTTCTCATTCATGTTATTATTATCTAAGTCTTCAGTATTATTATTTTGTCATTATTTTTCATGGGGAGCCACATGCCAGGTGGCGCCACCACCTGGATCCGTTAGTGACTTTACTGGAGGTTTTGTCAGGATAATGGTTACGTGTCTGCTGTGTTCATTTTGGCATCACACAAACACATTAAAATGTTTCCAGCTTCCAATCAAGCCTGCAAGGAATGATTTCTGCGATATTTCTCGAAACAAATTCATTAATTTGTTTTCTTACGTGCAGGAACCACACTATGTGGAGGGAATATGCGAGCCGTCAACGACAAGAGATCGTGAGACTGACAACGAAGACTCGAGTGAGCATGATACACTGCTTACTGACTGCCAAGACAGCAAGGAACCGAGTGAACAAGAAAAGCAGCAAACAAAACATTCAGTTTGACTTCGGTTATTCCGGGACAGCGAAGCAAAACCTGAGGGCCTGTGATATAGCGGAGGCAAGGCTTGCTAAAATGACAGTTCCTAATTAGCCATTAGTCTACACGCTAATGAACGTACTTTTTTCTTGCGATGATTCTTTTCCAGCACTGGAAGTTATTAACTACCTTTATCATAGTTTTGCCAAAGTCTGGAAATATACAAACATTTCAGAGGGAATTCTGAATGACGATCATGAAAAGTCTTTCAATGTATCTATCTGAATTCCACACAAACACACACACACTTACGATCTCTAAATAAATACTGGTGCCATAGACATACATACATTTTACTTTTCCTTCTAGATTTGTTCAGAATATTTAATGATATCATTCGTATCTGGTAAAATGGAGCACAAGAGAGGTGGGACAAGCAAACAGTGCTGCTGAAGAGTCACAGAAAATGAGGAAAAAGTGATTCATTACAGGCGTTTCGTTGTGGCTCAGACGTATAATCCTTTAATGGGTATTTTGGTATGAACATGCCTTTCTCACGATACATTTTGTGCTTTTGAAGGGTACGTATGTGTTCAAAAAAAAAAAAAAAGCTTGACAGATGGTAATCAAAGTCAACTAGTAATGGCCTTATATTTCACATCTTGGCTACTGAAGACGACAGTTTAGGGAAGTATGGTGTCTTCTAAACATTGTGGTCGGGGCTAGTGCCGTCAGTAGGTGCACAGGCATCACTTAAGGTTCTTTGCAGCGTTCCTTCAGTCCCTAGCTGCAACCCCTTTAATTATTTTTACTGTACCTCCATCCATAGCTCTTTCTTCCATTTTGCTATCCACTCTCTCCTTACAATTGTTTCATGGCGCAACGTTGCGAGGTTTTCCTCCTGTTACACCTTTCAAAACTTTCTACTCTCAATTTTCCTTTCGGTGCTGAATGACCTTACAGGTGCCAGCACTTAGCCTTTGGCCTGAATCCTTTATTCCATTCTATATCAAGAATCCTTGGCATGATACCAAAATGAAATTCGTTCAGTGAGGGATGATGTTGAAGCTAAAAGGAAACGACCTACTCATATAAGTATGATGTTTACTGTGCCGAGTCTTTACAATAACATAGCTGGCAATCTACATTTTCTCTAGGACATGAGATTCAGTAATTCATGTGAATAGACATTCCCAGAACGTAAAAAATAAAATAAAAAAAAAAGATCTTTAAGTAAATCTGATTTAATGGGGGCCCGTGAAGTCGCCGTTTCAAATGAAACAGCAAATGGCTAGGAACACAGATTCTCGTCGTTTGACAAAAAGAAGCTGAAGAATAAGCTGAGTTTACGTAAAATATTGACCGAAAAAAAAGCTTGAGTAAGAGGGCTAAATTTAATGTCAGTGGTAATCATCATAACCGCCAAAGCAGCATACTTGGGGCGAAACTTATAGTGAGAAATGACAGAGACTGAAAAGCGTTTCGATCGATTCCTTTACTTCTTCACTGCCTGTACGCCACCGGCGGCTCCTTCTGCGGGACCAAAGTTGCTCCCCGGGGAGGAAGGGTGGATGAACTTCACTTCGCCAGAGTGATTGACGTAGTACTGCAGGTGGCTGTACTTCTCAGGGTTGTTCAGGATCGTCCTGAGGACGAACTCGTCCGAAAGGTCCATCAGGCCAGAGTTGAGTATGCGCCTCAGGTCTTCAACTTTCTGAGATCTGGTGCTAGCGATCTGTGGGGAAATGTGAAATATGGTGTCATAGTGTGTTGGTGAATGCTTGAATTTTTTTCCCTGAATCTCTGTTACGTTAACAATTCCCCCTGCCCCTCCGTCTCTCGTTTTCTTCTTCTTTTTAATTTGTTATTTACCAAAACCTTTGGGGTAGTATCTGATACCCTTGTCACTTAAAGAAAACTTTTATTTCCTTGCCTGTGTTCCAGCATTTTTGTTGGTCATACGCTTTCCTCTCGTTTGTACTCATCCTTTAACTTACCTGAATACGCCCTAATGTGTTAAGCGGAAGCTCCTCTGAGCTATCAGAGCAGGTTAAAGCAGTTATGCAAAATCAGATAGTTCACCATTTCTCCTACTTACCCCTCCGGGGACACCTGTGGGAAGAAAAACAGGAATAAGATGAGTATCGACTGCTTCTTGGAGCCTCGACTGGACTCATTTACTGCTTATAGAGACTCATATTACTTATATGCACTTATATGTTACTTGTATACAATTATATACACTAAAAATCCTACGAATTCTTTTCTGTTAGGCTCGAAACGCATCCCGTCTGCGCGTCTGTATATTTTGGTATGACTTCGTTCGAGCAAATAACTATGTTTAGTCGATGTTCAGGAATGTAGTAACTCTCAGGGGAGCATATTTCGGTGATGGAAACTCTTCATGTTGTTACATAACTGCGGGCCATTTTTTTGACCTGAGATATTGTGAAATTTTGATAGGCACTGTGACTTCTCGAGTTCCTCACACTTTTTCAAATGAGTCTGTAACCACGAGCTTCGAACCCAAATGATTAGCGCAAAATCTAATCACTCATCACAGGTCACAAGTTCTTTTGCACACTGAAGATCTCCACAACATTCAAAGTCTGGTGTAGAAACTTACGTGCTCGGTTTGGCTTTTTTTTTTCTTTTAATTAGAAATCAAAATTGATGTTACGTCTACACCCCTTCCTTTCGTTTCCTTTACTGTCTCCCCCCTTCTTCAGATATCTTTTATATTTTCTTCGTCTCATGGAATTCTTGATATTTTCCTTGTCAACTTCTATTTGGTCAGCTGTCAGAGACGTCATTGTCACAGGTCATTTGTCACTGAACACTTGTGACTCACCTGACGGTATCCACTCCAGAGACACATCCGGCACACCGCGTTCTAGAGAGTTGCTGTCGAACAAACCATGTTATAAAAATTAGTAAAGCTTCGAAATAAAAGTATTGCAAGTTGGAAAAAATTAAAATACAAATTTGGAAGTTGAAAAAAAATGAAATACAAGTATTGCAAGTTTAAAAACTGAAACAAAAGTATTGCAAGTTGAAAAACTGAAACAAAAGAATTGCAAGTTGAAAAACTGAAATTTTTTTTGCAAGTTGAAAAACTGAAACAAAAGTATTGCAAGTTGAAAAACTGAAACAAAAGCATTGCAAGCTGAAAACTGAAACAAAAGTATCGCAATTTGAAAAAATCGAAATGCCTGCTGGTTTCGAAAATGAGGCTGAAACTCGTTCCAATTCAAATGAAAATCAATACAAAATCGTGATCATAAAAAGCCTGCTGCTTTCCGATGGGACAGTTTGTCATTGACTTACTCGTAGGTGAGGACGTATCTCCCATTTTGCGGGAAGGCAGCAACAGCTGCCGCAAGCATCAGGGAAACCTGCAAGGAAATAGGTAAATCCCTCAATATGTCTACACTGAAATGTTCGAAAATTGAGTTCCACTGATAGCCAGTGCAGTCACATATGGGCATTGAAATCCACCAACTTTAAAGGCACTGTTATTCTGTGCAAGCAAGCAAAAATTTTCAGTGAAACCTACAGGATTGTATGGAGATAATATTCGGTTCGGAAAAATCTACGGCTCATTCTACAAAATTGTGTATACAGTACTTATATCTGCTCCACTAAGGATCTATTGCCTTGCAACTGAAAACCGACAATTTTATTCTGTCCCTTTGAATATCTATAGTGACGCCTACAAACCAGACTCATATTCCGTTCAGCTACAAACCTACAATGGAATCTGCAAACCTTCAAATCACCAAAATTCTTGTCATTCAAAAATGTACAGTGAAGTCTACAAGTTTTTTGTATCATTACTATAATTCAGCCAAAAATCTACAGTAGATTTTCGGCTGAATAATAGTAGACACAAAAACTTGCAGCCTTCAATGCAAAATCCACAAACTTGAGTCTCACTGATATGCTGTTGAGTCCAAGGTGAGGTGTTTGTTCGTGTGTATGCCGGTTCTAGGTTATCCCATAATATGCATAAGATAATAAGCATTTATTCGTCTAAATATAGCTCGGACAATAGTGTCTGCATGTACGCATTACCATATAATCTCAAAACGTATGGTTTACATTCCAAAGTCACTCTTTAGGATATCCACACTCATGTCAGTCAGTTTCTGTCCCTCTAACTTTTGAAAACATAAACACCCAGATTACTACTGTCAATCGTTTGCCATTTTTTTAAAATCGCACTCGATGTTCTGACTATACCAATGTAAGGAAGTACTCACAACTAAGATAAAAAGATAATCATAAAAACAAAACTATAGAACCACGGCCTTAAAAATGTTTCACAGATATGCCAAAAATGTTTGTGTAAACTAAATCATGTCACTGGTGTATCCTAATTTCTGTGGAAAAGTTAGAAGTACGAAATATGTCTCTGACAGCCGTAGGGTTCACGTGATACTTACGACGAGGACCTTCATTTTGTGACGCAAAGAAGAGGAGGTCAAACGCTTTTCCTTCTCGTAAGGAATCTGATGCAGTAGCGCCGCCGATTGGGTTTATATATCCCGACCGGGAAACCAGTTCACTTTTTTTCATCCCTTCGTTGCTCATCTTTGGAGATGTTACTGGGGATGACGAGCGCGTCTTCTTCTTCTTCTTCATTTCCCGAATCTTCTTCTTATGCTTCTTCTTCTTATTATTATTATTATTTCTCTAGCCTCCTCCTTTTTGTCCCTTTTGCTGCCGAGGGGCGAGGCGTTGGTTTCTTACGATGCGTCACGCGTTGCGCTTAAAAAATCTTGTATGTGACAGATCACTCTATTGGCGTTGAAATCTCCGGACAGCAAGGTGAAATTAGTAACAACCCTGTTTTATTGTCCCTTATTCATGACCATATTAGCGTCATCAGCTTCCTGATTAAACACTATAAAAAGAAGGACAGAAAAACCAGTAAACCCAAAAGCAAGGAGGAATCGCTGCATCATACAAATTAATAATAATAAAAAAAGGGGGGTGACTTTGAGGACGTAACCGCGATGTATTCGGGATTTTTCGAGTCTCGTCCCGAAAGGTCAAACGGTGATCGAAGCTCTCGCATTCTACTTTTTATAGCGACAGAAGTTCCCTCTGTGGTGGATCCCGTCGTCTGGAGATTGCGTGAAGAAGAGTCGTCGTGGAATTTGGTTTTCTGCCGAGATCTAGACCTGCTGGGATTCTTGGTCAAGTTTAAGGTCGTCGAGTTTGCCTTACATTCGTCTTCGTCAGCCATTAAGGAAAATGGCCGACGCATGAATGCATCGTTTATATTCTTTACGCATTCAGAGTTTTTGTTAGAGTCGGCCCTCTCCCTACACGTGCACACACACACACACACACACATATATAAGCCATTTCATAGAATTAAGGTATGAAAGAAAATTCATGATCTTTATTTACATTAACCGGTTAATAATAAAAAAAATGCTATCGTAGACATTGGTTAAGAAATGCTGGTTTTTACCTTCTATAACGTGAAAATCACAACTAAACTATAAAAAGAACTGAAATGCATCATGTTACATCAGAAACTGCTCATTAAGATAACATCAGAGCAGTAAATATCTTACAAAATACAACAGAGGATGAATCGGAGAATCTTCGCAGTAAAAGAAAAAAAAAAAAAATACTGATAGGGTGTGGTCACCATTGCTGGTGAATCAAGTGATCTCGACTCCCGCGCAGGCCTAGTAACCTTCATATTATTCTCTTCTTTTTCGTCTTCTCTTTTTCGGCCTTATTCTTATGTCCCCGGGGGTTGCATGGAGAAATACGAAGATCCTTCCTATATTCATACCCTTTCAGTTAGGTGTTGGTGAAACAAGGATTGCAGCAGGCGCACCCACCCACGTACTCTTCAACCTGACGCGATCCCATTACTGGAAGAGAAACGTGAATGCCTCGATATCAGCGTAGGCAAGACTCGAGCATACAGTACATGCTACGCTCTTTTTTATTCCAACCCAGAAAACCGGTAGTTATTCTTTAATCATCATATTCTCACTGAAAATTTCTCTTCACTTTGTAAGTCATCTTCGTCTGCCTCATCTTAGGACTGCAAATCATGTTTTATTTTCTGTCAACCTCCCTCCCTTCCTGCATTTTCTAACCGTAACCGAACCATCTCAAAACACTCTGGTCAAGCGTTTCATGTCTGTTAAACATTCACCCACATCTTTTTCGAGTCTCTAGTTCAAAAAATCTTTACTTTATGTACAATACACAAATAATAAACGCTTAGCATCCTTACATCTTACATAGAAATGAAAGTTGGTTCAATATTCCCTGAATCAATTCTAACCTCGGCCTCATTTACCTCATAAGTAACCTCGTACACGCATTCACGTTCTCCTTTTTACAAGCACTTTCATTCTCTTTCGCTCACCTCTGTAGTTTCTCGTCACTCGCCCATTAACTTTGCTCCTACATCTCCTGCCCTCTTCTGACTTCTCACATCACTCTGTTGTTAAAGGTTTCCGATAGCCTTAGACTAGAATTCTTTTTCTCTTTTACTTTTCTGTAAAAGATAACTATTGTGACGGCTTTGTCTGCCCGTCCTCACTTTTTCTGTCCGCCCTCAGATCTTAAAAACTACCAAGGATAGAAGGCTGCAAATTGCCATGTAGATCATCCAACCGCCAATCATCAAAAATACCAAATTGCAGCTCTCTTGCCTCAGTAGTTTTTATTTTATTTAAGGTTAAAGTTAGCCATAATCGTACTTCTGGCACCGCTATAGGTACCAAAGACACAGGCCACCACCGGACCGTGGCTGAGGCCACCACCAGACCGTGGGTAAGTTTCATGGGCCTCTGCTAGGAGTTTCATGGACGTGGCTGAAAAGTTTCATATAGCATTATACGCTGTACAGAAAACTCGATTGCGCCGAAGAAACTTCGGCGCATTTTTACCTTGTTTATTTCTTAAATACAAACTTGGATTGTGTAGCAAGTACTGGATCAAAGGTGAGTGAAGGAAGACTGCGTCCATTTTCAGTTGGGGGCGTTACGATGACTTAGGTATCAGTATCTAAAGTTAAATCATTCTATTTATGCCCTAAGCCTGGTCGACCATGTCTCTAAGATGAATTAACTGGTGGCGGGGGGAAGACATCAGATGATAATAGAAATAGTAATAGCTGGATTTGCCTTTAGAACGGCTGCAGTTCCGTCGTAACTCAATAATGTTTTGCATTTGGTGCTACGCCTACCAGTCTCGTAGGAGGAGTGAGACCTTGGGGGTGTGGTCGACGAGAAAAGCGTTGAAGCACCTTTGGGGAACACAAGTTTGAGAGGTCTTTCCTCTCTCTAAAGATTAGAACCAGTCATCAAAGCCTCTAATGCCCTCACAAAGATACTGCAGTTTGAAGACTATAAAGTTGCCTTCTGTTTTGCACTTCCAACAAATACAGAGCTAGGCGAACATGGGTGGAGCGACCTCAGCCTACAGATGCGAGTTTCGGGAATTGGTAAAATGAGCTTTGGGACTTCACATCTTCCAGAGAATGGATGGTGTCTGGGAACACGAGTGCAAAGGTTTTTAAAAAAAATCGAAGACTGACAAACACATATGTGCTGTAGAGATCAAAAAATTAAAAAAAAAAAAAAAAAAAGACGGGAGATATAGGTATAATTCAGAGAGGAAAAAAATGAAAAAAAAAAACTAGTCTTATATCAGTGGAAAGAAGGATGAATTACAGATACAGAATGTGCATGTATATAATCATCATACCCTGTTGCTAGATACCAATAAAGATGAGGATTTGTCCAGATTATTCAAGCCACTCTGAAATAAGCAATAATTTTTTTTATTGTCTGAGAGGATACTCCAGATTTATTTTTATTTTAGATTTCAAAAAAATACTGAAAATGAGTATCTGGATGGTACATGACATTTGGTGTAGGTTTCTCTCTCTCTCTCTCTCTCTCTCTCTCTCTCTCTCTCTCTCTCTCTCTCTCTCTCTCTCTCTCTCTCTCTCTCGCACCACGAAATGATATTTCAACACGCCTTCGAATGACAAGGTTCGTATGTTTCACTTTTCCTGGAATGGCCAGGTTATTGAAGGGCTTATATTCGTAAATGTTTAGCTGGTAGTCCTTATTTCATTTACAGTTTTCGTTTTTCCCAAAAATCTATTAATGCAGTTGAACAGTGGGTATTCATTTTGTGGTAATGTTGAAGATTGGCCGAGTTTGGCATGACAGTAAAAAGTGTAAACTCTCTCTCTCTCTCTCTCTCTCTCTCTCTCTCTCTCTCTATTCATTGCTGCGATTTGCAGTGGTGACCCAGAAGCTGCTCCAGTGACTGGGCAGATAATGCCTTCCAGAAGTCAAGAGTTTCATTGCCAAGGTCACCACAGAGGTATCACTTGTTAACTGGTAATACCGTGCCCGGAAGCTACCGAAGTGCAGATACGATATATCATTTTTCACCCTACAATTTAGGTGTGTTCAAATGAATGGTTACTGATCCTCAATGCAGTTTTGCAATGCTTTGTCTTACTTGGAGAGACTTCATCAGATTTCATCACGAATAAAGTGGCAATCATTCAATATACAATTCGGTTACCAAAACGGGGTTTAGTATTTAGATGATAAATCTATGTCTGCAGAATGAAAACAAAAATGTCTTTTCTTTTTTTTTCCTCATGACCCTTTGTGAATAACTTTAGCAGAAAGGATTTAAAAGAAATTCAGATATGGCGCACACACATGCGCAGCACACGCACACACACACAGAGAGAGAGAGAGAGAGAGAGAGAGAGAGAGAGAAAGAGAGGCTCATACTTACATAAATTCATTCTAGGTCAACAGCCTATAGCCAGACCAATCGCTTTGCATTGCTTCTCGTAACTTGGAATCTAATCTTTTGTTTCAAATGCACTTCTGGTACTGGTGGGAGCCTGTTTTACTGTTTCATGCGAAATCATTCACATGGACGTATAATTTACTTGAAGAAAAATACAAAAAGTTTTCAAAATCATTGAGTAACGAATCTCTCTCTCTCTCTCTCTCTCTCTCTCTCTCTCTCTCTCTCTCTCTCTCTCTCTCTGTATATATATCTATTTACCTTTCTATATATATATATATATATATATATATATATATATATATATATATATATATATATATATATATATATATATGTGTGTGTGTGTGTGTGTGTGTGTGTGTGTATGTATGTACCATATGTATGTACACACACACACACACACACACACACACATATATATATATATATATATATATATATATATATATATATATATATATATATATATATTTAGTGGCAAATGCTGAAGGCATGCTAAGAGCGCTGTTTGCTTTGCTTTTAGCGTAGTGGTATGTAAGATTATTGAAATAATGGCACTTTAATATTGCCACCAATATTTAGTTAAGTATATGCTCCACTCAAGTAAATATGCTACCATGACTAGTGCATCACAAATAAGCATTAAAATAAAAACTCGGACATACAAGACAATACTGTAGAATAAAATACGCATTTATCATGAATCGTTTCAGCAAAAACTGGGTCTGGCTCCACTGTACTATAAAGGAGCTTCTTTAGCTGTCAGTTTGCTAAGTGTTTCTCATTCCAGTGCTTCCAATGGATGTTATAAGAATGGTATTACTGAAACTTAATAATAGTTTAAACGCTCTTCATAGTCCAGGGACAACCCTGGTTTCGTTACGAAGACAATCATCACTGAAATTAAACTCTGTTTGGGCCTCCCTGAAGTAATTAAACTGGCAAAGCTGATCGTCACTCTACCTGCTGCAGGTGGTATTACAGAAAGGAATTTCTCTGATCTTCAGATAATCAAAACCTCCTCCAGAAGCACATGAGGGCTACGAAGACTGTCAGTTGGTAAAAAAAATCTCCGCTCTAGTACCTGAAAATAACAAATTTTGTGGTGAAATGATAGAAACTTATTTGAAAATAAAAAATAAAAACTCAGAGATTAGAATTCAGCTATGAATAAAATCCTGAAGAAGGAAATATAAAGGGAAAAGAAATTAAAGGGAAAAGAAAGGTAAGTTCTGTGCATTTTCGCACTTTCGTATAGGCTACCTCTGTGTCAAGACCAGAAGTGAAACCAGTTTTATTGCATAAAAGCCCAACAACATTCAGTAGGTGCTTGAAGCCTCACCCATGTTGACACCGGGACATACCCGATCGGCGTAGTTCCCCGGCGGACCAGCTTATTCGTCGTCGAAAATAACAAAAAGCTTCACAAGATACTTTCTGACTTGACTGGTCATAGCAGACATTGGTTACCGAGGTAACTGCCCTTTCATGAGTTTACTTTGTAATTTTCTGAAAGACATGAAAAGCTCCTTTGTTCCACAGGCTACGATTTCTCTCTCTCTCTCTCTCTCTCTCTCTCTCTCTCTCTCTCATTTTTTTATACAATGCGTATACTAAAATGCTAAGAGAGATACAATGTATATCACATAACCATACGTAGATAGATAATGCGTATACTAAAATGCTAAGAGAGATACAATGTATATCACATAACCATACGTAGATAGAACTCCTATTCTACACCACCATGATGGATTCTTGAAACATAGGTGTAAAGCATCGCTAGATTAAGCAGACTTTGATTTGGAACAACTTCATCAGCTTTGCGTGTTGCCTATAGGGTATCTTGAATGCTCAAGTGTGTGATATAGGTCTACTGGTCTCTTGTGGTCGCCAGAAGAGTTGGAAGACCCAGACCTACTTGAATGTGAACCACGAGAAGGACGGCTGGAGACAAATGGAAATTTCTGGGAGACAGAGCAAAGGAAACACGTGAGGGGCGGAATTTCACAGAGGCCCTTTATGTCACGCGGTGTTGGAGACGAAGATGGAGATATATATTTATGGTGTATATAGTCGAGTGATACCTAGCAAGCGGAATGACGTCATGTTTATGAAATAAAAACTCCTTACTTAGAACACTTCAAGGACATTACAGTCCATTTTTCATTCAGCAGTGCATATTACACCATATGCAAATTAGGATTTAGCTGTCGCATGGAAGCCAGCAGCAACACCGAGTAGGTGCAGAGCATTGGTACTACCTACAGACAGTTCGTCCTTTTTACAATATGTAGCTCCGACTCCCTTTACTTTGATTAAAAACCTTGCTACTTGCTCAGTTGAGGTTTGTGGTTCTTTTACATTAGTGATTTTTTTTTTATTCAGCCTTTGGAGGCTCTCAAACTTAAATACATGTCGAGTATTTATTTTTTTAGTTGCATTTAAATTTCAGCTTATTTAATCTGAACTTCATAAATTAAATTCATCTATACTCTCGTTTTTATTTTTGCCTCTCTCATCGGTGAACCCCAGGTTAGTCATTTTGTTCTTGCCTTCTGTATTCTTTCAATTTCCCTGGTAAATCCTGTCTTTTATTTCCAAGCCTTATCGTCTTAATCGACGATTTCTCCTTCTTCTTCATTTTTTTTTTTTTAAGTCTAGGGCTTCTGGCCCTTCTCCCATCATCTGTACACTCTGGTTTTCGATACATTTTGTCGGTCGTTAAGCAGATCGGGTAATCTCACCTTGGAGTGACCTCAGTCAGTTTCTCGTTCAGTTCTCCAAGAGTAACTTTATTTCCCACAAAAACCTAGTCTCCCCCCCCCCAACACTAGTAGCCAAGGTATCCCCCCACAACATTTTTACCTAGAGGCTTCTTCCTACCTCCGCCGCTTCAGGTCTGAGCTATATTTATTATTTTTTTTTCTTGTTGCTTTACCTCCTCCTATCGAGGGAATTTTCCCGCCTCACCCACTCCATCTTCATCTCCACCCATAAAGTGTTTAGGCTGTTCGGTGAACTGAATTCCTTGCTGGACATTACACCTCTCTTGTGCAACCAGGAGCACTGAGCATTGCACTGAAATAGTGTGTGTGTGTGTGTGTGTGTGTGTGTGTGTGTGTGTGTGTGTGTGTGTGTGTGTGTGTGTGTTATGCGCCATTCGTCCAGGACTGCCGGATTAGCCGGGACAGGCCCGATTCTAAGTCTAAGTTTTTATCCCAACCCTTTGAGAGAGAGAGAGAGAGAGAGAGAGAGAGAGAGAGAGAGAGAGAGAGAGAGAGAGACCTTTATAACAAAGAACTTTTAAATTTGCCCTTTTCTTAAACTTGTTATGCAGCTTCTAGTGCTTCAAAATGTATACAAAATCCGGTTAGGCAACGATGTCTCTGATTCATGTTTCCTGGATCGTGGTCGGTTTGGTTGTGTTACAAAACTCGTACTATAGTTTGACGTCACAAGGGCGTCAAAATTTCACCATTTGACAGAAATCCTTCCTGAAACAGAAAAAAAAAAAAAAAAATTCCTCAATTTTTCCACCTTGCAGAATTAGAGTGGAATGTTTTCTCTTGGGAGGATTTTTCATGACTTTCATCATTTTCCCTAAAAAAAGAAAGTAGAAAGTGATGTGTAGGTATATATTTGTGTGTGTGTATATATATGTATATATATATAAATATATATATATATGTATATATATATATATATATATATATATATATATATATATATATATATATATATATATACATATACATACATATATACATACATATAGGAGAAAGAGACCTCTTTGATTCCTAGATTTGTCATGGCTTGGTGGTTATATGTAAGTCACAAGGCTTATAATCCAGCGACACTAAATGTACATACACTGTACAATAAAAAGAGCTCAGTACAAAGGAAATAAAAACAAGAGCAGAGTTCCTAGTCACTTTAAAGACAAGAAGTTTGATAAAGAAAAACTAATATCTGTTACGACGCAATTCTGAAGGGAAACTGAGGACGTTGGGAAACTTGAACTTACAGTATTAAGTCCAATGAGGAGTTTCTCTCTCTCTCTCCCTCTGTGTGTGTGTGTGTGCTTGCCTGTGATATTTGCATAGGTTCTCTCTCTCTCTCTCTCTCTCTCTCTCTCTCTCTCTCTCTCTCTCTCTCTCTCTCTCTCTCTCTGCTTACCTGTGATATTTATATAATTTCTCTCTCCCTCTCTCTCTACTTACCTGTGATGTTTGTATAAGCTCACTCTCTCTCTGCTTGCCTGTAACTTTTGTATAGATTATCTCTCTCTCTCTCTCTCTCTCTCTCTCTCTCTCTCTCTCTCTCTCTCTCTCTCTGCTTGTCTGTGATTTTTGTATAGATTCTCTCTCTCTTTCTTGAACAATCGAGGAGCGTTCGAGTCTGGGCAGGTTAGGCAAACAAAAACACCTCATTACTTTCGGTCCAAGAAGCAAAATTATAGACTTACCTTATTATACACAGTCTATACGAGATTCTCAATATGGCAACACTGAAACAAACAACATTTACAAAAGGGGTTGCTATAACTGTGGTGAACATAATCGTGGACAAGAAAATTGCCGTTACGATCACACAATTAGGCGCAATTAATTGTTATAACTATGGTCACGAAAGCCGTATGTACAATGTACATGATTATTAGGCGATAGAAAAAAATGAGCCTTTAACAATTAAGGGTTTAAATTGTCAGTCTGTTGCCATTTCGAAGAAACAGATTTTATGTTACGGGAAGGAGATATTGACATTTTATACATATGTGTGACATTGCTTGACTCTTCACTAGATGATAAAATTTTACGTTGTCAGATGTGATGCAGGAATACGTATGTACAGTACATTCGTGAAAACCTGAAATTCTCAAATATAGATAATGACGTTGAAAATTCTGAGGGTATTGAGGATGTGTGGTTGCAGGTTCAATACAGAAAATTTCCTTCTTTCATAATCGACTGTATATACCGACGCGCCAAGGCACTCGCGTTTCTAAAAAAATAAGTGTTGCAAAAACACGTCTGTTTTTATTTTGGGTGTTTTAAATGATAACCTTTTAGAGAAGGGAAATCATGTTAAGGGAATTATTAAGAGATTAAACCTGGAGCAGGTCATTGACTAATCAACCAAAATAACTGAGAAGTCCTCTACCTTATTAGATGTCATCACAAAGAAACTGGAAATGATAGTGAGAATAAATTTAATGCCAAGCCCTATAGCAGATCCATGAAGTAATATCTGTTACCGTTGATGTTAGAAACCCAAAACTTAAACCGAAATAAGAACTTTCAGAATCCTCTGATCAAAGTAAGAACAATCTCGTGCATGTCATCGTCTGGCTGCATTTGGTCGAGGTTTAAGATAAATAAAAGTCATCGTCAGTATTTGACCTTACCAAACTGAAAAACAAGGAAGCCTTAACCTTGAGCAGACTGCGTCCGTGGCTTATGTATTAGCCAAATATCAATAAAAATACACATGGAGGGCTATTAGTATCCTTTAGCTTAGTAGTGCCTGGAGCTTAACGGGGAACTCTCTCATCTAAGGTCATGAAAGCGAGAGAAAATGTGTTGACAAACATTTGCCATAGTGACCCTTCATTTCCTTGTTTATCTGGTTGTCTTCTATGGTAAGCGTCCAAGTGCCCAGCCTACGTCACAAAGATGCGCAGTATCGCCAGGACGGGCTAAGGGTAGACTATCCCTGTACTCTATTAATCCTGATACTGATGAGTAGCATTTCAATTTTGATCAGCATACTTAACACTGATATTGTAAACATTCAATCCTCGCTCACAGATGTATTCAATAGTTCCCTTGATCAGAGCGCTCCAGTTGTGGATTAATGATAACTTTAAAGTGTCTAGCTGAAAAAAGGAATTATACTGAATTTAAACTGAAAACCGACAGGGCTAACCAAACATTAGACTATAGATTCAAACAGGTTAAGAAACAAGTGGAACATTGCCTATGTAATGCTAAGAAGAACCATTTCAGAAACGAGCTGAATAAGAATAAAGGCAATAGTAGAGCTACGTGGCAGGTAATTGAAAACATGATGCCTGGTTTCAGAAACAAAGATAATAATCGAACTTTCGACGCCCTCTCAAAAATTGTTGAGGATTTTAACCAGTATTTTGGCACTGAGGGAGAGCCAGCTTTTCGAAAGTTACAAGAAGGTATGGAGGATGAAATAGCGAATGGAGAGAGAGTAAACAGTAATTTTCTGTATTAACCAATATCCTCGATTTTCGACTTCATTCTGTGGACGTTCACACAGTTGTTTTAGTATTCAAAGAGTTACGTGAAACAAATTAGCACGGTTCAGGTGGCATTCCAGATAGGTATTTAAATGATCCTCTTCCTGTTTTGATCAATAATATTATAATTATCATAATACTTCCAATGTTATCGGTCTCTTCCCAAAACTTTGGAAACGCCCTCATGTCAATTTCGCTATTTAAAAGCGGCGATGTTGACGAAGTAGGGAATTATCGTCCTATTTCATTGCTCCCAATTCTATCAAAACCCCTAGAAAATGTCGTTGCTAGCAACTTATTTCCTATTTGGAGAATAATGAATTAGTGTTTAAAAGCCAACACTGTTTTAGAGCACAGTTATACTAATTGAATCAATGTTTATGAAAATTAATGAATATTATATATATTATATGTATGTATGTATGTATGTATATATATATATATATATATATATATATATATATATATATATATATATATATATATATATATATATATATATATATATATATATATATATATAAAAAAAAATCGCAGAACCAGTCCCGATAAACATCTCAGGATGAAGGGGTAAAGGCATGTCTCTCGTATGTAGGCTACAGGTTTATTTGCCGACGTTTCACATCTCTTGATGTATCAGGCGGGAGAAATTAATCGTTTACTATAAGTACATAAAATACAGTCACTAATATACCACAAAAGTTTTCTTACAGTACTTAAAATTAAAGCAATATTTTATACACTTACCATAAAAACACACGGAAGACTAAAAGAAACACCTACCAAGGCAAGAGCTAAAAAGTGACTAAAAGAGAAAGGGTAAAAAACATGAAGATGATAACAACGAACCTGGAAAGTAAAAAAACAGGTATTTAGGCTATAAACAGCTGGGTGGATGAGGATTGGGTATTTAGAGTATGTACATTTTTTTTTTTTTATTAAAATAGATTCCAACACCATCAGCTCCCATTCCTTATGGGCAGATCCAATAATTTTAAAATCATTTATGTCCAAGCAGGTACCACAAATTTGTGAATGACTACGAATGTTGGGCACTTCAGGACCGGGCAATCTGCAACCTGTCCTGAAGCTGACCCCTTAATGAGCACAGAAACGAACCCTGAGCAGCCTCCAAGTGCATTCAACGTAGGTTCCCGGACTACATCTGGGACGAGTATATTTTTATATAAACAGTGTTGAATATCATGGCCGGGCTCAGTCCATCGTTCATTCTGAAAAAAGACCGCATAGTTAGAGGAATCATTATTGATTAAATTCATACATTTCTTTTTGAAGGTATTACCATATAGAAAGGGTAACTTAGCGTACATACATAGATTTGGAGCAGTATTTCTGGTAACAGGTAGTTTCATTTTTATAGAAGTATCGGGATGGGAAGCAATTGTTACGGAAAAAATTTGCCAAGAATTCTATTTCATTGTGAAATAGAGTACTTAGCAAACTCCTAGGCATGTATATGGATCATCATATGCTATTTGATCACCACATCAGCCACATGATGGAAAAAGTAAATGGTATATTATTCTTTCTCAACCGCATAAAAGATAGGTTAGATAAGACATCTCGCTAATCAATACTACGGTAGAGTCACGGGCCTTGTGCATAATGAACTACTGAAGCAGAATATGAGGAATGACCACTAAAGAACAAATAAACGGTTCAGAAAGCTCAAATTTCGCAGCTAAAATAGATTGTGGAGGGTCTAGATCTAGAAAATATGATCACATCACACGAATTCTGAAAGAGTTAGAGTGAATGAATATCGAAACTAAAGTAACATTTAGCATTCGTTTGTTTACATATAAAATAATAAAATTTGCAATAATTTACTTCCCGACTGACTTTTTGAATTTCCCACTGTGGGCAATGTGCAAGTAAACCCTACTTTGCCAATCGAACGACCTCTTAGTGAGATGAACAATAACTGACATGGGAGCTAAAGCAACATCGATTAAAGGGCCAAGGGTCTACAACAACATCCCAACTAATATTAAGACTGCTCCTTCAGTCAAGGTTTTTAAAGATAAATTAAAATCATATTTTCTCGAAAATGAATAATGATCTAGGGAAATACATGGACAGTTAGTGATAAGTGTCTTACTTTTAGCGTCCTGTTTGAAAGCTTCTGCTTGCACTTTTACTATGTTGTACTTTTAGTTAATGTGCGATTTTGTTCTGAAAACGTGTTTTGCATTTTAAATCGGCCTTAACTGATGATCCTAACTACTGAAGACGGAGTTAATTTAGTATTAGGTCGATACATTGAGTCATTTACTATCCTCGAGGTGTTATAATGTTTATAAGTGCTTTTAGTAGTCATTTCATTCTTATTTTCATTTCCATACTTAGGTCATTCAATATTGTAAATATGTTTCCACACAATTGCAGGTTTCGTTAACTTATTACTTTAAAATGGCAATAATTATGTCTTCAGATTTCTTATATTTTTAGTGTCAATCAGAAGTATTGTTTAGAGAACGGTGAGCGATGCGTGTTTGACGTGATGAGATGTTCTAAGAAGCAACAATTTGTCAGTAATTGAATCATTTTGTACTTTCAGTATTGTATGCTGTAAGTTTTGTTTTCAAGCATACCTGGCTCTTATGATGGCACTAACATATAGGAAACTTAGGGTGAATTTAGTATGATTCAGATATTGCTGGTTTTGCTAGCCCAAGAATATGGACTATTTTTTCATAAAATCGTAGAGACCACATATTTTGTTCCTTTGTATTAAAACGTCAATTCATTCACTAATCCTATTCACTTTACACTGCATACCAGCTCTATATCAACGCTCATGTCCTCCGCGTCTTCATTATTCTAAAATGGTTTCTCAGTAATTCATTATCTTAAAATGGTTAATTTTTATAATTTTTTTTTAGCTTTTTTGAAATCATTTTAATTATAAGTATTCTGTGCAGAAGGACGCGGCCTTGTGCGTTTGGCTTTGCGACATTGAATTATATGCATCTGGTATTTTATCAGTCAATGGGCGCTGCATATATTTTCAAAATATGGCTTGTAGAATACCCATTGTAAAATGTAAATAAAGTTTTTGCTCTCTCTCTCTCTGCTTGCCCGTGATATTTGTACAGAATCTCTCTCTCTCTCTCTCTCTCTCTCTCTCTCTCTCTCTCTCTCTCTCTCTCTCTCCCCTTGCCTGTGATATTTATACAGAGTCTCTCTCTCTCTCTCTCTCTCTCTCTCTCTCTCTCTCTCTCTCTCTCTCTCTCTCTCTATATATATATATATATATATATATATATATATATACATATATGCTTGCCTGTGACATTTGTATAGATTTGCAAGTGCATAGGTCCCAGAGAGAGAGAGAGAGAGAAGAAGAAGAAAGAAGAGAGAGAGAAAGAAGAGAGAAATGTATTAAAAAGACATGTAGCCTCTTAAGCAATCAGATTCCAACACAGACAATTAAAAACACTATATATATATATATATATATATATATATATATATATATATATATATATATATATATATATATGTGTGTGTGTGTGTGTGTATATATATATATATATATATATATATATATATATATATATATATATATATATATATATATATATATATATACACACACACACACACACACACACACATATATATATATATATATATATATATATATATATATATATATATATATATATATATATATATATATATATATATATGTATATATATACTGTATATTCAATATATCAGTGGTCATACACAGGAAATGACTGGATTATACGATCAAATTTGGTCTGATAACAATTTATCAAGTAACCAGGGAATGGATTGCAATCATATTCTACAAAAGAAAATCCTTCTTTTCAAACACCAAATTAATGGTTCACAAAGAACCTTACACGTAGACACGAGATATCCCAATTTTTGAAATAGGATCTTAGTACTACTGTAAGCAGTTAAGAATATTCGACTACTCTTCATCACAAAAATCCGCGTTCACGTGGTCCATCCTTAACAGAATAGTAAGGACCAAGAGTCTGTCCTTGATTATCCACTAGCTAATAAGCTAAAGTCACTCACCGGGGATATACGAATTAGATTAGCACGAATTTCTCTGTCGAATATGGCCCGGCGTTCTCGTTAAACGCAAGGCCGAAATTTGAAATCCTGTCGGCTCTTGTGCAATATCAAAAGAAAAATATATTGTTATTGTCACTATAAAGTATGATTATCACGAAGAATGAAAAAGTGCAAAAGAAAATCACCACTTGTAATCACATGGACAGGATGCACACTCCATTTGCAGATATAATGGGCTCTTACGCCGTTTATGCTGTGACGTCTTTCTGGAGCCCAGTTTCAAGGCCACAGTTTTGTCAGTAATGTCAGAGTTCACATCAACAACAGAGCTCAAGTTCAAGACCAGAGAGAGAGAGAGAGAGAGAGAGAGATGTATAAACAATTGTATATGCATGTATACTTAACTAAGCCATAATTATTTTCTTCTGTAAAGTTCTTTGTTATGTGTTATTTATTCTTTGCGACATTTCTCTCTACAGATTCTAACACACTTTGTAGTTTTACTTGTGAAAGAATGACAGAAATTAATGAAAAGAGTAAATTTAAAAGTAATAATAGAACTTGGAGGCATTTTTTATATTCACATTTTCTGCACTTTCACGCCAGTTTATCCCGCAGCGTTTCTTGCTATAAATGAGTGTTTGAGGCAGTAGTACGACGCATATACCTGTTATTAAATAATTTGTTAGAATTTTGGTAAAAGAAAATTTTAGTAACACGCAAAAATCTTTCATATGCATGGTGGTCATTTCTACTATTTCTTTGTGTGAAAATGCTTGTAGAAGTTTTGGAATATAAATAAAAAAGGAAGAAAGTGCCAAAGTTGGAGGATGGTGAACAAAATTAATTTATCAGCACACTTGAAAATTAGAAATAAAGCTAATTTCGGGCAGTGGTACACACTGTGTACAACACAGTGAAACACCAATGTTACGTCGTGTACACGGATGCTTTTAAACAGACTTTTAAAAGTGTCTCGTGCAACATTTTTTTGTTCATTATCTTCGTAATAGTAAATTGTGCAACTTATAATTCCTGAAATTGTCACAGGAATTCTTCAATGACAATTGAGTAAATGTACACAGGTAAGCAAAGCGTACTAAATATAAACCAAACATAATCTTTCTCGTTTTTAAAAATGCTTAGTAGCAAGTAGGCTTAAGGTTTTGTCAATAAGTCTCATCTTTTAAACATATTACAGCAAGAGTATTTCCGTACGACATAAGGACATAAGCAAACTGTAGGAAACAACTTTTATTATTCGATTCAGAGTGGAAAAAAGTTGTATTTTGCACATGTTTAACAAATTTTAAGTTTTTATCACGCGTTAAGTTACCTACTTTGGTGAGCGAGAAAATGAAGTTTAGTGGCCTTGGCTAGACCTATGCCCTAAAGCTCAGGGTTAAGATGCCATTTCATTGAAACTTTATTCTAGTAAAAAAAAACTTGTCTTCGAATATATAAAAGCAATTTCAGTATGGTAAAACTTATCGAATTATCGTGCCAGTGATAAAGTAGCTTATAAGAATGGTAGGAAAAGAACTTACAGCTATGCCTATTGAGCGGGCAGGTATACTTATTATTTTGGCTTTCTTTTAAGGACAATTTTATGCAAAATAATTTGAAATTTCTTTCTTATGATTATTCTTATTGAAGTATTGTTCAAAAGCCTTAGAATAGAAAGAAATTACTTTGTAACCGTCTGTTTGTTTTCAAGGCGCCTTACGATACTACTATATACAGATTGAACTGTAAAATTTTGTCTATTGCAGCTACAACAGACCTAAGATGAACAATATTTCGAAATATATTGTACAGAAATTAGTAGTTTACCCATCACAAAATACCAGAGCTAAACGGGAGTTTCAAAATGGCAGTTCATTGACATAAGGAGACCATTCAAAGTAGCAGTTGCCAGAAAGCCCCGCCAATTGTCATTTAGGTCTTGATGTTCCTTGATATTCTTGAATGTCCACTGTTTTGTGAAATAAAAGGAACTTTTATTCCATAAAAATTCATCATAAACGGGAATATAAGACTTCAGAAAGTGACATCACTGCCAGGTAAACCTATACCATCGTAATGCAAGGCCGTTATCTGTAAGAAAAATTAGGCTTAGATTAACCCTTGTAGGGTAGGTTTAGGCCTAGGCCCGGTGATTTGTTCTGCTTCATAGGTAAATCTAAGTAGCAGCTCCGCACGGACTGTATGGAACGGTTCTGCGAACAGAGAGACATAGAGAACCATATGTTCAAGAAGGGAATGGGATTGACTAAGGAAATCTCTTATAAAAGGAACCAAACTAACCTCAAGGTCTAGACCTTGACTAACCGAATGTACCCTAACCTAACCAAACCTAGTAGGCATGTTACTTATAGCTGGTGAAGGAAACTCCACTTTTTGCCAAAATTTCCCCTATAACATTGTGCATACGCAATAGTAAAAATATAATCAGTGCTGAGGTTAATTACAGTCGACCGACAAAAAATAACGGTAAATTCTTGATAAGTAACCAGAATACCTTAGAAAAAGTCAATTTCCAAGGTAATAGCCGATGCAGAGCTAATTCTTAGTTCTACCAAAAATATAATCGGCTCTGAGGTTAATTACAGTTTAATTGCAGTTGACCGACAAAAAATAACTGTAAATTCTTGATAGGCAACCATAATACTACAGGAAAAATCAGTTTTAAAGGAAATACCCAACACAGAACTAATGCTTTGTTCTACCCGTATTGAACTGAAGTTTTATCCAAAAATAATGTATGAAGGTTTTATCCAAAAATAATCAATTGCTAGTTCTAAATAGGCCTAGCTCAGGCTAAAATGACAAATGGAAACAGGCTAAGCCATCTGTCATTGTCATTGTCATTTTTTCTATTTGACGAGTAAAATAGGCTAGTCTAGAATTTGGTTTTTAAGTCAAGGCAATTTGACCTATATGACTAGGCTATTTCTCATTATGTGAAATCAATATCAATCACAGAATAAATTTTAGACTATATAGATTTGGCCAGAGCAATTAGAGATTTATCCTAAACTTAAATTAATGTAGGGTGCCTACGTTACCTAACCTGTCCTAAAGTGCCGTAAATTACAGATTAAGATATAGGAGGACATCCAAACCTAACCTAACCAAGGACACCAGGTTGTGCACGATTGTATAGTCTCCCCTCCCCCCCCTTTAATTTACCAATAGTTGTTTCCTCATAGGGGGCTAGTGCCTTCAGCATACCTCACACGGTGCGCTTGAGGCATTACTCAAGGTTCCCTGCATTGTCCCATCAACCCCTAAGTGTAGCCCCGTCTATTCCTTTTACTGCACCCCATTCAAATTCTCTCTCTTCCATCCGACTTTCCACCCTCTCTAACAATTGTTTTATAGTGCAGCTGCGAGATTTTCCTCCTGTTACACCTTTAAAACCTTCTTACTCACAATTTCCCTTTTAGCACTGAATGACCTCCTAAGTCCCAGCGCCTGGACTTTGGCCAAAAGTCAATGCTCCATTTACACACTCTTATTTACTGTATATATATTCCTACTGAAATACAAACCAGAGCATTCCTTTATGTGAGAGTTTGTTCCGACACAATATACAAACCCTCGGTCCTTTACATGAGGGATTACTTTCAGGCGTAGGCTGGAAACGGCCGCTGAACTTCAAACAAGGTGGTTAGGCAGTTGACTACTGTCCGGGAGGCGGGAGTACCGCCTGCCCGGATGGAAACATTCCAATTTGCTTTCGGCTGTCGTAGCATGCGGACGTTGTCTTCACGCTCTCTGCCTGACTGCTCTTTTCTTCATTTTTCGGTGGGAAATCTTTGTTTTTTCTTCCTGAATTCATTATGGATAAGCCTTCTAAGCCTTTCTATCCCCAGCGTGTGTGTGTCCCAGGGTAGGAGGGAAGAAATGTAATTCATTTAGGTCTAGCATTGACGCGGACCCACACGCTCTCTGCCCATCTTGCTGGGGGCGTGTGTGTTTGCGCGACTCTTCTTGTGGTGAGTGTTGCTCTTGGTCCCCGGAGCAATGGAGGAAGTTCGAGGGGAGGAGACGTTACCGTCGTAAGCCTACCAAGGAGTTGTCCGAGGGTAATATGCCCCCGACGACTCCAGTGGTAGCGAATGTGTCGGGTTCGTTTCTCCCTCCCGGCGAGCTTCCCCTGCTTGCTCCCTCTCCTTCGGGTGAGGACTCCCCCTCCCCTCCCTCATTCGTCTCATCGGTTGTGGAAGGGCGCGGGGGAGAGTTGGACCAGGACATCCTGTCGGGGGTCTCTTCCTGTTCTGGAGGGGAGTTTTTTCCTCCAGAGCAGGTAGAGACTTCCCAAACTAACCCGACTTTCGCTTCAGGTCTTGGGCTGGATAGCCAGGCAACGGACTCTTCATCAACCTGGCTACACCTGGGCCTACCTGGCGTACCGTCACTGAAGGGACTGGTCTCACATCTCTCCAGCACTCCAGTGACCACTCACTCTGCAAAGACAGTCACCACAACATCGGTCACCATGTCAAGGTTCGCCCACCTCCTGGTGTCGGTAGTTTCGCACCTGGATACCCAGGTCTCGGCTGCCCCTGCCATGCATCATGCAGTACCGCTGCCTCCTGGGTTCCTGGCCCCGTTCACACGACCGGGCCCCTCCTAAATGGTGACGTCAACCCTTCCTTATGTGACTGTCTCTGCTCCCGTTGCTGTCCCTGGCCCAATTTTGACTATGGTTCCTCACTTCTCGATCCAGCCCAGCACTTCGTCTGTTCCTCTACCCATTCCTTCGACCCTGGCGTGGCCTGGCCTGGCTGCCCACGCACCACCCATGCCTGCATTCCCTGCCCTGCCTACTTTCATTCCTGGTCGACACGCGGTTGCTCCCGCCCAGCTAAGTGCTGGCTCGAGCACTGTGGTCTCTACCTGGGATGCACCTTCTGCTACAGCCCCTCCTCCTGTTCCTGAGTCTTCAGCTGCGCCTGCTTGGTTTGGGGATCTGACGGCGATACTGAAGAAGATGGTGAAGAAGAAGAAGAGGTCTAGAAAGGTGTCGTCATCTTTGTCTTCGTCTTCGTCATCGTCTTTGTCTGCTGCCTCTTCTTCTCCTTCTGAGGCTTCGCGGCTGAAGAAGAAGAAGTCTGCCTCTCCCCCCACCAAGAAGTCTCTCACCGAGACTTCCAAGGGTCTGCCTCCTTCCACAGGGAGGGCAGTGGGATCTCTCATCGACTCTTCCCGATCCACGGATCAGGGAACCGCTGCCCTGGTCTCCGGTTCAGTTGCATCGGGAGACAAGGGCGTGCAGACCAAGGTCTGCAACCCCCCTGCTGTGCCTAAGAAAATTCCTGCTTCTAAGGCCAGCGAGTCCGCGTCGAACACTTGTACACGAGTTGCTCCGAGTACCCGGGTCCCCAAGGAGACCCGGGTACCCCAGGCTGATGCAGGAGAAACTTCTCGCTGTACAAACCAGGGCATGGGGCAAGAGAAAGAACCCGGGCATGCAGGTGCCCCGGCTCTTCCTGCTGGCACTCCTGTGAGTGCCAAGTCAGGTTCTCGGGATAGCGCTTCAGCCCCTCAGGGCCGAATGCCAGGAGAGGCAGAGAAGAGGTCCCCTGCTCAGTCTTCCTGAGAGGCTACTGCCTTGAAGAAGACTGGGGCACGTCTAGAGGACAGTGCAAGCTCGCGCCAGCCAGACACGCGCTCGACTCCTCTCAGTCCCCGGCCACGTCCACGCGGCCAGCCCGGCTCGGGGGAAGCGAGCGCGCGGCCCGGCTCACGCAAGCCGCTCCGCTCTCCTCGGGAGACTGCTTCGCCTAGGCTAAAGCACTCTCCTCAACCCAGGCTGCCATCACCACCGCAGGTTGGTGACCGCTCCCGGCCCACTGCCTCTGTTGGTTCTGCCAGCAAAGCCAGTGGGAGCGCCCGATCTTCCTCACCTGTCCCCTCCGGCCCTTCGGCTCCTTCCAAGGGACGTGAGTCGGACAGGAAGAGCTCTGGGGAGTTTTCTCCTCAGGGTTCTACCTCATGGGTGTACGAACCTGACTGGGCCCTTGGCTCGACCAGGTCTTACGCCCGCGTGGTCTAGGAAGGATCACGGGGGTCTGCCGAGGTTCTCCCTCCTGCAGGGAGAGTAGATCGGGAGGACCTCACTCTGGAGGGACTCGAGGGTCCTTTGCCCCAGGATGCGGACACCCCCGAGATACAGAGGACTTTTGCAGAGGTTATTGCGCTCATTCGTCAGCACAATGACCTTGGTGAAGGGACCACGGCCTCTTCTGTGGATCGTCCTTCACGCCTCGAATCCTTTTGGGGACCCAAGAAGGAACCCAAGGCTTTGGTGGGGCTGCTGTGGTCCACCTTGCCGAGGGGGTCCTGGACCAGGTGAACAGTCTTGTGTCTGGGCAAGACAGCTCACTTCGTTCAGGCCGCTCGGATAAGCTTCTTCCCCCTCTGCCTCGCCAGAAGCACTTTTACACTCCAGCTGTAGGGGCGTTGCTGACTAAGCAGGTTGATCCGGACCTGACTCGTCTGGATATGGGTCTGACGTTGCAGCAGCTTATTGCAGAGAGTATCTCCCTCTCCCAGCAAGAAGCTGCAACCCTGGAAGCCACCGCCATGGCGGCCTTCCAAGCAGTCTCCTGGCTAGATCTGTGGTCCTTCACAGTATCGAAGGTAGCTGCTTCCTCGGGCGCCATCGTACCTGGGGAGGACTCCACCTTTGGGAGACTGTACCAGTCTGGGGGTAGGGCTATCTCCTACCTCGCCCACCAGACTGCGAACCTGTGGGCAACCTGGTTCTGAAGCGGAGAGATGCCGTTCTCTCTCGCTTCTCCAGGTCTGTAGCTCCCGAGTCAGCAATCGCCCTTAGGAATGGACCGTTCCTGGGTTCCTCCTCTCTCTTCCCCAGAGAGTTGGTGGATGCCACGGTAGACAAACGCCGGGCCGATGACAGCGACCAGCTTGTCTACCAGGCAGTGCCCAAGACCTCCGGGTCTTCGCATTCCACTGCAGCCAGGTCTTCCGGCCAGGCTGGCACTTCCTCGGCCCCTAAGAAGTCCCAGTCTTCAAAGGGTTCCCGGGGAAACACCCAGCCTTCTTCTTCCTCGAGAAAGGGGGCTCCCTCCCGCCCTTTTCAGCCCACTTTCCAAGCCGGTAAAGGGGGCAAAGGGAAGAAGAAGAAGGGGAAACGCTAGGGGCGGTGTTCCCCCCCCCTCCCCCAACAGCTGCCGAAGGTGGGGGGTTGCCTGTCGAGCCATTGGGCAACATGGCAGCGACACGGAGCTGAGACCTGGATAGTGGATGTCCTTCGGGAGGGATATCTACTACACTTTGAGTCTCGGCCTCCTCTCACCTACTCTCTGGTCCATCTCCAAACTTATGTACAAGGATCTTCGAAGGACACCGCACTACAGCAAGAAGTGCAAGCCATGCTGAGCAAGAGTGCTGTAGAAGTCATGTCGGACCAGTCTCCAGGCTTTTACAGCCACGTCTTTCTTGTAGAGAAGGCCTCAGGGGGATGGAGACTGGTCATAGACCTCTCTCCCCTGAACCGTTTCATTCGCCAGACTCGGTTCACGATGGAAACAGCACAATCCGTGCTTGCCTCCATCAGGGAGAACGACTTCATGCTTACAGTGGACCTGAAGGATGCGTATTTCCAAATACCCATTCATCCGTCCTCTTGCAAGTACCTCCGCTTTGTCCTCAGGGAGACAGTCTTCCAGTTCAGGAACTTTGTTTTGGGCTCTTGACCACTCCCCAGGTGTTCACGAGAGTCTTCTCCCTCATGTCAGCTTGGCCCCACTCACACGGGATACGTCTACTGAGGTGTCTCGACGACTGGCTAGTCCTGGCGGGCTCTCGCTCACAGTTGCTACAGGACAGGGATCGGCTCCTCAAGTTTTGCTGGGATCTAGGGATTGTGGTAAATCTCGAGAAGTCAGATCTCACTCCCAAGCAGAGGATAAAGCACCTGGGCATGCTGATAGACACGGTGGCAGCAAAAGTGTTTCCCTCGGACTCTTGTATCAGCAAGTTCAGGCAGGCAGCGCAACTGTTCCTGTCATTACAGGAGCAGCCAGCCCAGCAACGGCAAGTCGTCATCAGTCACCTGTCATCTTTGGAGAAGCTAGTACCTCATGGGCGTCTTCACCTGCGGTCTCTTTAGTGGAGACTAAAGGAGTATTGGTCCCAGTCCCGAGACCCCCAGTCCTTCCTCATCCCTCTTTCCGAGGAGGTGAGGGAGGACCTTCGCTGGTGGTCAGACGACAGGAACCTCTTGATAGGAGTATCCCTGCATACTCCCCCTCCGGACATGCTTCTGTTCTCAGATGCATCGACTGAGGGATGGGGCGCACACTTGGAGGAGTTGCTGACTTCAGGAGTGTGGCACAGAGACGACAAGCGCCTTCACATCAACATCCTGGAACTCAAGGCGGCCTTCCTGGCCCTCCAAGAGTTCCGGGATCGAGTGATGGGACACTGTAGTACTGATAAGCGACAATACCACGGTAGTGGCATACGTCAACAAGGAGGGGGGCCTGGTGTCTCGCCAGCTTCATCAGTTGACGATGCAGGTGCACGAGTGGGCCATGACTCACTCAGTAGAGCTGTCAGCCAGGTACATTCCAGGCAAGAGGAATGTCGTGGCAGACAAGCTCAGCCGCCAGAACCAGGTGGTAGGGACCGAATGGTCCCTCCACCAGGAGGTAGCGGAAAGGCTGTTCGACCTATAGGGGCGTCCAGCCATTGACCTGTTCGCCACGCGGCACAACAGAAAGCTCCAGGTCTTCTGTTCTGTCGTGCCAAACCCATGGGCCGCTGCGGAGGACGCGTTCCAGCACCCGTGGGACAACCTCGACGTATACGCCTTTCCCCCGTTTTGTCTGATTCGCCAAGTGATCAGCCAAGTGATGATCACCCCGAATCTCAGAATGATTCTGGTGGCACCCAAATGGCCCCAGGCCGTTTGGTATCCAGACCTGCTAGCTCTCCTCTCCGAGGCGCCGAGAGAGATTCCCCCCCTGGCCCAACCTGCTGCGTCAACCTCACGTAGAGCGGTTCCACCAGGCAGTGCATTCCCTGTATCTTCATGGCTGGAGGTTATCCACCATCTCTTGCAAGCTAGAGGCTTTTCGCATCGTGCAGCAACAAAGATGGCAGGATATCTCGGACGATCCTCCGCAGCGGTATACCAGGGAAAGTGGTCTGTCTTCTGTGGTTGGTGTCGTCGAAGGGGTATCTCTCCGGTCGGAGCTACTGTTCAGCAAGTCGCGGACTTCCTCGTCTTCCTTCACCGAGAAGAGCTTCTCTCCATTGCAGCCGTGAAAGGCTACCGCGCCGCACTCGGCCTAGTCTTACGGCTGAAAGGAGTAGACATGTCCTCCTCTTTCGAGATATCTCTTCTAATGAGGAGCTTCGAAAGGTCTTGCCCACCCAGGGATCTCAGGCCCCCTGCATGGGATGTGACTCTCGTCCTAAGGAGCCTGACTCGTGCACCGTACGAGCCTCTACGAGAGTCGTCAGACAGGGATCTGACCCTCGAGACCACCTTCCTGCTAGCCCTGGCATCAGCGAAGAGAGTTGGCGAACTTCACGGACTTTCCTTTGATGTTAAACACTTGAGGGGATGGGGATCAGTTATGCTCGATTTCATCCCGGATTTCGTAGCGAAGACTCAGAATCCTTCAGTCCCTGACACACGGTTCGAGTCCTTCACCACCCCCTCCCTAGAGGACTTTGTAGGTAATGAACCAGACGAGATGCTACTGTGTCCTGTTAGAGTGCTGTGGCGCTATCTGAAGAGGACTCGACACCTCCGGCCTGAATGTCGACGACTCTTCGTTAGTACTGGCCCGACCAAGAAAGAAGTGTCCAAGAACACCATCTCTTTCTGGCTTCGTGAGATGATAAGGAGAGCGTACTCTGCTGCAGGAGAAGACGACACCGGTACGCTTCGTCCGAGAGCTCACGAGGTCCGCAGCATTGGTCCGTCCCTTGCATTGCGGAAGAATATGTCGGTGTCACGGGTGCTGAAGGCAGGGGTGTGGTCCCAGCAGACTGCTTTCACCTCCTTCTACCTCCGGGATGTTGCACAAGAGTCCTTGGACACTTTTTCCTTGGGTCCTGTGGCGGCTGCTCAACAAGTTCTGTAGCTTACCCGGCTCCTCTAACAGGACAGGTTGCATCTCGCCTAAGTTGTATGGTTGTGATTGGGAGAATGAATGTGGAGTGACTGGCCTCTCCTCTTTCTCCCCATCCTGGCTTTCTTCCCACGGGCAGAGAGCGGACGTGCCGTTACAAGCTGGATCTGGCGGTCGATGCAGGTAAGCACCCAACGGGAGCTCCCGTTCTATTTTTCCATTCAGGTTGATAGAAGCAACCCCACTCCTTCCTCTTGCAAGGGGGGGAAGGAGATCATGACTATAAGACAAACCCAATGCTTGTATTTGCCTTTATGTCATCCGACATCAAGTTCTTCCTAGCCTACTTTGCATGAACTGACGTTTTCCTCTTTCATGCAAAGGGACCCAGAAGTCTGACAACTGATCCTGCATTTCTTACAACCCAATCTTTTGTCAGAGGCAGTTTTTCCCTTCCTCGCTCTCACGACCAGGAAGGAAAGACAAGATGGTGAACTCTAGTTAGTTCATAGAGACTTAATCAGATTCCTCCCTTCAACCAGTAAGTCTCCTAATGCAAAGGACCGAGGGTTTGTATATTGTGTCGGAACAAATCACAATTTTTTAAAGTAAATTGTATTTTTCCTAACTATACAAACCCGAGGTCCTTTACACTTTATGCCCACCTCATGCCACCCCTCAATCTGATACCTGGGCCGAAAGGCAAATTGGAATGTTTACATCCAGGCAGGCAGTACTCCCGCCTCCCGGACAGTAGTCAACTGCCTAACCACCTTGTTTGAAGTTCAACGGCCGTTTCCAGCCTATGCCTGAAAGTAATCCCTAATGTAAAGGACCTCGGGTTTGTATAGTTAGGAAAAATACAATTTACTTTAAAAAAAATTGTGATTTTAAGTATAATAACACAGTTTAAAACAATGTAATACAAATTTTTAAAAAGTTAAGAATTCCTTACCTGCTGGACATGAAATGGGTGCAGGTGCTACTACTGGTGCAGTGAATTTGGGTTTGAGCAGGGGACACCTGTCATTTTTGGAAGGATAAAAGATAAAAATTACTGTACAGTACTGTAGTACAGGGGTATGTATGCAATAATCTATACAATTTTATAAGGGTATGTATGCAATAAGCTATACAATCTTAGAAGGGTATGTATGCAATAAGCTATACAATTTTATAGTGATTTGAAAGAAAAAAAAACAAGTTATGAAATCCTTACCTGATGGGGCTGGAGAGGAGACAGGTTCAGCTGAGTTGGGCCGGGAGGAGGCTATAACATGTGGATCTGGAATGACAATGATATAAAGTTATGTAAAGTTACAGCACATACTAAAGCAGTACCGTACAGGTGGGTGTAGTGCAGTAAACTTTTTTTAACATAACAATTTATAAAACATTAAAAAAAAGTTAAGAATTCCTTACCTGATGAAGTTGGAGAGGAGACAGGTCCCGTATCTTCAAAACCCAGGAATTCTTCAGGGGAGTCAGGGCTGTCATCACTACCAAAGAGATCTGGAATGATACATAATGAAAGATATTAGGTTATGCAGCAGTAAATATTAAATTTTTACATTACAGTATTGTATGTACAAACAATTTCATGCATGAAAATTATAAAAATGAAACACCTAAGAATTCCTTACCTGATGGAGATGGAAATGCTGCTGGGGAGGGTACAGGTTCAGGTTCAGGGGAATCTGGATTGGGCATCACTTCTGCAGTGATACAAATGATAAAAATTATTGGGTTATGCTGTGTATGTACAGTAAATATAAATTGCAGTACAGTACGCTAACAGTTTTATAAAATTTATTACAGTTTATAACATTTTATATTAAGGCAGTAAACAAAACAAAGTTGAGAGTTCCTTACCTAGACTAGGAGTGGTTGGTGGTGCTGGAGACTTCTTGAAGAAAGTGTCTAGCCTAGACTGCACACTTTTCTTCATCTGCTTCTCCTTCAACATCTCCTTGTAGAAAGTTACACAGTCCATGATCCCTCTTTGAACCTTTTCATACCTTGCAATGTTAGGGTCCTCAGCCTCAAAAGATGCCAAAGCTCTCTCCAGATGAACAAAACCCTCTGCCAAGCCCTTGGCAATTAATGCTCTGAGCTTTGGGTCTGGGGCCTCTTCCTCCTCCTCAGTCATCTGCTTCTCCAGCTCAATGAGGTCCCCCGATGACAATTCCTCTCCATGGGATGTCAGCAGCTTGGTGACATCCTCAGCTTCCAAGTCCAATTTCAGCCTCTTGCTTAGCCCAACGATTTTCCTTGTCACAGCCTCTACATCTTCTGCCTGCTCAAACCCCTGAAAACTGTTCACAAACTGCGGACACAGTGTCTTCCATGCCTTAGTCAAAGTCGTCACCTTTACTTCGTCCCAAGCATGTGCAATATTCTTCACAGCATCCGCAATATTGTAGCCCTTCCAAAATTGCTTCAGAGTCAACTCCTTGTTACCTTCAACGGCCCTTAAAGCAGAGTGTATTGTCCTCCTCAGGTAGTATGCCTTGAAGTTAGCAATGACTCCCTGGTCCATCAGTTGTATGAGGGATGTAGTATTTGGTGGTAGATACACCACCTTCATATTCGGGTGCATGTTACTTAGATTTGCAGGGTGACCAGGGGCATTGTCTAAAACAAGCAGGACCTTAAAAGACAGACCCTTCGAGGCACAATACCTTTCCGCTGCTGGCACAAAGTGGTCATTAAACCAGTCCCCTGAAGACCGTCAAGGTAACCCAAGCTGTCTTGTTGGACTTCCAAATGACAGGGAGTTGACTCTTGAAAATGCCCTTAAAAGCCCTGGGATTTTCTGCCAAGTACACTAGTAAGGGCTTAAGCTTCAAATCACCACTAGCATTGGCCCCAAAGAGTAAAGTCAGTCTCTCCTTACCAACTTTATGGCCTGGTGCTGACTTCTCCTCCTTGGAAAGGAATGTACGATTTGGCATTCTTTTCCAACATAACCCTGTCTCATCTACATTAAATACCTGGTCAGCAGTGTAACCACCTTCTCTAATTATTTCAGCCAAACCACTAGGGAAACTTTCTGCTGCTAAGCTGTCAGCACTAGCAGCTTCACCTTGTAACTTCATGTTGTGCAGATTTGCACGAGTCTTGAAGCTGTTAAACCAGTCTCTACTGGCGGAAAATTCTTCACTAGCACTGCCTTCCCCATTTTTCTTCACTACTGCCGCATGCAGCTCCCTAGCCTTTTCCTGAATCACACTTAGGCTCACTGAAACACGTCATTGGTTCTGGTCTTCCAGCCAGATCACGTTCTCACTATGTTGCTTCATGCTAATTACCGTCGCCTTCATTGATGCAGCATCTTGCACATGCTTCAGAATACGCTGCTTGTCCTTCACAATGGTCACAACCATCGTCCTACTAAGCCCCAAAGCACAACCTATCTCAGTGTTACTCTCTCCCCTCTCCGAACATTTAATTATATCGTACTTAACTTCCACGGTGATGTTCTTCCTCTTCTTTGATGCACTAGCATCAGACAAAGTACTCTGCCGTTTTGGAGCCATAGTGAAGGTACAGTAACGAAAAGCTGCAGCAATGAAAAGCAACAACGAAGTAGAGAACCTAGCGCAGCGGAGGCGAACACGTGAGTGACCGATTGTTTGGTATTTTTACGCACGCCTGCGTGCTCGACCCAGGAAGGTTGTTGTCTGGTCAACTACCAATGCAGTTAAATACAGAGTGCAGCTACGCTCAAAAAACTAGTTCCACTTACAACACAGTGTAAAAAGTGTCATAACCTTGGAATGTGTTTTATATTGTAACCAGTGATTTTTGATGAATACTGTTAAACCAGCAACAGATTTTTTTTTATAAATGTACGTATTTGAAAGACGTTGTAAGTGGGCCACTTCGTAAACTTGGAACAAGCATCGTAAACCAGCCTGGATTTTTTGATGAATATATCTGGAAAACCGTCATAAACTCTGAATGTCATCAGCCGGAACTGTCGTAACCCGGGGACTGCCTGTACACAGGACTGTGCAGACACTTGAGGTGTCCCTGTTTCGTTGAGGACCACCGATGTGCATGCCCTTTAATGCTCACTGTAGCATTTGGCTGTACCCTCTCCTAGTTCAGTTTTGGCCAACCATACTAAAGTCTATGGGAACATGGACCATGATCTGGAGTAGTTATGAATCAACCTTGGCTCACAATTCTTTGATCAGTACCACCTGGTCTGATCGTTCATGTACAGTACACAGTCCTAGCCTCTTTTGGGAAAGGATCTAACTCATGCTTTAGGGATTACAGTAGGATCTGTGGGTTCTTCTCCTTCAGAACCTCTGTATGCATAGTTGGAATGAACTTTGGGTTAATTTGTGAGCTTTCTTGGAGTGAGAGAGTCATTCTGACTGCTGTGATTGCTGCTTCTTGGTTAAGAATAACAGTTTGATCTGGGGAGCAGAGGGTTCCTTGTTTACTATCAGATTAAGCAAGCTACATTCCCAGCTTTTGATGCACCAGAGTAAGTTCTACATGTCAGGCAGCATGTAGTTTGACCTTTTTTTGAACATACTGACTTCTTGGCCACTGGGCTCTCACCAGCAGATGAGAAGGCAAAGTTCTGGAGTTTTTTGGTGCTTGGAGGAAAGATATGACTTTCTTTTCAGACAGGACTGAGATTTATATGGCAAACTTTATCCTGAGGTAATCTGTGGGTGCTCATCAGGACTGACTGGTATTTTTGTCTCTTGCTTTTGGAAAATTTTTAGGACCTGGGAGTTTTCTCCTTCAGAATCCCTTTAGGCAGTGATGGAACAGAGAAATCATTTGGTTCATTGCAAGCTGAATGATCTCAGGAAAGCAACCACTGCCCATTTATCAAACCCATCTCATTGGTAGAGAATATCAGGAAGTAAAGCAGTTATTCCAGCTGCAAGGTCGCTACTCGCTCATGCAGTCTTAGATCATGTTAATATGATCTTTGGATCAGAATGTTCTTTGCTGTCCAGCATAATGAGCAAACTATTTTTGTTCTGTGGACACACTAGAGGAAGTTCTATATGCTAGAAAATACATAGTGATGGATATGACAGCAGAGAAATCTATCTGTTGGACTCTTGCATCAGCCACCCCAGAGAGGTTTCAGCACAGTTCTTGGTGTGACATGAACAACCAGATCAGCTTTGGTAGGTGTACAGTCACCATTCATCTTTGAGGTTTGTTCCACACAGACGCCTCCACCTGAGCTCGCCTTAATGTCAGCTGAAGTTGCATTGATCAGCCTCATATGATCCTCCTTCCCATGAACTAGAAAGTAAGGGTGGACCTTTGCATGGTTACTGAAAAACAGCAAGTTCCTTTTGAGAGTCCCTTGAACTATCCCTCTGGAGTTGCTTCAGTTCTTGGATGCATTAAAGGAGGGGTGCACACCTGAGTGGGTTGTGGCTGTCTGCCTTAGGTGTGTGGATAGAAAACAAGCCTCATCTTAACATCGTCTTGGAAATGAGAGCAGCACCATTAGCCCTGCAAATATTCCAGGACCATGTGATGGGTTAATCAGTTGCAATGATGAGCAGCAACAATGGGATACAGTTTCCTTTCACCTCATAGCAGCTCACCATGCTGTTGAGCTGTCCACCAGGTACATTCTGGCTAGGAGTGTTTGGCAGACCAGCTCAGTCATGGGGAGGGGGGGAAGTCAGTCAGGAGAGATTGGTCCCTGCTTTCTTGCTTTGGGAAAGACTGTTTTGAGGTTTGATAAACTCTTATTGATTTACCAGTTCACATCATGGTTACAGGAAGGTTCCTGGTGGTCTGCTCTTCCATTCCAGACCATGGGCTTTTCTGGAAAACTTCCAGCAGCCCCAGGGACATCTGGATATCTTCACCTTTTCTTCCTGTCTGTCCAGTTTGGTGAGTGATCAGCTGGTTGATACTCTGGGTTTCTGGCTATGGGCCCTGTCAGTCTTGTATCCATATATCACATTGTATGGGAGGTTACAGGAGCCACTGCTCCAGTGTTCCTAGATCATGGCATACTCAGGTAAAGATTCATCTTGTCAGTCAGTTAAGACTACCCTCCCACCTTGGGTTTGAGTCTCCTATATATAAGGTAGTGGTTTGTACAGTAGTTTTGTCTGAAAAGATCACAGATTGTTTTTAAAGCACTTTGCATTTTTCTTATCTATACAAACCAGAGCCTTTTATCATAATCTCAATTCAGCCACCTAATGTAGTCCTTAATGCTAAAGGATATGGTGTTGGCTGATGGCAGGTGAGTGGGGAACTTCCCTTCCCCCACCTACTTACCACCAATTAACTATCTTGATTTCAAGCATCAATGAACTGTATTCAGCTCACGCTGAAGTTCTACATAAAGGCTCTGGTTTGTATACCTAGGAAAAATACTATTTTTATAATAAAATTAAGTTGTATATATACTAACCAAGTAATTACATTGCTATAGTTTCTAACTGCACTGCAGCTTAAATTCAAAATTTGCAGTAGCGCTTCAGTTTTTTAAGTGTAAATGACTAGTCCTGCCCACTAATGGGAATACCACAAATGACTGAGCAGACAACCTCATTCTGTTTGTGCCTTATGTCCATCAGAGGGGAGGAGGGTGGGCTCTGATTTTGTAATTACTTGGTAAGTATATATAAAACTTAATTTTATTACAAAAATAGCATTTTTAAATAAGTAACTTACCAAGTAATTACATTGCTGAATCCACATTGACAGGAGGTGGGATACATGGACATATTCTATTCCAAAACATTAAGTCTTGTAATGAATTTGAAATAGAAAAGTTGCTAGCACTGAAAACAATGCTTGTCATTTCCTTATCAGTTAAGAGAGCTACTGCAGGAGAATACTGCCTCTGGTTGGTGCTCATCTTAACCTGTAGTGGGGTGGCGGTATAGCAGTGAAGGAGTATTCTGATGGTCAGCAAAGCATCAATAGGTGCCTTTGCCCTGGGCACAGTACCAGTATAAAAAACAACCAGACAATACTGTCACCTACACTGAAATAAAACCACAACCCATCCACTGAGAGTGGTGGGTGCTCCAGGTACATTGTACCACCCCAGCTCCCCAAAACCTGACACCTTACAACTAGGTGAGGAGTTAGTAGGAGAAAATCCTATGCTTCCCCCCGCGATAAGTAATTCACCAAGTAACTACATAGCTATTACGTTTAATTTATCGGCAGCTTAAATTTGAAAATTCGCGGTAGCGTTCCAATATTTTGGTGTTGGTAACTCGCCCTGCCCACTTTCAGGGAAGGATAGGTACAACACTACTAACTAGCCCAATTTGTTTCTGCCGGTTGACAGCTTAACATGGTTGTTAACTTCAGCTTTCTTTTGACTTAGTACAATTTGCCGGATGATTTTCATCGTTATTTGGTGAAGTATTCCGTGTCTTGGTAGCAATTGCGCTAATTGCATTAGCTTATTTAGCTTGGACTTTGTTTTTTCAGAATATGTCTGACTCTAGTTTTGCTAGTACTGTAGTAGGTTTTACAGCAAAGGTTGTAATGTCTGACTAACTTTTATCAGTTACAACGCTCATACCATTTGTTGTAAATGTAGAGGACAAACTTGCTCTGCAGTCTTGACCTGTGACGAAAGCAAAGAATGGGATCAGGGGAAATGGAAGACTTTAACTAGTTACTTAGACAAACTTGAGAAAAACAGACTTAGGAGAGCAGCAGCTAAGACTGAAGCTAAGAATTCAGTTAGTCAGGGTTCTCCTGTTTTGCATGCCCTTCCAACTTCTATATCTGCATTCTCCCTGATCACCAGTCCTCAAACCTTACCTGTGACTCCATTATCCAACCTCCAACCTTCCAAACCCAATGCCATCGCCAGTCTGGAAGCCAGAATGGACCAGAAAATCGGTCTCTTAGTGAACACTGTAGCTCAAATAGGGGCTTCAGTGAGAGGCCTTATGGATAAGATTAGTGTCAGTGATGTTGGTGCAAGTGTTGTGTTAGTGGAGGAGGTGGCTACTCATCCCACTGATGCTCCTAGACAAAGTCCCTGTCAAACTCCCTTAAACCTGGGAGGAGGCAAACCGTAAGTCCCAGGGAGGTCGGTGGGGTTTGCCCGCAGGTAGTTGCCCCCTCAACCGAGCCTGTCATTCGGGATTACCAGGACTCGGCAGGCAGCCACTGGAAAGGCGTCCACATTGGAGTTCATGCACTTTTGTCGAGTGATATAGATTTGGGATCCAACAGATCCAAGTGTGAAGCGAGTCAGAAGCACAGCTGGCGCTTCAAAAGTTCATCCAGGCCATTGAAAAGGCCAATATCCGCAGCTGAGTCCAAATTTCCGATCCTGTGCAAGCGGAACAGAGATTGGGATCTGAGTCCCAAACCTTCGTGCAGTTTTTGGGATGTTCCATCTAACGTGTTGCCCGTAGTGTCTGTGTCAGAGCGTCCGTTTCTGTCGCCCAAGTGGATCTCTAAGAAACATGGAGATCGCACTTTTGGAACCAAGGGACCCGAGCAAATTGGATCCAGTTTAGTGGGATCTGTTGGATCCAAGTACCTAGTGGGATCAGAAGGACCCTGATATTTGAGGGGATCCGAGGGATCCATTCGTCCAGTGGGATCTGAGGGATCCATTCATCAAGTGGGATCTACGGGATCCAAGTGTTTAGTGGGGTCCAAGGGATCCAGACACACAGTGGGAGCTAGAGGATCCGATGCTCCCATTGAACCAGTTCAACAAGTAGTTCGCGAGGGTTCATCAGTGCTTGATCACACCCATTCCGAGCGAGCGAACGGGCATATGGCACCACCTTCTTCTCTTCGTCCAGTTCAGGATCTGGCTTTAGAACCCATGAAGCAACGATTGGACAGTATTATGGACCTTTTGCTTAAACCGTCAGTGACTCATGAGCCTGAGAATTTTACTCTCCCATTCTCCCATATTGTCTGCAGAAGAGGATGTAAAACAGGATCAGCCTGCTTCAGCCTACGCTTCCCTTTTGAAATACTTCTTGTTTTGCTTCCCTGACTTCTTTTCTCCAGCGATTCCCTTTTCACCGGGTTCTTCTTTCATGATGAAACAGCCTACAGATGCCTCTAGGCTGCCTAAGATGGTGTTATCAAAGTCGTCGAAGAAAGTTCTGTCAATCATTGAGAGCTGGTTGACAGAAAAAAGGAAAACGGGGAAAGCGGTATTCTGCACTCCTCCTCCTCGCTTATCCAAGAGGAGATACTTATCCTATGTGACTAGGGAAGTGCCGTCGTTGGGAGTCACTCCCTCCTCCCAAGGGGATTTCTCCAGTTTAATCGACTTGTCAAGGAGATCTGCCCTCTCCTCTTCCAAGATTTGGTTTACGACTTCTGAACTCAAGCGTTTGACTAGGGACATATTTAAGGTCTTCGAGATCTGGAGTTTTCTTGACTGGACTGTCAGCGCCTTAATGAAGAAAATAGAAGATTGCACCTCTCTCCAAGCTAACTTTGCTATAGACTGGCTGGGAGTGCTCTCATGCACAGATAAAGCAATAAGGGCTGGATCCCAGGAGCTGGCAGCCTTGTTCGTGGTGGGAGTACTTAAGAAGCGAGAGCAGTGTTGTTCGTTCACTTCCAAAGGGGTCACTCCCCAACAGAGATCCATGCTCCTTTTTGCTCCTTTAAATCAACAGGAACTTTTCCCCAGCGCTACAGTGGAATATATCGCAGCAGAGCTGCGTAAGAAATCCACACAAGACTTGCTGACCCAGTCCACCAAACGTCCTAAGGAGTCTGGACGTTCCACATCTTCAATATCGTTTGCACCCAGAACGATTTCCCCTCTACAGCAAATATTTCGAGGAGGTAGAGGTAGTTTCCATCCCCGTTTCTGAGCGTATTCTAGGTCCGTTCGGCCAATTAAGAAGTCAACAAGCAAATCTTCCTCTCGCAAGTGAGGATACTATCCTCTGTGTACCAGTGGGGCCCAGGCTTCAGCATTTTTGGAGCAAGTGGAAGGACAGAGATGTAGAACCTTGGGTTTTAAAGGTAATCAAAGTAGGATACTCCATCCCATTCAGGGAGAAACCTCCCTTAGTGTCCTCTCCTATCAACTTGGCGGCCTACTCTAGACTCAGAGAGGTATTCAGCCTTATCACAAGAAGTTTCGTCTCTCCTTGCCAAGAGAGCCATAGAAATAGTCGGAGATGTCAACATGCCGGGGTTCTACAACCGCCTATTCGTCGTCCCAAAATCACCAGGAGGTTGGAGACCTGTCCTGGACGTCAGCGCTCTGAATTTCTATATTCAGACTACGAAATTCAAAATGGAAACAACCCACTCAGTTCTATCTTCCATCCGTCAAGGGGATTGGATGGCAACCATAGACATGCAGGATGCATATTTCCACGTCCCAGTTCACCCGGAGGCCAGGAAATATTTACGGATTGTGTTCCAGGACAAGGTCTTCCAATTTCGAGCACTGTGCTTCGGACTTTCAATGGCCCCTCAAGTTTTCACCCGAGTCCTAGCCCCAATGGCAAAATGGCTACATCGCATGGGGATCAACATCTGCCTCTATTTAGACGATTGGCTCCTCAGAATCAAGTTGCACAGAGGACCTAAAGAAGACTCTTGCATTAGCCCAAGAATTGGGCCTACTGATAAATCTAGACAAGTTCCAATTAGTCTCGAGTCAATCAATTCTTTATTTCGGAATGAAGATCAACTCTCGGGATTTTCGGGCTTTTCCGTCCGACAAGAGAATAAAAGCCTGCATTCGGACAGTTGAGAAATTCTTCTCTCTCCCATCATGCTTGGCCAAAGAATGGATGAGTCTACTGAGAACTTTCTCATCCATAGAAAAGTTTGTTCCCTTAGGGAGACTTCACACGAGAATACTACAATTCTTTTTGAAAGCCAGTTGGCAGAGGAAGTTTCTCCTGGACTCATTTCTTTTCCCAATCACCCCCGAGATCAAAGAGGACCTTCGATGGTGGTTTGCAACAGGAAGGTTTGCGGAATGGAAATCATTACACCCTCTGAACCCCAACGCATTGGATCTGGGTTGGGGGGCTCTCCTAGAAAACAACGAAGTGTCAGGGAACTTCAAATCAATGTGAAGGAGCTGAAGGCAATACACTTGGCTCTTCAACATTTCTCAACAGCGACTTACAAATCCACAGTCATAGTCCACTTGGACAATATGTCACTTCTGGCTTACATAAAGTATCAGGGAGGGACACACCCCTTTTCACTGTATCAAGCGACCAAAGACCTCCTTATCTGGGCGCAGGAAAATCAAACCAAGATTGTTACCCGCTTTATACAGGGCAAACTCAATGTCATAGCGGACAAATTAAGTCGTTGCAAGCAGGTCCTACCCACGGAATGTACACTGAATCCACAGGTATGCACAATCTGTGGAAATGTTTGGGAAAGCCGTCGATATCTCCCTTTGTATTGCTCCCCAGCCCTGGACCCCTCTTGCGTGGGCAACGGATGTGATGCCCAGGACTGGTCAAACCTGGATGTATACGCCTTCCCACCATTCAGTATGGTGAGAGAAGTAATCAACAAATTCCTCTTCCATGACAATGTGTTAGTGACCCTGGTAGCTCCCTTCTGGCCACAGAAAGAGTAGTTTCCAGATCTCCGTAACCTCCTAGTAGACTTTCCGAGATTGCTTCCACAACGACAAAGTCTACTCAAGCAACTGCACTTTCACCGGTTCCATCTAGGGCTATCCACTCTCATTCTGACAGGTTTCAGACTGTCAGGAAACTTGTCAGAGCGAAAGGCTTTTTGAGATCAGCTGCGGAAGCAATTGCCAGATGTAGACGTCAGTCTTCCTCCAACGTCTACCAGAATAAATGGACTATATTCTGCAACTGGTGCAGAAGACACAAGATATCATCTTCTTCTACCTCTGTAATGCAAATAGCAGACTTCTTGCTATTTTTAAAGTCTTCACAATGATAAGCTACGTCCACGATCAAAGGCTAAAGAGCGATGCTCAACTCCGTTTTCAGACATTGAGGTCTGGATCTATCTAATGATAAAGACATCAGTGACCTTATAAAGTCACTGGATACTGCAAAGCAAGATAAATCAGATTCCATATCTTGGAATCTAGATGTTGTTTTAAAAAGGCTCTCAGGTATGCCATTTGAACCTCTTCGAACCACATCCCTCAGGGATCTTACAAGAAAAACACTTTTTCTAGTTGCTCTAGCTACTGCCAAGAGAATTAGTGAGTTACAGGCTCTAAGCAAGAAAGTAGGATTCTCACAGGGAGATGCAGTCTGTAGCTTTACTTTGGGATTCCTAGCGAAGAATGAAACGCCATCCTTTCCCTGGCCCTGTTCATTCACTATCAAAGAATTAACGGACATTCTAGGTCCTATGGACCAAGAGAGAGCTCTTTGTCCAGTAAGAGCACCCAAGTATTATTTAGAAAGAAATAAGAATATCAGAGGCGCATCCCCTAACCTCTGGTGTTCAGTTAAGGATCCAACATGTCCTTTGTCCAAGAACGCATTGGCATTCTTCTTGCAAGACGTGATTTCTGAGTCGCACAGTAAGATTCAAGGAGAAGACTTGCCAGTTTGCAAGGTTAAAGCCCACAAAATTAGGCCAGTAGCGACTTCGATTTCCTTCAAGAGAAATTTATCCCTATCTTCTATTTTACAATCCACTTTCTGGAGGTGCAAATCAGTGCTTGCAAATTTTTATCTACGTGACATCGAAACTGTTTACGAGAACTGTGGTACCCTTGGCCCATTATCTGTGCCTGACATGGTATTCGGGGAGGAAGGGTAAGAGGTAACCTTACACTCCTCTATCTACTCGCCTTGAATTGTGTTGTCGAGTTTCGGAAAGTTGGGGGTACTGAGTACCTGGAGCCCCCATCATTCGTTGTGTCGTGCTATGAGTGGTTTATGGTATCTGATCTGTTTTATGGTGTATATGTAACTTGTATTTTATGGTTTTGGTTGGTACTGTGCCCAAGGCAAGGGCTTTTGTATTTTGTATGCTTTGGCAGCCATCGGAGTACTCCTCAGCTGCAAAGCCCCACTAATGTAGAGGCGCCTCTGGCTTCACTGCCACGCCACTACGGTCGAGATGAGCCGCATCAGAGGCAGTATTTTCCTGCTGGGGCTCTCTCGTCAGGTAGGTCGCAACTAACATCCTTAATGTTAACTACTTAGTATTTTAAAATTCATTTCCACTCATGAGTGTTTTTTGAAGTAGTACTGTACATGCCCATGCTTCCCACATCCTGTCAATGTGGGATTCAGCTATGTAGTTACTTGGTAAGTTACTTATATAAAAATGATATTTTTATAATAAAGTTTTATACATACTTACCAAGTAGCTACATGATCATAGCCCTCCCTCCTCCCCTATCATGGGCATAGGGCATAAACGAATTGGGCTAGTTAGTAGTGTACCTGTCCTTCCCCGAAAGTGGGCAGGGTGAGTTACCTACATGAATATTGGAACGCTACCGCGAATTTTCAAATTTAAGCTGCCAATAAATGAAACGTAATAGCTATGTAGTTACTTGGTAAGTATATGTAAAACTTTATTTTATTATAAAAATGCCATTTTTTTAACACTTTTAGCTTTCATTAAAAATAGTGAGAAGTGAAGATCGATTACACTTCAAGTACGTCGATTGCAACATGGAAGTAAGGGGCATATTGCGCCTTCAAGCTGATGAGGTAGAAACTGCTCTAACATCCTTAGCCTTCACTTAAAGTAGGCAAAATACTCTCCTGAATATGAGAGAGGTGTCAGAAATAAAGTCCATTTAGGATGAAGGACACTGCGCTCTTAGTCAGAGGTCGAAATGGGTCCTTGCCAGAACACTATAGGTATGGATGGCCCTCTGCTCTTCTGATCCTGCTCGGGTAATACCTGAAAACTCCAACTGGACAGAGGGCTCTCTATTCTTCCTCAGAGCCAAGGATGTCCGTTAAGTTCTTAAGGAAGAAAGAACGGATAGTCCTTGTTCTTGGCTAAAATCCAAGGGTAAACGAGCAAACCATGTTTCCTTGTGAAAAAGACCTACTCTAGAATGATGGCTTGGATCTCACTAAAACGTTTTAGCAGAAACCAAGGTCACCAGGAAGATAGCCTTCCAGGTAAGGAGCGCAGTAAATCAAAAGAGGGACCTGTCAGTCACTTCAACAATACATCCAGGTTCCAGGAGACTGGATTTCCTTCCTTGCTTGGACTAGTTAAAGGACTTGATGAAGTTGCTTAAAAACCAAGATTACGTAGCTCGACACCCCTTAATGGAGGAATACGAGAGAGTCTAGATCTCTTCACATAAAAGGCAATCTGCAGTCTGGGTCACAGGTGTCTCAAAAGGAGTGACATAGAGTTTGAGACACCAGCTACGGAAGATAGTTTACTTATTTTGGTATACGGAGCTAAAAGATTGACGTCTGCATTTGTGATAGTCCCTGTGGTACATCTAGAAAAACAACCGTGGCAGGTTCAGAAATCATTATTTCATGGGTCAGAACGGGGCTGTGAGGGTCATCGTAACATTGCGATGAGCCTGAAACTTGTTCAACACTTCCTTGACTATGTTGAAGGGTGGAAAGACGTAGGGTCCAAATTGGACCTAACTTGCAGCATGGAGTCTGCTGCCCATGCTAGAGGGCTGGGGCTGGAGAACAAAAGAGATGAAGACAAAGGTTCCTTGAGGTGGCAGACAGGTCCAAAGTTGGCCTGCCCCCATAAATTCCACAGATCCTGACCAACCAGGGGATTCAAGGTCCACTTGATGGTAAGAACAAGCTTTTGATGGCTCAGTTCATCCACCAGAACTTATTAGTTTGCCTGAATAATTTGAGAGACTAGAAAACTCGATTTTGATCATCCACAGTAGAAGTTCTCTTGTGGTTTAGTGAAGAAAAAAATGAGAGAGTGAGTCTCCTTGCTAACATAATACTGTAAACGTTAGGACTGTGGTCTAGTCTAAATGGATTACTACAGTCTACAAGTAAACTAGTGTTGAGAAGCACTGAAGCCCTAAGCGAATCGCTTTCAGCTCTCTGACATAGATGTGTAGGCTCTGTTTGTCCGGGGACATGTCCCGGAAACTTCCCAGTTCCCCAAGTAGGCTCCCCAATCTAGATCAAGGCCCTGAGAAGAAGTCTAAGTCTAGTTTGAGAGGATGAAGGAACTTCCTTTCTGAAAGTTAGTTTGGACAGCCACCACTGCAGGTCCGACTTAAATCCGGGGCTTTGGGAAAAAACCACTGTGTCCAGCTGTGTTTCCCTGTCCCAGTTGGTCTTGTGTTCAAAACCTTCGAGCATTTTTCCTTCAAAGGGAATCGAAGGAGTCAGTTGTCCAGGAAAAACTGATGTTCATGGCCAGAAAATGAAGTCAAATGTAAGAGGAGCGAGGACTCGAGAGCAGACTTGTGCTGTAAAGGTCGAAGCCTAGACCCCCGAACTGGAAGATCCTGTCTCGTAAGAGGGACCTGAGATAACCTCCGAAGTCCAGACGTGGGCTTGGAAGGAAGTATCCTGTATATTCAAGGTCTCCATCCAATTGCCCTGGAGAATGGACGACAGGACTGTCTGGTTGGTCCCCATCTTGAACTTTGTTTTCTATCAAAGAGAAAAGGGGGGCTGTGGGCCATGCAGGCTCGCTGACGACCCTGCGGACTAGCAAGCAACCGAGCAAACTTGCAGACTCACAGACAACTGTGCGGACTAGTTGCCAACCCTGCTGACTGCCGTGAGGACATGTGGACATCCGTGCAGGCTTGATTTCTTATTTGGACTCGATAACACCTTGCGTGGATGCGACGACAACTCGTACAGACCAAAAACATATGCGGAACTGTACGTGGCAGAAACTAATATCTGGCACACTTATAAAAAGCTTGAAAAGTACATAAGAGACACAAAAGCCTTGGCACAGGATAGCAGTGTCCTTGTCCAAAACCAGGTGTGACGAATTCTTCTACTGTCAGACAGAAAACTCTAAACAGAAAAAGTAGTCCGTAAGCAGGCACTAGACATTCAGTGGTGGGAGCCTAGTACTGGCTAGATAATGCCGAGTGCTCTGGAACAGGCATCGGGCATTTGGGAATCTGCACCGGGCGCCAGGAGCTCAGAAGTTGATTCCAGGTGTTTAGGAAAGGGCACTGCTAGAAAGCGCTTGTTCGAGAGGGTTCATGGAGCTTTCTCTTCTTGATTGGATCCCAGGTAAAGTCTTTCAACAAAAGAACGCTCAGGAGAGAAGGTATCTCCATTCCAAAGGAAGTTGACCAAGGAAGTGACAGAGGGAACCACAGTGATACTGCAGGAAGGCTGTGAGATGAAGCTAGCCTCCTTACCGCTTGACAGGAAGCGGAGAATGGCAACCGTCATCTCTGTGTATCTTCAGCGACCATGAAGAACCCAAAAACATTAGGGTGCTTACTGTCTGCACCGGAAAACTTGGAAATGGATGAAAACTAGAGGAAGAATTGCAAAACTCTCATATGCAGTCTGTTTAACTTGACTAATGTGTTGGTGGACAATAGGCTCGTCCTTTAATGCTCTGAGTAAGAAGGAAAAAGGGGGCTAGAAATTAGCGGACCATCTGAAAGTAGCTGTGATTCTCTTGGCAGACAGAAAGCACGGAAATTCCGAAAGTTGAGACTGACATCCAAAAAGCTGACTCTTTCGACGGAGGCTGTGTTCTGATGAAGAGGTGATGTAGGTCTGTAGGTGAAAATAACAAGGCTGATTGCTACTGTGTGGCTCCCACAGTAGTAACAGAGCACCAGAGTTCTCTCTTCTCGAGATTCCAAAGAAAAGAGCGGAAATCTTTAAAAACCATCTCAACTGCCCTTGTCCACACAGGATAGGACTAAGAATTAATCCTAGGCAATATCTCTCGGTAAACACTTGGTAGTCCTCTATCTTCGTAGCCCGTGCTCCTGCTGCCAGTCAAGAAAAACCTTTTACTTCAAAAATTTTGACAAGATCTTCGACAAGGAGGTCTAGTTCTGTCGAAGCACCAGAGGGAGGAAAGTCCAAAGACACTTGTCTTGTTCCATTTTCAACAAAAGTCAAACTCCTCCCAACTCCCTTAGAGATTTCATGGAGGATGGAGAAAACACCAGAGGTGGGAGCTTTCTTCAACAAGCTCATAAATTTAGGACACAAAAGTCCCTGTCTGCAAAGGACAGGACTCAGAGACACTAATTGTCGCTAAAAAGGGAGCAACATCGGCTCATCTTGAACTCTAGGCGAAGGTGGAACAGACTGAAGAGAGCTAAAACGCTTGAGTGGTCTGTATGGCACTCAGAGGCGGGAGTCTGATACTGAATAGTTGGTGCCTGGTGATCGGGGACTGGGGCGCCGGCCACTTGAAAGCCGGAGCCAGGCATTCAATCGAAGACTGGCGCTCTAGAAAGAACAACAGTGTGTTTTTAGCAACGATGGGCACTGAGTACTAGAGAGGAACTGGCGCCAGACACTAGTAGGCTGGCTCCGGGCTCATGAGAGCTGGAGACAGAAGCTCTGTAGGTTGGCGCCGGGCACTAAAGAGAGTGCTGAATGCCTGGGAACTGGTGTCAGGCAGTCAGGAATAGGCGCCGAGAGAACAGGAACTGGAGGCGGACACTATTAGGATGGCGCCAGGCGCTCAGGAGGACGTCAATTTGACGAATGATGATAACACTACACATCCATCAAGACGCCTTTCCACTGGCTGTCTAACTCTACACATCCATCAAGACACCTTCCCAGTGGCTGTCTGCCGATACCTGGGAATGTACTACAAGTTCAACTGAGGGGGCAAATCCCCACAGACTCCCTTGGACTGCCAGTATGTCTCCTCCCAGGTTTAGGGGAGTATGGCAGGGACTTTAGGTCTAGGAAATCCGATGGGGCGAATAGCCACCTCTTCCACTACACATCCATCAAGATGCCTTTTCAGTGGCTGTCTGTCAAAACCTGGGAATGTGCAACAGGTTCGACCAAGGGGGCAACTACTTGGGGGACTTCCCACCAGCCTCCATTGGACTTTCAGTATGCCTACTCCCAGGTTTAGGGGAGTCTGACAGTGACTTAGGTCTAGGAAAACCGGTGGGCCGGATAATCACTCCCTCCACTGCACAACACTTCAGTTACAAGGTTAATTTTCTGTTAACCTAGACACAAGACTGGCAATGGTGCAGGAAGGAAGCGAGGGAGCCAGGATAAAAAGTAGGAGGGTTAGTAGCAGGGGAGAAAAATGGATGTAAGGAGAGTTGGCGTCAGGCGTTCGGGTGCTGGCGCCAGGCGCATGAGAGTGGGAGCTGGGTGCTCTGTAACTGGCACTAGGCTTGCTGGGAGCTTGGAGCACGGTTCTCAGCTCTTGAGAATGCCTTTTCTCCTGAAGCTCATGCACCAAATTAAGCACAAAATCTCTCCTTACTACATTCCTGCCCTTACACTTTTTCAGTTCTCTGCAAAGGAAAAAAGTGTGAAGAGATGTTTGGTCTTGATTGCAACTTCGCTACAGTGGCGAAATAATGACGAACTTGAATCAGATCTCTATAATAACAAAATTAAAAACTGATCCTGAAAGCTATAAACTTGAAGGCTACTAGAAATCATCAATAATACTTCACCAAAATATGGCTATACATCTGGCAAATAATGAACAAAGCTGCTGCAAACACCCGATGTTTACATCGGGCACGGCAGAAACAGAATGAGGTTGTCTGCTAAGTTGTCCCTGGTATTCCCGTTAGTGGGTGGGACTATTCATTTACACTAAAAAATTGAAATGCCACCTTGAATTTTGAATTTAAGCTGCCGTGCAATGTAATTACTTGGTAAGTTACTTATATACAAATATACAAATTTTTAAAAATAATTTGTTTGAGACCAATGGTTGGTTCAGAGCCACCTCTATATTTACCCTGTATATTAACCAGTGAAACATAGGAATGTAAAGACAATACATATAGCCCCTTGTTCACTGACTCATATACCGAGGTTAGCCAACTTAACTAGTTGATGGAGGTGATCTGTTGGCTTCGGATTTACGTACCTCCAGTAGAGTATGAAAAAGAATCTTCTCATACCTCTAAATGTGAGGTAGAGCCAGTATTTATTCTCAGTAGGAAGAGTAAGGGCAGATACTCTGGAGGTATTAACTCCATATTCCAGACCTGGATGTGTTTATTGTAATTTACCCAGTGTAGAGCTAGGCATAAGTTTATAATTGACCGTAAGTCATGAAAATAGCATTGAAGATTTGCCTGTATGCCTTAGTTACAATACATGCTGTAATACTTTTAACAACCATTTACGGTATAATTAATTTATTCAGTCAGTTCTGCTATCTGTAATTTTAACTTTTGTTCTAAATATTCTATGGTTTTGATGTTTCAAGTAACTGTTGTGCATACCATAAATTATACTCATGTAAAGTGTATCTAAGTACAGAATCTGTCTAGAATTATTAAGAATTCTGACTTTTGGGGTGTGAATTAATAAGGCTACACGATTCACAATGATTTTTTCTCTTCAACTTGCAGTGTACTTTGTGCATTCACTGTAGTTGCTACCCAAGGTCTTATCAGTGCTCCTTCTACCAAGCTGCATTGCTTTATGCCTTTGGCAGTTTTTTTTTTTGTCAGCTCCTCTTTGCCCCTTCCCACCTAGTAGGTTACTCTTTTAACTTCACCATATTTAAATTTTGACTTTTCACTGCAGAACAAATTCTTTGGGAGAAAACCTCATTATGCCAGAAATACAACTGTTTCATTAAACTGCAATGTGTCTACTTTAAGAACCCTCCCAGCCAAGTAGTTACTGGGTTATTGTAAGGCAATGGTTTCCCCTCCCTCTCCTCAGGTGTATCATTTTGAAAGCAAGGCTTAAAAAAAAGTCAAGTATTTCTAGAGTCTTACCCTGCTTGAGGGGCAACATATTATCCTACTGGGGACCGAACTCGGTTTAAAATTAAGAGGATCAAGTGGCATTTTAATAAGATAATCCTTTGACAAAAACCAAGTTTATTTGTACATTTTAAATTTAGCCATTATACTTAGGACAACAGTATAGCTACTACAAGGATAGCTATCTTTCACAAAAAACAAAGTATGTGAATGGATAAAAATTTCATGTATCAGGAATATCTGTACAAATCAAAATATTAAGTGTATTTGTAATATAGCAACTTGATGAAAATATATTTTTTTTAAATCAATAAAGCTATCCATTTCATTTACACAACAGTATATCAAACAAAGGTTCAGCTACAATTTGTCTATCTTCTTATAGGTTTGAACTTCTTCCCAGGATATTTCTTTTCAAAAGCCTCTTTCTTTTCTTCATATGATGGTCCAGCCCGGAACTTCTTCACAGATTTTCTGTCAATACTTGTCAACTCTTGGTCAAATGAAGAACCCTTTCTCTTATTACGTTTTACTTTTTTATCTGAAATATGAAAAATAGTAGCATGAATAAAGACTGCACAAATTTCAAACAATGGTGTAGTTGCTTATTTATCAAACCACTAATTTAAAAAAATATGTAGATGATATTTATCATATGTTTCATATAAATATTACAAGATAAATCTTGCTACAAAAATATCAAGTATCTTATGCTTTGAATCTTTGGCTTACTATATTTTGGTATGGTTCACTATCAATTTTGCTCATTCAATAACAATTTAGATAGAATATTCAATATTGATAAATAATTAAAGTCTGCCTTATCAGTTTTTATAATGTACAGTAATGCTTTTAAGACTCAACCTATAACCTACGTTAATTGTTAAGACTCGGTGTAATTCATACCTAACAAGATTTCTTTGCATAAAAACAGATCTTATATGCAAACAAAAATTCCATTTAAAGATAAGGCTCTACACTAAGAAATACACTCAGAGGAACTTACTTTTCGAGTTGTCAGCAGCACTCACGATTTCTTTTTCATGATCTGTTCGTAATCGCTGAGTCTTCATTGCTTTTTTAGCTTTCTGCACCTGTCGATTCATTTTGTCCTTGAGACGTGGGTCGTCAGGCTGTTTAACTGGTTTACCTGGTCCTTTCTTCTTTCCTAAAGTAAATGCTAAAAGCTTCCTCTGAGCTCTCATGTGTTCTGAAAGAAACAGGACCAACAACTGTGCAATACTGCTCTAACAATCTAAAATCACTCCACAGATGTTAATAAATCACCAAACTCAGCATTACAAGGGTATAAAACTTTTACTCCAGTTGAGCAATGTGTATTTAATACTTTTAAATTTTAATGTCCATGACAAAATGCAAATCTGCTACAGAAAAGAAAGCAAAAATGTAATCATCTTAGTATCATATGTGAAAAGGTGTTGCATTTTGTCTCTTGCATCACAAACAGACACAAAAAGAATAAAAATTATGGAAAAGGTTCTCAGGGAGACAAAGTGCCATAATCAATTGTCCACATGAGACAGGACATAAATGGCCTTAATGGGTTTTTTTGTCCATCATGTCACAAATACTTTGCTAATTGAAACCAATAGCTAAGACACTTGGTTTGTCCTCATTTTGAACCATGTTTTAAAAGAAAAGTCTGTGAATACAGTACCAGAGGATCTGAGATCTTGGTGGATGAATTCTGGGATACTTTCAACAACAACCCATCTCTCCAAGTTAGTGTAAAGGCCATAAACAAATTCCAGACTTTTCTGAGATATAACTTAAACAACTGGTCCTAACAAACCTCCAAAAACTAAAATTTGTAGAAGGTAAGTGATAAAATAAATGGCGATATGAAACTAACTTATGTCACTACGTGACTAAAAATCTTTTTGAAAATGCTGAAACTTGGTTGCACAAGGAGTAATTTGTCTAAAAGCAAAAAGTATATTAATGCCCATTGTACTTAACTTCTTAACCTAAACACATTTACATTTCATCATAAAAACAAAATGACAAATATCAAAACAGTCAGTCAGAACTTACTTCTACTTAAACCTAAACACATTTACATTTCATCATAAAAACAAAATGACAAATATCAAAACAGTCAGGCAGAACTTACTTCTATTTAATTTGTCTTCAAATTCATCTTTGCACCAATTTCTCTCAATTTCTTTTCTTTACCACCAGTGTCCTTAAGTTTCTTTTCCATCTTATTCACAGCTTCTTCCATCATTCGCAACTTCTTCTCCTCCTGTTCTTCCTCAAACACCTTCTTAATCAATGGCTCAACCTTCACGAGCTTCATTGTATAAGCATCTAGGATATCTGGAAATGATATCATGTTAGTGGCTTACAATTGCAGAATATCAACTGTCCTTACATCCCGTCAGCAATAATAAATGTTTCTGGGAAATTATTAACGGTAAGTGAAACAGAAAAACCATAGAAAAAATGTAAATAAATAGTGAATGAAAAATAATTGAAAACTAATACTAACTGTTCATTCATGAAATAATGTGGCATGAGCCTGCATACACATCACATGAATCTTTCAGATTTAGTTCCACTGCAAAACCATGATTCATGTATATCATTCTGCACTTCTGTACAAAATTTATTTTATTTCTTTGGTGAGTTTGTTCATAATTTATTTTATTTCTTTGGTGAGTTTGTTCATAATTTATTTTATTTCTTTGGTGAGTTTGTTCATTGGTATATAGCACACTACACTAATATGCTTGTTGCACTTTTTTGATTTACATTTACAAACAGTAACCTACTGCCCACTGCTCCCCAGTCAGTAAGTGCCTTTTCAGTCCCTAGCTGCACCTGCTTTTTACCTCACTTTACCTCCATTCCTGCATCCTTTCTTCCATCTTGCTATCTATCTTCTCCGACTATTGTTAACTGGTGCAACTGTTAAGTTTTCTCTAACAACCTTCAGCCACTCATTTATTTTTTGGATCTCTATCTTACTCTCCAGCCGATATTTATTTTTTGGATCTCTATCTTACTCTCCAACCAATATTTATTTTTTGGATCTCTCTTACTCTCCAACCGATACAGCTCCCCCTTTTCAATGTCTTAATTACTGAATGGCTGAAAGTGCTTGGCTTAACAACCTGAATTTTATCATTCCTTCATTTATTACAGTGATGAGTTGAGATGTGAACTGCCCTTATGGCAATAGTGATCACCATTATTTTGTCGTAACGGCTATTACTCCAACAGTCATTTCAAATTTTTAGCAGTTTCATTTTTCTGCACTGGCAAATAGAGTACATATGGCAAACAAAATAAAGGATTTGTATATTCTGAAGTTTCAGGTCTTACTTATATGTGGACGTACTGTATTAGCATATCTACCTGAAAGCAATATGGCTACAATAAATGTCACATCTTAACTGAATTACACTTAGATCCTAAGAAAGGCAAACTGTAAAAATTATGCATAGCCCCACAACATATTGTAAAAACACAAAAAAAAAGTAATATCAAAATATATATTTATTGAATACCTTTGTCAATGACTCTCTCAAACAAGGCAGATTTTGAGCATTTCTTAATTTCTCGTAACATGGAGTACTCGTTGTCAGCAGCTAATGTGATGGAACGACCGCCATGACCTGCACGTGCAGTACGACCAACTCGGTGAACATACCTTGCATATGTCTTTGGAAGAGTGTAGTTTATAACCTAGAAAATACCAAACAATAGATTACACTCACGAACTAAAGTAAGCACTATACAGAGGACCTAATGCTCAAGATACTGATACAAGATAAGAATACAAATATAGCACATGATGAAGTTATGAAGAAAGCTTCATACAAGAAGAATAACAGTCCAATAGCTTGGTAACATGTGATATAATCCACTCATATTGTACAGTAGTTGTGTTCACCCTGGCAGTAAAGATTTGCTTGCAGTGAGATTCATTCATGCTTGCCAGCACTCAACTCACAGATTAAGATCACTGCAAGAAAATCTGTTCTACAAAGCTGATCATGAGGAACTACAACCTCATACGCCACACTTCAACAGGAATGGTTTGGAAACAATGCATCAATAAAATAGAATATAGAATTTACGCCAAAGGCCAAGCACTGGGACCTATGAGGTCATTCAATGCTGAAATGGAAATTGACAGTTGCACAATGAATTAACTCTTAGTAGAGGGTGGAAAGTAAGATGTAAGAAAGAGAATATGAACGGAGGTACAGTAAATGGAATGAAAGGGGTTGCAGCTCAGGGCCAAAGGGAAGCTGCAAAGAACCTTAGGTAGTGCCTACAGTGCATCACATGAGGTGCAGTGACAGCACTACCCTCCTAGGTGGAATGTATCAATTAAGTTCTGAAAACTTTAAGTTAATGCCTTCAAGAAATCATTTCATGTTTTTTTTTTTAATGCCTGTAATATTCATGGTTTCTTTACATTTAAATACTTTAGTTAATTTCAAATAAGCTGAAAATGGCCAAGTTAATTTTCTAATCACATTTAAGCCCGTTATCTGAATGTTACCGATATTTACAATAGTGATACATTCTAGTTAACCCAAATGTTAAATGGTTTCATATTAAATATCAGACCATTTGATATCAAAAATATTAAACTATTTGGAAGCATTTCATATAGAGACTTTTGATAAATTCATATGGATAAAAGTGTCTTAGTCACCTTGTTAAATACAGTCTCTGAGATTAATACAAAGTTTTTAAATGGCACAAGTTTCTCCATATAGAAATATTGTTACCATGGACAGGGAATTCAATCCAATTGCAAAGTGATACCAGTAGAAACAAAATTTATCAAAATTCATTCCGTAATACTCCTGCTAACTTTTACTGGTTACAGAAATAGTTTGTGACAAAAATATAGAATTTTCTGAAAAAGAAATCAACAAAGAACTTTTGCAAATTCATGACATCCCCTGAATACCACTAAACCTTCTATGCATGTTTTTGCAGTCTTGCAAGAAATTCACATAAGGATTTTCATATAAAATTCAACAACAAAATACTAAGGTGTGAATTCTTTCATCACAAAGGTGCCTTTAAAAGATAAAATATAATTTGTGTCCTGAACACTTGAATTACCATCATCTACATATATATGCACTAATGACAATACTCCAGTTGCCAAAAAGGCAACAGGAAAGTCCAGAGCCCCTGAGGAAAACCAAGTGGAGGTGGTTACGTTCACAAGAAGCCAGTTCTTTTCCTGACACATTGCCCATGAAGAACAATGTGCTATTCTGCACAGAGAGTATGGACTCTTCAAAATTCCAACTGACTGCATTTTGTTCCCAACAGGCATACCTATAAACACTTCCAAGAATGGAACACAGATAGAATATACAATTTAGGCTGAAGGCCAAATGCTGGGACTATGAGGTAATTCAGTGCTGAAAGGAAAATTGAGAGCAAGAGTTTTAAAAGATGTAATAGGAGGAAAACCTTGCAGCTGCACTATGAAACATTATTATAAGAGGGTGGAAAGTAAGATGGAAGAAAGGAATAAAAATGGGTAGCAGCTAGGGGCCGAAGGGACACTGTAAAGAACCTTAAGTAATGCCTACAGTGCACTCTGCAAGGTGCATTGATGGCACTACCCTGTATGTGGAAGGGGGACATAAACAGGTCAGTGTTTGTTAGGAAGCCTTGTGCCTCTGATTCCAGGAAGTACTTCATTTCTTTTCCAAGTTCCAGATTGATTGTATATAGTGAATAAAAAGTATTTGATTTTTGTTCATATTTCCCTAGTTTGTCTGCTTATTTTATGCCTACTCTAGTGACATTTACAACTTATGTAACTTAGATTTATGGTATTAAATACATCTGATATCTTTTGCACCAAAATTTACCACTGAAAAAACTGGAAATGTAAGAAAACTACTATTTTAAAAATAAGCATGAAATGTTTAAAATATTTTTTTATAAAAAAACATAAAAAATAAAAATGCAATATAATTTATTGTAATTTACTTTAACACGATATATATTGACTGACCTATACCAATCACACTTCAGTTTGTGGGATTGGTAGTGGAGAAAATCTCATCAAAGACCTACAGTACAACCAAAATATTTATATAACACTTCATATTAACACTGCAATATGCTTTGGAGAAAAATTAGCAATTTTTTAAGTTTTTCCTCAATATCCTTTGTTCCAGTACTGGCCAACCCCCTTCAGTAGTATATGATTATTTGGGTATGTGCCATCTTGGTGGATAAGCTAAGTTAAGATCTGGATTAGCAAAAGTGAGCTGTTACTAGTGTACCTATAAAAATCAGGTTCATCCTGTAATCACTATATATCTAACCTTGGCAAACTGCACACCAATTAGTAGTTTTTGGTACATTAAGGAACAACAACGTATGGCAATGTTTGACAGTTGCACTTAATTCCCCCCTGCTCCTGTTCTTTTGCTGGGTAGAGGATGTTGGTAATGTTTGTCTTCCTCTTCATTTTTCTATCACTCCTATCACATTTTCTTCCTCCCCGACTCATAGTCTGCTCACGTTCATGTAGTCAAGTCCCTCATAACAATGTTAATCTTTATCTTCCACCATGTGGCTCACTGGAGAAACACTAGGCCATTACCTCTGTCTAATTTCCCTCTCTCTCATTACATACAGATGTGCATGTGGAGAAAGCCATGAGCCTTGCAGCAAGTAATGCTACCAATCTGCCCTTCCCATGTAAGTACACAAGCTCAGCCAGTTAACACTTTCGCATCTTTATAGTTTGAGTGCTGCGCCTACCAGAGATCCAAGGTTTCTGGGAGCGCTCGACAGCGCAAAAAAATTATTTTTTTAAAAATTCAGCAAAAATAGAAATTTTATGCCAACAATGTTCATTTTGCTGTCCTTTTTGTCTCAAAGTTTATATTTTATGGTGGAACAGTCAGAATAAGGGTCCCAGCCTTCTAAATACGAAAAAATTTGAGTTATTTAACAAAAAAAATCTTTACTTATTTTTACATTTTCGTTCGTAGCCCAAAAACTATGCAAGTCAGGCAAATGAATTTTTTTATGAGCCAACAAAATTTTCCAAATATCGATATATAAAATAATGAAAAATGAATAAGTACAGTTGGTGAAAAAATTGATAGAAAAGAGGGTAAGAAACAGAGCGCGCTGCCCGGTGTACGGTGAGAATTAGCGCTAGAAAGTTATTTTTTTTAAGAGCTCTATCTCGGTTATTTTTCTTAGGAATTACTTTGTAAATATTTGAAAATGCAGAGTAAAGGTTGAGGAATACAGTGAGAGTCAAGAAAAATGGTTTTGGTAACGGCAACAGTTTCATTTTGACGTTATAAGTTGATCGAAACGAAAAAAAATGTTACTGTTGTCAACATTATCGTTCATAGCTCAAAAACTATAACAGTTAGGCGAATTAATTATTTTTATGAGAAAGCCAACAAAATTCTCTAAATATCGATATATAAAATAATGAAAAACGAATAAGTACAGTTGGTGAAAAAATTGATAGAAAAGAGGGTAAGAAACAGAGTGCGCTGCCCGGCGTACGGTGAGAATTAGCGCTAGAAAGTTATTTTTCATAGGAGTTACTTTGTAAATATACGAAAATGTCGAGTAAAGGTTGAGGAATACAGTGAGAGTCAAGAAAAATGGTTTTGGTAAAGGCAACAGTTTCATTTTGATGTTATAAGTTGATCGAAACAAAAAAAAATGTTACCGTTGTCAACCGAGGTGAATGAATAATTTTTTATGAGAAAGCCCATAAAATTCTCTAAATATCTTCATATAAAAGAATGAAAAACGAATAAGTACAGTTGGTGAAAAAATTTATAGAAAAAGAGGGTACAAAACAGTGTTTCCAATAATGTAATTCCACATACAGATCCCACATTTTATAAAAAATGTAAAAAAAAAAAAAAAAAATAAGATACGAGAGAGAAGTGTGGGTAGGATCACCTGATTTCATTGTGAGAATTTTACTATGCCACGGATTTGCGCATGCGCAGTACATGAACTGCTTGACTGGCGTATTGATGCCTGAGTTACATGGTCCAAGGTATGCTTTAGCCTATGGAAACCACTAATTGTCCGAATAAAAAAAAAAATTTACTCCTAACATACGTACGAAAAATTTCAGTAAATTTTATGTTGCGGTGCGTCAGTCGGGTAGGATGGGGAGTAGGGTAATTTTACGTACCACTACGTCATTTGGGCATAAAAGAGTTAACGGTGGTCTGAAATTGTCCTTAGAAAGAAAAACACTTGCATAATACAAAACAATTTTTTTTCACAAACTCATCAATCATAGATTAAGATCCCTTTTACCAACCTCACACATCTCAGCCTGTTTTCCAAAGTACTGTAAAGAAAATATGGGGTGAAAGAGCAATGCCCCGGGGTTTCAAGTGGAGCATTTGTTGGACCACTATTATTCTTATATCTCTTGAGCAAATGAATGCAAGTCTGAAGACATTCCAGACTGCATATGTAGGTAGAAACCTCATCGATGGGTTTGAAAAAATTAAATTTGTGTTACAGAAACTTAGTATTGAACATACGCCAATTTTATATCATTTCTTGGTTCTCCAGAAATGTTTTTGGCCAATATTTGTCAACAGATAGCATTAATAATTGTTTACATTTGTGCAAAAGATGAATGGCAAACACAAAGGGCTTCCCTAACTCACAGTCTATGGGTTTAGAAAAATTCTTTACAGGCTGCTTTGGAGTACGTACTGGATGCTAGCAAATTTCCTTATTACTGTATACTTTCAATACTATGCTGCAATCTATTTATAGGACCGATAGGCCTAGCCTAGGGTACAGTCTGTGGCCATTGTGTGACATTTGAAGGACATCAGTTTCTCAGTGATAACATATGAAATCTGTGTAATAGTCAGATAGATAAGGTGCTCCCTTATAACAAATTTATCACCACAACGACCTGTAAATCTATTCATAATATTCTAACCATATCACACAAATTGTTACTGATATACGTAGATACCTACTACTCTAAAGTAATCTGGGAAAATCATTAGTAAGAAGGGTGTTCAGAGTTCAATTTATGGGCAAATAACGCATCTCTGAAATCACTAGTAGCTAACCTAGTTGCCCAATGCTAAACCTGACCTCAGCCTTATAAGGCAAAGGGTGTGATTCTGTACCCTTGGGGGAGAAGCATGCTTTATATGTATATATAAGGATTTCATAAATTCATTATAACGGTTTGTATCTCACATTCATGAGAACTGTTTTAATGCAAAAATCTTTTCTACAGACAACTGTACAAAGACCTACCGTTTTGACACCTTTGATATCTAAACCTCTGGCAGCTACATCTGTTGCTATAAGAACACCATTTTCTCCTTCTTTAAATTTCTGCAGTGAAAGAAGACGCTCTGTTTGCTTCAGATTAGCATGGAGTTCTCCTGCTTTTATACCCAAGAACCCCAACATGATGACAAATCTGTGACAAAGAGCCTGTAAAAAGGATTGCTTTAATACTGAATAACAGTACTATGTATAATTTCTTAACAGCAGTATTTTTTCAATATAAACCCATTACTTTGACAAACCTTATCCAAGTCTCATGCATGAACCCCAAACACATCAGTCAACATGAAAAAAAAAAAAAAAGTGGGTGATGAGGTGGCTTAGGTAGGTTGGAGCAAGCACAGGAGGTCCCTCAAACTCCAATGATTAACAGAATCAAACATGTAGCCTGATCATGTTGCAACCACCAAGCCATGAGACTGGGAGAAGGGCAACTTGGCTAAAGCAATGAGATCACATTAAGAAAATAAATAATAAAAAAAATAAGGCCAAAAGCATACTTTATATCAACACAATTAATATAACACTATAATAGTATATTTTGTATACATTTACAGGCCCATTACATTACATGGCCTCAACAGCGCATTAGGCAGAAGGCACACTTGAGAGCTACTGACCCTCTGGAGGTGAACAGACCCTCGAAGGACAAGGGAGGCCGTAAGTAAAGAACCAGAGAAACCCACGTCTCCAAGACAAACATAAAAATATTTCCTGTGAATGCCCAAATTCCAGCCAAAGCAGAATGGCAATATATGGACCCAAAATCTATCCAGACATTTTGTCAGAATTTTCAATATTTTCAGTGTATCAAATTATGCTGATTTGGTTAAGCACAATTTTTTATGACTAGTGTTATAGTCCATGCATTGAAATAACAAAATTACTTTGGCAATGAGCTTGCCATTATATGCACAGCTTAGCTGTGTGAAGCACACGATTATCATTAAGGGTTTTTGCCGTCTGATTTTTCTTCACAGAGCTTCACTTTGATGAGTGTTCTTCAGTCTTCTAGTGCACTTTCTGCCTAAATTCCTGTGGTCCAAATTGCCATCCATGTCCTTGTCACCTGATCATCTGGCCTTTAGCCCGTTAGTATCTGGCTTTCCGTAATTTATCACTTCCCTAATTGATTTCTCCTTACAATGTCATGTGGGCGAAAAGAAACCAGGAAACATCAAGTATTGGATAAATATAGCAGAATTATTCAAAATAGCAATGACACCCATAAAATAAGGAAGAAGCAACAATGAGTGTAAACCTGATCAGCATAACTGTAAAACCTTAACCAATGGAGACAAAAATGTGAAAAGACACACATGGGGAAAGGACACAATTCACTAGGTATTTGTCAACCAAAAATATTGGAAGATGCTTTTTTAAAACAGCAACTTGTACTACAAAAAATTTCCATAGTTATTTGATCAAAGTATAAAAAATACAGAGTACTAATGCAATCATTTATATTACCCAATGACTACTTCCTGGCAGCCCAATTTTGCATAAAAAATAAGGCCAAAAGCATACTTTATATCAACACAATTAATATAACACTATACTGTAATAGTATATTTTGTATCCAGTTACATATAAATATTTATTACCTTCCTAGGAACAAACACCATAGTATGATGGCTGAAAGTTCGAGTTACCAAATAAGCTAGAACAGCTTCCCTACTGGCCTGAGAACGAAGTCGAATGAATTCTTGGCGTAAATTTCGAGCTACATCTGTATTGCTGTCAACAAATACCTAGAAAAATACAAATCAAATATAAATTTCATATATTGTGATAAAAACCTTAGTCTAATTATGTCTTGGAGGCTGGCATAATGGATCAAGTGATTCCTGAACCTCTGTTACTGAGTAATAAGGTTCTACCTTATTACTCAGTTGTACCTTATCTCACCAGGTAAAAATTCTAATTTCTATAGCTTAGGGACTAAGCTATAGACCCAACATTTTGAAAAATGTAGCACTCATGAAAACATAAACATGCACAAACATGATCCACAAACCTCGGGCATTAATGAAGCAATTCCACTTTACTCAAATCTACATGGAACAAACCTTTGGGATTATGGAACAACTCCACTTTACTCCAAGAATCTACATGGGAATACTGAATGAGTACTATTTTGTTGTTTCTTGGCCCTAAGTTTATATCAAGCAATAAGAGACCTAATGCTTAGGTATTAGGTCCAGGGTAGACACAAAAAAAAAAAAAAAAAAAAAGTAGCAAGAAGGCTTCAGTGACATGGATCACTTGTTTGTCAGTGACACGGATCATTTGTGTGGATGGTGATTCTAAGAAAAGTACTTTACACACACTTAAAACTGAATTAAATACAAAATAGGCCTCAGTTACATGATAAAGTTACACATACACAGAAAGATAAACAATGAATTACCATAAACAAGACACAATACTTGTTGGCTGAGACATTTGTTAATGAATACTGTTTAAATATCAGTACTTATGAGACAAGATAAACCAATTTAATATTGATTTCACAAAATCAAGAGTGAGGAAGAAATTTCTGGATCAATGAAGACAAATCAGCCTGCTAAACAACTAAGACAATGAGCTCAGGAGATCCATCTGACAGTATATTAAAAAATAAGTCTTAAGAATAGCTTCAACTGTACAATTGTATATTCAAACATGTCAAATAAAATTATAGACAAAACTGAAGAAAAAAACATGCCTTGACAGGATTTTTTAAAGAGACCAAAGCTAACTTCTGAACTTTATCTGTCATGGTGGCCGAGAAAAGCATGGTTTGCCGTTTTGCCGAACACTGATTCATTATATCTTTCATCTGTTCTTCAAAATGCTCATCCAACAGTCTGTCTGCTTCATCCAATACCAAAATCTGAAAATTTAAAATAAATAAATAAAAAGATGAAGAAGCAATAAATCTGTATAAGGGAAAAAATACCTAAAATGTTTAAGAAACTTAATTTTCCTCACAAAAACCAATAAATTGGCAGGACATCTGAGCACTGCCAGATGGAATTTTTAAAAGAATTCAGAAATTTCAAAATGAATTTCCCTGATGAATCTAACAATACTTGTCCTTCTTGATATGTGTCTCAATCATCATCATCATCTTTTATATCAGGTTTTCCCTTTAAGAGGCTAGAAGTAAAATGAGTTCTCTGTCCTCTTCTGTCTTATGGAAATTTTGCCTGATTCAGGTCTTAACCTGTGTCTCTTCCCGATAATTTTCAAGACCTCGCTACTGATCTTTGTCCTCCTACTTCACATCTATTATTTTTCTGTTCTTAACCACTCCTCATTTCAAGTCCTAACTGTCTCAGTCTATCAGATCTGGACACTATATCCCTTTAAATTTTCTTTGCAAGTCACCATGTTGCTGCTGCGCATAGTAGTATAGACTTTATACAGGTATTTTTGCTTGCTAGTGGAATATTCTTATTAATCAGTACTCTAACAATCTCTTTCCATTTAATCCATGCTATTGCTAGTCTCTTAACCCTTTAACGCCAACTGGATGTATTTTACGTCGACAAAAGTTGTCTGTTGGGTGCCGAGTGGACGTAAAATACGTCAACTACAAAAAGTTTTTTAAATATTCGCGGAAAAATACTCATAGGCCTCGTTTGCAAAAAATTTTACATCACGTGCCTTGAGGGATGCTGGGAGTTAACGGATCACGCTGTTGTTTTGTTTATAAGCGTGACCCAGCTGCACATGCATGAATTTCTTTCTTCTCCCAAAAGAAAGCATCAGCTAACTCTGCTGAAAATCTCAGAAATTCTTTAGTCACTTTGTCGTAATTTTTGCACCGTTTTCTATTAGCCATTACATAAAGTTTTATATGAGAAAATGTGCGCAATTGCATGTAGAATACAACAGAAAATAACTCATGGTTGTAGCTTTTATCACTTTTGACTTATTTTCATATAATTCACAATAAGTGCCAAAATTTCAACCTTTGGTCAACTTTGACTCAACCGAAATGGTTGAAAACTGCAATTGTAAGCTAAAACTCTTACATTCTAGTAATATTCAATCATTTACCTTAATTTTGCAACAAACGAGAAGTCTCTAGCACAATATTTCGATTTATGGTGAATTTTTGAAAAAACTTTTTCCTTACGTCCGCTCTAACTCTGCTAAAAAAAATAAAATCTCAGAAATTCTTTAGTCACTTGTTGTAATTTTTGCACCATTTTATATTAGCCATTGCATAAAGTTTTATACATGAAAATGTGCACAATTTCATGTAGAATACAACAAAAAATAACTCATGGTTGTAGCTTTTATCAGTTTTGAAATATTCTCATATAAATCATGATAAATAGAAAAAATTCGACCTTTGGTCAACTTTAACTCAACCAAAATGGTCGAAAACTGTAATTGTAAGCTAAAATTCTTACATTCTAGTAATATTCAATCATTTACCGTCATTTTGCAACAAACGGGAAGTCTCTAGCACAATATTTCGATTTATGGTGAATTTTTGAAAAAACTTTTTTACATCCGCGTTCACGATTCATGCATCATTTTGTGATAATATTTTCTCTGTGTTGCTTTGATCGTTTTACAATATTTATATACCAAAATCATCGCAATTTAGTGTACAATACAACGAAAAAAAAATGACTCATTAGCTTTGACCGTTTTCCTCACAGCGCGATTTGTATGCAATTACATATGAAATTTTTTTTTTCATGCTGTCATATATTCCAATATTTATATATGATAATGATATTTTTTTCCATTTCTGATGGTTGCATACTAAACTTCAGGCAATGAGAAAAAAACCAAAAATGAACTCTTAATCCTAAAAACTAAGTGTGCTGTGATCTTTTGAAAAAAACTTTCTTTCTGCTTCGGTGCTAACTCTCAAACCCCGCCGGCATACGGCAGACACTTTTGTAAATAGAGGCTCGGCATTTAAGGGTTAATCCATGCTATTGCTAGTCTCTTTTTTTGGACTGCACTAATCCATGCTATTGCTATTCTCCTTTTTTGGACTGCACTCTCAATACCAGCTTCCCAGTCTAGTATGTCCCCATGGTAACAAAAATTTTCTAACTTCTCTAATCACCCTGGAACCCAAGGGTCTACACCAATGGACTTCCAGGCTTTCCAAGACTCCTGATGACTTAATCTGTGGCCACTCATGGAGGGAGGCTTATAAGCAGATTTACCTTTGCCTCCTGAATGAATGAATGTTAGGGCAATTGAGATGTGAAAGGCTGTAAAGCAGAGCAATGCAAGTGCTAACAAAAGGCAAGCCCTTTGATGAATAAACAAAGGCAGCTGTCAGTGTAGTGCCATCACTGACTGGAAGGCAAGCGCCAGCGAAAGGGAGGCTTGTGTCAAGAAGCAGTACAGGCAGACAATAATGATAAGGAGGCAGTGTCCCTCAAGTTAACAAAGTTGACTCCAGCCATAGTGTTGGTTACTTTGTCTTCCAGTGCCTGAATAAATTCCTCCAAGAAAAGGCTGAAAGTCATTCTGCATGAGGTTGCATGAGGCTGTCTTCTTTCTTAATCAAGATGCTGACAAGTGAGCAAAGTATATGGCACATGTTCACCAAGATGACTAAGGTAATACAGTAAACCCCCCGTATTCGCGGTCTCACTATTCGTGGACTCATGTATTTGCGGATTTCTCTGTGGAGCATTACCTTTCCTCTTGGGGGGAACAGGTTGGAGAAAGGGACCTTGCGGTTCCTTCCGTGGAGGCGAAGAAGCAGAGGGCTGGACTTTACCCCGAGCGCCCGCCGAAGCCCAGAACACTTCTGGGCTGGGGTGCTAGCCTGGTTCACTGACCAGGCCGCAGGACGAGAGGGCTGCGCAACACCTTTTGTCGCTGCCTGATGGACAAGACAGTCGCGTTCATCGGCCTTTCTCTTGTCCACCGCAGCATCCACCTCTCCCCTGGGGAAGAGGGAGGTGGAGTCTAGAATGGGTCCACTGCGCAGAGACACTACAGCTTCGGTGCCCACTGATCTGACGATCCGGGATAACACTGCATCTCTTCTCTTCAGTACCAGGTTCACCCAGAGATTTGCCGTCAGGTGGGTTATAAAGGAGATAGCCTTACCCCCAGACTGGCAAAGACACCTGAAGGTCGGGTCCCCACTCTGAGTAGACGAAGACGCAATTCTCGAAAATGCAAAGGCCCAGTTGTCGAGCCAAGAGATCACCTGGAGGGCAGACAGAGCCTTACCCTCCAAAGCGCTCATCTCAGCTAGCGAGAAAAGCACCTGCTCTCCCATTAGCTGAGCCAAGGTGGCACCAGGCACTAAACGAGTCAGCCCTGGTTCCACGACCTTTTGCTGCAGTACACCTTCCGATGGAACGTAGTACTTCTTCTGTCTCGGGAAAGGGGGAGGTAACAGCTTGGTGGACTGAGTCGAGCGAAGCGAAGACAACGGTCCGGAGACCAAGTCGTGCACCTGGCTGAGAACACTATCTGCTAAGGGAGACTGCAGTAGACCAAGAGAGGGTTTGGGCTCCCTCTTGGAAGCGTAGAACTCCTCCAGTCTGGACGACCGTTCTTCCAAAGGGGCTGGAAGCGGTTCCTCCAGACCGTTGTGCTGACGAATCAGCGCAACATCCTCTGCAAAAGCCCTCTGCATTTCCGGAGCATCCGGATCTCTCGGAAGAAGACCCTCCGAGAGACAGTCATCTGGAAAGGCCCCACCCGCAGGAGAGCCCGAGACAGACCCCGACTCTCTGCCTCGCACGACAGAAGCGTACGACCTCTTGCTCGCTAGGAGCAAGGGAGTGCCAGACACTCCTGAAGCCAATTGCCCAAGGGCCTCAGCCCCAGCAATCCTACAACCCCCCGTTTCCTCCCGGAGAATCGAGAGGAAATTGAGGGGGTGGGAGAGACAGAGCGAACACTATCGTCGCGTCCACTGGTATAGCCAGTGGAGGCGACGGACCCCTCACGGTCTCCGACCCACAGTGGAGGGTCGTGAGAGGTCCGAGACGGACTTACTTGTCTGGGCGAGCGACCGTCACGACGATCAGGGAACAGTCTCCTCACAGCCGATCCATGCTCTGACACTGGATGGGCCTCGATGCTGTGGCGTGCAGGAGACCAATACAGGAGCGCGGACTGCTGATTGGAGGCCGCCGTCCCTATCATCCGGGCGTGTTCCCGCCTTCTTCGATGTCGAAACAGACGAAGAAGGTTGCGGGGATCCTTTCATTGTTTTCCCCGACGCCTTCAGGGACGAGACATCCTTGGGCACCCTCCCCGCCACACCTTTGTCCGATTTGGGCAAGAGCAACGGTTTGGGTGGAGGAGAAGCCTGAAGGTTCTTCCCCTTCTCCTGTTCTGTGCTCGAACTCGCAACGAGAGTCGAGACCGTGTGGTTTCCCGTAGGAGACCGTGCTTTCGGTGACACACACTTGGGAGGTGCCGAAATGGAACCAGTCCAGGAGGATGAAACTCCCGAACCGTCCGAGGAGGGAACCGAGGTGCCCTTCTCAGCGAGAGAACCAGCAGCCTGTCCCCGAGGGGGAGTGTGCTCCCTTAGCAGAGCAAGTCTTCTTATGGGGGGGAGGGAACAAACACACAGTGAACAGATTGAAGCTTTAGCATCCAGGAAAGTCCGAGCAGAGAGCAGCTGAAGCTTTAGCATCTAGGAAAGTCCAAGCAGAGAGCAGAAAAACACGTCCGCTTCAGACGAGGCCAGAAAGAAAAGTGAATGCATGAAGCTGGGCGGTTGATACAGTGGGCTTCCCACTGTTACCAACCACATGCCCAGCTGGTAGTAATACCAACTCATGCCTTGTAAGTCTTTAGCGGCCAGTTCAGCTACGCCGAAAGTATTCCCCATATGTAAAGGACCAAGGGTTTGTATTTGTGTAGGAACAATCACATTTTTATAAAAAAATAGTTTTACATATAATTAACCAGTAATTACATGATCTGAGCCCTCCCTCCTCCCCTCTGATGGACATTTGGCATAAAACAGAATGAGGTGGTTAGCTACGTCGTTCCTAGTATTGCTATTAGGGGGCGGTACTGTGCACCTACACTGAGCAATTGAAGCATTACCCTCAAAATTTGAATTTAGGCTGCCGTACATGGAAAACTAACAGCAATGTAATTACTGGGTAAGTATATATAATACTTTAATACTTTATTTTATTATAAAAATGTCATTTTCATTAAACTGATATAGGTCATGGTTTCCTTTCACCAGCCATGGTATTGTGATTCAGATTGTCAGAAGACATCCTGCTAAATCTATCTCCATAAGTTCTATTTCAATGAGAAACTTTCATCATGGGTTCTGTACCTGTGCCATCAAAGATTGCATGTGTGACTCAGGACTCATCACTTCATCAGTATTCTGCTGAGGTACTGCAGTGTCAAACTGATCACTGCCAGTTCTTCCATTCCCTCACTAAAATTATGGAGTAAACTTCCTGGCAGGTTATGGATACTGACACTTGCAATACTTTTTTTGTGACAAGCTCCATGACCAAAACATCCTGAGCTATAAAATTTTCAACTGCATATGTATGAGCAGTATTTAAGGTTATATATATATATATTTATGTATTACTTGTATTTCATTGTATTCCATTGCCTGCACTCCTTGTTGTTTAGTTCTCCTTTGTTGTTCTTTTACACTCTTGAATGACAGTGTGTGTAAACCGTCTTAGGAACTTATGATCAATCTTTATTTACTCCTAAGAGCACATACAAATGAAAAATAAAATGATGCACTAACCTCAACACCATCAATACCAAAATTTGGAGTATTTTTCAGATGGTCTAAAAGACGTCCAGGGGTCGCAATAACAATATCTGGCATAGTCTTAAGCCTAGCAACTTGAGTGCGAAGATCTAAGCCGCCAACTGACAGAGCTGTGTCTATGTTGGTATACTTTGACAAATCCTTTGTCACCTGAAAAACCTAGACAAAATGTCAATTAAAATACAAAGAAAAAATTATCCAAATTGACAAAAGTACATGAGAAATACTCATACAAGAATACTCACTCTAATCTGATTTAAGTTTGGTTATCCTGTCTCGACTGACTACATGAAACTAGGGCAAAATGCTGAATTTGTAGCTTCTATGCAGTGACTTTAGTTACTAGGAATGAAATTGTGACATTATGATACTTACTTGTACACACAACTCTCTTGTTGGTAAAAGGACCAATACTCTAGTCACTGCATCATCAGGTGGTCTGTAAATAAGTCGCTCCAGAATTGGAAGCATGAAAGCAGCTGTTTTTCCGGTACCTGTGGCAGCACAACCACAAATATCCCTTCCTTGAAGGGCAACAGGAATTGTAGCAGCTTGGATAGGAGTTGGAGTTTCATATCCCAAACTATCTATAGCCTGATAAAGATAAAATAAAATAAGTTTCCAGTCTTGCTTTCCCAATGTCAATACAGTATTGAGATCTGTATAACATTCATTGAAAGGAAAAAATTATCCTCACAAAATAACACATATCAATATTCTTTACAAACCTTCAGCAATGACCGAGACAAATTCATTTCCAGAAATGTAATATCATAATTAACAGGAGGTGCATCTTCAAAGAACTTTGCATTCTCTTCATCTTGTTGAATTTGTTCCTTAGTTCTTTTATCTTTAATGGGCCGATCTTTTATCTTTTCTTTCCTCTTCAAATCTAATTCTCTGACTTTCAGCGCATCTGGAGAGAAAAACTGACCTTTAATAGTCATATTTGCATCAGTAGTACTAAGATGGACATAACACACAAAGAAACATCTTAATATAAAAAATTCTAACCTCATATGAAATACTTCACATTTTTTCAATATAATCCAAATTTGTATTTCTATTGCCCACCCATTCACTTTTTAAAAATGTTATGTTTGTGCATGGATGTATACAGGTATAAATTACAAAAAGACATCCCCTTCAGGATTAAAGAGAAAATGACAAATATGCACATAAAAGTAGTTTATATTCAAAACTTTTACTCATTTTACCAGACATTTGTTTAGCCATTTCTTCAGCAAAATCATTTAGTTAGTTAGAGTTGTTCCTCACTATTTTTAAGCACTTTCCTTTTGGCATGAGTGGATAGGTCATTTCACATCCTTGATTACCTTCACTGTTGCTGGCTGTATGGCTGTATCAATACTCAACAATTTACATAAAACTAAGTGAGTTACCATGTAAAACACCTAATTGTATTGCAATAAGTTATCCATCAGGCCATGTCTACTTCATTATGTACAAAACACAAATGTACAACAAGCACATTACGTGACCTCTATTAACATATGAATATTTAATATAATTATCACCAAGTCTGTTAAGAATATGATCCTAATTTCCTACCCACCCATATGAAGCCATAGATAAATGTCTGAAGGGACTTTTAGGTCAACTCGCCAATAAGGATGTGAAGTGTGGATGGTGAATGCAAATGAAAGAAAAAAAGGTTGAAACTGATGCGACGAGTAGCTTGCATAGTAAAGGATTGAACAACCTCAACTACATGGTATCCATGTATACATAAAAGGATGAGCAACAGAGGTACATGACTAAAATCACTTGTTACTTGGGGTTGCAATTTAAATATAACATAACAAGAGCTGAACCTCACTTCATGATGAAATATTGAAAACATGACATTTTTATAATAAAATAAAGTTTTATATATACTTACCAAGTAATTACATAACTGTAGTTTCCACTTTAACAGCAGGTTAGATTAAAAATTTCGCCGGTATTGCTTCAATATAGTTTGTGCAGGTGATCAGTCCATCCCACTAACGGAATATTGAAACGACCCAGCAAACAACCCTCATTCGTTTTATGCCTTATGTCCATCATAGGGGAGGAAGGAGGGCTCTGATTCTGTAATTACTTGGCAAGTATATATAAAACTTGATTTTATTATAAAAATGTAATTTTTATAAAAGTAACTTACCAAGTAATTACATAGCTGAATCCCACACTGACAGGAGGTGGGATACATGGACATACTATTCTACTCCAAAAACATTAAGTTATGTAACAAATTTGAAATAGAAAAGTTGCTACCATTGAATACAAAGCTTGTCATTCCTTATTAGTTAAGAGAGCCTGCAGTATAAAACTGCAACTGGTTGACACTCAACTTACCCTGTAGTGGCGTGGCGGTAGAGCCAAGGGTCGTCTCTACTTAAGTGGGGGCTTTGTAGCGAAGGAGTACTCTGATGGCTACCAAAGCATCAGTGGAAGCTATGCAGCTCAGGATTTATCCAATAGCTAGCAAAACTTTAATGGGTGCCCTTGCCCTGGGCGCAGTACCAACGTAAAAACAACCGGATACACTGTCACCTACACTGAAATAACACCACAACCCATCCATTGAGAGTAATGGGTGCTCCAGGTGCTTTATACCTCCTGGCTCCTAAAAAAACTCTATACCTCACCAGAAGGTGAAGAGAGAGTAGGAGAAAATCTTATGCTTCCTCCTGCCATACCATGCCAGTCACTATCCTGTGGTACTGCAGAATTTACATGCTACTTGGCTGGCACCAGTCTGGAGTTGGCGCCAGGCGAGCTGTGGAAGCTCGCGGATTGATATAAATATCGCTGGTGCCAGCTCTAAAGTTGGCGCCAGACTGTAGCTAGTGCCAGGCAAGCTGAGCACCAGGGGAGCCCGAAGCTCTTGGCGCTGCGGGTTCTATAGCTGGGGCAGACTTGTAGCTGGTGCCAGGTGAGCTGGCTGCCAAGCAAGCTAGCAGCTTGAGGCTCTGGAAGCTCTAAAGCTGGTGACAGACTGTAGCTGGCGCCCAAAGAGCTGGGTGCCAGCAGAGCTAGAAGCTCAGGTTTCACTTCTTATGATAGTGAGATGTGAAGGACGATTATACTTCCAGTAGGTCGATGCAGAATGGAAGTAATGGCCATGTGTGCTTGTGAGACATGAAGGACGATATACTTCCAGTAGGCTGATGCCAAATGGAAGTAAGGGGCATATGTACCTGAAAGCTGAAAGATAAAGAAGTAGAGGCTGCTCAGATAACCTTAGCTTTCACTAAAAGAAGGCAAAGTTGTTCTTCTGAATCTGAGTGTTTCAGAAATTCTCTTAAGAATGAAGGACAATGCGATCTTAGTCCAAGGAAGAGGGGTTCTTGACCAAACATCAAAGGACAAGAAAGTGCTCTACATTATCAAGTCCTGTTCAGGTAAATACCTAAAAAAAACTCCAAGTGGACAGAGAGTTTACTCTTTTCCCTCAGAGTTGGTGAGCGCTCCTGGGTGCTTGGAGCATGCGCTGGCGCCAGGTTGTAGTTGGTGTCAGGTGAGCTGAACACCAGGCAAGTTAGGAATTCGGGAGCTGGCCGGAGCTCCTGGAAGCCAAGGATGTCCATTAAGCTCTAAGGGAGAAATAACGGATCCAGGTCTCGGATGCATCCTCGTTCTTGGCTAAAATCAAAGGGAAAAAACAAAACGAGGATAACACATCTCTTGCTTCCTAGCTGGGTGTGAAAAAGGCTTGCAAGGTCTTTGAGAAGATGAAAGGCCCAGGTCTCTGTGCTTAACCAGAGATAAGCATAGATGGGTACCTCTGCAAGGAAGGCAAGAGAACATAGATCTTCTCAGAAACAAAGAGGTAATCTGCAGCCGGGTCAGAGGTGTCTAAAAAGAAGAGACGAAGAGTCTGAGACACCAGCTTTGGAAGATGACCACTAAGTCTGGGAGACGGAGGAAGAGGGTGCTTCTGAATCTTGTAACAGCCTCTGCAACATGTCTTGAAGACTCTTCGAAAGACAATCCTATGGACAGTCTGGCGCCTGTCTGGGCAAGAGCAGACCCACATGGTAGTATCTCTGAAGCTAGGTTGTCTGAGAAGACACAGTTTTGGGGAAAGATCTTGAAGAGTCCACCAGTAACTGGATATTGAGCCTGAGACTGTTCAGCGCTTCCTCGACCATGTAGAAGGTTCCTTGGAGAGGCAAACAGGTCCAAGGTTGGCTTGCTTCACACAATAAAGGGATTCTGACAACTGAGGGGATCGAAAGGCCATGATAGGAAGGACAAGCTTCTGATGGCCCAGTACTTCCTTCAATGCTTAGTCCCTGAATAAATCAAATGACTAGAAGTCTTCATTGATCTGTCAACAGAGCTGGATCCAGCTTCCCTGCTCAAGTAGATGTGTTAGGACTGAGGTCTAATCCAACCACACTACCAAAGGGCTGGGGTCGAGCAGTACTAGGGCCATAAGGGAAACACTTTAGCTCTCCAAAGTATAAGTGAGGTTCCGCTCTTCTTGGGGACAGAGTCCTGGACATCTTCCCGGTTCTTCAAATGGGCTCCTTTGACCTAGATCCAAGGTGCTGAGAAGAAGACTAGAACTAAGTTCAGCAGAAGAAGGAATTCCCTTGCACTGGAAATCCAACAAAAGAAACCTGGGCTAAGAAACAACATGGAGGTGTCCGACTGTGTTTCCCTGTCCCGGTGAAGGTTACTGTTAAGAGCCTCTGAGCCCCTTTTCTTCAAAGATAACGAAGTCAGTCGACATGTAAAGACTGAAGTAATGCCCAGACAAAAGGGGAAGTCAAATGCAGGAAAAGCTAGTAATCGGGAGGTCGAAGCAAAGGCTCCCGACTGGGAAGCCCTGTCCCGAAAAGCGGAACTAAAAAACTCTGGGGTTCGGACAGGGATCTAGAAGACTGCTCCCTGCATATCCAAGCTCCTATACTGTACAACTCCCTGGAGAATGGGTGAAAGAACTATCTGGATCGTCTCCCTCTTGACCTTCATCTGCTGTCTAAGAGAGAGAAATGAAGAACTGTGGTCATGCAGCCCATCGTCAGGAGCAGTTATCCTCCTAAACTAGTGTCGGAACAACATCGTTTGGGAACGATAGCCTGTTGCAACTGTGTGAATCTCACAGTAGAGGAGAGCACCAGAGATCTTCTAGAGAATACAAAACAAGAGCAGAAAAAACTCTTCCAAGTCCGTACATGACAGGGCACGGAAACAACCCAAGGCGCCGAGCCTCTGGTGCCGGGGTCGCTCTGACACTGGACACTCAGACACTACACTTTCGGTGGACGGTGTAACAGGTCCAACAAATTACTAAGTTGGTGCTGAATGGTCTCCAACAAAGCAAAGGAGTGGATTAAGTTGGTGCTGAATGGTCTCCAATGAAGCAAAGGAATGGACGAAACTGATGTAGAAAAGTGAAGAGGAAGTGTCTATAGTCCCGAATGTGGTGTCAGATAACTGATTGCTGGCTTGAAACGGACAGGAGGACAAGTGGACATAGGACACAGGTGGACACGCAAATGTGAGCTTGGACACTGGGCACTCAGACACATGGATGCTCGGAACTGGACTCTCGGAAGTTGGGAGCATGGAACTTGGACACTCGGAACTCAGGAGCTCACAACTCGGGAGCTTGGAACTTGGGGGCTCAGAACTCGGAACCTGGGAGCTTGGAACTTGGGAACTAGGAATTTGGGCGTGGAATCTTGGAACTCGGGAGTTCGGAACTAGGTAGCTTGGAACTTGGGCGCTCAGAACTTGGACACTCTGAACTTGGGCGCTCGAAGCTTGGGTGCTCTCTGACTCTGTCCAGAGTCGGAGAGCAATGATGACAACCACTGATGTACCAAAACTGGGAAATTTATCTTTACAATGGCTGAGATAAATCTGAAAAAATGCCATTGGCATCACTAGTCTACACTTTGATCCATAACTAACCCCAAAACTGGGAAATTTATCTTTACAATGGCTGAGATAAATCTGAAAAAATGTCACTGGCATGACTAGTCTACACTTTGATCCATAACTAACCACACTGGGATCCCGAAAGTGTCAATGGAGCCTCTTGTCCAAACTGGAATCCTAATCTTTTTCACACTGGGATCCATAAGCTGAAAAAGACGTCATCGGCGCCACTATGGCCAAGGTAAGCACATCTTCATGGACACCTTTTCAATGGCTGTCCGTCAAGACCTGCGGACAACAGGCTCGACTGAGGGGTAACTATCCGAGCAAAACTCTTTCGGACTCACATGGACCGACAGTATGCCTCCTCACAGGTTTGCAGGAGAGTTTGACAGGGACTGGGTTTATGAAATTTGATAGGGCCAGATAGTTACCTCCTCCACTACACATCCAACAAGATGCCTTTCCAGTGGCTGTCTGCTGATACCTGGGACTGCAACAGGCTCGACTGAAGGAGCAACAACCCGTGTGAGACCCCCTGACCTCCCTTGGACTTACAGTTTGCCTCCTACCAGGTTTGCAGGGGAGTTTGGCAGGGACCTAATGCCTAGGAGCATCAGGGGACGAGTAGTCACCTCCTCCACTGCACTACACTTCACTATAACAAGGTTAACATCTGTTAACCAAGATTGGCAAAGGTATAGAAAGGGAAGCAAGGGAGCCAGGTGTGGGAGCATGTGATAAGATGGCTAGTAGGAGAGAATTGGCGCAGAGCGCATGAGAGAGGGTGCTGGGGCGAAGCTGGCGCCGAGATCAGTGCCAGCAAGGTTTGTAGCGTGTGCTGGTTCTCAGCTGACAAGAACGTCAACTTGTAGCTGCCAACAAAAACCCCCAATTCTCCCCTTACTACTTTCTGCCTAATACTTGAGTTCTGCAAAGGAAGGTGTGACGGTTATGTCAAAAATTTATTTACCGGAGGCTTCCAGGTCCAGTAAATAAATCATAATTGCAAAAGTTACAGGCTTAATGAAATGGCAAAATACCCAAGAACTACTTTCAAGGCAATTGGTGGCTTGCGCGAAGCATATGGCTGATAAACAAATCATAAATTGCCAAAATTATGGCCTAATGAAAGATAGTAATGCAATATCGTAACATCTGAAAATTACTTCAAAGGAAAAACATTACCGGTGTCTCGCCAGTACCCTGTGGTCGGTAAACAGTTCATGAATTGCAAAAGCTAATGCCTAATGAAAAGGTGTCACACGCTGATTACTTTATAATGGGATGCCATAACATCCGAGAATTACTTTTAAAGCAAAACTATTGTCTACAGCTCGCTAGTATATTGAGGCCATGAAACAATTCATAAATTGCAAAGGCTAGGGCCTGATGAAAAGCCTAACATACACCAGTTATTTTATAATAGTGTCCAGACCAATTACTTTATAATGGTGTGTCGTAATACTAGAGAATTACTTTTAAAAACAAAACTATTATCGGTGGCTTGCTAGTAGTTTATAGCCGGAAAACAATTCGTAAATTGCCAAAGTTCTGGCCTAATGAAAATGTATAACATATAATTTATAATGGAATGTCATAACATTCGAGAACACTTTTAATGCAAAACTATTATCGACGCCACCAGAAGCCTAACCGGTAAACAAACCATCAATGCAAATGGTGTCATTTACAAGCAGCTTGATGATGCTGAATCAACGTAAAGCAAAATAAGAAAAAACTCATCCTGAAAGATTTCAGCTTGAAGGCTACAATATATGCATTCTGATGGCTGATTTAAAGGATCCTCCATCAGAATCTGGTAAAATAACCAGAAAATAATGAAAAAAGCTACCGCCAGACCAGGTGTTGTCACCACGTACGGCAGGAAACAGATGAGAATTGTTTGCTGGGTCGTTCCTATATTCTGTTAGTGGGATGGGCTGATCACCTACACAAACTATATTGAAGAGCTACCAGCAAAATTTTGAATCTAAGCTGCCGTTAAAGTGGAAACTATAGCTATGTAATTACTTGGTAAGTTACTTATATAAAAATACCTTTTTTGGCTGGATCTGGCACAAATATCTCATCTGTATTTTCTAGGTTCTCCGGAGACTCTGACTCTGCCCCCTTGGAATCACTGTCAACCTGAAAATTCATGAAGACAAATATTATAAAACATACACAGGTACTACAGTGAAGGGAGCTGGCATAATTCTCAAGACCAAATACAAATACCTGAACAAGGTATTTTTCAAATACATAAATACGTTAATTAGCATCTAATTACGGAGCATAAGTTATGGTTTCCCTCTAATATACATAACAATATGTCTTTGGAGTCATATGTTTTGCCAATTTGCCCTTCCTTGTAAGGAAGGACACAACTTTACTCTATTTAATTGGTCCCACCCCCCATAACTTTTAAATTTGTCAATAAATTCAGTTGTCATTCATTCCCATTTTAATAATGAATGAAGCTTTCTCACATTTAAGTCTTACATATATAAATCATGATTTTGGAAACAACTGATTTATAGAAGGCTGTAACCTTGACATTTAGACACTGGACTATGTTTGTAGGCAGGGTCTATGACTGGAAATTAATGAACAGTGAAATGTCTACATATGGTGGAAATATCTTTTACCCTCAGAACAAATTAAATATCTTTTCCCTTCAGGAACAAATCTACATTCCATTAAGCACTATACTACTGTACTTTTGTAACTATGGAAATTTATCTAATAAAGCATCCAACACCCTTTCTTTCACTTGCAACATCCACACTTCTTGTCCATAGAGAGGAGACAGTTCAACACTTCTTTCATGTATTCCCATCTAGGCTTCCATGGACACTTTAAGTTACCACCCAATCATTTGCAAACATTTTGCTACCTTTCTTGCTAAACCTACTCTGCAGACTCACATCCTCTTTCATGCACTTATCATCTAAAATCTTCACTTCCAAATACTGTACTTTGCAAATATCCTGCCTCCATTCTCTCATCTCCCATGCTTTTCTTTTTTCTAGGCTTCCTCATTGTGATGGCTAAAGTATAAACACATGCATGAACTTCTTTTCAAAGATCAGTTTGATCTCCATTTAACCAGCCCACTTCTATCACATCCTCAGTCATTTCATCCTTGAATGTATAACTAATGCATTTTGTCTTGTCTCACCACCATTTATCCAAATTTACATTTCTCCACATTGCTACCAATAGATTTTGTACCATCTCATTTATAGCTTATTCACTGAGCACTATAAATATCTGTTTCTTCTTGCAAGAAACACTACTTATCCCCAAAAATTATTAAGGAAGTAAACACCTGACAAGAATGGTAAGACATGGCACTTTACAGTAGCATTATAACCTTTCTTAAACATGTGAGGATGAAAAACCACAACAACACTAAAAAGAATAAATGACCTCTGGTAAAGGGAAGTGACATAGTGTTCTCTCATCTAAAAATGGATATTGACATTGTATAATGAGTTTCAACCACATTTTCAAGGTGTAAACACTACAGTCACATGTCAGTAACTCCACAATTTTGTTTGAATAATAATAGTTCATGTCAGAATATCTGGCAGAAGATTGAAGAGCTTTCACAAGCATCAGTGACCCTCCACACATCAAAATACTGTAGCTTATTTCAACTAATAATGCAATGTTAGTACAGTATTAGTTTACATTGACTTAGGCTACTTTCCTTACTAGCAACATACAAAGCACACAGAATATTATACTTACTACTGAAATTTTCTTCCCGTTGCTGACACCAGTACAATACATGAAACAAGTTTCTTGTTTTGATTAAGTAACATGACCATTGTTAAATTTCAGTAACTTGAAATTCAGTCTACAACAAAAGCTAGCCCCAAACATAAGAGGTCTTTATCTTGAAGCTTTTAGAATGGAAAGTTTACCTTTTCTTTCTTGAGCTCCTCTTGACGGATTCTTGCAATCCTTGCAGAAACATCTCTTTCTCTGGGTGTTTTGATGTATTCCAGAACATCCTCCCATGAATCTCGGTGGTAGTCCTTTACAGTTTCTACAAAATCAAAATCTTGGAAGAAATCTTTCACTCCACCTATTTTTTGACGTTGCTTAATCTGACAGAAAGAAAATGCAGTAGTTGTTAAATTTTGAAAAAGAAGATAGAGTTACTCTAACCATCTACAATATCCAAAAGTAAAAGTAATTTAACAAAATTTGACTCATCTTTGATTAAATTTTCAAGACATCTCCTTACACCCATCTTACAGGCACCTGGATTCCTCCAAATCACTCAATCAAATATCTTTGATTATCTTGCACCACTGAATAACCATTAACCATTTAACAATTCTAATCAGTATGTACCAATATCACAGATTTATACATTTTTAATATATGTTACACATTGGCAACAAAGGCAGGCAGTGACTTACGAAGTGAAAACATAATGCTTTTCTATGGGTATGTGTGCACTTACATAAGAAGGGAGACAAAAATTTGGCCAATTCAATTGCATGTGTTAACACTTGCTCAAAATTGGTTTGAGAATTTGTGCAGAAAGTCTTCCCATGGTAAAAGAAAAACAAAGTTCAACACAAAAAGACAAAACTGCAGTGAACTGCAAAGATTATCAACTTGCTAGGGAATACTGTACAACAGTCTCGAATCGCTCGTAAGGGAATGAAAGGTTCTGTACCTTCAACATGAACTAAGGAACAAATGAAAAAAAAAAATCCACATTCCTATAAGCACTGCACAAGTAAGGGAGCCTGTGCTGCTCACCTACCCTCTTTACTGATGGTAATGCTAGCAAGAAAACAGCCATGGAAGCTCATTCTTTGTCTCTTTCTCCTTCTGGATTGTGAAAGTATGCTCTCTCTCTCTCTCTCTCTTTTCTATTCCATTACCACCTACTCATGTAGGCAGAAACTCTAAAGGAATTACACACTAGAGACAGTAACAGGAAAAAGTGTGGCCATGGGTCTAGTGGAGATATGGGAAGTGCAACTGAACAAGAGACCGCTAATACTATTCATCAATTGAGAGTCTCTTTCAACATCGAATGTAAAATTATAGCAATGTCTACAAGCTGTGCCTATACGCCTGCACAGAGTTATGATATTGTCTAACTAAATAAGTTATTATGAAAAACCAATCACCTCCAATGCAATTAACATTTCAGACACTAATTATGAGTAAACTTGGTCAATGAACCTATCCAATTCAATAAGCAAACCCTGAAGTAAGCAAAACTCACAAATGGCCAAATGCAAAATAAAAAGGAATACAGAATCTAACATGGTAAAATAATTTAATATCAACCAAGAAGAACAAAACAGGACTACCAAGGTAAAGAAATGCCACTTACTGTAGTTTACTTAAAAAGCTAAATAAGAAAATGACAAAATTTCAGAATAAGCCATCACAGGGAGCATGTAGGGGATAAAACTATGACCACACTGGCAGGGAGCATGTGAGAGGAAAAAGTTACATGATGAGTAGCAAACAGAGAAAAATCAAAGGGTTTGCACAGATGGCCAGCAAACTCGGAATTATGTTTCACGCTGATGGTGGCACTTTGAGGCCCAAATGTGCAGATGGCCAATGTGCATTATTTGCTTTACTGTGAAGCACATACAGAAACAAAGCTTAGGTGCATTCAGGCAACTGAAAATTGATGGGTTTGTGACAAAACAAATAGCAAATCTAAATATTGGCAGAAAAAAAAAGTGAGATGAACAGAAAAAAGTAAATATAATATATTAAAATTTTGCATCCATTAACAATACAAATAGTCTGTCTCACCTCATCTTCACTGTCAGAACCTGATCCAGAATAATTTTCAATCTCATCATCAGACTCAATTGTTCCAGGACCATATTCACCATCACATTTGCGCTGACTTCCCATTACTGTACCTGTTAAAAAAAATTATATTGTGAAGAAATGCGGCAGGTAATGTCAATAATGCTCAAGGAACAGGCCCCATTTCTGTGAAGCAATATAATGGGACACCTGAAAGTATCACAGTTTTTTAAAGTAAATTGTATTTTTCCTAACTATTCAAACCTGAGGTCCTTTACATTAGAAATTACTTTCAGCGGAGCTGGAAACAGCCATTGAGCTTTCGAACAAGGTGGTTAGGAGGCGGGAGTACCCCCTGCCTGATGTCTGGATATAGACATTCCAGTTGCCTTTTGGCCCAGGTGTCAGATTGAGGGGTGGCATGAGGTGGGCATGAAATGTAAAGGACCTCAGGTTTGTATAGTTAGGAAAAATACAATTTACTTTAAAAAACTGATTTGTTCCAACACGGTATACAGACCGCCAGTCCTTTACATTAGGAAGACTCACTCGTCAGAGGGAGGAATCTGAGTGAGTCTCTATAGACTGACTGGAGTTCACATCTTGTGTTCCCTTCCTAGTCGATAGAGCGAGGAAGGGAAAACTGCCTCTGACAAAATGATCGGGTTGTAAGAAACACGAGATCAATTGTCAGACTTCTAGATCCCTTTGCATGAAAGAGGAAATGTCAGTTCAAGCAAAGTAGGCTAGGAACAACTTTAAAGTCTGTGACATTAAGGCAAATACAAGCATTGAGTTTGTCTTATTGTCATGATCTCCTTCCTCCCTTGCAAGAAGAAGGAGTGGGGTTGCTTCTATGATCCTGAAAGGAAGTAGAACGGAAGCTCTAGTTAAGTGTTTACCTGCATCGACTGCCAGATCCAGCATGTAACGGCACATCCACTCCCTGCCCGTAGGAAGAGAGTCGAGATGAGGAGAAGGAAGAAAGACCAGTTACTCCACATTCATTCTCCCAATCACAACTGTACATCTTACATGAGACGCAACCTGTCCTGTTAGAGGAGCCGGGTAAGCTACACAACTTGTTGAGCAGCCACCACATGACCCAAGGAAAAAGTGTCCAAGGACTCGTGGGCAACATCCTGAAGGTAGAAGGAAGTGAAAGTGGTCTGTTGGGACCACACACCTGCCTTCACAACCTGTGGGACCGACAGGTTGTTCCGGAATGCGAGGGACGGACCAATGCTACAGACTTCATGAGGTCTCAGACAAAGCGTACCTGTGTCATCTTCTCTAGCAGCAGAATACGCTCTCCTTATCGTCTCATGAAGCCAGAAAGAGATCGTGTTCTTGGACACTTCTTTCTTGGTCGAGCCAGTACTAACAAAGAGTCGTCGACACTCAGGCCGGAGGTGGTAAGTCCTCTTCAGGTATCGCCACAGCACTCTAATAGAACATAGTAGCATCTTGTCTGGATCATTACCAACAAAGTCCTCTAGGGAAGGGATCATGAAAGACTCGAACTGAGTGTCAGGGACCGAAGGATTCTTTGTCTTCACTATAAAATCCGGAACGAAATCAAGCGTAACTGATCCCCATCCCCTCAAGTGTTTAACATCAAAGGAAAGTCTGTGAAGTTCATCAACTCTCTTTGCTGATGCCAGGGCAAGCAAGAAGAGGCATGAGGGTCAGATCCCTATCTGACGACTCTCATAAAGGCTGGTACGGCGCATGAGTCAGGCTCCTTAGAACGAGAGTCACATCCCACGCAGGGGGCCCTGAGACGATCCACAGTTGAGGCTGTGGTCCCTTCCCTGAGGTCACTGTGCTGACGAATCAGCGCAATAACCTGAGCTTACATCCTCTGTATCTTGGGGGTGTCCGTATCCCAGGGAAGAGGACCCTCAAGTCCTTCCAGAGTGTTGTCCTCCCGATCTACTCTCCCTGCAGGAGGGAGAACCTCGGCAGACCTCTGTGATCCTTCCTGCACCACGCGGGCATAAGACCTGGTCGAGTCGAGGACAGAGCCAGGTACATACGCCCCCGAGGTTGAACTCTGGGGAGAAAACTCGCCAGAGTTCTTCCTGTCCGACTTGTGCCCCTTGGAGGGAGCCCAGGAGGTAGAGGGGACAGGCAAGGAAGATCGGGCACTCCCACTGGCCTTGCTGGCAGAACCAACAGGGGCAGCGGGCAGGGAGCGGTCACCAACCCACGGTGGTAACAGCAGCCCGGGTCGAGGAGAGTGGAGCGGCTCACGAGAGTCGAGCCGCGCGCTTGCCTCCCCCGAGCCAGGCTGGCAGCGCGGACACGGCCGGGGACTGGGAGGAGTCGAGCACACGGCTGGCTGGCACAAGCTTGCGCTGTCCTCTAGACACACCCCAGTCTTCTTCGAGGCCGTAGCCTCTCGGGAAGACTGAGCAGGGGACCTCTTCTCTGCTTCTCCAGGCGTTCGGACCCGAGGGACCGAAGCACTTTCCCGGGAACCTGGCTTGGCACTCATGTAAGTACCAGCAGGAAGAGTCAGGGCATCTGCATGCCTGGACTCTTTCTCTTGCCCCACGCCAGGGTCTGTACGGCGAGAAGTCTCTCCCATATCAGCCTGGGGTACCCGGGTCTCCTTGGAAACCTGGGTACTTGGAGCGAGTCGCGCACGAGTGTCCGACGTGGACCCGCTGGCCTTAGAAGCAGGTTTCTTCGGCACAGCAGGGGGAGTGCGGTCCGTGGTCTGCACGCCCATGGCTCCCATTGCGACTGACCCGGGGGCCAGAGCAGCGGTTCCCTGATCCGTGGATCAGGAAGAGCCAGCGAGAGATCCCACTGCCTTCCCTGTGGAAGGAGGCAGTCCATTAGAGGTCTCGGTGCGAGACTTCTTGGGGGGGAGAGGCAGGCTTCTTCATCTTTGGCTGGGAAGCCTCAGAAGGAGAAGAGGAACAAGAGGTAGCAGACGAAGACGAAGGTGACGATGACAACACCTTTCTCGATCTCTTCTTTGACTTCTTCTTCACCATCTTCCTCAGGATTGAAGTCAGGTCCCCAAACCATGCAGGAGCAGCCGGGGGGGCCACAGCAGCAGGCGCAACCCGGGTAGTGTAGGCGATGCTCGGGCCAGCAGTTACCGGGGCAGGAACATCAGCGCGGCAGCCACGGAACATGCAGAGGGGAGCCAGGAATGAAGGCACGGGTGGCGCGCGGGCAGCCAGGCCGGGCCGAGCCAGGGTCGAAGGCATGGGGGGCGAGTCAGTAGTCAAGCCGGGGCGAGCGACAGGGAAGCAAGGAGCCGTAACCATAGTCATATGTGGGCCAGGGTCAGCAACAGGGGCAGGAACAGTCATATACAGCACCGTCAATGTCACCATGTAGGAAGGCCCAGGTCGTGAGAGCAGGGTCAGGAACCCAGGAGGCAGCGGTACGGAATGGTGAGAGGCAGGGGTAACCGAAACCTGGGTGTCCAGGTGTGAAGCCACCGACATGGGCTTGGTGAAAGCAGACATGGTGACAGATGTGGTGGTGGTAGTGGTAGCCGAATGCGTTGTTACTGGAGCGCCAGACAGATGAGATACCAGGCCCTCCAGTGACAGAACGCCAGGTAGACCCAGGCGTAACCAGGCCAAGGATAGGTCTGATACCTGGTTAGTATCCACCCCGAAACCTGAGGAAACAGTTGGATTAAACTGGGAAGTCTCTGCTCGCTCTGGGGGAAAAAATTCCCCCAGCTCGAGAAGAGACCCCCGAGAGGATGTCCTGATCAACCGGCCCCCCACGTCCTTCCACACCTGATGAAACGAATGAGGAAGGGGAGGGGGAGTTCTCACCCGAGGGAGAGGGAGCAAGCAGGGGAAGTTCAGAGGGAGGAAGAAACGAACCTGACACATTAGCCACCACTGGAGTCATCGGGGGTGTGTTACCCTCGGATGATTCCTTGGCCGGCTTCCGACGGTATCGTTTCCTCCCCTCAAACCTCTTCCATTGCTTGGGAAACCAGGAACAACACTTGCTACAAGGAGCGTTGCACAAACACACACGTCCCCTGCAAGTTGGGCAAAGGGCGTGTGGGTCTGTGTCGACGCTAGAACGAAAGGTATTACATTTTTTGCCTCCCACCCCAGGACACACATGCTGGGGATAGGAGGGTTTAGAAGGTTTGTCAGCATTCATACTCAAAAAAAGGAATTTTCCCACCAAAAGGTTGAAAAAGGGCAGTCAGGCAGACAGCGAAGAACAACGTCCACATTCCATGACAGCCGAAAGCAAATTGGAATGTTTACATCTGGGCAGGTGGTACTCCCACCTCCTGGACGTTAGTTAACTACCTAACCACCTCGTTTGAAGTTCAACGGCTGTTTTCCAGCCTAACCTGAAAGTAATCTTACTGTTAAGGACTGAGGGTTTGTATATTGTGTCGGAACAACTGGAATGTTTAAATCCAGGCAGGCAGGTATTCCTGCCTACCTGGCGGTAGTTACTGCCTAACCACCTTGCTCAAGAGTTTAACAGCCGTTTCCAGCCTACGCTGAAAGTAATTCCTAATGTAAAGGACCGATGGTTTGTATATTGTGTCAGGACAACCCTGGTTTCCCAACTTGGTCCCCCTTACTGTTTTAAGGTTTCCTTGAATTTTTTATTTTAACAGTGCTGTGTCATCTCAAAAATGTGATAAATAGCAAAAATTTTCATTCCTGATATCAAAACCATAGGCTATTTATGCCGTTTTCGTTATGTTTCTTACTTGCTTTCTTTTGGTGGGAAGGCTGCCGTCCCAAGGTCATTCAGTGGCCCCTTAACCTGTAATTAACCTCAAAAGCTATATGCTATCGCATATGTGCAGTGTTATATGGGAGCTTTTGGTAAAAAGTGGTTTCCTTCACCGGGGAGTTTGGGGGGCAAAGCTCCCCAGCTAAGTAACACAGCCTGCTTGGTTAGGTTAGGTTAGGGTACGTTAGGTTAGTACAGTTCCTTTTATAATAAGTTTGGGTAAAAACAGGCGCGGAGCTCCGCAGCGGCGACTGCCTTCTAACTTAATTTTTCTACATTTTTTTGGATGCTAATTATGAATTTACCTTTAATTTTTGGCGCTCGAGTGTTATTAACCTGTAATTAACCCTTGAAGTCCATCCAACAAGGGGTTTCCATACGCGTTCTTCACAAGGCAGAGCACGGGTACATCTGTTTCAAACTGTTCATATCCCGTCCGGCAAGTGCAATAACTTGTTAACGTATGGGTACCCAACCCCTCCCCACCCCCGGGCCAGTACTAAACACGGTGAAGGGACATTCCACTTGGCCGACAACAAACAGATGCACCGCCAGTATCAGAACCCCTAAAAGTGTAGAAAAAACCAGTTGAAAAGGTAAAAACAGGCGCGGAACTAATATATAGAATTACCATAAAAAGAACTGTACTAACATAACGTATCCTAAACTAACCTAACCTAGCAGGCCGTGTTACTTGGCCAGGGAGCTCCGCCCCCAAAACCCATCTACCATAGGTTTCCTTAGCCGCTCCCTATGACTTGCGCGTGCGCGAAACCATTCCATAACAACATAGCGGTCAGGTTTTTCTCCCACCGTTTTCCCCCAGCCAAAATCCCTCGTTCCCAAAGGGTCCCCAACCATATTGGGTAGATACGAGGTTATTAATAATAATTGCCCGACAGTAAACACTACCACCTCTATCCGCAACAATAAAAGTGTAGGAAAAATCATTTTCCAAGGTAATAGGATAGTCCTTACGGATCTTTTGCTTAGATTTACCAATATTTGCTCTAAACCTTACCTCAGCTTTCGACTGTCTAGATTAACGCGACTTTATTTGTCAGTGATTTTTCACGACCAAGTAAACTGAGCAAATATCAATCACAACCATGTGTTCTCATCAGTTCAAGCTAGGTGATTTTATTTCCTTGCAACGGCACCTCCTGAGCGCCTTCGTCCGTCGATTACCGAGCTCTCTTAGTTTCGTTTCTCACCTTTTCCGCTCTCGCTACCAAATGTTGTTCTTTTTTCTTTTTCGTAAGTAAATAAAAAAACTTTCCTAACATATTCTTTTTCCTTTCATTCATGTGGAAGCTATAGTTTAACTGTCTTGATCCTTTGTGCACATCATTATTAGACACTAATTGAGCAGAATAAGGAATAATAATCTCAAGAAATTATAAGCACTGTGTAAAAAGGCTTAGAAAATATAAGTGAATGGAAAATAAACCCTGAATTTGCGTAGGAAGTTTAAAATAGCATGAGAGACTAAACTTGGTGTGGTAACACACACACACACACACACACACACACACACACAGGAATGTAATGTTTATATCAGGAAGAGGTAAAGGAAAATTTGGAGCCTATCTAATTTTATTGTCCAACATACAATGATATTAGGACCAGGTATATTATCCTGTAGCAGCCATATCAGAAAGATAAAGAGGAACTATTAGCTAATACAGAATATTACATATTTTTAGATTAAATCTGAAATGATACGACCAGTGTGGAAATAATAAAAAAGAAAATCCATGCAATACATATAAAGTTGATTAACTCGAAAATTAACACTTGGTTGAATAATTATGAGGTAAATCCATCCAGCAAGGATAATAGAATACTTAAATAATTAACCACACATACAAAATATTAGAGTGAACATCAGTCATCATATAAAAGACCTATGTAAAAAAAATATTCAAAATATGAAGGTTTTGTGTGAATTTCAACCACAGAAACCTTATTTCTCATGTGAAGCATCTCTTCCCTTTTTTACTTACAGCAAAATAATCTAGGCAAAACAGAATCTAAATCCAGAGTCTGATAACCACATCTTTAAGTCAGCCACCTCATAATCATATATCTTGTAGAGATGTAGAACGTGTCTGCAAATCAACGTCCACAAGAATTATTAGCAGTCTGTAAAATGCCGTCTCTATTCCTAATGGCTTTATATGGCATACTGCCATGGGTTGTGTAGTTCTTATCAAGCTAACTCGTTTCGTTCAACCCTGTAGAGGGATAGGTACGTCAGTGCACCTCACGCAGTGTACTGCAGGCATTACTTACGGTTCTTTGCAGCGTCCCTTCGCCCCCTAGCTGCAACCCCTTCCATTCCTTTTACTGTACCTCCGTTCATATTTTTTTCCATCTTACTTTCCACACTCTCCTAACCGAGTTGTTTCAGCATGATTTTCAGCATTGATTGACCTCATAGGTCCCAGCGCTTTGGTCTTTGGCCGAAAATTTATATTCCAGTTCTTATTCAGACCGGATATATCTTGTGTACACTTTCCAATTCTGCATCAGCCTTCAGTCAATTCAGGGAATCCATGCTAAGTACACCGGTTATTTAAAAGGATATTGTGCATCACTTAGAAAAGACGGATATATTTGTCATCACGAGGCAATCTGACAAAGACAAATCAGTCAGTAGTTGGGGAGCTTTATAATGCACAAGGAACGACTTTCTGTTTACCTCGGATGAAAGAACAAGACTGTATTGCTTCTTTCTTTTCTATCCAAGTAAAAATGACATCATCGAAAAATATTAAACGGTTGAATTATTTTAATTCAAATAACAGCATATTTCCTCATTCAAAGTTAAATTCAAATAAATCGCTGAGACAGTCTTCACTCAAAACTTCCACCTATCTTATGATTATGTAAATTAACCGTTTCTCCGTAGGGGGTATTGCTGTCAGTGTCCCTCACGCGGTAAAATGTAGGCATTACTTTAGGTTCTTTGCAGCGTCCCTCCGGACCCTAGCTGCAACTGCTTCCATTCCTTTTACTGTACCTCCGTTCTTATTCTCTTTCTTCCATCGTACTGTCCACCTTCTCCTAACAATTGTTTCAACATTATTTTCAGTGGTGAATAACTTCACAGGTCCCAGCGCTTGGCCTTGGGTCTAAATTTTGTATTCCAATTGATATATAAATGAACCGTTATGTATTGGTCTTATGTGGGAACATCTTGACTCCAGACATAGCTAAGAGTAATTTATAAGTCAAGGGAACTTATCAGCAAAGTGATTTTGTTGCGTCCCAGATATTTCTACGTCTTGCCTTTCTTAAGCTACTGTCTTGTAAAGCAATGCACATATGACTTCCTTGTGATTCCCAGTTTGTTTTATGCTTTAGTTGTTTTATATACCATAGTGTAAATGGACCATCTGTTGTACTGATCATATGATTGTGCTCCATAGGCTGAAATGGTGAATTTAGGTGTTGGGGGTCAGTCGACTGTAATGCTTATTGCCCGTCAGTGAAGCTTGTCCCATTTTCCCACTTTCTCGTTCATTTTCACATTACTGTGAATTTTTCTTAGATCGTACGACGTTTTTTTTAAATATATTTTGATGTCCTGCTATCCTTATTATCTTAGTTTTCCTGTTAACACTTTATCCTGGGTTACATGTTGTGATATACTGTTCACGCATGAAACTTTCACTGGCTTTGTGGAAATACCCGAGTTGAAAGTTTTGTTCATTGATCGTGTGCGTGGTTTTGGTCTCTCTCTCTCTTATATATATATATATATATATATACATATACAGTATATATATAAATATATACACATATATGTGTGTATGTATATACACACACACTAGCTGACCAACCCAGTGCTGCCTGAGAAAACTCTGAATGACAACTGATAAAATCTCTCTCTCTCTCTCTCTCTCTCTCTCTCTCTCTCTCTTTCCTGTTAAGATAGTTGCTTCAGTTACATTGCCCACCAATTTTGACATTTTATATTTCACCCCTTCTCACCTCCCATCCCTATCGGGGTTGAACTTGGACTAAAGGGCATCGGGACTGTCACTATTCATCTGTCACCTCGAAAACTATGTATTAGACACTAATAAATGATGTTTTCGGTTGTTTTTACATGCCACGCCCTTCCCACCCCAACCTGCTATGGTGCCAGTGATGTCTTACCCCCACAGTATTCTTTTCCAGGTAGTAAGTCATATGTATACCAAAATGAGGTATGATAAACCTGTAGAGTTTATTTAGTTTCTAAGTCTGCAGGCAGAACCAGCCCCGTTTCAAGGAAGCCCTTCTCATTCCCACCCCCTTTGGTGCTAGTGATGTATTACCCCCACAATATTCTTTTTTAGATAGTAAGTCATATGTATACCAAGTTTGGTTGAAATTGCTCAATGCATTTCAGAGTTATCCTGGAACATACACACACACACACACATATATATATATATATATATATATATATATATATATATATATATATATATATGTATATGTGTATGTGTGTGTGTGTGTGTGTGTGTGTGTATGTATATATATATATATATATATATATATATATATATATATAAATGATTGAAATGAGAGAGAGAGAGAGAGAGAGAGAGAGAGAGCAGAGAGAGAGATGCATTTCTCGAACGCATTTCGAAAGCCATAAAGACAGAGATTAAGGAAGGAAGCAGCGTAATCAAATGAAAGATTATTCAACTAACTTTTTGAATTTTATTGTTCTTTTGTCAGTACATTGGCAGTTAAAATAATTGAATCTGAATTATTAGTATACATATCTATTTATATCAGTTCAGTTTAACAAAATATAAATAATCCTCTATTTATTACTATCACGAAGTACCAAAAACATTTTGGTCCGACTTCTGACTAAGAATCTTTCTCGTTCCTCTTCTTTTTTCCTGTCAGTTTATTTGTCCTAATTAACCCGACTTCAAGTGAAAAACCGATTTAAGTCAGGTGGTTCCAATGATCCGATACTGAAAAGTCTCGAGAGTGATGATGGCTATTAATGAGAATGTATTGCCACTGGCAAGTGCCCAATTGCGCGATCTAAATTGCGGGGAAATATATGAAAGCCCGTTTTTCACCCCCGACACCATTTTGCCGTCGTGTAAATTGTATTTAGGATTTAAGAGTGTCCAGAATTTATCGCTCAATAATGCTGACTAACGAGTCATATTCAACCCTACTATTCTTAGAAGCCTAAGGAAACTGTTTTTTAATTACCTTACCGCAAACAATACACAATTATTATACAGGTGTTTTAGAAAGTGAACTAGACGATTGTTTAGGCGTTTTTCCAGCTAATATTCTGGGATACGCGAAGTGCATTGTGCAGATCCCAAAAATCTTAATGATGACCGTATGACCATACCCTTCTCCGTGTGCATACGCTAAAATTTGACCTAATCATGCTGGCACTACCATAAAAATTATGCCCGTCTAAATTCAGCTTTACAATATATGCAGCCCACCCGAGAAATCGATAACTTTGGCCCATCTCTCCGGTAGACGACGAATCGACTCTTTGAGTTCGTTCTCTGCGAAGCTGTTGGTGTGATGCTGAAGTGCCGACCAAGTGCTCGAACGGTCTTTGAAAGTTGAGCTCTTGACCTGCTCCCGTATGTGCGGATACAGCCAGTACTCGGCTGGAAGAAGGTCGGGAGAATCTGGAGGCTGCGGCAGCGTCTCGATGTTGAGGTCCTTCAGAGTAGCTTGCGTGAGCTTAGCCGCGTGCATGGCAGTGCAGTCATGCAAGAGGATGATGTCCCTGTCTTTGCCGTCTGGGGAACGCCGTTTCTTCTTGATAACTGGGAGCAGGAGATCGCGCACTATGTAAGAATAGTACTCGGCTGTCATCTGAGTTTGTTCTGGCACTGGGTGGGCTAAGAGCAACCCTTGCATGTCATAAAACACTGCGTATAATACACGGAACTGGGCTTGATAAATTTTGTTCTTTTCCGGACCTGGATATTTGTACGTAGCAGAGGGCCGCCTTTCGGGGAGGTAGTAATTAACGAATGTCTCGTCGCCCGTCACAATTTTCCCCAAAAACTCGTCCCCCTCAGCCTCATAACGATCCAGCAATTCCTGACACGTCGCTATTCTGTGCAGTCGCTGTTCTGGAGTGAGCAGTCTTGGTACCCATCTCTCGCAGACTCGTTTCAAGCCCAAGACATTTGTGATAATCATCTGAGTTGCATGTTTGGTGATGTTCACCATCTCCGAGGCCTGATCAATCGTGACACGTCGATCGCTGTTGAGGAGCATCTCAAGTCGTGCCACAGCTGCTGGATCAGTCGGTGCGGCTGTTCCATTGTTGGTTCCGCCTCCGGTACACTTGGGACATTGGTCCATTAGATCAATTCTCCCCTCCTGGAAGTCAGTGATCCATTCTCTGATAACTTTGTAAGTCACCGCCCCTTCTCCACACACACCCGTCAACTGTTTGTGGATTTCGGTGGGGTCACATTTCTTCAGGTATAAGTACTTGACGATCACTCGCTGCTCTCGCATTGACAGTTCAGTCGTCATGGCTGATCAGCGGAGGAAGGCAGGTCTGATTTATCCTGCCCAGAGTTGATCAAAGGAACCCTTCGCCAAGTACAGCACCTCTCCCTTCGTGCACCTTTTGAACCCTCTGAAAAGTGGAAGAATAAAGCGTTATCCTTTTAGAGTTCCTGTTGATATGTCAGTTGTCATGCCAACGCTTGAAAGTAAAACCACAAGTCAAAAACGACATAATTATTATCATCATCAATAACAATTAAAACTGGATATGTCGAAGATATATAATCTATAGATAATGTTTGACAACTCTGTACGTCCCTTGGGTCACGCCAAAGTGATCAAAATTGCCCTCTTCCCTGACGTGAAAGAATCACAGTAAATTTTAGGGGTTTCTTAGTAATATAATAATAATAATAATAATAATAATAATAATAATAATAATAATAATAATAATAATGAGAGAGAAGGGTGTCAACTATGATAGAAACTGGAGATTTTTCACGAATATCGATGTGGTCCTCATTGTTTTCGAAACATTTCAGCCTTTCAAGGCCCCATAGTCTTGTTTAAATGAGATTGAAAGACGGCTGTAACACAAATATAGCAAAAAGAAAGAATGCGAATTCTGATCTGTATTTGACGTTAGGACGGAAGCGCAGCGAACTTTGTTTATAACTGCAGAATCATAACTGTCTTATGCGCATTTTAGGTGTGGAGTCTGTCGCTCATTATTTTTATTAATAATATATCGGCGCTATTGAGAGTTCTTGACAAAACACTGATCTCTGAATCTGGAATCAGCCACTTCTTGCGTTCGCTTGTGTGTCTGCGTATAATATGTCATCACTTACACTGGGTGTTTGATCAACTGAAAGTAAACCTGGTTCTGTTGAAGAGATTTAAGTCGTCAAATGATCTAGACATTTTTCATTTGCCTGAGAATCACGTCCAGCTTACAGTTTCTAAAATATGTTACTCTTTTCGGACGCTTTGGCTGTTCTCAAAAAGGCACTAGACTCAAATCTTTTGATAAAATCTGCTTTAAAAGTACCATAGTAAAGATAGAAGGCTTTTCGGTTCCCGATAGTTTTATAAGTGATTAAAATGATCAAAGTTTCCCTGACAACGATTTTCACTTCTGGTCAAGTTTCATTCCGATTTAAGAAAAAGCTTAATGACTCAAGCGACAGTCTGAAGAATCGGATTACGGGAAGTCTTCGAGAGAAGTTACTGAATGATGTAGAATTGCCTGTTTGTGAATAATGTAGAATTGCCTGTTTGTGAATAATGTAGAATTGCCTGTTTGTGAATAATGTAGTATTGCCTGTTTGTGAAGGAAGATATTTGTGATGAGAATAACCCGTTTCATTAGATAAATAGTGCTTTTTATCATTTATGCTGAGGAGAGTAAAATTCCTTCCTATTTCAGCGAACTCGTTAAAAGATTTCGAAATTGATCTTACCTTGAGAGAGAGACGCAGAGAGCAGCGGATGGCGTCGGTGACTGATATCTTGTCGCTGTCGTGTCACTCAGTGCGAATCGAGATGAGACAGACGACACAGACAGAAACACAGAGACAGAGAGAGAAAGAGAGAGCGAGGGCGGGCGGGCGGGGAGTCGAGGAACAGTCGCGGGCGAATAGGCATCATGTCGCACCTTTATATACCTGTCGGGCCCTTACCCGTGATCTCACCTGAGACCTGAGAGCCCCCCATCCGCCAATCCCGTATCCACTTCTCTCGCTAAAATAGAACGGATGAGGGCAACCTTACCTGTCCTACACACTTACCTTTATTCCGTCATCACTTAACACCGCTTTGATCTTAATCATTTTATTTTTTATTTATTTATTTATTTTTTTTTTTGCTCGGGATTTCTTGCTTCTGTTTTGCATTTCGGTTCTTAGGTTAATGATTTTGACGTTTTCGAACGCCGCGCTTTTATCGGATTTCTTAAAATGAGAAGGGAAGAGCGTTAATCTATTGAAGGTAGTCATGATCGAAGATCTGTGCTGACATTCACCGTTATGGCAATCATTCTGCATATTTTGGTTATTCTCTCTCTCTCTCTCTCTCTCTCTCTCTCTCTCTCTCCCCTAATCTTAAGCCCTGTTTCCGTTATTTTTTTGTGACTACAGAAATCGCTGAGATTTGAAAGAAAGTTTCCCAACCATCTATTTGCAAGTTCTTGCTTTGGCTTTCGTTTCGTCTTTTTTCTTTCTTCGTTCTTTCTTGAGATCTTCGGCTGAAAACCCTTATGGACAGTGTCAATAGACCATAAACCCAAGTGGGCTTCAAAGAGAGGCAGTTTATAGGAAGATATGATAAATAAATCGATATGAGGGAATAGAAAATAAAACCGACACGCCTAAATTCAGGAGACGTCAGCAGCAGAGAGCAGGAATGAATTTGCTCCTCGCTTAATAAATATTTGGAGGTCAGAAGGTTCCACAATTGCACTAAGCAAACTTGTCCACATTTTAGTTGTCCCAGTGCCACTTTGCATTTTGCTGTTTTATTCCTCGATGATGCCTTTGATTTACCATCATTTTCTTCCCTCCCTCGCTAGCAGCAAAGAAACTCACTCTGAAACAGCCCCTACTGTACATGTAAGGTTTAAAAGTGGGTCCTGGGGTCACCTGACCTTGACTCGTATAGAGCGAGTTCAGGAAATAGTGAGAATCCGATCTTGATAATGAAGTCATCTTCAGTGTCCCCCGTAAGTGGGTAATGCCATCTGTGCACCTCACGCGGTGCACTGCAGGCATTACTTAAGGTTCTTTGCAGAGTCCCTTCGGCCCCTAGTTGCAACCACTTTCATTCCTTTCACTATGCCTCCGTTCAAATCCTCTGTCTTCCATCTTACTTTCCACCCTCTCCTAACAATTGTTTCATACTGCAACTGCGAGGTTTTCCTCCTGTTACACCTTTAAAGCCTCCTTTACTCTAAATTTTCCTTTCAGCGCTGAATGAACCTCGTAGGCCCCAGCGCTTGGCATCAGGCCTAAATCTCATATTCCAATTCGTATTCCGTAGTAGGGGATAGGTCTTACCAAAACTTACTGCTTTTTTTTTTTTTTTTCTTAAAATTTCAATTTTCATTAGAAAAAGATGTGTAATTAAATGCGTTTCTTTAATCATTATCGAGATGTCTAACCGAATTTGTCCCTTTAATAATCAGTTAAAAATGGACGATCAAATTCGTTGTTGTCATCGTTATATAATGTGAATATTAACTTGCATTAACCTAATCACACAAATGTAGTCACTTACAACGCAATGTGTTTGAGTCGCGTTTCACTGGAAAAAGTTGCGTTCACCTCCCTGGTCACCTGGTTAAGAAAGAAGACACGAATATCAGACATCTTATCTTTATTTTTTCTATCCCTTGTTTTATTTTTTACGTAGGCATTCCCGCCCACAAATAGACGCAATTAAACCAAAAATATTGTGGGCGTTCCTCGAAACACATTAATTTTCTGACTTTTTTTTTTTTTCCTTCTTTGGAGTTTCTCAGTATCGCAACACCACTTCCTGATTTGAAAAAATAATATATTAATAAGGAAATTAGACGTTATCACTTCGTGACTTCACATTGTAGAACCATTATGCACTTTGAGTCATACATTCGAAATTAATGCGTACACGCTACTAGAATGAGAATAAAAAAGAAAAACCGTAGTTTAAGACGAGAGTGTGTAATGAGTTTCTTTTTCCAAGCGCCCGAGGGAAAACATGTCGTTCTATATGTAAAATACAACACGAGTTTCAGCACTTAAACAGGCCTATTCCCCTGATATTAACAGCGGGACCTGACTGGCAAAACTACAAAAAGATACGCAAGGCTCTGTGTGTGTAGATGTCTATAGAAGATCTTGTTTTAAAGAGCAGGGAACCTTACTTGGGTTTCCAAATAAAGTCGGTATAACAAAAAACAGGGTATGATTCACGAGAACTCTTTTCTAATTGTGTAGCTGGCAGCGATATCAGTTGAATGTGAACGCCACTGAGTAGGTCAGGACATCTCTCTTCAATTAACCGCAGGTGTTTTGAAGAGAGCCTTTGTAAGGGCTTCTTCACTTCTGATCATTTATCCCCGCAAGGTCTTTCTTCTTCACTCACCCTTCATCCTAGAATTTCTCGCCTGATTCCGTAAGTCATGTCTTCCTCTTGTTTTTCTGTTTCAATCATTTGTGTTTATTTTTGTCTCCTATATGTAACCACTACTGTCTTCTTTTTTATTTCATGAATTTCTTTTCATTTTTGTCTTCCATTCCTTACATTTACACATTATGCTTGAAGGCGACAGAAAAAGAGAATCCAGGTTTAGCAAATTAACATAACGAATGAAAACTAATGTGAGGTGATGGTCAATAAATGTCTGTTTAACTGGAAAGGAAGCATTTGCATACTTTAATTGACCAGAGGCAGAAAAATGTTGCTGTCATTTGTTACACAAGCATGGAAAATTAATTGTAACCACATGATAGTCTTATCTTCATGCATTGTCTCTACAGGCAAAGAAAATGCTATGATAAGGATGTCCACGATTGCTCTCACCTCAAATCCTTAGCCAATTCATCCTTCAAACTTATCTCTTATCTCTCCTGTGTCTCGATTTGTTAAGTGGACAAGAAGTGACATTTTTGCACAATTCCCACTGTCTCCTTCTCTTTAATCATCGTTAGAGATAAGCCTCTAGGCCGGTTGAAGCTATGGCATCTCTGTCAATTCATTCCTCTCCTGCTAGAAAACATGTTCATTAGATTAAGCGCAGTTGCTGAGTTGAATTTCTCAAGTAATCCAAGATCATCTTGAACAGGTATTTCAATTTTCAAGATCATCTTGAAGATTGAAATACCTGTCATCATCCACCATAACCAGTAAGACTGTCCACGTATAGCTGATGCAGCAGTGAATAAACGAGTTGAAGATAGGTCCAGAGATGAGAGACATGCAGCTCTGAAGTATAAGACGAGTTTCCCACCAGCTTGAATATCAAGTCCATGACCCCTGTGGGCTTGTTCCCTGTGAATAGGGTTTATCTTCTGAATAATAATAATAATAATAATAATAATAATAATAATAATAATAATAATAATAATAATAATAATAATAATAGACACACCGTAAGGTCAAAGTTCAGAATTTTGTTGAGTAGAGTGTATTAGTTTTATAGGTTTACTGCTGTAGCCGGGATACAGTATCATTGCCATAACTTAGATACATATTTCTGAAGTTGTATGCATTAGTTCAACTTGCCTGGACATTTGCATATTTGTATAGTTCATTATCGTAGTGTAATTCCTGTCATGTGTGTACTGTAAATATAATGATTAATGTACATTATTGTGTTAATTCTCGTGAGGCCATATTAAGAGTTTGCTTTGGTAGACTCATTTTAACATAGTTTTGTGTTCGTTATGCAAAACTTTGAATTTTTTTTCCTTTTTAAGTCATGCCTTTTGTGTTAATGTGAAACACTCATTTTTCATCAAAACAAAAAAAAAGTATTTCTGCAGCTTCAAACTGATTTTGGAAGGTTTTACTAAGCATGGTAAAACCTTGATAATGTGACTAGCCTAGTTACCCAGCTGTAAACCGCAAACCTTGTGCAAACAGATTGAGTTTTAGATCCGACATCGAAAGGATGAGTTTAACAAAACCCGTAAATTATCCATGAAGTTTTGCCAGCCCATTTTTGTCGCCTGCAATAAAAATGACACAAGTAATGTTCCTCCATAGGCAGCGACGTCATGCCATGTTTCTCTCAACACTGTTATAGTGTCATATGAATGGATTGCTCTTTCGCTCTCAATAGGTGTGTCTCGCTTAAAATTATAGTGGTATGCCTCCTTCGCTCACTCGTTCTCACTCTGTCACACACACACAAAAGCATCTTATATATGTGTGTGTGTATATATATATATATATATATATATATATATATATATATATATATATATATATATATATATATATATTATATATATATATATATATATATATATATATATATATATATATATATATATATATATATATATACATACACACACACATATATATAATATATATACATATATATTGCTTCCAAAACACTTAGAGTTCAGAGGTCTGGTTAAACAAATCATTTATAACTAACTAAGCTTCCAAAACACACGCAATGGTTCCCCAGGTAAAATGAAGCTGGTTTACTGGCCTGCCAAAGCATGAAATCAATTATTGTAAAAAAAAAAAAAAAAATTTAAATACCATGGATTCTGAAGCTGCCCAGAGAATTTTAGATAAAATGTAATTTCACCATAACCACAACAGCAATCCGTTGTCTTTCCATCATTAAACAATGAGAACCACATTAAGCTGTAAAAAATTCTATAAATGTGTAAAAAATGTCCATATAACCGTGTACTATCAAATCGAAATGGCTGTCAAAAGTTAGAAAATCTTGGGATGCAATAATCGTCTGCCCAATGTGCACTAAAACTCGGCTCGATTTATATATAAGGTTAAAAAACTTAAAAGCAAACAATTTCAGTTTTGCTAAACCCAGACTCTTTTCTGGATCCTGGCTAAGACCAAAGCGCGTACCTTTTAATCTTTCGTCCACACGGAGTACAATCCTGTTATTTTAAGTTACGATGCGCTGTCTCGGAATTTGTTAAAATTATTTTAGGCCAAATGCAGAAGAATCGTAAGAAAATTTAGAATAACAAGAACAGTAGCAAATGAATCCACAGTGCGCATTTCTGAGAAACATAACGATAGACCGGTAGCAGAAGTTAGCTTAAAAAAAAAAAAAAAAAGGCACTGTCACAACAGGATGTCATTCACGGTAGAACTTCGGTCATGGGGATTTTGCTATCTTAAACCTCTCTCTCTCTCTCTCTCTCTCTCTCTCTCTCTCTCTCTCTCTCTCTCTCTCTCTCTCTCTCTCTCTCAGAATAATGCTGCACGCCTTTCCCAAAGGCTATATTTGCCCCGATTTCATTCTGGGCGTTATTAGAAGGCGTTCGAATATGGTCGTGAAATGTCCTTCTTTATTCCCCTGAACACCTGCCCCACATTTATTATTTTTTTTATTGTTGCTGTTTCAGTACGAAAAACGTAGTGTAATTATCCCATTTTCACCTTTAATGTTATACCAGTTTTTGCAGAGATTATCTTGGCAGAGCAAAAAAAAAAAAAAAGTGCAGTGGAGGTACAGAGACTCAGCTGCAAAGTATATGTTGGTCTAAAGAGAGAATCAGAAATACAAAAGTAAATTAAAAAAAAACATTTTTTTTTTAGATTTCGATTTAAAAAGCATCATATTCTATATTATGTATTATAAAAGGTATAATGAAAAGCAGACTCTAATGGACATGCGAACGGGAATTATATATAAGCTATAAGTTAACTTCGTCTCAACCTGGTTGTAATAAAAGCCACCTTCGCTGTGAGTGCAATTTTCAAGGCTAAAGAAAATGGACTCCCGATTCGAAGGCGTTACTAAATAAGAAAACCTTTAAGAGAAAACTACTGTACAACAGCAAGGCAGTACTTACAGACAGGAACACATACTGGTATCGATTTCAACCAGAAGCAATTCAGACCTTTGGGAATTCGAAGACATTCAGGAACTTACCCTTGGCAAAGCTTTTGGTGCCGTCACATGATGTAATAAACACTGACAGAATAAACGTTATCTCATGTTAACAAGGTTCCAAGATTTGGAGTTTTGTCTTGTCACTGTCGCTTACAAAAAAAAAAAAAAAAAAAAAAATCAAGTTTTTCTCGACATTTACAAATACACTAGGATATGTTCTTATCTAGACGGACAAGAACTTAAGATCAATGTTATTTAATTGTAATTGATGTATTCAGGAGCATTCCACGTCAGGCAAAAAATTAATCCTTATTGGCTATCTCAGCGCAAACATATAAACACAAACATTTAAGATATCCAGTTTGATTTTCGCGCTCACAAAGTTATATTCTGATTAAGAATTAATGGACAAACGTTTAAACTCTTGAATTTAAAGACAATAGACCCCAGCCTGATTGACTAATAAAAGTACGAATGTTCTAGATCTCAGGTTAGCTTTAAATGTTTTTCCCCTCATCCTGATTAGGTATTATGGGCCTATTTAATAAAGAAATACCGACCTGTTTGTAAATCATATCTAACCTCGTAACCTTTCGATCCGCTTACTCCTGCCAAAATTGAATCTGAACGAAAAATATATGAAGAAACTTGACCCTCTCCATGTGGGATTCGAACCATGCATATTAGGTTAAAGCGAGTCTGCCGTAAATAGACAAGGAAAATAATGTAGAGATACTGGGGAAGAACTTAATTAACGCAGCTACGCAGTAATTATCTAAGTGAGAGACAACAAATTGAGCCTTTTTTGGCGGGTTGACTTTTTCGCTGCACTCTGAAATCTTGGCTGACATTCAGAGGCCTTCCTGACTAGTTTATAGACGGAGTACTTGTGGTGTGTGAAATCTGCAGTCCCTTCATTTGATTTTATGACTGTGCTACCTGCCTTACGCGCGTAAAGTGTAATGACAGGAAGACATGATTCGTGAAGCACTGGTGCCTTTCCTCGCGAGTTGCATCTCTGCAGATTTCACGACTAGTCTATTCTGGCGAAGAGCTGCAATCACATGCACGGACGCGTGAAATTAGTTGGCATTTAAACTTAAGTGATAGAGAGATAATAAGCATATTTAAGAACGCTACCTAGTTGTCTTATAAACTTCATATTGTTCTAGTTTTCACCTACTTAAACAAGTGCTTCCAAGTCACTTTAGTACTACGTCAGTTGAGTACGTGCGTGGGATTAGCACCTTACGCCGACTTGCGATGGGGAACCAGACAACTGACCAGCGAAACAAAATCTTTGATAATATCTATCCGCGATTTAATCAGTTCCAATCGTTATGTATGCTGGCCATTGTCCTTTGGCTGTAACATGATTTGCTCTTTGGAGTTTCAGAATCACACCCTTTCCTCCACGTCAGGAGTAGATAAAAAAACGTCGTTTTCGTTTCTATTTTCGCATAAAAACCTCCGTACAGAAGCTTGTTGTCGATGTCATTTGTCTTCAGGGCCAAAACGTCGACTGAGGCGGTCATAATAAGGCGCTCAAAGGCAACACCATATTAATAGTCTGTATGAATATAAGAAATAAGGTTAGTGGGTGGTGGTGGGTATGGTGGCGGAGGGTGAATTCTTGCCTTGATCTCCGCGTACTTTATTTTATTTACTTATTTATTTTTGTGTGCGAGCGTAGCACTGATTTAGAAGAACCGCCCAGTGGATGTCTCCGTCGCAAACCTTACCTAGTCACCTCGCTCTGTGTAACCCAGTTTTAATAAATGGCACGCAGCTCCGAAAGGAGTCCTTTTAAAAGATTATGACACTCAGCGCTGGCACCTGTGCTTATCGACATAAATAAGCAACAAAAATGCTCCCATCCCTCCTGGGGGTGGAGACGTGAATGGGGCAGGGAAATAAAGGCGCTTTGCCTTCGCCAGTAATCTGAGGATTAAAGTTTTCAAGAAGGGGGTCCCCCTCTTTCCCACCACATTCCTCGACTTCTTCTTCTTCTTCTTCTTCTTCTTCTTCTTCTTCTTCTTCTTCTTCTTCTTCTTCTTCTTCTCTGCTCTCATGGTAGACTCATTAATGAGACTATGTTTGTAACCGAAGTCTTTGGGAGGTCGCTGCTGTTCCCCGGCAATCTTTACCTGATTAGTCTTCCCTCGATTCACCTGTTTGTGTCTTTTTCCAGATGTTTTCTTTTTGGGCGAGGCAGTTGTCGCATTGCCCGTATAATCGATGTGGGACCTGTCGCATGATTTCATACTTTTGGACACTAAGCCAAAAATATTCCAAGGCGATCTACATCAAGAACACCATTAGAGTTGAGATCGCAGGATTGAGTGAGAAATAATACCACAAAGAAAATTGCGAAAATTCCCACGTATGTAATAATGACGACAGGGAGAGGGAGATGGTTTGGACATGTCCTTCGCACAATCTCTGAGAGAATGATATGTGATAGTGCCATCTACAGTAGGCTCCTGTGGGCACCAGGGGTTAGACGACTCATACCGACTTGGATAAGAACTAAGAAGAGGGGGGCGGGAAAAAGTAGAGATCTCTGGGATACACAGCAGCAGTAGGACAAGAGCGGCGGATTTTCACAGACGCATTTTGCATCACATGATATTGGAAGAAGCGATCATATATATACATACATACATACAGTGACAGTTGTATCGTAAAAAGTGTTAAGAATTCAATAAGTTAAGAGGTCATTGTGGTTATTACAATTCCACATGTATCTGGTAAAAAGTGACCAGTAGAATATGATATATATATATATATATATATATATATATATATATATATATATATATATATATATATATATACATACATATATATTATATATATTATATATTCATTAGGGAATACTTTGCTTTCTTCATGTAGAATTTAAGATTTCTAAGTATCATGAACATTTATTCACTTAGGTAGTATTTTATTACGTATCATTGGTATTGAATATAAGTACAATACATATACAACATCTGTCTATTATCCAACACATTACAAAGTATCGGAGCATAAACTCATATATAGTGTCATTATAAGTGTAATGCAATGCACAATGTAATTTATCATGAAGTGCTTGTGAACAAGTGACGTCATAATCTGGTAAAAATTGTTCATTTTCATTCTTCCGCTCGTGTGTGTGTATTTTCTGTTGCCCTCTCAGGTTTTATAGTGCAAAAGACTATAGATGTTTTAAATGTTCCTCAGAGGCAACTTGTTACATGAAACAAACTCTCGTCTGGAACTACCTAAGTTAAGTTGATAACCTTGCAAATCAGTTGACTGAAAATTAAACACATCTTTTGACGAAGTGGCAGAGAATTTCATCGAAAAAGAGGAAGCTAGATTTCAGTTCAGTAAAATCCCGAAGATAGCAAAAGGAGGGTAACCTCTGTGTATATATCAGAGGATATTTCTTTACTTTTTGCACCCCAATTAAAACTTGTGTGATAGAATAGGTAGTGGGTTGCTAATAACACAAAAACCTTCACAGGATTAACCGAATTAGATAGTTTAGACCCACTGCGCTCCAGCGTCACATGCTCGCTAGAAAGGGAGTAGCTTATCATCAAGATCTTAGTCCAGGATTCATCATTGATTATATATATATATATATATATATATATATATATATATATATATATATATATATGTGTGTGTGTGTGTGTGTGTGTGTGTGTGTGTGTGTGTGTGTGTGGCAAATCGTTGAAGAACGCAATGGGTAAATGTAATTCCCTAGAAAGCTGTTGTTACTAATGATTATCATCCTTATCCACAGGTTATAGAGGGGAATATCAAACGGATCCGTTTGCTTTCATTGTAGTTTTCTGCGCAGTTCACGCATCAGAGAATGCGAAGTGAAGATGTTTTGTGTATGCGAAAGTCCGGTGTACCTGACAGCGCAGGGGGTGAAAGATGATGATGCATCATCATTACTTTTGCATATTCTTGCCTCTTATGCGAAACTGGTCACGCGTGACCTTTCCCCCTGGGAAATATTTGACATCTCTTGAAGTTGCATTTTAATATAGAGCTTTCACATTCACAAATGACCCCTGATTCCCTTTTCCTAGAGCAACCAGATTTGCTGAACAGCAGCACCAACATGCAGTAAATGTGCCTCGCTGTCGAACTTGTCAGTTCCAGAGGTCCTCCTTTATTCCTCACACCGTTGGACTGTGGAACAGTCTCCGCGAGGATGCCGTGAAATTGGAACTTCAAAAATTAAAGCGAAGATGCAGTGCATGACTACCCTAATGCTATTCTCCTGGCATTTCAATGCATTTTAATCTATTTATTAATTTATTTTTTTCTTTTTGATAAGTGAGATCTCTTCTTTCTGTATTTCCTTTACCTTCTCTTACTTCCTAATGAGCACCATATTTTTTGGAAGCCTTAATTTCAGTTCAATGACCCCTGTGGGCTTGTTGCATATGAATAGGGTTCATCTTCTGAATAATAATAATAATAATAATAATAATAATAATAATAATAATAATAATAATAATAATAATAATAATATGTATCTGTGATGAACACAAGGCGAGAATGGTAACACCAAGATCTAGAGAATACATATTCTCTAGATCTTAAATAACACGACACTCAATATCTTGTTACTGCCACTCGTAAGGTGTTGTAAACCACGATCCCAACTGACCTCTTTCGATAAAAGAAGAAGAAGAAGTCTTATTAAAAGTTTTTATCGTTTCCCTCTTATTTTTATGGAGATACCCCTTTCTTTTTTTTTCAGTGTTGGCGCTGACACCAGATCGGCACAGCGCTGTGACACCACCCACTCGGATTTATCGTATTATCAGTGTCTGACATGCATCCCTCCCTCCTTATCAGATTTATGGTAAAGAAACTCCTCTTACATTTCCACTGTTATCGAGTCTGCAGATGCTCGCCAGAAATAGTAGTCTGCTTTTCAGGGAATCTCGGTACACACACACACACACACACACACACATATATATATATACTGATATACAGTATATACACATACACATATATTGGCCTATATATATATGTGTGTATATGAATATGTATTTACTGTATATATGTATGTGTATGTTTGTATGTATGTGTGCGTGTATCGCCAGTGGTTCAATCCCTTTCTGTCTCCCGCTGGTGGCCGCTAGCATCAACTGGGGTCAAACACTTAATTCATCAACCAAATGCCCACATTCCTGGTTGTTCTTCCTTCCTTTGCTTTGGTTTTTACCTTCTTTGTTTTTTCCACCTTTTACCAATTTCATTCACATCTTCCTGAATCTGCTGTTAGCACAAGATCATCTGCATCAGAAAGATTTCATTTTGTCTAGTCCTTTATAGTTTTTTTGTTTCATGATGATCAGCAAAGTACTCAACTCTGATCCTTGGTGGATGCCAACATATATCTCGCAATCTTCTGATACTCCTGCTGCCATTGCCATCAGCCTAGGTCTAGTGTGATGGTAGGATAACATAACTAACTTGATGAGTTTTCTGGTACCCTAAGCTTTCGTATTGCCCATTTGATTATTTGCCCCTGTGCTTTGTCAAATGCCTTTTCAAGATCCCCAAATAAGTGGTTTAATCTCTTCTTTTTTGTTCCTCATGATGAAGATTTCAGTTGTTGATCTTTGCAGCCTTACTCCTTTGTGATTTCCACTTTGCAACACATACCCTTATCCTTTTCTATGCCGTTTTTGTGATTCTTCCATCTTGTTATCCACCCTCTCCTAACAATTATTTCATAGTTCAGTAGCTAGGTTCTCCTGTTACACCTTTCAAACCTACCTACTCTCAATTTCCTTTCCAACGCTGAATGACCTCATAGGTCCATTCCACAGTTTTTGTGAGACAATTTCCCGCATTTTCGTGGTCCTATTTCTTCCTTTATATTGCTTTTTACTACGTTGTTCGTTATTTCAGATATAGTAATAAACACATTAAATTCTTTATAACTTTATTTTCATCAGATTGTTGCAGAATTTATTATAAGGTAACAAAAATCTTCCTTTTCGTTCATATTTATAATAAACGAATGTCGTGTCAAGAAACTTTTAACACCAAAGATTTCCTTTCTTTCGGAAAAGTATGTTTGTGACTGTTTCTTCAGGCCTCTCGTCATAAGTCAATTGAATAAAACGAAGGTAAAAATGATGGAAATAGGGAGAAAGTCCCGGACAGCAGAAAAACCATCCTTTCTAACAGACGTCATACGCCAAACAGTTCTCATGGGGTCTTCAGATACCATGCGCAACTTTTGTGATTAGACTTTTGCGCCTTACAGCAACTGCACACCAGACCTCAAATCCGATGTCACCGTACCTCCCTTTCAAGGCTTGAACCGGACTATTATTAGGTTAGGCTGGTATGTTGTTAAGATATAAGAAATGGAGACGGGATTCACCAGTGAAGTGCTATTTTTGGAATAGTTGGTCAAAGTCAAAATTCACACAAAAAATGTTGTCCATTTGTTGAATAAACAATGTTATTTGTGAAAACAAAAAGTTCTTCAATTGTGGAATTTAAACAAATAATTGACGAGTGCAAGAACCCTCCCATCTGACTGAGGCAAACTTAACAGGATCACCTTTTTCAAATGTAAGTATTCATCTTGCGCTCTAATCTTAATCGTCACATAAACTAAGAGGCTTATAATTTTCGGAACTTCTTTCAGTCCTCCTGTTTATACAGCTGGTATATGGTTCTTACAAGGAACAATACACGAGTTGACCAATCCTCTGGAGACAGCAATTTTATATCAGATTTAATCAAGAATTGACGGTCTGATGTAATTATTATTATTATTATTATTATTATTATTATTATTCAGAGGAAAATCCTGTTCATATGGAACAAGCCCACCAGAGGGGTCATTGACTTGAAAATCTAGATTCCAAAGAATATGGTGCTCATTAGAAAAAGTAAAAGGTAATGGGAAATACAGAAAGATGTCACTTGATAGAAAGGAAAAAAGTAAGTAATAAACAAATGGATAAAAATGAAGTAAAGCATTAAAATATAAAGAGAATTGTATCAGGGTAGTTAGTGGTAAGTTCTTTCGTCATCTTGTATTAATGACGGCAGGAGCTGGAACCAACGTAAATATAGTGAAGCTCAGCCGATGACACCTACTTCTGAGGTAATGCGACAGGAATGTTTCTTTTTGCGAATTCTTTTTATGTCTTTCATGACCTTACTACCTCTTTGTGTTCTTTCCCTTCCCCCACTTTAGTTTGTTCATTTCTTACTTCACTCATTCTATGTTTGTTTAATCCTATTCTCCTTATTCATTGTTTGTTTATCTTCTCTCGCATTTTCTTTCCCTCTTCATACTGCGTGCCTCTCCTACACTCGCTCTTCTTCGACAGTGGCAGTGAAGGAATCACGACAGGTGGAGGGAACCACTCAATCCGATGTCTCGTCGTCTCGAAATACTTCTGTGCCTAGAGGTGGGAGGCGGGTCTCTCTCTCCCAGGCCCTCCCGAAAAAAAAAAAACATTCATTACTCCTTCTCAATATTATTTGTGCCATTTTCTTCAGGTCTTCTTGAACCAATTAGACTTCCATAGATAGAGCGTGCTGACTCTCGTAAACACTAATAATATGGTGCCTTCAAAGACAGGTCTGCATATCTTGTTGCAAAGGTATGATGACCTGCTGGTCTCGCTTGCCTCACTCTGCTCACTCTGCTCCCCAATGATGTTATTTGGAGCTGTCGTCCTCACCCGTTTCGAGAAGGGATATGAAGTCGAAGTTTCGGCAGAAAAAGCAAGTCTGTTTCGTCAGGAAAATTAAGTCGGTTTCGTCAGAAAAATAACGTCAGTTTCGTCAAAAAGATTAAGTCGGTTTCGCCAGGAAAATTAAGTCTGTTTCGTCAGGGAAATTATGCCAGGCTTTGTCAGGAAAATTAAGTCGGTTTCGTCCATAAAATAACGTCGGTTTCGTCAGGAAAATTAAGTCTGTTTCGTCAGGAAAATTAAGTCTGTTTCGACAGGAAAATAAATTGATTTTGTCAGGAAAATTAAGTCGGTTTCGTCAGGAAAATAAGTCGCTTTCGTCAGGAAAATTAAGTCGGTTTTGTCAGGAAAATTAAGTCAGTTTCGCCAGTAAAATAAGTTGGTTTCGTTAGGAAAATAAGTTGCTTTCGTCAGGAAAATTAAGTCGGTTTCATCAGGAAAATTAAGTCGGTTTCGTCAGGAAAATTAAGTCGGTTTCGTCAGGAAAATAAGTTGGTTTCGCCCATAAAATACGATGGTTTCGTCAGGAAAATTAAGTCAGTTTCGTCAGGAAAATTAAGTCGGTTCCGCCAGTAAAATAAGTTGGTTTCTTCAGGAAAATTAAGTTGGTTTCGTCAGGAAAATAAGTCACTTTCGTCAGGAAAATTAAGTTGCTTTCGTCAGGAAAATTAAGTCGGTTTCGTCAGGAAAATTAAGTCGGTTTCGTCAGAAAATAATGTCGGTTTCTTCAGGAAAATTAAGTCGGTTTCATCAAGAAAATTAAGTTGGTTTTGTCAGGAAATTTATGTTTCTTTCGTCAGGAAAATCAAGTCGGTTTCGTCAGGAAAATTAAGTCGGCTTTATCAAGAAAATTAAGTCGCTTTCGTCAGAAAAATAACGTCGGTTTCGTTAAAAAAAAATAAGTCATTTTCGTCAGAAAAATTAAGACAGTTTTGTCAGAAAATGATGTCAGTTTCGTTAGGAAAATTAAGTCGGTTTCGTCAGAAAAATTAAGTCACTTTCGTCAGAAAAATAACGTCAGTTTCGTCAGGAAAATTAAGTCGGTTTCTTCAGGATAATTAAGTCAGTTTCGTCGGGAAAATGAAGTCGATTCGTCAGGGAAATAACGTCGGTTTTGTTAAAAAAATTAAGTCAGTTTCGACAGAAAATTAAGATGGTCTTATAAAAAAACGATGTCAGTTTCGTTAGAAAAATTAAGTCGCTTTCGTCAGAAAAATTAAGTTGGTTTCGTTAGAAAAATGAAGCCGGTTTCGTCAAAAAAAAAAATTAAGACTGTTTGTCCAGAAAATGATGAAAGTTTCATCAGAAAAATTAAGTCTGTTTCGTCAGGAAAATTAAGTCACTTTCATCAGAAAGATTACGTCACTTTCGTCAGAAAAATAACGTCGGTTTCGTCAGGAAAATTAAGTCACTTTCATCAGAAAAATAAATCTGTTTCGTCGGGAAAATCAAGTCGGTTTCATCAGTCAAATTAAATCGGTTTCATCAGAAAAATTAGGTCTGTTTCGACAGAAAAATAACGACGATTTCTTCAGAAAAATAACGTCGGTTTCGTCAGAAAAATTAATTCGATTTCGTCAGAAAAATTAAGTTGGTTTAATCCGAAAAATTAAGTCGATTTCGTCAGGAAATGACGTCGTTTCATCATTAAAATAATGTCGGTTTCTTCAGAAAAATTAAGTCGGTTTTGGTACAAAATGAAGTCGGTTTCTTCAGAAAAATTGTCGGTTTCGTCAGAAAAATTATGGTTTCTTCAGAAAAATTATTTAGGTTTCATCAGAAAAATTAAGCCGGTTTCGTCAGAAAAATTAAGTTGGTTTCGTCAGAAAATTTTGTCAGTTTCTTCAGAAAAGTTGTATCGGTTTCGTCAGAAAATTAAGTCAGTTTCGTCAGAAAATTTATGTCAGTTTCATCAGAAAAATTAAGTCAATTTCATCAGAAAAATTAAGTTGGTTTCTTCAGGAAAATTAAGTCGGTTCCGTCAGAAAAATTAAGTCGGTTTCATCAGAAAAATTAAGTTGTTTTCGTCAGGAAAATTAAGTCGGTTTCGTCAGGAAAATTAAGTTGGTTTCGTCAAGATAATTAAGTCGGTTTCTTTAGGAAAATAACGTCGGTTTCGTCGGGAAAATTAAGTCGGTTTTGTCAGAAAAATTAAGTCTCTGTCATCAGGAAAATTATTGGTTTCGTCAGAAAAATTAAGTTGGTTTCGTCAGAAAAATTAAGTCGGTTTCGTCAGGAAAATTAAGTCTGTTTTGTCATAAAAATAACGTCGGTTTCGTAATAAAAAATTAAGTCGTTTTCATCAGAAAATGAAGTCGGTTTTGTCAGAAAAATTATGTCAGTTTCATCAGGAAAATTAAGTCGGTTCCGTCAGAAAAATTAAGTCGCTTTCATCAGAAAATAACATCAGTTTATTCAGAAAAATTAAGTTGCTTTCGTCAGAAAAATAACGTCAGTTTCGTCAGGAAAATTAAGTCGGTTTCGTCAGGAAAATTAAGTCGGTTTCGTCGGGAAAATGAAATCGATTTCGTCAGGAAAATAACGTTGGTTTCGTAAAAAAAAAATTAAGTCGGTTTCGTCAAAAAAATTAAGACGGTTTCGTCAAAAGAATTATGTCAGTTTCATCAGAATAATTAAGTTGGTTTTGTCAGAAATATTAAGTCGCTTTCATCAGAAAAATAACGTCGGTTTCGTCAGGAAAATTAAGTTGCTTTTGTCAAAAAAATAACGTCGCTTTCGCTAGGAAAATGAAGTTGGTTTCGTCAGAAAAATTAAGTTGGTTTCGTCAAAAAAGTTAAGACAGTTTGGTCAGAAAATGATGACAGTTTCGTCAGAAAAATTAAGTCGGTTTCGTCAGGAAAATTAAGTCGTTTTCGTCAGAAAGATAACATCGGTTTCATCAAGAAAATTAAGTCGGTTTCGTCAGACAAATTAAATCGGTTTCGTCAGAAAATTAAGTCTGTTTAGTCAGAAAAATGACGTCGGTTCCGTCAGAAAAATTAAGACGATTTCTTCAGAAAAATAACATCGTTTTCGTCAGAAAAATTAAGTCGATTTCTTTAGAAAAATTAAGTTATTTTAATCCGAAAAATTAAGTCAGTTTCGTCAGGAAATGACGTCGGTTTCGTCAGGAAAATAATGTCGGTTTCTTCAGGAAAATTAAGTCGGTTTTGTCAGAAAATGATGTCGGTTTCGTCAGAAAAATTATGTCCTACCGTCAGAAAATTATGTCGGTACTGTCAGAAAATTATGTTGGTTTCTTCAGAAAAATTATTTAGGTTTCATCAGAAAATGAACCTGGTTTTGTCAGAAAAATTAAGTTGGTTTCGTCAGAAAATTTTGTCAGTTTCTTCAGTTATGTCGGTTTCATCAGAAAAATTAAGTTGGTTTCCTCAGAAAATTTATGTCAGTTTCATCAGAAAAATTAAGACAATTTCTTCAGGAAAATTAAGTTGGTTTCGTCTGAAAAATTAAGTCAGTTTCGTCTGAAAAATTAAGTTGGTTTCATCAGAAGAATTAAGCCTGTTTCGTCAGAAAAATGACGTCGGTTTCGCCGGGAAAATTATGTCGGTTTCTTCGGAAAAATTAAGTTGGTTTTGTCAGAAAATTAGGCCGGTTTCATCAGAAAGTTTATGTCGGTTTCTTCAGAAAAATTATGTCGGTTTCTTCAGAAAAATTATTTAGGTTTCGTCATAAAAATTAAGTCGGTTTCGTCATAAAAATTAAGTTGGTTTCGTCAGAAAAATGACGTTGGTTTCTTCAGGAAAATGATGCCAGTTTCATCCGAAAAATTATGTCGGTTTCTTCAGAAAAATGATTTAGGTTTCGTTAGAAAAATGAAGTCGGTTTCGTCAGAGAAATTATGCCGGTTTCATCAGGAAAATGATTTAGGTTTTGTCAGAAAAATAACGTCGGTTTTGTCAGAAAATTAAGCCACGTTTGTTAGGAAAATTAAGTCGTTTTCTTCAGAAAAATCACGTTGGTTTCTTAATAAAAGTAACACCGGTTTCAGGAGAAAAATTAAATCGTTTTAGGCAGAAAAATTAAGTAGGTTATGTCAGAAAAAAGTTGTTTTCATCAGAAAAATAAGGTCAGTTTCGGCAAAAAAAAATTAACACAGTATCATCAGAAAAATGAAGTCAGCCTTATCAGAAAAATTAAGTCATTTTCATCAGGAAAATAAAGTCAGTTTCTTCAGGAAAATGAAGTCGGTTTCGTCAGAAAAATGAGGTCGGTTTTGGCAGAAAAATGAAGTCAAATTCTTCAGAAAAATTAAATCGGTTTCGTCAGAAAATGGAGTCGGTTTCGTCAGAAAAATGAAGTTAGTTTCGTCAAAAAATGAAGTCGGTTTCTTCAGAAAAATGAAGTCAGTTTCATCAGAAAAATGAAATAGGTTTCTTCAGAAAAATGACGTCAGTTTCATCAAGAAATGAAGTCGGTTTTGTCAGAAAATGAAGTCAGTTTCGGTAGAAAAATGAAATTGGTTTCGGCAGGAAAATGAAGTTGGTTACGGCAGAAAATTGTAGTTGGTTCAAAGGAAATGAAATCGATACTGGGAGAAAACTGAAGTCGGTTTCACCAGAAAACGATTTCAGTTTCGGCATAAAACTGAAGTCAGTTTTATCAGACAATGAAATCAGTCTCATGAGAAAAATGAAGTGGGTTTTGGCAGAAAAATAAAGTTGGCTTCGTCAGAAAACTGAAGTAGATTTGTCAGAAAAATAAGGTCAGTTTCGGCAAAATATTAACATAGAATCGTCAGAAAAATGAAGTCGGCTTCGTCGGGAAAATTAAGTTGTTTCATCAGAAAAATTAAGTCGTTTCGTCAGGAAAGTTAAGTTGGTTTCGTCAAGAAAATTAAATCAGTTTTGTTAAAAAAATAACGTCGGTGTATTCACGAAAATTAAGTCGGTTTCGTTAAGTCGGTTCTTTAATAAACTCAGGACGTCGCTGTCATCAGAAAACGGCAACGATGCAAAAAACAAAGGAGGGAAAACAAAAAAAACAAAAAAATGATGCTCAAAAAAATTTATTTATAATATTTACAAAATGAGTCAGGTCTGGCAAAAAATAAAACCATAAATTTAAAAAAAATTGCCAAAAGGCAGCACTAAAAAAAAACGTCAATTTAAAATAAACAAAAAAAGTCAGTTTAAAAAAAAATTAAGGCAAAAAAAATAAAGTCAATTTCAGTCAGGAAAAAAACGTCGGTTTCCATAAAAAAACCAAAATTACAGCCCTCAGCTTTCAACAGAAAATTAAAAACCCACAAAAAAAAACCCCGATGGAGACGTCAGGACAAATTAACGCTGTCATCAAAGAAAAAGCTACCGGTCACACGTTTCTCATAGTCAATTAAGTTGCTTTTGTCAGAAAAATAACGTCCACTTTCGTCAGGAAAATTAAGTTGGTTTCTCAAAATAATTAAGACTTTGGTCATAAAATGATGAAAGTTTCGAAAAAAAAAACTGCCTGCTGCTAACATTGCCGCTTCGTCTGGAAAATTAAGCCGGTTTCCAGACCCGGTTTCGAGAAAAATTAAGCTCACCAAAAACATCAAAACAAAAAAAGTTGAAGGTTTAGTCCGAAAAGCAATTTCCAGAAAATTACGGGAACGAGGAAAACCAAGTCAGTTTCTTCAAAAAATCAAACGTTTTGACACCTCCCACCTAAAAGAAAAAATTAAGTTATTTTTTTTTTTAGAAAAACTGTGTCGGTTTCTTCAGAAAAAAAGACGTAACAACCCATCAGAAAAACAGAGCTGTTTTCGTCACGGTCGTCATTTTCTTCAGAAAACCCGATGTCGGTTTCGTCAGAAAATTTATGCAGTTCTTTAGAAAAACTTAGGTCAATTTAGTCAGAAAATTAAGACGGTCAGATGCAGAAACAATTACGGAGGTTTTGTCAAAAAAAAAATAATGAGTTCGGAAAATTAATTTATTTAATTTTAAAATTAAGTCAGTCTGGCAAAAATTTATAAAACCATAAATACAAAGAAAAATTAAAAGGCAGTTCACTAAACAAAATCAAGTTAAAATAAACAAAAAAAGTAGCTTTAAAAAAAAAGCAAAAATTAAGTTCAGCAGGCATCAGAAAAAACAAACATCGTCCTCCATCAGGGCACCAAGACAGCCCATCAAAAATTATGCTGGTTTCAACAGACAAAACCCACAAACCAGAAAACCCGATGGAGACGTCAGGACAGCTGTTCCGTCAGGAAAATCAAAGATGAGCAGCTCGAAAACGACTTTACTTTCGTCAGAAAAATAACCTCGATTTTGCTCAGAAAATTAAGCTCCAATTTTGCTCATAAAATCGACCAACGTCGACTTCCAAAAAATTACCTGCTGCTGCTGCCACTTCTTCTAAAAATAACGTCGCTGCCCTACCAAGTCGTTTTACGAGAAAAAAAAGCTCACCAACGAGAACAATCAAAAAAAAAAAACTTGTTTTCATTAGAAAAATAATGTCAGTTTCCACAAAAATGGGAACGAGTATCGTCAGGTAAATGAAGTCAGTTCCATCAGAAAAACCATCACTCATCAACGTGACAATCGGTTTCTTCAGGAAAATTAAGTCGATTTCGTCAGGAAAATTAAGTCGTTTCGTTAAAAAAATTAAGTCGCTTTCTCAGAAAAACTAACGTCGGTTTCATTAAAAAAAAATCGGTTTCTTCAGAAAATAAGTAGTTTTCGTCACAAAAATTAAGACGGTTTTGTCAGAAAGATGATGTCAGTTTCGTCAGGAAAATTAAGTCGGTTCCGTCAGGAAAATTAAGTCGCTTTCGTCAGAAAAATAACATCGGTTTAAAAAAATGAAATCGATTCGTCAGAAAAATAACGTCAATTTCGTCAGAAAATTAAGTCAGTTTCGTCAGGAAAACTAAGCCAGTTCCGTCGAAATGAAATCGGTCTCAAAAAGTGAAGTCGATTTCGTCAGAAAATAACGAAATCGGTTTCGTAAAAAAAAAAAATTAAGGGTTTCGTCAGAAAAATTAAGACTGTGTCGTCAAAAAAATGATGTCAGTTTCGTCGGAAAAATTAAGTCGCTTGCATCAGAAAAATACCGTCGGTTTCGTTAGGAAAATTAAGTTGCTTTTGTCAGAAAAATAACGTCGCTTTCATCAGGAAAATTAAGTTGGTTTCGTCAAAATAATTAAGACGGTTTGGTCAGAAAATGATGAAAGTTTCATAAAAAAAATTAAGTTGTTTTCGTCAGAAAAATAACATTGGTTTCGTCTGGAAAATTAAGCCGGTTTCGTCAGACAAATTAAATCGGTTTCGTCAGGAAAAATTAAGCTTATTTAGTCAGAAAATGACGTCGGTTTCGTCAGAAAAGTTAAGTTGGTTTAGTCCGAAAAATTAAGTCGGTTTCGTCAGAAAATTACGTCGGTTTCGTCAGGAAAATAAAGTCGGTTTCTTCAGAAAAATTAAGTCGGTTTTGTTAGAAATTGAAGTCGGTTTCGTCAGAAAAATTAAGTCGGTTTCGTCAGAAAAACTGTCGGTTTCTTCAGAAAAAAGACGTAGGTTTCATTAGAAAAAATTAAGCTGTTTTCGTCAGAAAATGTTGTCAGTTTCTTCAGAAAAATTATGTCGGTTTCGTCAGAAAATTTATGTCAGTTTCATCAGAAAAATTAAGTCAATTTCGTCAGAAAAATTAAGTCAATTTAGTCAGAAAATTAAGTCGGTTTCGTCAGAAAAATTACGTCGGTTTTGTCATGAAAATTATGTCGGTTTGTTCGGAAAAATTAAGTTTTTTCGTTAGAAAATTAAGTCAGTTTCGTCAGAAAATTTATGTCGGTTTCTTCAGAAAAATTATGTCGGTTCCTTCAGAAAAATTATTTAGGTTTCGTCAAAAAAATTAAGTCGGTTTCGTCAGAAAAATTAAGTTCGTTTTATCAGAAAAATGACATCGGTTTCTTCAGGAAAATTGTGTCGGTTTCGTCAGAAAAATTATGCCGGTTTCATCAGAAAAATGATTTAGGTTTCGTCAGAAAAATGAAGTTGGTTTCGTCAGGGTAATTGTCTGTTCCGTCAGGAAAATTAGATCGGTTTCGTCAGAAAAACGATTTAGGTTTTGTCAGAAAAATAACCTCGATTTTGTCAGAAAATTAAGTCAGGTTTGTCAGGAAAATTAAGTCGGTTTCTTCAGAAAAATTACGTTGGTTTCTTCATAAAAATAACGTCGGTTTCGGGAGAAAAATGAAGTCGTTTTAGGCAGAAAAATTAAGTCGGTTCAATCAGAAAAAAGAAGTTGTTTTCATTACAAAAATAATGTCAGTTTCGGCAGAAAAATGAACACAGTATCGTCAGATAAATGAAGTCGGCCTCATCAGAAAAATTAAGTCAGTTTCATCAGGAAAATAAAGTCAGTTTCTTCAAGAAAATGAAGTCGATTTCGTCAGAAAAATGAAGTTAGTTTCGTCAAAAAATGAAGTCGGTTTCTTCAGAAAAATTAAGCCAGTTTCATCAGAAAAATGAAATCGGTTTCTTCAGAAAAATGAAGTCAGTTTCGTCAAAAAATGAAGTCGGTTTCGTCAAAAAATGAAGTCAGTTTCGTCAAAAAATTAAATTGGTTTCAGCAGGAAAATGAAGTTGGTTATGGTAGAAAACTGTAGTTGGTTCGTTAGGAAATGAAATCGATACTGGGAGAAAACTGAAGTCAGCTTCATCAGAAAATTATTTCAGTTTCGCTAGAAAACTGAAGTCAGTTTTGTCATGAAATGAAATCGGTCTCATGAGAAAGTGAAGTTGGTTTCGGCAGAAAAATGAAATCAGCTTCGTCAGAAAACTGAAGTAGGTTTTGTCAGAAAATGAAATTGGTTTTGTCAGAAACTGAAGTCGGTTTTGTCAGAAAATGAAACTGGTTTGGGCAGAAAACTGAAGTCGGTTTTGTCAGGAAAATGAAATCTGTTTGGGCAGAAAAATGAAGTCGGTTTTGTCAGGAAAATGAAATCGGTGTTGGCAGAATACCGAAATCGGTTTCATCAGAAATTAAATAGGTGTTGAATTCGATTTGGCAAAAAAATGAAATTAGTTTCGTCAAGTCAATTTCGTCAGAAAAATGAAATCAGTATCGTCAGAAAGACGAAGTTGGTGTCGTCAGAAAATGACATTGGTTTCGTCAGAAAATGAAGTCAGTTTCAGCAGAAAAATGAAGTTGGTTTCGGCAAAAAAATTGATTCGATATCGTCAGATAAATAAAGTCGGCCTCTTCAGAAAAATGAAGTCGGATTCATCAGAAAAATGAAATCGGCTTTAGCAAAAAAATGAAGTCGGTTCCATCAGAAAAAAGAAGTTGGTTTCATCAGAAAAATAAGGCCAGTTTCTGCAAAAAAATTAACACAGTATCGTCAGAAAAAATGAAGTCGGCCTCATCAGAAAAATTAAGTCAGTTTTATCGGAAAAATAAAGTCAGTTTCTTCAGGAATATGAAGTTGGTTTCGTCAGAAAAATGAGGTCGGTTTTGGCAGAGAAATTAAGTAAATTTCTTCAGAAAAATTGAAATCGGTTTCGTAGAAATGGAGTCGGTTTCGTCAGAAAAATTAAGTCAGTTTCGTAAAAAAATGAAGTCGGTTTCTTCAGAAAAATGAAGTCAGTTTTATCAGAAAAATGAAATTAGTTTCGGCGGGAAAATGAAGTTGGTTACGGCAGAAAACTGTAGTTGGTTCGTCAGGAAATGAAATCAGTATCGGGAGAAAACTGAAGTTGGTTTCATTGGAAAATGATTTCAGTTTCGGGAGAAAACTGAAGTCCGTTTTGTCATAAAATGAAATCGGTCTCATGAGAAAAATGAAGTCGGTTTCGGCAGAAAATGAAATCGACTTCGTCAGAAAACTGAAGTAGGTTTTGTCAGAAAATGCAATTGGTTTTGTCAGAAATCTGAAGTCAGTTTCATTAGAAAGATGAAATCGGTTTTGTCAGAAAAATAAAATTGGTTTGGGCAGTAAACTGAAGTCGGTTTTGTCAGGAAAATGAAATCTGTTTGGGCAGGAAAATGAAGTTGCTTTCATCAGAAAAATAAGGTCAGTTTCGGCAAAAAATGAACCCAGTATCGCCAGAAAAATTAAGTCAGCCTCATCGGAAAAATTAAGTCAGCCTCATCGGAAAAATTAAGTCAGTTTCCTCATAAAAATAAAGTCAGTTTCTTCAGGAAGATGACGTCGGTTCGTCAGAAAAATGAAGTCGGTTTTTGCGGAAAAATGAGGTCAATATCTTCAGAAAAATGAAATCGGTTTCGTCAGAAAAATGAAGTCAGTTTCTTCAAAAAATGAAGTCGGTTTTTTCAGAAAAATGAAGTCAGTTTCATCAGAAAAATGAAATCGGTTTCTTCAGAAAAATGAAGTCAGTTTCGCCAAAAAAATGAAGTCGATTTTGTCAGAAAAATTAAGTCAGTTCCGGTAGAAAAATGAAATTAGTTTCGGCAGGAAAATGAAGTGGGTTACAGCAGAAAACTGAAGTTGGTTCGTCAGGAAATGAAATCGGTATCTGGAGAAAACTGAAGTCAGTTTCATAGAAAATTATTTCAGTTTCGGCAGAAAAACTGAAGTCAGTTTTGTCACAAAATGAAATCGGTCTCATGAGAAAAATGAAGTCGGTTTCGGCAGAAAAATGAAATCAGCTTCGTTGGAAAAGTAAAGTATTGTCAGAAAATTAAATTGGTTTTGTCAGAAATCTGAAGTAGCTTTCATCAGAAAGATGAAATTGGTTTTGTCAGAAACTGAAGTCGGTTTTGTCAGAAAATGAAATGGGTTTGGACAGAAAACTGAAGTCGGTTTTGTCAGGAAAATGAAATCTGTTTGGGCAGAAAACTGAAGTCGGTTTCAGCAGAAAAATGCAATAGGTGTTGGCAGAAAACTGGAGTCGATTTCGTCATAAAAATGAAATTAGTTTCGTCAGAAAGATGAAATTGGTTTCGTCAGAAAACGACATTTGTTTCGTCAGAAAGATGAAGTTGGTTTCGTCAGAAAATGAAGTCTTTTTGGCAGAAAAATGAAGTCGGTTTCAGCAGAAAAATGAAGTTGGTTTCGGCAAAAAAATTAATTTGGTATCGTCAGATAAATAAAGTCGGCCTCCTCAGAAAAATGAAGTTGGTTTCATCAGAAAAATGAAATCGGTTTTAGCAAAAAAATGAAGTCGGTTCCATCAGGAAAAAGAAGTTGGTTTCATCAGAAAAATAAGGTCAGTTTCGGCAAAAAAAATGAACACGGTCTCGCCAGAAAAATGAAGTTGTCCTCATCAGAAAAATTAAGTCAGTTTAACGGAAAAATAAAGTCAGTTTCTTCAGGAAAATGAAGTCGGTTTTGGCAGTAAATGAAGTAAGTTTCTTCAGAAAAATGAAATCGGTTTCGTCAGAAAATGGAGTCAGTTTCGGCAGAGAAGTTAGATTCGTCAAAAAATGAAGTCAGTTTCTTCAGAAAAATGAAGTCAGTTTCATAAAAAAAAATGAAATAGGTTTCTTCAGAAAAATGAAGTCAGTTTCGTCAAAAAATGAAGTCGGCTTAGTCAGAAAAATGAAGTCAGTTTCGTCAAATAATGAAATTGGTTTCGTCTGGAAAATGAAGTTGGTTATGGCAGAAAACTGTAGTTGGTTCGTCAGGAAATGAAATCTGTATCGGGAGAAAACTGAAGTCCGTTTCATTAAAAATGATTTCAGTTTCGGGAGAAAAAACTAAAGTCAGGTTTGTCATAAAATGAAATCGGTCTCATGCAGAAAAATGAAGTTGGTTTTGGCAGAAAATGAAATCGGCTTCTTCAGGAAACTGAAGTAGGTTTTGTCAGAAAAATGCAATTGGTTTTGTCAGAAATTTAAGTATTTTTCATCAGAAAGATGAAATCGGTTTTGTCAGAAAAATAAAATTGGTTTGGGCAGTAAACTGAAGTCGGTTTTGTTAGGAAAATGAAATCTGTTTGGGCAGAAAAATGAAGTTGCTTTCATCAGAAAAATAAGGTCCGTTTCGGCAAAAAAATGAAGACGGTATCGTCAGAAAAATTAAGTTGGCCTCATCAGAAAAATTAAGTCAGTTTCATCAGAAAAATAGTAATTTTTTTCAGGAAAATGAAGTCGGTTTCGTCAGAAAAATGAAGTCGGGTTTGGCAGAAAAATAAAGTCCATATTTTCAGAACAATGAAATCGGTTTCGTCAGAAAATGGAGTCGGTTTCATCAGAGAAATGAAGTCAGTTTCTTCAAAAAATGAAGTCAGTTTCTTCAGAAAAATGAAGTCATTTTCATCAGAAAAATGAAATAGGTTTCTTCAGAAAAATGAAGTCAGTTTTGTCAAAAAATGAAGTCGGTTTTGTCAGAAAAATGAAGTCAGTTTTGGCAGAAAAATTAAATCAGTTCTGGTAGAAAACTGAAGTCGATTTCGTCAGAAAACTGAAGTCAGTGTCGACAGAAAACTGAAGTCAGTTTTGGCAGAAAAATGAAATGGGTTTCCTCAGAAAAATTAAATCGGTTCCGTCAGAAAACTGAAGTCAGTTTTGGCAGAAAAATTAAATTGGCTTCATCAGAAAAATGAAATCGGTTTCTTCATAAAAATGAAGTCAGTTTCGGCAGAAAAATGAAGTCGGTTTCGTCAGAAAATTAAGTCAGTTTTGTCACTAAATTAAATCGGTTTCGTCAGAAAAATGAAAACTGTTTCGGCAGAAAAAATGAAATTGGTTTCAGAGAAAAATGAAATTTTTGGGTGGAAAAATTAAATCGGTTTTGTCAGAAAAATGAAAAATTGGTGTTGGTCAGGAAAAATGAAGTCGGTTTCGTCAGAAAAACTGAAATAGTTTTCATCAGAAAATTAAATTGGTTTCATCAGAAAATGAAATTGGTTTCGGCAGAAAACTGAAGTCGGTTTCATCAGAAAATTAAATCGGTTTTGGCAGAAAACCGAAGTCAGTTTCATCAGAAAATTAAATTGGTTTCGTCAGCATAATGAAATCGGTTTTATCAGAAAACTGAAGTCGGTTTAAGCAGAAATATAAAATCGGTTTCGGCAGAAAACTGAAGTCAGTTTCGTCAGAAAAATTAAATCTGTTTCGTCAGAAAATGGAAGTCAGATTCGTCAGAAATATGAAATCGGTTTCGGCAGAAAACTGAAGTCAGTTTTTTCTGAAAAATTATCTGGTCTCCTTAGAAAAATGAAGTCGGTATTGTGAGTAAAATGAAGTCAGTTTCGTCTGAAAAATGAAGTCGGTTTCATGAGAAAAATTATTTGTTTCGATAGAAAAATGAAGTCTGTTTCGTCAGAAAGATGAAATCGGTTTTGTCAGAAAAATTAAATCGGTCTCGTCAGAAACTGAAGTCGGTTTTGTCAGAAAACTCAAATTGGTTTCATCAGAAATCTGTAGTCAGTTTTTTCAGAAAAATGAAATCGGTTTGGGCAGAAAACTGAGGTCGGCTTTGTCAGAAAATGAAATTGGTATTGGCAGAAAACTGAAGTCGGTTTCGTTAAAAAAATTAAATCGGTTTCAGCAAAAACTAAAGTCGGGTTTGTCAGGAAAATGAAATCGGTTTCAGCAGAAAACTGAAGTCGGTTTTGTCAGAAAATGAAATTGGTGTCAGGAGAAAACTGAAGTCGGTTTCATCAGAAAAATTATTTCAGTTTCGTAAGGAAATTTAAGTATTTTTCGTCAGAAAATTAAATCGGTTTCATCAGAAAACTGAATTCAGTTTCATCAGAAAACTTATTACAGTTTTGGTAGAAAAACGAAATCGATCTCGTCAGAAAATTAGATCGGAATCGGAATAAAATTCAAGTCAGTTTTGTCAGGAAATGAAATCAGTCTCGCCCGAAAATGAAGTCGGTTTCGTCAGAAAAATGAAATCGGTTTCATCAGAAAACTGAAGTGGGTTTTGTCAGAAAAATGAAATTGGTTTTGTCAGAAATCTGAAGTCGGTTTCGTCAGAAAAATGAAATAGATTTCTTCAGAAAAATGAAGTCGGATTCGTCAGAAAAATGAAATCGTTTTCGGCAGAAAAATGAAGTCGGTTTCAGCAGAAAAATGAAGCTGGTTTTGGCAGAAAAATGAAATTGTTTTCAGCAGAAAACTGAAGTCGGTTTCGTCAGAAAATTGAAATCGGTTTCGTCAGAATAATGAAGCCGGTTTTAGCAGAAAAACAAAGTTGGTTTCATCAGAAAAATGAATTCAATAACATCAGAAAACTGAAGTCGGTTTCGTCGAAAAAATGAAATCAATTTCGTCAGAAAATAAAGTTGGTTTCACAGTACAATGAAGTCAGTTTCGGCAAAAACTGAAGTCGGTTTCGTCAGAGAAATTAAATCGGTTTTCGGCAGAAAAATGAAGTCGGTTCCGACAGAAAACTGAAGTTGGTTTTTTCAGAAAAATGAAATCGTTGTCGGCAGAAAACTGAAGTCAGTTTTGGCAGTAAAATTAAATCGGTTTCGTCGGAAAAATGAAATCTGTTTCGGCAGAAAACTGAATTCGGTTTCATCAGAAAAATTAAATCGGTTTTTTCAGAAAAATGAAGTCAGTTTCGTCGGAAAAATGAAGTCGGTTTCAGCAGAAAACTGAACTCGGTTTCATCAGAAAAATTAAATTGGTTTCTTCATAAAAATGAAATCAGTTTAGGCAGAAAAATGAAGTCGGTTTCGTCAGAAAATTAAGTCAGTTTTGTCAGTAAATGAAATCGGTTTTGTCAGAACAATGAAAACGGTTTCGGCAGAAAAATGAAATTGGTTTCAGCAGAAAAATTAAATTGGTTTGGGTGGAAAACTGAGGTTGGTTTTGTCAGAAAAATGAAAAATTGGTGTTGGCAGGAAACTGAAGTCGGTTTCGTCAGAAAATTAAATCGTTTTCGTCAGAAAAATGAACTCAGTTTCATCAGAAAATGAAATTGGTTTCGGCAGAAAACTGAAGTCGGTTTCATCAGAAAATTAAATCGGTTTTGGTAGAAAACTGAAGTCGGTTTCATCAGAAAATTAAATCGTTTTCGTCAGCATAATGAAATCGGTTTTATCAGAAAACTGAAGTCGGTTTAAGCAGAAATATAAAATCGGTTTCGGCAGAAAACTGAAGTCGGTTTCGTCAGAAAAATCAAATCGATTTCGTCAGAAAATGGAAGTCAGATTCGTGAGAAACATGAAATCGGTTTCAGCAGAAAACTGAAGTCAGTTTTTTCTGAAAAATTATCTGGTCTCCTTAGAAAAATGAAGTCGGTATTGTCAGTAAAATGAAGTCAGTTTCATCTGAAAAATGAAGTCGGTTTCATGAGAAAAATTAGCCTATTTGTTTCGATAAAAAATGAAGTCTGTTTCGTCAGAAAGATGAAATCGGTTTTGTCAGAAAAATTAAATCGGTCTCGTCAGAAACTGAAGTCGGTTTTGTCAGAAAACTCAAATTGGTTTCGTCAGAAATCTGTAGTCAGTTTTTTCAGAAAAATGAAATCGGTTTGGGCAGAAAACTGAGGTCAGCTTTGTCAGAAAATGAAATTGGTGTTGGCAGAAAACTGAAGTCGGTTTCGTTAAAAAAATTAAATCAGTTTCAGCAAAAACTAAAGTCGGGTTTGTCAGGAAAATGAAATCGGTTTCAGCAGAAAACTGAAGTCGGTTTGGCAGAAATGAAATTGGTATCAGGAGAAAACTGAAGTTGGTTTCATCAGAAAAATTATTTCAGTTTCATAAGAAAATTTAAGTCTTTTTCGTCAGAAAATTAAATCGGTTTCATCAGAAAACTGAATTCAGTTTCATCAGAAAAATTATTACAGTTTCGGCAGAAAAATGAAACCGATTTCGTCAGAAAATTAGATCGGTGTCGGAATAAAATTCAAGTCAGTTTTGTCAGGAAATGAAATCACTCTCGCCTGAAAATGAAGTCGGTTTCGTCAGAAAAATGAAATCGGTTTCATCAGAAAACTGAAGTGGGTTTTGTCAGAAAATGAAATTGGTTTCGTCAGAAATCTGAAGTCGGTTTCATCAGAAAAATGAAATAGATTTCTTCAGAAAAATGAAGTCGGTTTCGTCAGAAAAATGAAATCGTTTTCGACAGAAAAATGAAGTCGGTTTCAGCAGAAAAATGAAGCTGGTTTTGGCAGAAAAATTAAATTGTTTTCAGCAGAAAACTGAAGTCGGTTTCGTCAGAAAATTGAAATCGGTTTCGTCAGAATAATGAAGCCGGTTTTAGCAGAAAAACAAAGTCGGTTTCATCAGAAAAATGAATTCAATAACATCAGAAAACTGAAGTCGGTTTCGTCGAAAAAATGAAATCAATTTCGTCAGAAAATAAAGTTGGTTTCACAGTACAATGAAGTCGGTTTCGGCAAAAACTGAAGTCGATTTCGTCAGAGAAATTAAATCGGTTTTCGGCAGAAAAATGAAGTCGGTTCCGACAGAAAACTGAAGTTGGTTTTTTCAGAAAAATGAAATCGTTGTCGGCAGAAAACTGAAGTCAGTTTTGGCAGTAAAATTAAATCGGTTTCGTCGGAAAAATGAAATCTGTTTCGGCAGAAAACTGAATTCGGTTTCATCAGAAAAATTAAATCGGTTTTTTCAGAAAAATGAAGTCAGTTTCGTCGGAAAAATGAAGTCGGTTTCAGCAGAAAACTGAACTCGGTTTCATCAGAAAAATTAAATTGGTTTCTTCATAAAAATGAAATCAGTTTAGGCAGAAAAATGAAGTCGGTTTCGTCAGAAAATTAAGTCAGTTTTGTCAGTAAATGAAATCGGTTTTGTCAGAACAATGAAAACGGTTTCAGCAGAAAAATTAAATTGGTTTCAGCAGAAAAATTAAATTGGTTTGGGTGGAAAACTGAGGTCGGTTTTGTCAGAAAAATGAAAAATTGGTGTTGGCAGGAAACTGAAGTCGGTTTCGTCAGAAAATTGAAATATGTTTCATCAGAATAATGAAGCCAGTTCTAGCAGAAAAACAAAGTCGGTTTCATCAGAAAAATGAATTCAATAACATCAGAAAACTGAAGTCGGTTTCGTCGAAAAAATGAAATCAATTTCGTCAGAAAATAAAGTTGGTTTCACAGTACAATGAAGTCGGTTTCGGCAAAAACCTAAGTCGATTTCGTCAGAGAAATTAAATCGGTTTTCGGCAAAAAAATTAAGTCGGTTCCGACAGAAAACTGAAGTTGGTTTTTTCAGAAAAATGAAATCGTTGTCGGCAGAAAACTGAAGTCAGAAAAATTTTTTCGTCGGAAAAAAATTAAAAACGGTTTCAACGGAAAAATTAAATCGGTTTCGGTTTCGGCAGAAAACTGAACTCGGTTTCATCAGAAAAATTAAATTGGTTTCTTCAGAGAAATGAAGTCAGTTTCATCAGAAAAATGAAGTCGGTTTCGTCAGGAAAGTGAAGTCAGATTCGTCAGAAAAATGAAATGGGTTTCGTCAGAAATCTTAATTCGTTTTCGTCAGAAAAATTAAATTGGTTTTGGCAAAGAATAAAATTGGTTTCGGCAGAAAACTGAAGTTGGTTCGTTAGAAAATGAAATCGATGTCAGGAGAAAAGAAGTCAGTTTCATCAGAAAAATTATCTCAGTTTCGGCAGGAAAACGAAGTCGGTTTTGGCAGAAAATGAAATCGGTTTCGGAAGCAAACTGAAGTCGTTTTATCAGAAAAATAAAATAGGTCTTGTCAGAAAAATGAACTCAGTTTCGTCAGGAAAATGAAATCGGTTTCTTTAGAAAACTGAAGTAGGTTTTGTTAGAAAAATGAAGTTGGTTTCGTCAGAAAATTAAATCGGTTTGAGCGGAAAACTGAGGTCTGTTTTGTCAGAAAAATGGAATCAGTGTTGGCAGGTTAGAAAAATGAAATCGGTTTCATAAGAAAAATGAAGTCGAGTTCGTTAGTAAAATGAAGTCGGATTCGGCAGAAAACTTAAATTGGTTTCAGCAGAAAACTGAAGTCGGTTTCGTCAGAAAATGAAATCGATGTCGGCAGAGAACTTTAGTCAATTTCGTCAGAAAATTGAAATCAGTTTTGTCAGAAAAATTAAGTCGGTTGTTTCAGAATAATGAAGTCGATTTCATCAAAAAAATGAAATCAGTTACATCAGAAAACTGAAGTCGGTTTCGTCGAAAAAATGAAATCAGTTTCTTCAGAAAATATAGTCGGTTTCGTCAGTACAATGAAGTCGGTTTCTTCTGAAAAATGAAATCAATTTTCGGCAGAAAAATTATGTCAGTTCCGGCAGAAAACTGAAGTTGGTTTCCCCAGAAAAATGAAATAGGTATCAACAGAAAACTGAAGGCAGATTCGTCAGAAAAATGAAATTAGTTTCGTCAGTAATCTGAATTCGGTTTCGTAAGAAAATAAAATTTGTTTCGGCTGAAACTGAAGTCGGTTTTGTCAGAAAATGAAATAGGTGTCGGGAGAAATCTGAATTCGGTTTCGTCAGAAAAATTAAATTGGTTTCGGCAAAAAATGAAATTGGTTTCGGCAGAAAACTGAAGTCGGTTTCATCAGAAAATAAAATTGGTTTTGAAAGGAAACAAGTAGGTTTTGTCAGAAAAATAAAATCGGTCTCGTCCGAAAATGAAGTCGGTTTCGTTAGAAAAATTAAATCTGATTCGTCAGAAAGCTGAAGTAGGTTTTGTCAGAAAATGAAATTGGTTTCATCAGAAATCTGAATTCGGTTTCATCAGAAAATGAAATCGGTGTGGGCGGAAAAGTGAGGTCGGTTTTGTCAGAAAAATGAAATCAGTGTTGGCAGAAAACTGACGTTGGTTTCGTCAGAAAAATGAAATCGGTTTTGTCAGAAAACTGAAGTCTGTTTTGACATAAAATAAAATCGATGATGCCAGAAAACTGACGTCGGTTTCGTCAGAAAATTAAATCGGTTTTGGCAGAAAATTAAAGTGGGTTTTATCAAAAAAATTAAATCGGTTTCGGCAGAAAACTGAAGTCGGATTCGTCAGGAATATGAAATCTGTTTTGGCTAAAACTAAAGTCGGTTTTGTCAGAAAATGAAATCGAATTCATTAGGAAACTGAAGTCATTTTGTCAGAAAAATGAAATCAGTTTTGGCAGAAAACTGAAGTTGATTTCATCAGCAAAAATGAAATTGTTATCAGTAGAAAAATGATGTCCGTTTCGTGAGAAACAGGAAGTCGGTTTCGGCAGAAAAGTGAAATTGGTGTGGTTAGAAAACTGAAATGGTTTTCATCAGACAAATGAAGTCGTTTCGTCAGAAAAATTAAATCGGTTTCGGCAGAAAAATGAGGTCGATTTTATCAGAAAAAGGAAATTGGTGTTGGCAGAAAACTGAAGTTGGTTTCGTCAGAAAAATTAAATCGGTTTCATCAGAAAAATGAAGTCGGTTTCGGCAGAAAAATGAAATTGGTGTAGTTAGAAAACTGGAATGGGTTTCATCAGAAAAATGAAGTCGTTTCGTCAGAAAAATGAAATCAGTTTTATCAGAAAACTGAAGTTGTTTTTGTCTGAAAAATGGAACTGGTGTCGGCAGAAAAATGAAGTCGGTTTCGTCTAAAAAATGGAACTGGTGTCGGCAGAAAACTGAAGTCGGTTTCGTCTGAAAAATGGAACTGGTGTCGGCAGAAAAATGAAGTCGGTTTCAGCAGAAAAATGAAATTGGTGTAGTAAGAAAACTGGAATGGATTTCATCAGAAAATTGAAGTCGTTTCGTCAAACAAAATGAAATTGGTTTCATCAGAAAAGTGAAGTTGGTTTCATCAGAAAATTAAATCTGTTTTGGCAGAAAACTGACGTTGGTTTTTGAAGAAAAATTAAATCGGTGTCGGCAGATAACTGAAGTTGGTTTCGTCAAAAAAATTATCTTAGTTTCATAAGAAATTACAGTAAGTCTGTTTCGTCAGTAAAATTAAATCAGTTTCGGCAGAAAAATGAAGGCACTTACGTCAGAAAATGAAATCGGTGTCAAGAGAAAACTGAAGTCGGTTTCATCAAAAAAAGGATTTAAGTTTCGGCAGAAAAAAGAAGTCCGTTTCGGAAGAAAACTGAAGTCATTTTTGTCAGAAAACGAAATCGGTCTCATCAGAAAAATAGGACAGTTTCGTCAGAAAATGAAATCAGTTTCGTCAGAAATCTGAAGTTGGTTTCAACAGAAAATGAAATTGATTTGGGTGGAAAACTGAAGTCGGTTTCGTAAGAAAAATAAAATTGGTTTTGTTAGAAAAACTAAAGTTGGTTTTGTCAGAAAACGAAATTGGTGTTGGCAGAAACTGAGGTTGGTTTCGTTAGAAAATGAAATCGGCTGTCAGAAAACTGAAGTCGGTTTTGTCAGTAAATGAAATCGGTTTTGTCAGAAAACTGACGTCGGTTTTGTCAGCAAATGAAATTGGTGTTGGCAGAAAAATGAAATCGGTTTTGTCAGAAAATGAAATCGGTTACAGCAGAAAACTGAAGTTGGTTTCATCAGAAAAATTAAATTGGTGCCGGCAGAAAACTGAATTCAGTTTCGTCAGAAAATTTAAATCGGTTTCGTCAGGAAAATGAAGTCGGTTTTGTCAATAAAATTATCTCAGTTTCATCAGAAAAATAAAGTTGGTTTCGTCAGTAAAATGAAGTCGGTTTTGGCAAAAAATGAAATCGATTTCGTCAGAAAACTAAAGTCGGATTTGTCAGAAAATTAAATCAGTGTCAGGAGAAAACTGAAGTCGGTTTCATCAGAAAAATTATTTCAGTTTCAGTAGAAAAATGAAGTCGGTTTCATCAGAAAATGAAATCGGTTTCGGAAGAAAACTGAAGTCGGTTTTGTCAGAAAATTAAGTCGGTTTCATCAGAAAATGAAAATGGTTTCGTCAGAAAGCTGAAGTAGGTTTTGTCAGAAAATGAAATTGGTTTTGTAAGAAATCTGAAGTCCAGTTTTGTCAGGAAAATCGGTTTTGTCATTCAGAAATATTAAATGGGTTTCGTCAGAGAAATGAAATAGGTTTCAGCAGAAAACTAAAGTCAATTTCGTCAGGTGGTTAAATCGATTTCGTCAGAGAAATGAAATCGGTTTCGGCAGATAACTAAAGTCGGTTTTGTCAGGTTTCATCAGAAATTGAAATCTCTTCTTCAGAAACTGAAATCGGTTTTTTCAGAAAATTATCTCAGTTTCATCAGAAAAGAAGTCGGTTTCGTAAGTAAAATGAGTTAGGTTTCGTCTGGAAAGTGAAACTGGTGTCGGCAAAGAAATGAAGTCGGTTTCGTCTGAAAAATGAAACTGGTGTCGGCAGAAAAATGAAGTTGGTTTCGTTTGAAAAATGAAACTGGTGTCGGCAGAAAAATGAAGTCGGTTTCGTCTGAAAAATGGAACTGGTATCAGCAGAAAACTGGTTGGTTTCGTCTGAAAAATGAAACTGAGGTCGGCAGAAAACTGAAGTCGTTTTCGTCTGAAAAATGAAACTGGTGTCGGCAGAAAACTGAGGTCGGTTTCGTCTGAAAAATGAAACTGATGTCGGCAGAAAAATGAAGTCTGTTTCGTCTGAAAAATGGAACTGGTGTTGGCAGAAAAATGAAGTCGGTTTCTTCTGATAAATGAAACTGGTGTCGGCAGAAATATGAAGTCTGTTTCGTCTGAAAATTGAAATTGGTGTCGGCAGAAAAATGAAGTCGGTTTCGTCTGAAAAATAGAACTGGTGTCGGCAGAAAGCTGAAGTCAGTTTCGTCTGAAAAATGAAACAGAGGTTGGAAGAAAACTGAAGTCTGTTTCGTCTGAAAAATGAAACTGGTGTCGGCAGAAAACTGAGGTCGGTTTCGTCTGAAAAATGAAACTGGTGTCGGCAGAAAACTCAAGTCTGTTTCGTCTGAAAAATGGAACTGGTGTTGGCAGAAAAATGAAGTCGGTTTCTTCTGATAAATGAAACTGGTGTCGGCAGAAATATGAAGTCTGTTTCGTCTAAAAAATGAAATTGGTGTTAGCAGGAAAATGAAGTCGGTTCCGTCTGAAAAATAGAACTGGTGTCGGCAGAAAACTGAAGTCGGTTTCATCTGAAAAATGGAACTGGTGTCGGCAGAAAGAAGTCAGTTTCGTCTGAAAAATGGAACTGTTGTCGGGAGAAAAATGAAGTCGGTTTCGTCTGAAAAATGGAACTGGTGACGGCAGAAAAATGAAGTCGGTTTCGTCTGAAAAATGGAAATGGTGACGGCAGAAAAACGAAATCTATTTCGTCTGAAAATGGAACTGGTGTCGGGAGAAAAATGAAGTCGGTTTCGTCTGAAAATTGGAACTGGTGTCGGCAGAAAAATGAAGTCGGTTTCGTCTGAAAAATGGAACTGGTGTCGGCAGAAAAATGAAGTCGGTTTCGTCTGAAAAATGGAACTGGTGTCGGGAGAAAACTGAAGTCGGTTTCGTCTGAAAAATTAAATTTGTGTCGGCAGAAAACTGATACCGGTTTTGTCTCAAAAATGAAATTGTGACGGCAGAAAACTGAAATTGGTTTCGTCTGAAAAATGGAACTGGTTTCAGCAGAAAACTGAAGTCGGTTTCGTCTGAAAAATTAAATTGGTGTCGGCAGAAAACTGAAGTCGGTTTCATCTGAAAAATGGAACAGTTTTTGGAAGAAAAATGAAGTCGGTTTCGCCTCAAAAATGGAATTGCTGTCGGCAGAAAAATGAAGTAGTTTTCGTGTGAAAAATGGAACTGTTGTCGGCAGAAAACTGAAGTCGGTTTCGTCTGAAAAATTAAATTTGTGTCGGCAGAAAACTGATACCGGTTTCGTCTCAAAAATGAAATTGGTGACGGCAGAAAAATTAAGTCGGTTTCGTCTGAAAAATGGAACTGGTTTCAGCAGAAAACTGAAGTCGGTTTCGTCTGAAAAATGAAATTGGTGTCGGCAGAAAACTGAAGTCGGTTTCATCTTCAAAAATGGAATTGCTGACGGCAGAAAAATGAAGTTGGTTTCGTCTGAAAAATGGAACTGGTGTCGGCAGAAAACTAAAGTCGGTTTCGTCTGAAAAATGAAATTGGTGTCGGCAGAAAACTGAAGTCGGTTTCATCTGAAAAATGGAACAGTTTTTGGAAGAAAACTGAAGCCGGTTTCGCCTCAAAAATGGAATTGCTGTCGGCAGAAAAATGAAGTAGTTTTCGTGTGAAAAATGGATACTGGTGTCAGCAGAAAACTGAAGTCGGTTTCGTCTGAAAAATTAAATTTGAGTCGGCAGAAAACTGATACCGGTTTCGTCTCAAAAATGAAATTGCTGACGGCAGAAAAAATGAAGTTGGTTTTCGTCTGAAAAATGGAACTGGTGTCGGCAGAAAACTAAAGTCGGTTTCGTCTGAAAAATTAAATGAAAAACTGATACCGGTTTCGGGAATTGTCGGCAGAAAAATGAAGTTGGTTTCATCTGAAAAATGGAACAGTTGTCGGCAGAAAAAACTTTTGGAAAAAACTAAATTTGTGTCGGTTTCGCCTCAAAAATGGAATTGCTGTCGGCAGAAAAATGAAGTAGTTTTCGTGTGAAAAATGGAACTGTCGTCGGCAGAAAACTGAAGTCGGTTTCGTCTGAAAAATTAAATTTGTGTCGGCAGAAAACTGATACCGGTTTCGCCTCAAAAATGGAATTGCTGTCGGCAGAAAAATGAAGTAGTTTTCGTGTGAAAAATGGAACTGTTGTCAGCAGAAAACTGAAGTCGGTTTCGTTTGAAAAATTAAATTGGTGTCGGCAGAAAACTGATACCGGTTTCGTCTCAAAAATGAAATTGGTGACGGCAGAAAACTGAAGTTGGTTTCGTCTGAAAAATGGAACTGGTGTCGGCAGAAAACTAAAGTCGGTTTCGTCTGAAAAATGAAATTGGTGTCGGCAGAAAAATAAAGTCTGTTTCGTTTGAAAAATGGAACTGGTGTCGACAGAAAACTGCAGTCGGTTTCATCTGAAAAATAAAATTGGTGTCGGCAGAAAAATGAAGTCGGTTTCGTCTGAAAAATAAAATTGGTGTCAGCAGAAAAATGAAGTCGGTTTCATCTGAAAAATGAAATTGGTGTCGGCAGAAAAATGAAGTTTTCGGTTTGGAACTGTTGTCTGAAAACAGAACTGGAAAAATTAAATTTGTTGGCAGAAAACTGATACCGTTTCGCCTTGGAATTGCTGTCTGAAGAAAACTGAAATTTAAATTTGTGTCAACAGAAAACTGAAGTCGGTTTCGTCTGAAAAATGGAACTGGTGTCGGTAGAAAACTGAACTCGGTTTCGTCTGAAAAATGGAACTGGTGTTTTCAGAAAACTGAAGTCGGTTTCGTATGAAAAACAAAATTGGTGTCGGCAGAAAACTGAAGTGGGCTGAAAAAATGAAATTGGTGTCTGTAGAAAACTGAAGTCGGTTTCGTCTGAAAAATGAAATTGGTGTCGGCAGAAAACTGAAGTCGGTTTTGTCTGAAAAATGAAATTGGTGTCGGGAGAAAAATGAAGTCGGTTTCGTCTGAAAAATGAAATTGGTGTCGGGAGAAAAATGAAGTCGGTTTCGTCTGAAAAATGAAATTGGTGTCGGGAGAAAACTGAAGTCGGTTTCATCTAAAAATGATACTTTTGGAAGAAAACTCAGCCGGAAAAAAAATGGAAGTGTCGGCAGAAAAATTTTTTCTGAAAAATGGAACTGTCGTCGGCAGAAAACTGAAGTCGGTTTCATCTGAAAAATGATAATGGTGTCGGCAGAAAAACGATAGTCGGTTTCGCCTCAAAAAATGAAATTGCTGTCGGCAGAAAACTGAAGTCAGTTTTCTGAAAAAATGGAACTGTTGTCGGCAGAAAACTGAAGTCGGTTTTGTCTGAAAAATTAACTTTGTGTCGGCAGAAAAATGAAGTCGGTTTCGCCTCAAAAATGGAAAAAAAAATGAATGGAACTCGTCTAAAAATGATACTGGTGTCAGAAAAACTGAAGTCGGTTTCGTCTGAAAAATTAAATTTGATGTCGGCAGAAAACTGAAGTCAGTTTCATCTCAAAAATGGAACTGGTGACGGCAGAAACTAAGTTGGTTTCGTCTGAAAAATGGAACTGTTGTCGGCAGAAAAATGAAATCGGTTTCGTGTGAAAAATGGCACTGTTGTCGGCAGAAAAATGAAGTCGGTTTTGTCTGAAAAAAAGAACTGGTGTCGGCAGAAAAATGAAGTCGGTTTCGTCTGAAAAATGGAACTGGTGTCGGCAGAAATCTGAAGTCGGTTTCGTCTGAAAAATGGAACTGATGTCGGCAGAAAAATGAAGTCGGTTTCATCTGAAAAATGGAACTGGTGTCGGCAGGAACTAAGTCGGTTTCGTCTGAAAAATGGAATTGTTGTCGGCAGAAAAATGAAATCGGTTTCGTGTGAAAAATGGAACTGGTGTCGGCAGGAACTAAGTCAGTTTCGTCTGAAAAATGGAATTGTTGTCGGCAGAAAACTGAAGAAATCAGTTTCGTAGAAAACTGAAGTCGGTTTCGAAAAATGGAACTTGGTGTCGGCAGAAACTCAAGTCCGGTTTGGAACTGGTCTGAAAAAATGGAAAAATGAAATTGTCGGGAGAAAAATGAAGTCGGTTTTGTCTGAAAAATGAAATTGGTGTCGGGAGAAAAATGAAGTCGGTTTCGTCTAAAAAATGGAACTGGTGTCGGGAGAAAAATGAAGTCGGTTTTGTCTGAAAAATGAAATTGGTGTCGGGAGAAAAATGAAGTCGGTTTTGTCTGAAAAATGGAACAGGTGTCGGCAGAAAAATGAAGTCGGTTTCATCTGAAAAATGAAATTGGTGTCGGCAGAAAACTAAGTCGGTTTTGTCTGAAAAATGGAACTGGTGTCGAAAGAAAAATGAAATCGGTTTCGTCTGAAAAATGAAATTGGTGTCGGCAGGAAAATGAAGTCGGTTTCGTCTGAAAAATGGAACAGGTGTCGGCAGAAAAATAAAGTCGGTTTCATCAGAAAAATGAAATTGGTGTCGGCAGAAAACATGTCGGTTTTGTCTGAAAAATGGAACTGGTGTCGAAAAAAAATGAAAAAACGAAATTGGTTTCAAGTCAGTTGTCTGAAAAATGGAACTGTTGTCAGCAGAAAAATGAAGTTGATTTCGTCTGAAAAATGGAACTGGTGTCGGCAGAAAAATGAAGTCGGTTTCGTCTGAAAAATAGAATTGGTGTCGGCAGGAAAATGAAGCCGGTTTCATCTGAAAAATGAAATCGGTTTCGGCAGAAAACTGAAGTCAGTTTCGTCTGAAAAATGAAAATTGCGTAGGCAGAAAAATGAAGTCGGTTTCGTCTGAAAAATGGAACTGTTGTCGGCAGAAAATCGAAGTCAGGTTTGTTTTAATAATTAAATCGGTGTCGGCAGAAAACTGAAGCCGGTTTTGGCAGAAAAATGAAATTGGTTTTGTCAGAAAATTATGTCGACTTGTCGTAAGAAAATAAAAAAAAAATCTTTATAAGGCGAAAATTAAGGAAAGTGAACTCAGTGGAACCTTTTTTGCCCAATATTATTTCACTATATTTTTGGTTTCATGTATGCTTCAGTAACACTTAAACAGTGATCGAAAATTGTGAGATTTAAACTCATTTTCGAGGTCATTATTTTTTTGTAGAAAAGAACAAAATATTGTACACACGCGAAAACTCACTCTCTCTCTCTCTCTCTCACACACACACACACACACACACACACACACACACACACACACACACACACACACATATATATATATATATATATATATATATATATATATATATATATATATATATATATACACATACGTATATATATATATAAGATTTCTCTAACTTACATCGAGACCGAACACCAGTCTCTTAGATGAAAGGCCAGGGCGCTACCAACTGAGCCCCAAACCCTCTGGGTCAACTGGTAGCACCCTGGCGATTAATTTGAGAGAAACACTTGCTCTGGTGTTCATAAGTTCCATATATATATATATATATATATATATATATATATATATATATATATATATATATATATATATATATATATATATATATATATATATATATATATATATATATATATATATATATATATATATATATATATATATATATATGAACTTATGTTCACAAAAAATTGAGATTTAAGAAGTGTCAAGAGCAGGCTCTTTTTAACTTTTAAAGATCAGTGCCACAAAGGATGATTTAAAGCCAAGGGGCGAGATCACTAACAGCAAAAACACAGAGAAAAACACTGAAAGAGGATAACGAAAAATACTAAACGGTCTTAATTATTTATTACAAAAAATTAATCAAAACCCAATGAAACCCCACAAAAAGAACTGGATAAGGGTGCACAAATAATAACCTTCTCCTAAAATAAACTCTTTCACACGATAGAACGAGAGACAATAATTAGGAGGAGGAAGGAAAACAACCTATTCCTATGAAAGCCCTGAAAACTTTAACAGGAGAGAATGAAAGGGTGAAGAGCCTTAACCCTAGATTTTACAAATCAACCTTTAATATTTACATACATAACAAATTAGTAAAAATATTGACGATATCGAATATCAGTTAACCCACGCCCAGGGTAATAGCCCGTTGAATTTGATTTATAGGAGTGGCAGCACTACACACACATGGCTGTCCAAAAACGGTCCTGGAGTCACAAGGAGTTTGCAACCGGAGGATACAACACACTGACACGCGTCAGCAACGTCTACAGACATTGAACACAGTCTATATCCTTACCGGCTATCAAAACAGAATCCGGCATTTTCATGACTCCGGAGGTTAGCAGGACGAGAGAAAAGACAGGCTGTCCCTCCAAGGGCAACAGGCGAGTCCAAGGATGCAAAGGCGTACAGTAGATACAGGGGAGCACAGGCAGTGCCCTCCAGAAGGCACGCGAAGGGCGTCCGACCGAAACAAAGATGCCCTACAGTAACCAGAAGGGGCGGAGCTGCAACAACGTCTCCAGGCAGAGGAACGCCAGCAACGTCTTCTGTAACACGGAAGAAGGGAGGGTCCCCAGATACAACAAAGGCCTTCAAACTGTAGGAAATCTCCAGCGTAGCATCCTGCGTGAATAAAGCCTGCAAAAACCTCCAAGCCAAAGAGCGGAATACACACTGCCTCAAAGTCCGCCAAACAGTCCCCACGAAACGTGAGGCAACGACCAGGGAACCACCAAACAAGAATCCAGCCAAATAAATACATGAAAAAAGAACAAAAGAAACTCTCATGGGCGAGGCACCACTCAAAAAAAAAACACTTCTGTGGGAGCGAGAAGAACCTTAACCAGCTTTTCTTCTGGCATAAAAAGAAAATCAAATTGAAAATAACTGAAAGGAATTTACCTTAAAAGGCCAAGAATAAAAATTAAGCAAATTATTACAGTGTATATATATATACATATATATGTATATAGATCCTTTGTTATATTACAAAAACGGTTTTGAGATATTCCTGATTGCTGAGGGATAGAATTAACGTTTTAAACATCTAGAGTAAAGTAAGGAGTAAAATATCATTAGAATTTTAGTTTTCTGTAAAAGAAAACTATTGTGCCGGCTTTGTCTGTCCGTCCGCACTTTATTCTGTCCGCACTTTTTTGTGTCCGCACTTTTTCTGTCAGCCCTCAGATCTTAAAAACTGCTGAGGCTAGAGGATTGGTATGTTGATCATCCACCCTTCAGTCATCAAACATACCAAATTGCAGCCCTCTAACCTCAGTAGTTTTGATTTTACTTAAGGTTAAAGTTAGCCATAATCGTTCTTCTGGCAACAATATAGGATAGGCCACCACCGGGCCGTGGTTAAAGTTTCATGGTCCGCGGCTCATACAGCATTATAGCGAGACCACCGAAAGATAGATCTATTTTCGGTGGCCTTGATTATACGCTGTACAGAAAACTCGATTGCGCCGAAGAAACTTCGGCGCATTTTTTACTTGTTTTTATATTGAGATCGATGGCAAATAAGATTACAGTATTTTATTATTATTGCAATTATTATTATTGAAGGTGATAGCTGCAAAATCTGCATTCATTTTATATAGAGTTTTCTTTCTTTCTGATCACTGATTTTTCAAGGTTACTGAATTCTGCCAGTAACTCGGCGATGTTTGTCATTCTTGGAGAGGAGAGGAGAGCATATAACTACCCAAGTTTGCAACTGCTCTCCTCTCCAAGAATGACAAACTTCGGCGAATTACTGTGATCAGGAGGAAAGAGAAAACTGTAAACTGAATGCAGATGATGCATCTATCACCTTCAATACTGCATGCTTGAAAGATGGTCTACTACCCATAATTAAAAATTACACATAGTAGCATGAGTTTTGAAATGGAGAAACAAATCCACAGTTATTCGTGGGTACGTATAGGCCTATTTACAAATAAATATCTACAGAGAGCTTTCGGGAATCTGTTAGAACTGTTTTCCGAAAGCTCTCTGTAGAGATTTATTTGTAAATATACATACCCATAAATAACTGTGGATTTGTTTCTCAACCATCATCCTTATCATCATCATCATAATTATTAATTATTATTATTATTATTATTATTATTATTATTATTATTATTATTATTATTATTATTATTATTATAAAACTGGAATAAAGAACATATATGTCGTCATGGCGCCTCATTAGAATAATGATTGGAAAAGTCGTCTTATAGAGAAATAACTGGTCTTTTCCGTGTTTCCGTCAGCCGCATGTTAACTGTTAGTACATTACCCGCGGGCGTTTGCAGGTCTTCCGTGCAGGTTTTCAGTTCTAAACATTGGAAATGCCCCGTAGGGGGTTAATGCTGCCAGAGCACCTCACGCGCGGTGCACTGTAGACATTACTCAAGAAAGTTCTTTGCAGCGTCCCTTTGGCCCCTAGCTGCAACCCCTTTCATTCCTTTTACTGTACCTCCATTCATATTCTATCTCTCACCTTACTTTCCACCCTCTTCTAACAATTGTTTCATAGAACAACTGCGAGGTTTTCCTTTTGTTACAACTTTTAAATCTCTTGCTGTCAATTTTCCTTTCAGCGTTGAATGACCTCATAGGTCCCAGTGCCTGGCCTTCAGCCTAAATTCTATATTCTGTTCTATTCTAAACATTGGAAATGTCATATTGATGAAAGACGAATGTTGAATGTAGTATCACACAACCTTTCCTGAGCTTCCTTCGCTTTATTGTTCTTTACAAAGACATTTGATCCCCAAGGGTTACAGATTTCTTGAAGCTTCTTTCAAAAATAAACAGTCTATCAGCCTGATACTCTGTAGACATGCGAAGTTACCTGTTGACTGATTTTGATCAACAAAATTAACGAAACGACTTATAATGAAAACTTCCGTGATGAACACCCGAAAACTTCGTGTAGCATTAGCCGGAGAAGTTTACCTTTCGCTTTCAAACAGACGGAAAGCTTTTGCTTACAACTTCCTGTCGATTATGTAAACTCCGAACAGAGGCTCTCTTGATAGCCGACCAACCGACGGGTAATTATATGGCACTCGCGCGCGAAAACATCACGCCCTTTCATCCCTACCAATTTATTCTCATTCTTTTTTCAATCTTTTTCTTCCTGAGTTAATTTTATTCAGCTTCTTCTTTCAGGTCTTCGTGGTAATTTATGTCCTGTAAATCTTTCATCCCTTAACTGGTCCACCTTTTTTTATCGGCTTAAACTTAATAGCATTCCTGAGGCACTTAACCTTCGGAGAAGGGAAGAAGTGAATACGGTGATGAAGTAGCCTCTCTCTCTCTCTCTCTCTCTCTCTCTCTCTCTCTCTCTCTCTCTCTCTCTCTCTCTCTCTCTCCTCCCTTTGCCAATGTCGTTTTTGCGCCAATGACTCTAGGTGTGACGCCTCAAACTGTAAACCGATATCAATTAAAATTACTCTCTCTCTCTCTCTCTCTCTCTCTCTCTCTCTCTCTCTCTCTCTCTCTCTCTCTCTCTCTCTCTCTCTGCTTAGTGAGCAATGCCCTTCGTTCTTTGCCTCGAGAATTTCTGGCAACCCTTGCTTAATTATGCTCAATATCTCATCTTATAAAGGGCTCTACTATCTCTGCCAAGTTCACTCTCCATACATAATAAAATTATGTCCTGAGGAGGAGCGCAGGAAACCAGCGAGTTTAGTGGCTCGCCGAGTTACCTATCATCCACCCACGCTCTCACTACAGAATATTAAAAAAAAAAAAATACGTGTAATATCAATATGGTGACTCATGTATGTCCTTGGTTTGATTCTGTTTTGCTGCTGGGTTTAGCACTTCGTTGGCCTCTTAATATTCTTTACAGACTGGAAAATCAATTTGAATATTGACCGACGTAAAAAGAGATGGCGAAACTTTGCGATCTGTTAAGTCTGTCTGTTTCGTCAAGGAGTTTATCTCAGTTTTCGCTTTGATGACTACGGTATTAATTTCGTAGGCTGTTTAACTACGTTTTACCAAGAGGAACGTCTGATATACCACTGCATTTACGAGCGTCTGTTTACTTTATGTTCCGAATTGCGTCAGCGCAGAATCTATGTTGTAGGTACTTGTGTCTTTCTGTAACGCCAACTTATGTTCTTGGTAGTTTAGCATTTTTTGCTTTGCGTCGACTTAGTTTCTGGCCTTTATTTCCCCTCTGTAACAATGATCCTCTTGACGAGGAGCTTCCAGATGCTCGTAATCGTTCCGTCTAAAAAGTCTTGAGACTATTTCGGTCGCGTTAACAGCTTCTAGCGTCGTTGAGATGTCACTACACCCATTCACTGTACTTTCCACCCCCTACTGCCTGGCCCTACCGTCGTTCCGTTAATGTCAACATAAACATTCGCGCGTCGAGCTCTCGCTCACTCTTCTTCTCCTTCTTCTTCTTCTTCTTGCAATACCTCCTTGCTTGAGCCTCTGTACTTTATCCTACTGACAAGTGATATTTTGGGCTCATCCGATCATGAGCAGTTGGTACCATTCCAGCCGCTGTCCTAATAATTATCCTAAGAAGAGACAATTCCATTACCTAACCTTCGGGTAACAAGACCATACTTTCTTTCTTTTTTTCAAAAAGTAATCTAGTCTTTGTCTCAAGTTTTGGTGGCTCTTGTCAGGTAAGTTTTGAAAAATCTCTCCTTACTTCCCTATTGCCCAAAACTCTCCCAATACTCCAAGATTTCAAGGCAGATGTCGCAGAGACAGGACCTCCGTTTATAGAAAAACGGACATTCGTTTGTGTCACTTCGTCAAAATGATGTGATTATGTCTTTCAGTTGTGGATCCAGTCCCTGATAACTCACAGCAAATGGTTGAAGAAGCTCAAGAAATTCATAAAATTGGTTCTGGTTTGCTGAGGGCTGCTGACTATGAAGATGCTCCTTTGATCTCAACTAAGCTTGTTAAATAAGGAAAAAAATTTTATAGTCTGAGCCAGAGGTCCTCCCCACACTTCACCCAGTAGTCAGCTGTCACCATGAGAAGAAAGAAAAAAAGTGATCTTCGTTTCCCCAGGAAAGGGGGAAAGACATAAAAATGGATGAATTAATCAAATTTAACATGCTATAAAAACGCCATTCCTTTAGCATTTGAGAGAGAGAGAGAGAGAGAGAGAGAGAGAGAGAGAGAGAGAGAGAGAGAGAGAGAGAGAGAGAGAGAGAGAGAGAGAGAACCAAATTGTAGGTGATACATTGTGCACAGTTCTTCCATGAGAGAGAGAGAGAGAGAGAGAGAGAGAGAGAGAGAGAGAGAGAGAGAGAGAGAGAGAGAACTAAATTATAGGTGATACATTGTGCACAGTACTTCCATGAGAGAGAGAGAGAGAGAGAGAGAGAGAGAACTAAATTATAGGTGATACATTGTGCACAGTACTTCCATGAGGAGAGAGAGAGAGGAGAGAGAGAGAGAGAGAGAGAGAGAGAGAGAGAGAGAGAGGGCTGAATTGCAGGTGAAATACTGTGCACACTACTCCCGTAAGAGAGAGAGAGAGAGAGAGAGAGAGAGAGAGAGAGAGAGACTAAATTATAGATGATAGACTGTGCAGATTACTTCCATGAGAGAGAGAGAGAGAGAGAGAGAGTGTAAAAATGGTCTAACAACGTACAGAAATTTGTACGATACACGGTTCCACCAAGAATTAACTGAACAAGAACTGAATCTGTCTTTTTGGCTTGGAATCGACGATAACTCAATGTGACCAAATGTCCGCAGACATCACGAGAGATATAAGATGTTTCCCCCGAATTCAGGCACTGTACTTGATAATATTTTGTATAGAATACCCCATTAGCGGTTTTCGAAGGCTTGGATATATTCGACGAGCTATCTAATTGATCATTCGGCGTCTTTTTGGCTGAATGTTAGTGCCAGGCCTTATTCCCTTGACTCATTAATCTCTGACTTCCGCGTTCACAAGAGAAGCCAGACTCACAGCCCGCACAGCCTTTATTATCAATCATTCAACCTTTTTGAAACCCTACCTCTCTCTCTCTCTCTCTCTCTCTCTCTCTCTCTCTCTCTCTCTCTCTCTCTCTCTCTCTCTCTCTCTCTCTCAGAGCTCAGGTGATCGGGAGGAGATTTGATTAAGATAACTTGCAACGTTCATCATGTGAAATTGCCAACATTTGTTTTCAATGAGTAGCCTCGAAGGTGCTGCTCGAGAGTAAACATTCGGGTTATGTGAAATTAGGTTTTGCCTGTTTTGATGATTCTCAAAACTTCAAAGAGGAATTCAGGTAACAGTGAAAATAATTCGAATACGAATACCAAAAAGTTTGTTTTTTTCACTGATAATCACGGTAAAAAAGCCAATTCTTTTTCGAAGAATGCACCTAAAGCCTTAAAGCTATCTCGGGAAAATCTCTCGACGGCATAAAGATACCCACAGCACATCGAAGTGGAAAGGTGGGGGCGCGGGGAAGAAACTCGCTATTCCACCACAAAGAGATAAATGCATAGCAGATGCTGATGCGGATTTAGACCAAATGAAAGTACTTTTATGGCTTCATAAACAGCTCACCGAGAGCATTTATGCTATAGGCTATGAACTATCCCCGCATTCTGTAAGGCTGACACAAGGGCTGACACTATTACCCTTGTCATCTGTTCATTGGCTTGACTTAAGGATACAAGTGAAGCTATTGACCGAGCTGCTTTATCGACTTCACCTACATATTCGTTGTACGGACGGCGTAGGCAATTATAAACCTCGCCCTGTCTTTTCCTAAACTCCGATACAGGTAGAGGCTCTTTGTCGACCGGTGACAGTAATTAGTTTTGCGTTTCACACAAACGGGAGACCTGCCAATGACTCGTGGCCTCCTCACCTGTTATCCCGCGCGACTAAGATGAAAATTATTAACAAGAAACGAAAAAAGTCATCTTCTGCTGGGGACTTATTTCTGGCCCACATCTTCGTTCTTTTGCCAATGTCTCTCCTCTTCCATTAGAGGAAAAGGATTACTTAAAAGAGAGAGACAGAGAGAGAAAAAAAGCCGAATCCTCCTCCTCCTCCTCCTCCTCCTCCTCCTCCTCCTCCTCCTCCTCCTCCAGGACGTTCATTCTCATGCGCCTCGTCTTCCTAACATGTGCCCGCAGATGTTGCTAAATATTTTTAGCCTTTCGCTCGGTAGTTTCAAGCGTCCCTCTCCTTTAAGAAGTTAGTTTCAAGAAATTTAACAAGGATAATTATCGGTCATAGAGACCAAATTCTTTAGCATGAAACTTAAATGACACAGTTTGAAATTATATCATTTCTGAATGAGGTATTTGTGGCTACTTAGAACAGACTTCAGAGGTCTGCTCAACAGATTCTTCAGATGCTAAGTGACACATTCTGTCATTTGTCTGACACGTCATTTGCATATTGCTTCCGGTGTTCATCGCATCTAAGTAAATATTTGTGCCTTTGTGTCTGTGTATGTGGAGAGAGAGAGAGTCATTGTAGATGCGCGTTTTCGCATGATGATTGAGATCCAGTTGCACAGATTTATTAAGATGTTATGGCATCTTCCTATCAAAACTAGCTTCTGCGTCAGCACATAGCCTCATATACATATATATATATATATATATATATATATATATATATATATATATATATATATATATATATATATATATATATATATATATATATATAATTAGTCTGGGTACACCAACGCACCTGACACTTTACGGTCGTGAATACTGACGAGGCTGAACCAGATGACACGGATATCTTGCTTGTGGTTACCTATACCAGTCGTTATAAAATTCACTTTATCCATCTTAATGGAATAAATGTTACTTCTGCTCATGTGATTGTTTATTAAAACAAATTTCATGCGCATAAAAGGTAGCCTAAAAGAACCACAAAACATTTCATACTGTCGTAAATCAAGTATTCACGAACGTAAAGTGACAGGTGCGTTGGTGTACCGAGACTAATTGACGATATCAGGTATAATCCATAAATCTCAAGGTAAGACACTCTCTCTCTCTCTCTCTCTCTCTCTCTCTCTCTCTCTCTCTCTCTCTCTCTCTCTCTCTCTCTCTCTTTTAAATAGTTCTGTATTGATCATAAACTTTTGTACTGTGTTATAAAATTTAGAGACTCAAAATCGAGAATGCAAAGTTCAATGGGAGTCCGAATTTTGGTATAAGGCTTTTCAGCAATATGTCAAATACTCTAAACGCACACTGTGTCATTCACCTCTATAACTTGTACACTCATTTCACCAGTTACTGTTCTTCATTCTTTCTTAGTCGTTCTTTCACACACAGATATATATATATATATATATATATATATATATATATATATATATATATATATATATATATATATATATATATATATATATATATATATATATATATATGTATAATGTGTGTGTATGTATATATATATATATATATATATATATATATATATATATATATATATGTGTGTGTGTGTGTGTGTGTGTGTGTGTGTGTGTGTGTGTGTGTAGTAAGCAAGTCAGTGATTTTTCCAAATTAAAAACTCTAGATTGCCACCGACAGTAATGCAACAAAGTGCTTCCGATACACAACTTCGACTGAGTTGTTTTTCGTCCGTCTACGAAATTTATGTTCCTCCCTTGTGTGACAGAATACTATCTTCACCCACTAAATGCACAACTACGTCTCAACAGACACCCCCCTTTCCACCCCAACCCACCCGAAACCCTGCGAAGAGAAGGGCCAACATCCCCCCCTTGGCCACCCCCCACTCCCCATCTCCCGCCGTCTAGATCCGGAATGTAGCCCGTTTTTATAGACGACGTGGAGCTTAGCTAGACTTTTAAACAACATTAGCACTCTTTACTTTTACTGAAGCTTCTCACTCCGAAGGAAAAAACTGTTTTTCTTCATTCTGTTCTGCATTTTTATTGTTTTATTTTTCCTGAGCAACAACTTCATTCATTCAACTCATTCATTCAACTCTCTCTCTCTCTCTCTCTCTCTCTCTCTCTCTCTCTCTCTCTCTCTCTCTCTCTCTGATCGATCGATAATGTGAATGTTAACAATCATTATTACTCTCGTTATTGTATGTTTATCACCCGCAGATAGTATTATTGTTAGCAGTCACATAATGATGACTTATTTCAGATATTGTCTCATTTTCTTCTATAAATTTTTACAAGCAAAATAGGGAAATATGTAAATAACATATCTATACATAGCTCTGCAAATAATGTAAAATGTTGTGTCGGTTTTTCTCACTCTTGTTTTGCTTTGTGGTGAATAAGAGAACGTTACGAGTTTGCACGCCACGCTTCCGGAAAAAATAGTACCACAGGTGCTCCAGAGGTCGCGATAAAAACACTAATGCTGTTCTTTTGGGCTAAACTAAGATGAAATGAGTTTGTTTACATGTTATTTGACCGACATTCAAGAGGTAGACCCTTGCTAAAGTGTGGAGATTATATGAGCTCTCTGTCTTTACCGATGCCATGATGCATGTTAAAGTGGAATTTATCTGTCCGATGTGAACATGCCTTACATGAAACTCACCAAATAAGAACTTTATTTTCCCACATGTGTTGAACGAAGATACGACATAACTAAAACGAAATCGCCTCATTAAGACATGAAGTGATCGCTATGGTGACGTGACACATTTATGGCCACCAAAATGATTATTAAGAGTCAAAACAGAGTGTATAGAGGCGCCGGTTTGGCGCACACCAAATTCACCTCGGCCTAAGTAGTAATCGCTTATGTTTGGAAACAGTTCGCTTTGAATTTGGTGTCATATCTCCATAGTTCTTTTTTTTAATAATCCTTGAGTAGTGTATTTGTATGTGCCCCTTCATGTATGAAAAATAGCATACGCTGTGTCCACTTAACCACCAAATATGATTAGAAAAAAATACAAGCTTTCTGCTTATACAGTAAAAAAAATTATAAACGCTACCTGTTGCAGTCACGTTCGTAATGGAGTAAGAAGTAAATGCAGTATTATTCAGTGGCTTTATTATCATTGAAACAAGTATCAAACATTTTTTCAAGGTTCTTTTTTTTCATAACTTAACAAGAAGAAAAATAAAAGCAAAACCAGCTAGATAAAAGAAAAAGGCGCAAGACAATGAAGTTTCGTTGTAAGGAATGATGTTTTTGCTACTACTACTATTAGCACTTCATTTCCATTCCGTCGGCATAAATTGAGTAATTATCATGAGTTTTTATGGAGAAAAGACATTAACTTGCAAGAATTTATTGGATTACTTGAAGTCTCTTCCACGGGAAACGTTGGATAAATTATATAATCACCCAGCGACATGTTTAGCCGTATTCAGGTAAGGAAATCGAAAAGGGTTGCTGGAGTTCTTGGCCGGTATCGAAACTTTTGTAGTAAAAAATGGTGCCAGTTAATGATTATCACAATTCATTAATATTGTTTATCACATCCTATCTCCAGGCTGTAGAATTTTTAGTGATATTGTATCGTTCTGGATAGGCTAATTAAATCCGGGCTGAATGCTTAAGTTCGGGACGATTATCCTAGTCCGTATTATTTTCGGCCGTGAACCTGTTAGGCCATGTGAAGGTTAGGCCGTAAGACATGGCGGAAGCTCCTTGGGATGCCATGTTTAGTATTAGCTCCTTGGGAATCAAAATATGGGTAGTTTGTCCATCCTCGGGACGCGCCTAGGCCTATAGCTCATTAACAATGATGCCAGATGAAAAATTGCATAGAATAAAAGTTGTTCAGCGTGACAATACCTACCGAAAAGTAACTTACCTGGCCAGTGTGCCTGAGTTTGCCAGTAGACAATTTTTTCAGCCAGTTGACTGAACAGTACCACGCACACCGCTCTCCCGTAGTTCTTAAGATGGTCATAGTGCGGCGCTCCTCTCGTCTTGTAGTTCCTAAGGCTGCCATCGTATGTTGACCCGACATGATCGCGGGAAATTTAATTCTGTCCAGTCGCATGCCCCGCCGACCCAGGTCATTCCCTCAGGCCAGGGATTAAATACATCTAACCAATCAGAATGTCTGATCAATATGGTTTAGACCTACACCCTGACCCACAGTCACCCTTTCTTGTTCATCTTGGACCACCAAGATGCAGTGTCACGATAAAATTGTGTTCCCAAACATTGTGTCCACTGATGAATTTAACTCTTGAGTGATATTTAGAATCTGTTCCGTGTCAATTTCGGGCATTTCTGGATTTAATAAAATATGTCTATCCCCTCAAAAGCCACCGACACCCCTGCTTCTGATTTACTTTCCCAGCTTAAAACAATAAGAGCTGGAACCAGTACTTCAGATTCACATGAACTCCCGATTACTGCCAAGAAGCCGAGGTTGGTACCCTCATGATTGGACGGCAGTGATATTAATTAAGGTAAGCGGTGCAGTTCTCCTCCTTTGTGGTTAACATTGTTTAATGAATGAATAAAGATGATTTGGACCCACTACCGTTAAGGGGTAGCCTAGGCCATTCCACGTGTTCGAGTTATTACTGGGTTACAACGGGGGGGGGGAGTCCAAGGGGCCGAAGCCCCCAGCCAGGTCGGGCACACCACCTAAGTAAGGTTAGGTTGGGTTCGGTTTGGTTAGGTCAGGACACAATATTCTAGTTGTTCCGACACGATGTACAAACCATTGGTCCTTTACGTTAGGATTGTTCTGACATGATATACGAACTGTCGGTCCTTTACATTAGGAATTACTTTCAGCGGAGCTGAAATGGTCGTTGAACTTAGAACAAGGTGGTTAGGCAATTAACTATTGTCGGGAGGCGGGATTACTGCCTGCCCGGATGTAAACATTCCAATTTGCTTTCGGCCGTCGTGCGCTGCAGACATGTTTTCTCGCTCTCTGACCTGACCGCCTTTGAGCTGTTTTCCCGGTGGGATCTTTCTTGTTTTTTCTTGCTGCTAGCAATATGAATGTTGACAAACCCTGTAAGCTTTCCTTCCCCCAGCATGTATGTCGTGGGGTGGGAGGGAAGAAGTGTAATGCTTCTCATTCAAGTGTAGATATGAACCCATGGACCCACCTGCCCTTTGCCCCACCTGCAGAGGACTTGTGTATTCTCACAATTCTCCCTGTGCTGAGTGTTGTTCCTGGTCTACCAAGCAGTGGGTGAAGTTTGAGGGGAGGAGACAGTACCGAAGGAAGCCCACCAAGGCGTCATCTGAGGGTTATACGCCCCGACAACTCCCTGGGTGGCTAACCTGTCGGGATTGTTTCTGCCTCCCGACAAGCTTCCCCTTCTTGCTGTCTCTCCCTTGGGTGGGGACTCCCCCTCCCCTTCCTCATTCATTTCGTCGGGTGTGGAAGGCCACGGGGGAGCAGAAGATCAGGACATCCTCTCTGGGGCCTCTCCTCGCTCCGGGGTGAATTTTTCCCCCAGAGTGAGTAGAGGCTTCCTTTTTTGACCCAACCTTTTCTTGAGGTTTGGTGGTGGATGCGTCTCCCGGTGGCCAGGTATCTAACCTCACTTCTACCTGGTTGCACCTGGGTCTTCCTGGCCTTCCATCACTGGAGGGCCTGGTATCTCATCTTTCTGGCACTCCAGTGACTACCCACGCAGCCACCACGCCCACCATGTCTGCTGTCACCATGACATCATTTGGCAATCTGCCTGTGACGGTGGCCTCGCACCTGGGCACCCAGGTGTCTGCCGCTCCTGCCACACTCCATGCTGTGCCACTGCCTCCTGGCTTCCTGGCCCCGTTATCTCTGCCTGGCCCCTCAGGTATGGTCACGTCAAAGGTGCTGTACAAATCTGCCTGCTCCTACTGTTGCCGACCCACGCTCATTCCCAACTCCGGTTCCGGCTCCGGGTTATTCTGACTCTCGGCCTTGCCTGGCTCCCGCTACATCCATGCCCTCAACCAATGCACCGTCTTCTGGCTTTCCTGGCTCCTGTGCTGTTTCACCTGCCCCAGTAGCTGCTGGCCCAAGCACCAATGTCTCCACTACCCTGGTTGCACCCGCTTCCCTGGCTACCCTGGCTGCTCCTGTGTCTTCTGCTGCTCCCTCCTGGATGGGGGACCTAACCGCCATCCTGAAGAAGGTGACAAAGAAGTTGAAGAGGTCTAGGAAGGTGTCGCCTTCGTCATCATCATCATCATCATCTGCTACCTTTTCTTCTTCTTCTGAGGCTCGCCAGCTGAAGAAGAAAAAGCCTGTCTCTCCCCCACCCTCCCCCAAGAAGTCTCGCCCCGAGACTTCTAAGGGACTGCCTCCTTCCAGAGGGAAGGCAATGGGTTCTCTCATTGGCTCTTCCCAGTCCATGGACTAGGGTATCAATTCGTTGACCCCGGCTCAGTCGTATCCGGAGCCAAGGGCGTGCAGAACATGGTTTGCACTCCCTCTGCTGTGCCGAAGAAGCCTGCTTCTAAGGCCAGCGTATGTGTCAGACACTCCTTCATGAGCTGCGCCGAGTATCCAGGTCTCTAAGGAGACCCAGGTACCCCAGTCTGGTACAGGAGAAACCTCTCCCTGTACCGACTCGAGCACAGGACGGGAGAAAGAGTCCGGGCAAGCAGGTGCTCTGACTCTTCCTGCTGGCACTTCTTCAGGTGTCAAGCAAGGTTCCCAGAAAGGTGCGCCAGTCTCTTGGGTCCGGACACTGGCGAGACAGAGAAGAGGTCCCCTGCCCAGTCTCCCCGAGAGGTTTCAGCCTCAAGAAGACTGGGGCATGTCTAGAGGATAGCGCCAGTTCTCACCAGCCAGCTGTGCTCCTCCCAGTCCCCAGCTGCGTTTGCAGGGCCAGCCTGGCTCGGGAGAGCCGAGTGCGCTGCTCGACTCAAGTGAGCTGCTCCACTCTCCTCAGGAGTGTGCTTTACCGAGGCAGAAGCGTTCTCCTCGACCCAGATTGCTATAGCTTTTAATGCTGTATTCCCACATAAGAGAACTGTTTTCTTTTGAGGTTTCTGCAAGTCTGGCAGAGGTGGTATCAGGCACCATTCTGTTTGTTCCGACACGATATACAAACTGTCGGTCCTTTACATCAGGAGTGTTCCAACACGATATACAAACCCTCGGTCCTTTACATTAGGAATTCCTTTCAGCGTAGGCTGGAAACAGCCATTAAACTCTTGAGCAAGGTGGTTAGGCAGTAACTACTGCCAGATAGGCAGGAGTACCCACCTGCCTGGATGTAAACATTCCAGTTTGCTTTCGGCCATCATGCGTTGCAGATGTGGTTTCGGATCTCCTTGCCTGACTGTTGTTAAGCTCTTATTATCTCAGTGGGATCTTTATGTATTTTTGTGTATATATTATGTGTGTTTGATATTTATTATTACAAACCCACAATTTGTGATAACCTTGCATAGCCGTCATTCCCCTGCACTGTGACTTGGGTTGACGGCCAAGGGCGTATTTAAAGGAGCGTAAACCGAGTGGTAATGCTTCTGTCCAGTAGCCCTTTATTTAGAAACTGAAGGCATTCCCCTTTACAATCAGAAATATTAGATTGGGATGTAATATCTTTGCTCCCCTACATTGATCGGGACGTAAGAGTTCGCTTCCCTTCCTGGGCTTCCGCCCTCCATGTACAAGGGCATGACTACTTCCTTCCTACATGTGATGATTGTTGTTTTCACCGCCTGCATTTAGAGAGTTGCAGGGCGGCTGGGAAGTTGCGGGCATCATCTGTAAGTTACGCTTCCACAGCACCCTTGGTGGCCTCCCCTCCATCCTTTTCTCTCCTTTGGTAGAGATCTCTCTCCTTCGCCCCCTTCGCTCACTCGTCGGGCGAAGACCTGGAGGGTGGGTGGGGCCGTCAGGCGAAGACCGCGAGGGTTGGGTGGCATCGGACGACCTCTTCTTGGGTACCTCCTCTCGCTTCATAGTGCAATTCCTTCGTCGCAAGAGGAGTTTCCCTCTCTAATCATATTTGCTTTTTCTTTCAGGTTGACAGTGAGCATCGCAGACAGCAGTAGTTGGCTGGATATCTCAGGGATATCTCGCATGAAGGAGTCCCAACGCTCATTAGTGTTGTTCAGGATCGACCACAATACCTGGCTGGATGACATATTTCCATTTCGGGATAGTTTTGATTCTGTTCCCACTGATGTGGATCGATCGCTGTCATCGCTGGTCTTCATGTATGCTGTTGCACTGCCTCTGGCATATCTGTGGTCCACCTGCTCCTGCTGTTCCCTGTGTTATGCTCTTGTTAACTCGACAACAGCCTCTGGGCGGCTCTTCCTGGTCTCCTGCCACAGCCACCCTGATTGTTCCTGTCGCTGCTGGTGACTTTCATGTGACATTTCTGTCTGTTGCAGTAGCTCCTGCCTTCCAAACTGCTTCCGTAGCTCCTGCATTGGCTGTCCTGATCATGCCCGCTGCTTCCCCTAGTGGTCGTGCCCATGGCCGCCTCGCCGTGCTCCTGCCAGCTGCCCTGGAGGTTACGATGTTCGCCGTCCTGTTGAAGATGTCGGTGTGAGGGTGAACAAAGTCCCCCTGTGGAAGAGATGTTCCTGGCCATTGGAGTAGCTCCTGTCTTCCAAACCTCTGCTGTAGCTCCTGCATCAGCTGTCCTGATCATGCCTGCCTCATCTCCTGACGGTCGTGCCAAGGGCCACTTCTGTTGTGTTCCTGCCAGCTGCCCCGGAGGCTACGATGTCCTCGATCCTGTAGATGTCGGCGTGAAGGTGAACGAAGTTGCCCTGTGGAAGTGACTTTCCTAGCCATTGCAGTAGCTCCTGTCTTCCAAACCACTGCCGTAGCTCCTGCATCAGCTGTCCTGATCATGCCTGCTGCTTCTTCTGGTGGGCGTGTCCTGGGCCGCTTCCATTGTGTTCCTGCCTGACTGCCCTGGAGGTTACGATGTTTCGTGTCCACCATCCTGTAGAAGATGTCGGAGTGGAGGTGAAGGAAGCCACCCTGTGGAAGTAGCCGCCGTCTTTTTCATCTTATCTTCGATTTCGTCTTCTGCTCTGTCTTCCCTTCCTCTCCCGAGGTCCAAGGGGGTCCCGGGAATCAGACAGACCTCTGTCGGCCAAAGGAGAGGAAGGCTGTTTCTTCCCCTTGATACCCTTGGACGTCTAGGGACTGCCTCCTTCCGAGGAGGCGGAGGCAGTGGGTCTCTCATTGGCTCTTCCCTAACTTCGGGTTAGGAAACCGATTTGCATAGCCCTGGGTTTTGTGTTTCAGGAGCCACGGGCATGCAGAACTCAGTCTGCGATCCCGTTCCCAGTCCTAGAGGTTCCACCTCTAAGATGGTGTCTGCTTTGGCAGCTCGTTCGCGAGCCGCTCCGAGTGCTCGAGATTCTATGGAATATCGAGTATCCCGATCTGGTCTGGAGAATATTTCCTCGGCCCAGTTCAGGAGCAGTACGAGAGAAAGGGCCAAGGCACCCAGGTGTCTCAGCCCTTCCCGCCAGCACCACAAGCACTCCAAGTGCTTGCCAGTGCTCGGTCGGGTTCCCAACGTGGTGTCTCGATCCTAGTGGTTTGAACACCAGAAGAAGCAGGAAAGAGTTTCCTTCGGGATTCCTGCAGGACTTGTAAGGGACTGACTCTCTTCTGGGAGACAAGTTTCTCTCGTTGGCTCTTCCCGCCCTCAGGCAGGAACCGATTCGCATTCTCCTGTGGGGTCTGGCGTTTCGGGGGCCGTGAGAGCGCGGTCTCTTGCCAGTCTTGGAAGTCTGCGTCTAAGACTGGTTCTGTGCCTGGCTCTCTCAATCTCTTCGCAAACTGAAAGCAGCCGCCTGATTTTTGAAGTCTCGTGGGTAGCTCAATTTATGAATCACGAGCGCTCCTGATGAGAGGCACAGGACAAGAGAAAGTGCTGAGACACCCAGGTGTCTGGGTGCCGACTCCAGGTGTCTGGGTGCCGAGACTCCAGGTGTCTTGATGCCGAGACGCCAGGTGTCTCGATAATGCCCGCCAGCTGCTTCGGTTGCTCGGCCGGATTTCATTTCTTGTGTCTTGAACCCTAGGGTTCAAGCATGCAGGATAGCAGACACAGAATTCCCCTTTGAACTTTCTTCTCGAGGGGCCTCGGCCTCGGAGTTTAGAGTTCAGGAAACTAGCAATAGTTCACGGCAGACAAGTTCCGCCCTGTCCAGTTCCAATTGTGTTTGCGCAATCGACTTGGCTTGGCTTGGCCCCTGGTCGTGTTTACAAGAATGTCTTGGCTTGCTCGCCCACCCAGCCCTTTGGTCCCGCTGGCGAGACTGGCTCAGCTCAGCTTGGCTTGCCCCACCTGCCTCCCATCCACCACATACGCCCCACGCGATCGGCTTGGCCCACTCGTTTTTTTCCAAATCGGGTTCGCAGCTCTGTTCGAGTGAACTTTTTTGCTCTTCCCAGGAAAGCCCTTTGCCACGGCACAAGTGCTCTCCTTCCCTCGTGTAGCAGTAATCTCCTTCAGTTGATTATGGCTCACGGTCCTCCTCTCCTGCTGGTTTTTCTGGCAAGACAGGTAGGGGTACTCTTTCTCCTCACCTATTCTCTTTTCCTCTCTGTTGTTCCGAGAGGCGCGAGATGAACAGAGAGAGCTCTTCAGAGTTTGGCTTCCTGGTGTGCTTTGGGTGTTGGTCCCCCGATTGTCTCATAGTACAACCAGGTGGCCGAGGAGGGTTTCATGGGATCTGTCAAGACTCCCTCCAAGGGCAGAGGCACAGGAGTTTCACGCTTTGGAAGCAGCGAGGGTCTTTCAAGTTGCTGTCTTTCTGGGAAACTTGATATCTACTTTTTTCCCTCTGTATTTGTCTGTTTCGCTAGGGGTTCTCAACCATTGCTCACCCCGAGTTACAGACAAATGCCAGAAGACTTCACCTCTCGCCCGACCTGATAGCTGAGGCATCAAGAAGAATCCTGCTTGACCCAACCTCCTGTAGCAGCCACACAAGAAGCAGTTCTTTGGGCAGTATATCCCAGTGTGTTTGGGACTGGGAGACCTTCCAACTTCCCTTGCAAGCATAGGCTTTCTCACCGAGCGGCAGCGGCTATAGCTGGATATCTCTTGAAGTCCTCTGCAACACTCCCAGGACTGGGGCCGTCTTCACTGGTGGGTGTCGTCATGAACTCCTTCTTGGGTCAGAGTCGCTCTTCAAGTCTGGACTTCCTCGTCTGCTCTGCCGAGGGTTGCTTCTTTCCTTTCATTTGTGAAGAATGCAGGCACTTACGACCAAGTCTTCTATCTGAATTAGCCTTCCTCGGTCAAGATTTAGCTACGGATGAGAAGCTTCTTCGGTCTTGCTGTCCCAGGAACTGTTCCCTGATGGCATGTGACTCGCTTAGGGTTCCTGTCTATGCTGCATGCACCCTTTACGAGTCATTGATAGAGATGTGCCTCGTTGACCATCTCTCATCTTGCTCCGCCATGGCGTAGAAGATGGAAGATTGGGTGAAGGGGATCAATGCCTCGACTCCTCGGATGTCGTAGGTGGACTCCGAATCCTTCGGCATCTATTGTCAGGTTCGAGTTGTCCTTGTTCCCCTCCTCCTTGGACTTTGTATCGATGATCCAGATCATTCGTTACTTTGTCCTTTTGGCAGCTCTGATACTTTCCGAAAAGGCTCGACACTCCTAACCTGGATGTCGTCAACATTTTCGCTAGTACTCTCTCTCCCAAGGAAGAAGTGCCTAAGGACACATCTTCCTCATGACTTCATGAAGCGATCAAAGGAGGTACTCGGCAGCTGACAACGACAATACCGGTACCTTCCATCCGAGAGCTCACGAAGCCGATGATTTGGTCCATCCCTCGCATTCCGGAAGTTTCTGTCGGGCTGGAAGTAAGATCGGGTCTCATAGACCACACTCTTGTCTTCGTATGGTCTTGCCCACAGGCCCTTGTAACCTTTTTTCCTTGGCCCTGTGGTGGCTGCTCAACATGTGTTTTCTTACCCGGCTCCTTCAAAAGGACAAGTAGCATCTCGCCTAAGGTGTTGGTTCTGGAAGTGAGAAGGATACCGAGAGTGACTGGCCTCTCTTCCTCCTCCTTCTCCGTCCTTCTATTTCTCCTTCAGGATGAAAATAGGACTCGAACCACACATGCTGGACCTGGTGCTGATGCGGTAAGACTACACATCGAGCACTCGTATTTTTCTCATAGAATCATAGAAGTAATTCCTCTCCCTCTAGCAAGGGGAGGAAGGAGAGTCTGGCAATAAGGGAAATCCTATCTCAGCTTTTCCTTACTGCCTCCGACTCTAAGATTCTTCCAGCCTATTTCGTATGAGTCACATTTCCTCACTCATGCGAAAAGGTCCAGTATCTGACATTTGATCTTGCAGTTCCTACACCCCAATCAATATGTCAGAGGCTCGGGTACTCCCCCTTGCTCTTTCAACCAGGAGGAGTAGCCCAGGTGTGCAGAACTCCAGTCAGTTCAGGAGACTCATTCAGATTCCTCCCTCCAACCAGTGAGTCCTCCTAATGTAAAGGACCGAGGGTTTGTATATCGTATCTGAACAAATCACAATTTTTGAAAGTAAATTGTATTTTTCCTAACTATACAAACTTGAGGTCATTTACATTAGATATTTTGCCCACCTCATGCCACCCCTCAATCTGAACGTGGACCGAAAGGCAAACTGGAATGTTTACATCCAGGCAGATGGGTATTCTCGCCTACCTGGCGGTAGTTACTGCCTAACCACTTTGCTCAAGAGTTTAACGGCCGTCTCCAGGCTACGATGAAAGTAATTCCTAATGTAAAGGACCTCAGGTTTGTATAGTTAGGAAAAATACAGTTTACTTTCAAAAATTGTGATTTTATATAGTACTATAGTTGTAAAACCAAAATTATTTTAGGTCTTGTATTTCTTAATACATGAAAAATTGGAACTTTTTAGGTATTAGTTATGAATTACTGTACATGTGTAGTGGAAGGTTTTTATTTTGTTAATATTTTTGTAGTTATGTAATTTCTGTATTGTTAATATAATGTACTGTAGACATGTAAATGTTATTTAAAATACTGTAACATATTTTTCACTTATAGGGAGCTTCCAGAGCTAAGCCGTCATTTCATATTAAGGGTGTTTTTTGTGCTCAAACCAATCCAACATGTGACAGTTGCTTCGTGGATTCCACCTCATGAACCTGGCAAGTATGTATTGTATCAAGGCATCATGAAATTTTTTCTTATCTTTAGGAAATATGAACTAATTGGGAAATAAAAGATTTTACATAAGTAACTTAGCAAGTAATTATATTGCTATTTAGTTCCCATTTCTCGCAATAGCTTAAGTCTTAAAAATTTCGCAGTGGCCCTCATATTGTTTTGGTGTAGGTGACAGACCCCACCCACTTTCAGGGAAGAATAGGTACAACCGGCTCAGGTATTCAATTCGTTCCTGCCGCTCGTCAACTGAACATTGGTTGCTGGGTTGCTTTTGTTTTGATTTGTTTTCACCAGTTGTTTATGGACATTGCTGAATTTGATGAAGTAGATCGTAGTTTTTGGTAGTGCAAATCAGCTTTTTCCTTAATTGTGACTGAATATGTCTGACTTAAGTGCTCATAGTATAGGTATTGCAGCAAGGGCTGCAAGACAAGACTGACATCTGCTGAGTATGACACTCATACTATCTGCATCTCTTGTAGAGGGCAAAATTTTTCTCCTGACATTGACTGTGACGAGTGTAAGGAGTGGGGTCAGGGGAAATGGAAGATTTTAAATTCTCATTTAGCGAGACTTCAAAGAGACGGAGAGGGAAAGTTGGCTGCTAAAGCCGAGGTTAGGTTGCAGCATTCTCCAGAGATGTCTGCCCTTTCGACTCCTATGACAGCCTTTTTCCCTTATTCCAAGTCCTCTATCTGTACCTATAACTCCTTTACCTGGTTCCCTACCTTCTGAACCCAGTGCCTTAGCCAACCTTGAAGCCCAAGTGGATAAGAAGTTTTGTGTTATGGTAGATACAGTAACCCATTGCGCGCTTCTGTTAAGATCTTGATGAATCAGTTAGGTGCAAAAAGTATTAGTATAAGTGCCGTGTCAGTGGAGGAGGTGGCTACTCATCCTGCTGACACTCCTAGACCTAGGTCCCTGCCAAACTCCCCTAAACCTGGAGGAGGTAAACCGAACGTCCAAGGGAGGTCGGTGGGGTTTGCCCATGGGTAGCTGTCCCCTCAGTTCAGCCTGTTGTTGGTCCCAGATATCGACAGACAGCCACTGGAAAGGAATCTTACAGATCTAAACTCTGTCCCTGTCAGACTCCCCTAAACCTGGGAGGGGGCATACTGTTGGTCCATGGGTGTCTGTAGGGACTTTTGCCTCTGGATAGTTTCTCCTCAGTCGATCTTGCTGTCCACAGTTTTTGATGAATAGCCATTGAAAAGTCTTACGAGTATATGTGCATGCCGTATTGGCGAGGGACCCCGATTCCGACGTGGGCAAGAGGCGCAGTCATACTGTTGTAAAAGTCAGCAGTTCCCAAGCGCAATCCTCTGCTTACGTTTAAGCGTTCCAGAGATCTAGGACAGATTTCTGAACCTTTATGCAGCTCCTGGGACCAGGAAGAAGTCCTGATGTCTCCCAAGTTGCGTGTACCGTAACCCTCATTTAAGAAGAGTGCCGATCGGCCAGTATCAGCCAAGCGCCCAGTGGGGGTGTGTTCAGCGTCGCCCAAGTGCCCAGTGAGGGGAGGCAGTATTATGACTGATTGCATGTCTAGCACCAGGCGTTCTGCTGGTGTCAAGAGGACAGTTGGTGATACTGCTGTTCACTTCGAACGTTCAATAGCAGTCGAACACCCAGTGATGTATGTTGATGCAGTGGATTACGAGCGCCCAAGTGGAGGTGCGAATGCTTTCCGAGCTGAGCTCTCCAACCACCTTTTCGCGTCTGATCGTTGTATGTGGGCAATCACTCGTCTGGAGCCTGGCAGTTGGCTGGCATCAAGCAGCCAGTTGGTGGTACTACAGTGCTTTTCAAACGTTTCGAACGTTCGATAGCAGTCGAACGTCCAGTGGATGTTGAACACCTGAAGTGAGCGGGCTGTCTGAGCTGAGCACTCCGACCATTGTTTGGCACCAGGTCGTCATATGTCTCTTGTGAAGCCTCACCGGGCTCAGTTGCCACACTCACCACCTCGTTTGACGCCACATCCTGACAAGCATTTAACATCTCATACCACTACTGCTGATCGTCCAACGCAGCCAGCTTTGACTAGTGTCAGTGTTCCGGTGGCACAAGACTCCTCTCTGGAACCGATTATCATCGTCTCGATAACATCTTGAGCCTTTTAAGGAAGCCTTCGACTACAGTGCAAGAACAAAAGGACCTAGCTTCTTCTTCGACCTTGTCCTTCAGCCAAGATAGGCTTTTCGTCTATGGAGTTGGATCATTTAGTGAAAGACTTATTCAAAGTCTTTGAATCATTCTGCTTTCTTGATTGGACAGTGGGAGCTTTGACAAAGAAGACTGAAGATTGCACAGCTCTACCGGACAATTTTACTGCAGACTGGCTAGGAGTTTTATTCTGTGCAAATAAGGCAGTTTGTGATGGATTGCAAGAATTAGCTACTCTCTTTGCCTTAGGGCGCATTGAAGAAGAGGGAGCTGGGGTATTCGTTTGTCACTAGAGTAGTCACTCCTTCTCAGAAATCATCTCTGTTCTTTGCCCCATTGGATCGAGATAGTCTGTTTCCCAGGGCTACTTTGGAGCATGTAGCTTCGGAGCTTCAGAAGACTCCCCAGGACTGGCTAACGCAGTCTGCTAAATGCCCAAAGCAGCCAGTTCGGACCCTGCAACACCTGTTAGCGTAAGGGTGGCCTCTCCTCGGCAATAGCGGCCTTTTCATGGCAGCAGAACAAGGTATCAATCCCGACCACGTACCAATCCCTGTGCGGTACGCACTGTCATCAAATCATATACCAGACCCTCCTCTAGCAAGTGAGGATCCAGTCCTCTGTGTGCTGGTGGGAGGAATACTTCTCCATTTTTGGAGGAAATGGGAAGTCAGGAGTGCAGAACCATGGGTGATAGAAGTTTTGAGAGTGGGGTACTCAATCCCATTCAGTGCAAAGCCCTCATTGGCATCAGTGCCCATCACCTTGACAGCCTACTCCAGAAGCTCACAGAGGTTTTAGGCACTGTCAAAGGAGGTTACCTCTCTGCTCAAAAAGGGCCACAGAAGTTGTGAAAGACACGAACTTGAAGGAGTTTTACAACCGCATCTTCATCATACCCAAGTCATCGGGAGGGTGGAGACCTGTCCTGGACTTAAGTGCTCTGAATTTCTTCGTAAAGACAACGAAATTCAGGATGGAAACCAGTCAGTCAGTGCTGTCCTCCATTCATCAAGGGGATTGGATGGTTACGATAGACATGGAGGATGCATACTTTCATGTTCCAGTCCACCCAGAATCCAGAAAGTGCTTGAGATTCGTATTCCAGGGCTGGATCTACCAGTTTTGTGACCTCTGTTTCAGTCTTTCAATGGCCTGACAGGTCTTCACCAGGATTCTCGCCCCAGTAGCAAAGTGGCTACATTTAATGGGCATCAATATATACCTATATATCTAGGCGACTGGCTCCTACGCTCCCCATCGAGAAACCGTTGCACGGAGGACTTACAGAAGACTCTCTCCCTTGTCCAGGATCTGGGCCTTCTGATCAACTTTTCCAAGTCACAACTAGTCCCGACTCAGTCGATCGTCTATTTAGGGATGTTGATAGACTCTCAAAGTTTTCGGGCTTTTCCGTCAAAAAAAGAATTCTTTCCTGCCTGCAGACGATTTAGAAATTTCTCATGCTTCCTTCCTGCTCAGCCAAAGAGTGGATGAGCCTCTTGGGCACTCTTTCATCCTTCGAGAAGTTTATGCTGTTAGGGAGACTGTACTCTGAGACCCCTGCAGTTCTTCCTAAACGCCAGCTGGCGCAGGAAGACGTCTCCTGACTCATTTGTCTTCCCCATTAGTCCCAAATTCAAAAAGGACCTTTGGGGGTGGGTGGGAGAAGAGAGATTCCTGGTAGGGAAGTCTTTATTCCCTCTGAACCCAAACCTAACCTTGTTTTCAGACACTTCAGACCTGGGATGGGGAGCTCATTTACAGGACTTGAAAGTTGCAGGGACGTGGTCGCAAGAAGAAAGATTGCTCCACATCAATGTAAAGGAGCTGAAAGCGATAGACCTGGCTCTCCAGCATTTTGCTTCGGTGACACACAACAAAATAATTGAAGTCCACTCAGACAACATGACAGCGCTGGCCTACATAAGGAAACAAGGAGGCATGCACTCTTTCTCTCTTTGACAGGCGGCCAGAGATCTTCTCATTTGGGCCCAGAACAACTGTACTTGGATCATCACCCGCTTCATTCAGGGCAAGATGAACGTTCTTGCAGACGTTGAAGAATCATCGTCTTCCCCTGTATTGCTCATCAGTTCCGGACCTTCTGGCTTGGGCAACAGATGCAATGCTCCAGGAATGTTCCAACCTGAACATATATGCCTTCCCACCATTCAGTATGGTGAGAGAAGTCATCAACAAGTTTCAACCTCACAGCAACTCGTTGATGATGCTAGTGGCCCCGTTTTGCCGCAAAGGGAATGGTTCCCAGACCTTCTCAGTGTCTTAGTGGAATTCTCAAGACTTCTTCCACAGCATCGAAGTTTTCTCAAACAACCTCATTTCCTCCACTATCGTCAAGGTTTGTCCACTCTCGCTCTGACAGGCTTCAGACTGTCAGGAAGCTTGTCAGAGCGAAAGGATTTTCAAAGGCAGCTATTGCCAACTGTAGACGATAATCTTCATCCAACGTCTACCAGACTAAGTGGTCAGTTTTTTCATGACTGGTGTCGTAGACATAGTATCTTGTCTTGTGAGACTACTTTAGCTCAAATAGCCAATTTTTTAATCTTCCTGAAGTCTTCTGGGGTAGCTACTTCGACTATTAAAGGCTGTAGATCCATGCTCATTTCTGTCTTTAGAGAACAGAGACATTGGGATCTTGCAACAAGTCAGGATCTTAGTGACTTGATTAAATCTTTCAATACTTCAAGGGAACACAGACTGCCTTCTATTCCTTGGAACCTAGACGTCGTGCTTCGTTGGCTCTCAGGGCCTCCCTTCAAGCCTCTTCATACATTTTCCTTGAGAGCCTTAACAAGGAAGACTCTTTTGGTTGCTCTAGCAACAGCCAAAGGAGTTAGTGGATTACAGGCCTTGGACAAGCAGGTTAGCTTTTCACAAGGTGATGCGGTCTGCATTTTTACCCTTGGGTTTCTTGTGAAGAACGAAATCCCAGCCAATCCTTGGCCCCGTTCATTCTTTATAAAGAACCTTACAGACATCCTGGGACTTACAGACCAGGAGAGAATTCTCTGTCCGGTCAGAGCCTTGAATTGTTATGAAGAGGACTAGGAGCATCAGAAGCCCCCCTCATAACCTCTGGTGTTCTGTAAAGAACATATCTCGTTCTACGTCCAAGAATGCGATATCCCTCTTTCGTAGAGAAATGATCTCTGAACCCCACAGGGGAATTCAGAAAGAGGCCCTACTTTTATTGAAAGTTAAAGCCCACGAAGCCCGGGCAGTCGCCCCTTCACTGGCTTTTAAACGCAATCTGTCACTGTCAGACTACAATCTACGTACTGGATGTGCAGATTTGTGTTTGTCTCATTATTTGCTTGATGTAGAAATCACTTATGAAAACTGCAGTAAATTAAGATCGTTATCCATGGCTGGCTTGGTACTGGGGGAGGAAGGGTAAGAGCATGTCTCCTATTTCTCTATCTCCTTGTCTTTAATTTAGATGATTGGGTTATGGGAGCCTGGGGGGACTAAGTACCCAGAGTACCCATCAGTCTTCTAACGGATGGGTTGGTGTTTTATGTAAGATGTAGGTAACAATATATTTGGTCAAATTTTTTTCTTGTACTGCGCACAGGGGAAGAGCATACCCTTTTGTACAAGGCCTTGTCAATCATTGGAGTACTCCTTGGCGGCAAAGCACCCACTAAGGACTGTTGCACCACTATAGGTTGATGATGACCACCAACCAGAGGCCATACCCATCTGCTGTAGCTCTTAACAGGTAAGATTACAACAAGCATTGTACAATGCTGGCTACCTGTCTATTTCAAATTCATCTCCATTACTGAGTGTTTTTGAGTAGTTAAGTGTCCATGTATCCCACCTCCTTTCTCTGTGGGATTCAGCAATGTAATTACTTGGTAAGTTACTTATATAAAAATGACATTTTTATAATAAAATAAAGTTTTATATATACTTACCAAGTAATTACATGATCGGAACTCTCCCACCTCCCCTCTAATGGACATTATACATGAACAAATTGAATACCTGAGCTGGTTGTACCTATTCATCCCTGAAAGTGGGCGGGATCTGTTACCTACACCAAAACAACATGAGCACTACCTTGAAATTTTTAAAACTTAAATTGCCACGAAAAGTAGGAACTAATAGCAATGTAATTACTTTGTAAGTATATATATAAAACTATTTTATTATAAAATGTCATATTAAATAAAAGTACATACAAATGTCATTAGTGCTTTATAACATTTCCATGCAGAGTTGCTCGTGGCACTTTTTATCAGTAGCAACATCATTAAAAGTCAGGATTATTCTAGTTGCAGTACTTTGTGGTATGATGCTTCTGTGTTTCTGTTATCTTTATTGTCTTCTGGCTAACTAGGTGGTGTTCCCACACAAATAAAAACCCTTGGTCCTTTACATATGGGGAATACTTTCGCCGGAGCTGAACTGGCCGCTAAAGACTTACAAGGTATGTGTTGGTATTGCTACCAGCTAGGCATGTGGTTGGTAACAGTGGGAAGCCCATGGTACCAACCACCCAGCTTCACGCATTCACTTTACTTTCCGGCCTCGTCTGAAGCGGACATGTTTTCCTGACTCTCTGCTTGGACTTTCCTGGATGCTAAAGCTTCAACCCTTTCACAGTGTGTTTGTTCCTGTTTTCATTTTGGCTTGTTCCCCTGTATATCTGTGCATGTTTGTAATATGGATGATCTTTTACAAACCCATGACTTGGATAAGCCTGTGTGCCGGATTTGCCCTGGCAAGGACAAGAAATGCGGCGCCTTGTGTTGTAGTGCGGATTCTGACCCCCACTCCCTTTGCTTAAAATGTCTCAAAGGGAGCAAGGACCCCCCTGATTGTACTGTTGATGACCCTTGTGATGAGTGTCGGCTTTGGTCCCCCGAGCAGTGGGATAGGTACTCTCCGGAGGCCCAGATACAAACGGAAGGAATCTAAGGCGTCGGAGGGGCTGTCTTCGACTCCGATAGTTGTTAATCCTTCTCAATCTTATCTGAGTCCCGATGGCCTTCCCTTACTGCCCCTGACGGAATCTATCTCCCTGTCCCCTGTGTCTATATCCGTGGTCACAGAGGAGGCAAGATCGGTCGACCTAGCCTACACTCCTCTCAGTTCTCCCCCCTCGCCCAGAGTTCCTGATCCCTGGGTTAGTGGGGAGCCCCTGCCCGCCTTTGTCTTCCTCAGGTTTGGTTTCTGTGCTGGGTTTGAGTCAGGTGTGAGAGTCGCTCGGGATGGTTGGCAACCCTGATCTGCCTTCGCTCCTTGAGCATATCAGCTCTGCTGGGTGGGCAGGAGTACTACTCTCTCCCCCCACCTACTCACACGGTGGATGCTCTCACGACCACCACCGTTACTGCTGTGCTGCCGAGGAGCATGGTAACTTCGGTGGGAACTCATCATGCATATGGTGCGGTTCCTACCCCTGCCATTTCAGTGTCGATGCTGGCCGGTCCGGTCTGTTCAGTTGTTCCACCACCTCCCGGCTACACTCTCACGCCTCCTGCCTCGCTTCCACTGTTACCCGCACCCTCTCCGGAACACCCAATGTTCCTTCGTCGCCTATTGTTCCTGTCAGCGGACACTCTCAGCACGAGTCACCTCGGCTAGTTGCTCCTGCTGCTGTCTCTGCTTGATAAAAAGAAGAAGAAGAAGAAGATGAAGCAAGCTCATCAACCATCCCCATCTTCGTCTTCCTCTTCGTCATTGTCGTCGTCATCCTCGTCTGCGTCTTTGTCTACCTCTTCCCCTCCCTCTTCTAAGTCCAATTGGGCTAGGAAGGGGAGGACGGTCCCTCCCCCCTTTAAGAAGACTCGTTCTTCTAAGGGGGTGCAGTCCTCCCCTTGAGGAAAGACTGCTGGTTCTCTCGCTGGGAAGGGCACCTCGGTACCCTCCTCAGACAGTTCGGGGGCTTTGTCCTCCCGGACTGGTTCCGTTTCGGCGTCTCCCAAGCATGTGTCACCGAAGGCACGGTCTCCTACAGGAGGCCTTGCGGTCTTGACTCCCGTTGCAAGTTCGAGCACAGAACGGGGGAAGGGGAAGAGCCTTCGGGCTTCTCCTCCACCCAAACCATCGCCCTTGCCCAAATCAAACAAAGGTTCGGCGGGGAGGGTGCCCAAGGACATCTCGTCCCCGAAGATGTCAGGAGGAACCATAAAGAGGTCCCCGCAGCTTTCTTCATCTGTTTCGATGCCAAAGAAGGTCAGAACACGCCCAGACGACAGGGACAGCAGCCTCCAATCAGCAATCCGCACTCCTGCGTTGATCTCCTCTGCATGCCCCATTGCAGAGGCCCATCCAGCGTCAGAGCGTGGATCGGCTGTGAGGAGACCGTCCCTTGATCGTCGTGACAGTCGCTCGCCCAGGCGAGTAAGTCCAACTAGGTCCTCTCATGATCCTCCACTGCGGGTTGGAGATTGTGAGGGGTCCATCGCCTCCACTGGGTATACCTGCGGACGCGATGGTAGTGTTTGCTCTGTCTCTCCCACCCCCTCAACTTCCTTGGGATTTTCTGGGAGGAAACAGGGGGTCGGTAGGATTGCTGGGGCTGAGGCCCTTGGGCGATTAACTTCAGGCGCGTCTGGCCCTCCCTTGCTCCAAGTGAGCAAGAGGTCATATGCTTCTGTTGTGTGAGGCAGAGAGTCGGGGTCTGTCTCGGGCTCTCCTGCGGGTGGGGCCTTTCCGGATGACCGTCTCTCGGAGGGTCCTCTTCTGAGAGATCTGGACACTCCGGAAATGCAGAGGGCTTTTGTAGAGGTCATTGCGCTGATCCGTCAGCACAGTGGTCTGGAGGAACCGCTTCCAGCTTCTTTGGAAGAACAATCGTCCAGGTTGGAGGAGTTCTACGCTTCCAAGAGGGAGCCCAAACCCTCTCTTGGTCTACCGTGGTCTCCCTTGGCGGACAGTGCCCTCAAGCAGGTGAACGACTTGGTCTCCGAACCATCGTCTTCACTTCGCTCGACTCGTTCCCCCAAGCTGTTACCTCCCCCTCTCCCGAGGCAGAAGAAGTACTACATTCCATCGGAAGGTGCACTGCAGCAGAAGATCGTGGAGCCAGGACTGACTCGTTTGGCGCCTGGTGCCACTTCGGCTCAGCTGACAGGAGAGCAGGCGCTTCTTTCGCAAGCTGAGCTGAACGTTTTGGACGGTACGGCTCTGTCTGCCCTCCAAGCGATCTCTTGGCTTGACAACTGGGACTTCACGTTGTCGAGAATTACATCTTCATCTGGTGCTCAGAGCGAAGACCCGACCTTCAGGAGTCTTTGCCAGTCTGGGGGGAAGGCTATCTCCTTTATAACCCACCAGACAGCAAACCTCTAGGCAAACCTGGTACTGAAGAGAAGGGATGCGGTGTTATCCCGGATCTTCAGATCAGTGGGCACTGAAGCTGCAGTTTCTCTGCACAGTGGACCCATTCTGGACTCCACCTCCCTCTTCCCCAGGGGAGAGGTGGATGCTGCAGTGGACAAGAGAAAGACCGACGAACGCGACTGTCTTGTCCATCAGGCAGCGACAAAAGGTTTTGCGAAGCCCTCTTGTCCTGCGGCCCAGTCGGTGAACCAGGCTAGCACCCCAGCCCTGAAGAAATCTGGTGCTTCGATGGGCGCTCGGGGTAAAGTCCAGTCCTTTGCTTCTTTGCCTCCGTGGAAGGAACTGCAAAGTCCCCAAGAGGAAAGGTAAGGCAAAGGAGAAGAGGGAAGGGGCTCACTAGGGACGGCGAGCCCCCTCAGATGCTGCCGTCAATGGGGGTTTTCCTATCAAGCCATTGGGCAACGTGGCAGTGATACAGAGCAGAGACCTAGCTAGTGGATGTGCTCCGGGAGAGATATTCTCTACCCTTCAAGTTGCCGCCTCCCCTCACCAACACTCTGGTCCAGTTCCCATCTTATCTCCAAAACCCCCTGAAGAAACAGGCCCTTCTTCAGTAGGTCAAAACTGTGTTGAGCAAGGGAGACATCGAAGTTGTCGAGGATTGGTCACCGGGCTTCTACAGCAGGATCTTTCTCGTGGAGAAGCTTCCGGCGGCTGGAGGCCAGTGATCGACCTCTCTATCCTGAATCGTTTCGTTTGCCAGACATGGTTCAAGATGGAAACGGTATGGATGGTGCTGTCGGCCATCAGGGAGGGCGACTTCATGCTGACGGTCGATATGATGGATACATACATCCAAGTGCCAGTTCATCCATCGTCTCATCGGTACCTTCACTTTGTCCTCAACGGAGTGGTCTATCAATTCAAGGTTCTCTTTTTCGGACTGTCGACCGCTCCGCAGGTGTTCACGAGAGTGTTCACCCTCATTTCAGTTTGGGCCCATTCGTGCGGGATACGTCTACTGAGGTATCTTGACGATTTGTTGATCCTGGCAAGCTCCTGCTTGCAGTTGCTACAGGACAGAGATTGTTTCCTCGAGTTGTGTCACGAACTAGGCATCGCGATCAACTTCCAGAAGTCGGATCTCACCCCCAAACAGAGGACTCAGTATGTGGGCTTGCTGATCGACACAGCAGCAAGCAGTCTTTCCTTCTCAGGCTCAGATCAGCACGTTCAAGAAGGTGGCGAGGCAGTTCCTGATGCAACAGGACCAGCCAGCTCAACAGTGGCAAGTCGTGATCAGCCACCTGTCATCCTTGGAGAAACTCGTTCCACATGGTCGGCTCCACCTACGGTCTCTCCAGTGGAGACTGAGGGACTTCTGGGATCAGTCTCGGGAGCCCCAGTCAGTTCTCGTCCCCATCTCTCAGGAGGTGAGGGACAATCTCGCTTGGTGGTTGGACAACAGGAACCCCTGCATAGGGACACCTCTGTCTTCTCGCCCTCCGGACATGCTTCTCTTTTCAGACGCATCGAGGTGTGTGGGACCAACACGACAAGCACCTTCACATCAACGTCCTGGAGATGAAGGCACCATTCTTAAGTCTTCGGTGCTTCAGGTGTGTGGGACCAACACGACAAGCACCTTCACATCAATGTCCTGGAGATGAAGGCACCGTTCTTAAGTCTTTGGTGCTTCCGGGACCGTTTGATGGGACACTCAGTGGCATTGATGAGCGACAACACGACCGTAGTGGCGTACGTCAACAAGCAAGGGGGTCTTGTCTCCCAAGCTCTCCACGAGTTGACGCTGCAGGTGCACCAATGGGCAGTCGCCCACTCTGTGGAGCTGTCAGCCAGGTACATTCCAGGCAAGAGGAATGTCCTGACGGACATGCTCAGCCGTCGGGATCAGGTAGTGGGATCCAAGTGGTCCCTCCATCAGAGCGTGGCGGACAGGCTCTTCGACCTGTGGGGGTGTCCAGTAGTGGACCTGTTTGCCACCCGGTACAACAGGAAGCTTCCAACCTTCTTCTCTGTCGTACCGGACCCGTGGGCAGCTGCAGACGATGCCTTCCAACATTCGTGGGACAACCTCGAAGTGTATGCCTTTCCCCCGTTCTGTCTCCTTCGCCCAGTTCTCAATCGAGTTCTGGTGTCGACGAACCTTCGAATGATCCTGGTGGCCCCCAAGCGTCCAGAGGCCGCTTGTTATTCAGACCTGCTGGCTCTGCTCTCCGATGTTCCGAGAGAGCCTCCCCTCTGGCACGCACAACTTGCTTCGTCAGCCCCACATAGAACGGTACCACCAGGCCGTGGCCTCCCTGTCTCTTCTCGCCTGGAGGTTATCCACCATCTCTTGCAAGCGAGAGGCTTTTCTCGCCAGGCAGCAATAGAGATGGCAGGATGCCTCAGGAAGTCCTCAGCAGCGGTTTACCAGGGTAAGTGGGCCGTCTTCTGTGGTTGGTGTTGTAGATGAGGTTACTTTCCGGTCGGAGCCACTCTTCAGCAGGTAGCGGATTTCCTCGTCTATCTTCGTCGGGAGAAGCTCTTATCAGTTTCAGTGGTAAAAGGATACAGGGTGGCCTTAACCTTGGTCCTGAAGTTGAAAGGCATTGATATTTCGTCCTCCCTGGAGATATCTTTGCTGATGAAGAGCTTCAAACAGTCTTGCCCACCCAGGGAACTCAGGCCCCCTGAGTGGGACATCTCTCTCGTTTTGTGGAGCCTGACTCCTGTATGGGCATTAGGGCACTATCTGAAGAGAACACGGCACCTCAGGCCTGAGTGTCAGCGACTCTTCGTTAGCACCGGAACCTAAGAAGGAGGTGTCCAAGACCACAATCTCCTTCTGGCTTCGTGAGGTTATCAAGAAAGCGTATGCAACAGCTGGAGAGAACAACACCAGCACCCTACACCATTTTGCCATCTTTAGCATTCAAGAAGAACCTGTTGGTTCAGCAGGTAATGAAGGCGGGGGTGTGGTCACACCAGACCACATTCACCTCTTTTTACCTAAGGGACATTGCCCATCAGTCCTTGGATACCTTCTCCTTGGGGCCAGTGGTGGCTGCTCAATAAGCTGTGTAACTTACCCAGCTCCTGTATAGGACAGAGTTGCATCTCGTCTGTTGTACGTGCATGATTGGGCGTGAAAGGTGAGTGACTGGCTCTCTGTTCCCTCCTATCATCCAACTTTTACCCTCAGCAGAGAGTTTAGGCTGTACAAGCTGAACCAGACACCTGACGCAGGTGAGTTTCATTACTTGAGTATCCTAATCTTTGTTGCCTTCCAGGTACACATTAGATTTAATGTCCCCTCTTTCCCCTGCAAGGCAGGGAAGGGGTTGCAGGCTTATTACCAAACCCATTCTTTATGTTGGTCCTTAGTCCCCGACGTTTCCCAATCACCCCTTATGTGGCTGGGAAGGGTTCTCTCTGGCTTTCACCTCGCTGTGTGCTTGTTTACCTACCGTAACTGTGTCACAGCAAGGATGGTCTAGTAGACTGGTCCGTAACCACAGTTCTCACAACAGTGATCACGGTCCAGTGGCCATGTCCTCCTGGCTCTTACCCCAGGAGAACACAAGGTGCGGTTGAACTTCAGTCATTCAGAGACCTCCACTCAGATTCCTCCCACCGAATCTTGAGTTCCTATATGTAAAGGACCAAGGGTTTGTATCTGTGTAGGAACAAATCACATTTTTAAAAGTAAAATGCATTTTTCCTAACATACAAACCCGAGGTCCTTTACTCAGGTTACCCACCTCAGCCTCCCCACAATCTGCCCTAGACCAGAAAGTAAAGTGAATGCGTGAAGCTGGGCGGTTGGTACCGTGGGTTTCCCACTGTTACCAACCACATGTCCAGCTGGTAGTAATACCAACACATGCCTTGTAAGTATTTAGCGGCCAGTATTCCCCATATGTAAAGGATCTCAGGTTTGTATGTTAGGAAAAATGCATTTTACTTTTTAAAAATGCAATTTTGGCAATAGTAAAAAAACAACTTCATGTCTTGGTTAACATTACCAATCAGTGATGCTGTAGGTGAGTCATACCCCATTTTAACTGCTGCTACTTTTCTTATGACTAATTAAGCATTATCTATGGCTCTGACCAGACAAACTTGATAGCATTAGTGAAAATAGTAGTTATTTGGAATATATTAGGTGTGTATAAGTTTTTATTATGGTACTTATCTGTTATACAGAGATGTTGGAGATATTGTTTTGCTGCATCGACAAAGTGTGCAAGTGTTGATGGATATGTGCATATGGCAAGAGGTGAAGGATGAACTTGGAAATGCAGCCATACAACTCAACAAAACTTTCAGAGAGAATTTTAAGATTGCAAGTCTTGGAGGGTAAGAGTATGATTAGGTTTCCTTTTGTGTCTTTTTCACTGTTTATTCTTACAAATACAGTATAGGAATAGTGAATACTATATTCAGTACTGTACATAGTTTAAGGATAGGTAGCCCCTCATTATAGGAGAGCGTACCATCCCACATGCTATAATGTGATGAACCACAGTTGTTTCTTCAGGTTCTAAAATAAAAACAAAAAACAAATAGAATGGAACTGGACTGACTGGCAGCAGTCGTGACAAACCATGGAGGAATGAGCGAAATAAAACCAGTGAAGCACCTTACAACTAATTTATTATAATAAAGTTATGCACATTATGTACAAATGAGCCGAGGTTTGGCATATAAGAAATCACATAATTAATTAACAGAGTCAGAATCAAAAACAAATGTAGCTAAAACTGAATTACTTTACCAGAAACCAGTAACATCAATAACAATGAACAAACATGGTAATCATCGCATTAACTCAGTCAACAATAAAATACAAATCAACAAACACTTCAGCTACATCACATAACCAAGCAGTTACATTACAAATAAACAACAGGGAGCATAAATAGGAAAGCACAGCTTAAAACATAATTAACAACAATCAAGCAGCATAAACATACTCAAACAGTATTAAAAAACACACTAACTCAGGATAGCACAATATAAAAAAACAGGCTATCTCCATAGAGACTTCGAGACAGACCCAGCTGTTGAAGAGGATGAAGATACTCAGACGAACTCCGTGAAATCATCGAAGGAGCCAGTGACTGCAAACAGGAACACATCCAACACACAGATGGTCACGGCAGAAATGTCGAGACAGCCAATCTGCTGTCAAACAGGAACCAATTCCACAGATGACTACGATTTAGTCATCAACCATCCTCTGCTACCACAGCCAACAGGTAAAATGATACCTGCTGCAAAAATAAGGACTCCTTGCTGCTATGCTGCTGAGACCTGACTCGCTGCCATACCAAGCCCGACTGCTGCAGTCAATACGAAGGCGACAAACATCAACTTCACACACACAAAAACAAATACCACCGGTAAGGAGACAACACCCACAACAAGGGAACAATCTGCGAATGATAGTTCTAAAAAAAAAACCTCTAAACCTCACAAGAATCATTCATTTCTTGACCTGATTATCTGCAGTGTTTTTCACTGAACTCCCTTTTCTTTCAACTCTGTTCATACACCATACAGAAATTTTGATTATGCCTTGTTGGCGGGAATTGCATGGTATTAGCTGATCAGTGAACTATCAGATGGTTTAAAGAAGTCAGTGCATGGTCCAGTGGAAAGGGCATCCCAGTGCCTCTACCTTTCCGTGGTCTCAAGAAAAGGATAAAGTGATGGGAGAAGAGTGGCTTTAACCATGTGGGAAATGGCTGAGCAGCCACATAAAGGATGAAAGTTCATAAATGGGCAAAATGGAAATTGTAATATAGCTACCAAGTAGTCAAGGGAAAGAAGGCAGTAATCTACTGTATTCAGTCTGAGGACTGATTGCCACAGAGATGTGGGAGGAGTTGCTGAGAGTGGAAGAACTAACTCTGTGCTCCACACACCACTGACTGCTTAGTTTGTGACAAAGAGATGGAAAACCATTTACACTGGGAAAAGAAAGGATTAAGAGAAGCAGTAGGGTAGGGCCATTGATCAAACAAATGTCTCTTGATCCAATCCTGTAGTTAGGTTATAAAGTACAGTGTAGGCCACTTATGGTGTTCAATAGCCTTCAGTTTTTCATTTATACATAGTTTCTGGAGCCTTGTATTTGTGAGGTTTAATTTTCCTCTCACTGAGATGGCTACTTGTTCCAACGTGATACACAAACCCTTGGTCCTTTACATTAGGAATTACTTTCAGCGTAGGCTGGAAACGGCTGCTAAACTCTTGAGCAAGGTGGTTGTGCAGTAACTGCTGCCAGGTATGCTGGAATACCCGCCTGCCCAGATGTAAACATTCCAGTTCGCTTTTGGCCGTCATGCGTTGCAGACACGGTTTCGGATCTCCTTACCTGACTTTCGTTAAGCTCTTATTATCCTGGTGGGATCTTAATGTATTTTTATGTGTATATTACGTGTTTGATATTTATTATTACAAACCCACGATTTGTGATAACCTTACATAGCCATCGTTCCCCTGCACTGTGTCTTGGGTTGACGGCCAAGGGCTTATTTAAAGGAGCATAACCGAGTGGTAATGCTTCTCTCCAGTAGCCCTTTATTTAGATACTGAAGGCGTTCCCCTGTACAATTAGAAATATTAGATTGTGACATAACATCTTTGCTCCCTTACATTGATCGGGACGTAAGAGTTTGCTTCCCTTCTTGGGCTTCCGCCCTCCGTGTACAAGGACATGACTACTTCCTTCCTACATGTGCTGAGTGTTGTTTTCGCCGCCTGCACTTTGGGAGTTGTGGGGCGGGTGGGAGGTTGCGGGCGTCGTCTGTAAGATACGCCTCCACGGCACCCTTGGTGGCCTCCCCTCCATCCTTTTCTCTTAATGTAGGTTCTTCCTTTCTCTCCTTCGGTAGAGATCTCTCTCCTTCACCCTCTTTGCTTGCTTGTTGGGCGAAGACCGCGAGGGTGGTGGGGGCCACGTCGGGCAACCTCTTCTTGGGTACCTCCTCTTGCTGCGTAGGGCAATTCCCTTCGTAGCGAGAGGAGTTTCCCTCTCTAATCATCTTTGCTTTTTCTTTCAGGTTGACAGTGAGCATCGCAGACACAGCAGTAATTGGCTGGATATCTCAGGGGATATCTCGCATGAAGGAGTCCCGACATTCATTAGTGTTGCTTTGGGATCAACCACAATACCTGGCTGGGTGACATAATTCCATGTCAGGATCATTCCGACTCTGTTCCCGCCGATGTGGATCGATTGCTGTCGTTGCTGGCCTTCATGTGTGCCGTGGCAATGCCTCTGGCATATCTGTGATACATCTGCTCCTGCTGTTCCCTGTTTTACGCTCCTGTTAACTCGACAACAGTCTGTGGGCGGCTGTTCCTGGTCTCCTGTTGCAGCCACCCTGATCATTCCTGTCGCTGCTGGTGACTTTCATGTGACGTTCCTGGCCGATGCAGGAGCTCCTGCCTTCTGAACCGCTGCCGTAGCTCCTGCATCGGCTGTCCTGATCTTGCCTGCTGCTTCTCTTGGTGGTTGTGTCCGGGGCCGCTTCCATTGTGTTCCTGCCAGTTGCCCTGGAGGTTACAATGTCCGCCATCCTCTAGAAGATGTTGACATAAAGGCGAAGGAAGTCGCCCTGTGGATAGTGACGTTCCTGGCCATTGCAGTTGCTCCTGCCTTCCAAACCGCTGCCGTAGCTCCTGCATCAGCTGTCCTGATCATGCCTGCTGCTTCTCCTGCTGGTGGTGTCCTGGGCCGCTTCTGTTGTGTACCTGCCTGACTGCCCTGGAGGTTACCATGTTTCGTGTCCACCATCCTGTAGAAGATGTCGGAGTGGAGGTGAAGGAAGCCACCCTGTGGAAGTAGCCGCCGTCTCCTTCATCTTATCTTCGATTTCATCTTCTACTGCCTCTTCCCTTCCTCTCCCGAGGTCCAAGGGAGGTCCCGGGAATCGGACAGACTCCATCGGCCGAAGGAGAGGAAAGCTGCTTCTTCCCCTTGATGCCCTTGGACGTCTAGGGACTGCCTCATTCCGAGGAGGCAGTGGGTCTCTCGTTGGCCCTGCCCGACCTTCGGGTTAGGAAACTGATTCACATACCCCTGGGTTTTGTGTTTCAAGAGCCGCGGCGCACAGACCTCGGTTTGCAATCCCGTTCCCAGTCCTAGAGGTTCTGCCTCTAAGATGGGGGATGCTTCTGGCGCTCATTCACGAGCCGCTCAAAGTGCTCGAGATTCTATGGAATATCGAGCATCGTGATATGGTCTGGAGAGTATTTCCTCGACCCAGTTCGGGAGCAGTGCAAGAGAAAGGGCCGAGGCACTCAGGTGTCTCAGCTCTTCCTGCCAGCAGCACAAGAGCTCCCCGAGTGCTTGCCAGTGCTTGGTCGGGTTCCCATCCTAGTGTTTCAATCCTGTCGGTTCGAACACTGGAAGAAGCAGGGAAGAGATTCCCTTCGGGAGTCCTGCAGGACTTCTAAGGGACTGACTCTCTTCCAGGAGACAAGTTTCTCTCGTTGGCTCTTCCCACCCTCAGGCAGGAACAGATTCGCATTCTCCTGTGGGGTCTGGCATTTCGGGGGCAGCGAGAGCATGGCCTCAAGAGGCCACGCCCTCGTTGCCAGTCTTGGAAGTCTGCGTCTAAAACTGGTTCTTTGCCTGGCTTTCTCGATCTCTTAGGAAACTGAAAGCAGCTGCTCCCGATTTTTGGGAGTCTCGTGGGTAGCTCGAATTCTATGAATCACGAGCGCTTTCCTGACAAGAGGCACAGGACGAGAGAAAGTGCCGAGACACCCAGGTGTCTGGGTGCCGAGAAGCCAGGTGTCTCGATACTGCCTGCCAGCTGCTTCAGTTGCTCGGCCAGGTTTCATACTTGTGTCTTGAACCTTAGGGTTCAAGCATGCAGGATAGCAGACACAGAATTCTCCTTTGAACCTTCTTCTCAAGGGGCCTCGGCTTCGAAGGAGTTTAGAGTTCAGGAAACTAGCAATAGTTCACGGCAGACGCGTTCCGCCCTGCCCAGTTCCGATTGTGTTCATGCGATCGGCTTGGCTCCTGGTTGCGCTTACGAGACTGGCTCGCTCGGCTTGCTCGCCCTGCCCACCCCTTGGTTGCTCTTCTGAGACTGGCTCGGTTCAGCTTGGCTCGTCCCGCCTGCCTCCAGTCCACTGCATACCACCCAGTCTGGATTGCGTCCGCATGATTGACTCGGCTCAGCCCCACTCGGTTTTTTCCAAACCGGGTTCTCGGCTCTGTTCAAGTGAACTTTCTGCTCTTCCCAGGAAAGCGCTCTGCCACGGCACAAGCGCTCTTCTTCCCCTGTGTAGCAGTAATCTCCTTCGGTTGATTATCGCTCATGGTCCGCCTCCCCTGCTGGTCTTACTGGCAGGACAGGTAGGGGTACTCTTTCTCCTCATCTGTTCTCTTTTTCTCTTGGTTGTTCCAAGAGGCATGAGAAAGACAGAGAGAGCTCTTCGGAGTTCGGCTTCCTGGTGTGCTTTGGGTGTCGGTCCCCCGATTCTCTCGTAGTACAACCAGGTAGCAGAGGAGGGTTTCATGGGATCTGTCAAGATCTCCCTCCAAGGGCAGAGGTACAGGAGTTTCACGCTTCGGAAGCAGCGAGGGTCTTCCTCTTCAAGTTACGATCGCCCTCGTCTTTCAGAGAACTTTGCGCCGACGAATCAGTGCGAGGATCCCCGAGACAGGACCGCAATTCCCCCAGTGAGTAATCTTCATCACTCACAACCCTTGCAGTTCCCAAGAGGCCGAGGGTGTCGGGCCGCCATTGTCCTTGCTTCAGAGAGCGTTCCCGACCAGATGAACTCTTTTCTTTGGAGAAGTTCATTCAGGTTGAGACACCAAGCTTCTCTCCTGCCTTGACAGAATACGAATTCTTCTTGCCACGGAGGGTCTGGCCGACTGCAGTTCTGTGGGCAGTTCTGGTGCTAAGAAGAAGGACTTTGTCCCAATTCAGATCTCCAGTTTCTCTAGTCCTGAGTTGGCTCGACCCTTATGAACGAACCTTATTTGGTTCTGCCTTTCTCTTGCAGAGATTTGCCAGATACCTCGGTAATCAGGGTTCGTACCAGGGCAATGCCTTGTCTTTGGACAGTGGCCAAGACCTTTGGGTCTTAGTCATCTCAACTGGACCTCGAGTTCAAGCCAGCTCCCCCTCAACTCCTAAGAAGTCCCAGGCTTCGATTCCCATAAGGGAGGAGGGAAGAAGGGAAGAGAGAAAGAAGTATCGACCGGGAAGAAGTTCTCCTACTGCAGATTCCTGGATGAAATGATACTTATCAAGTCTCTGGAGCTGGCAGCGACATTGCCGAGACCTGGGAATGGATTCCTTCAGGAGAAGTATCTATTTCCCTTAGGTCTCAGCAATTCTTTTCATCCCACTTCCTCTCCCGTGCTCCTGATTCGGGAAATGCCAGCCTGGCTAGAGCTAATTGTCTCGGTATCCTGTCATCTTGCAGAAGCTTCCCATGGCGGGGAATGGAAGTCTGCTTCCATTCCTCCGTCCTTCTTTCCTCTTCGAAGTATGAGGAAGGAGTTAGGCTAATGCTTGATTGAAGGAACCTTCAAATATGCTTGCATATTCCCCTCACATCGTGTGTCTACTTACGGATTCACCGATCAAGGAATAGGCGCACACCTGTAAGACTTTGTCTTGAAGTTTTGGGACCGAGACCATTAGTACCTTCTCATCACCATCCTGGGCTCAAGGCAGCCTTCTGGCCTTTCGAGAGTTCAGGATAAGTTTTGCGACACAGTGGTTCGTTGAACAACAAACCACAATAGTGGCATTTGTCGACAAACAAGAGGGAATCATTTTTTCCTCTTGTTTCATTGTTTGCAGGTACATTTGCAGCTCAATTAACCAGATGCATTCCTGGTGGGGATGTGTTCTGGTTTGAGTGATCGGGACAGAACATGCTGCTCACTCTTTCTTCACGAAGATTCATGAGACTGCTTTCAACTGAGAAATCCCTACCGTCCTTCTGTTGCCTCCCTGCACACAAGTCAGTATGCTTTCCCAGTGGGGATGCATGACTGTCTTTTTGTTAAATTCGATATCGATGTTTTTTCCCTGTATTTGTCCTTTTCAGGGGTTCACAAACATTGCTCACCCTGAGTTACAGACAAATACTTGGCCTCATCTCGACCTGTTTGAGTGACCACTGGCTGGGTGTCATCCCTGTGTGTTCAGGAATGCCTTTTCTCGGGTCAGAGTATAGCCCTTCAAGTCTGCAACACTGTCCCACTGGACCTCTTCACTGTCTTCTCTTCTCGCAGAGTGAAGGTTGCTTCTTTCCCTTTCATTTGTGAAGAATGTAGGCCCTTGCGACGTGGTCTTCTATCTGAAGTAACCTTCTTCTTCTCAGTCAAGATTTAGCTACGGATGAGAAGCTTCTTCGGTCTTGCTGTCCCAGGGAACTGTTCCCTGGATGGCACGTGACTGTCATTTAGGGTTCCTTCCCATGCTGCACAAGCCCTTATGAGAGTCGTCGGATAGAGATGTGCCCTCATAGGACCATCTCTCATCTTGCTCCGGCTTTGGCGTAGAAGATGGAAAAACAGGTGAAGGGGATCAATACCTCGACTACTTCTCGGATGTCGTAGGTGGACTCCAAATCCTTCGGCATCTGTTGTCAGGTTTGAGTCGTCCTTGGTCCCCTCCTCCTTGGACTTTGTATCAATGATCCAGATCATTCGTTACTTTGTCCTTTGGGGAGCTGTGGTACTTTCTGAAAAGGCTCGACACTCCTAACCTGGATGTCGTCGATATTTTCGCTAGTACTCTCTCTTTCCCAAGGAAGAAGTGTCTAAGGACACATCTTCCCCCTGGCTTCGTGAAGCGATCAAAGGAGGTACTCGGCAGCTGACGACGACGATACCAGTACCTTCCACCAAAGAGCTCACGAAGCCGATGGCTTAGTCCATCCCTCGCATTCTGGAAGTTTCTGTCAGGCTGAAAGCAAGACATGGTCTCATAGACCACACTCTTCTCTTCCTATGGTCTTGCCCACAGGCCCTTGGAACCCTTTTTTCTTGTTCCTGTGGTGGCTGCTCAACAAGTTGTGTTTTCTTACCCGGCTCCTTCTAGAGGACTAGTAGCATCTCGCCTAAGGTGTTGGTTCTGGAAGTGAGAAGGATACCGAGAGTGACTGGCCTCTCCTCCTCCTTCCCCGTCCTTCTACCTCTGCTTCTTCGGGGATGAGAATAGGACTCGAACCAACACATGGCACCCATTTTATTTTTCTCCTAGAATCATAGAAGTAATTCCGCTCCTTCCTCTAGCAAGGGGAGAAAGGAGAGACTGGCAATAAGGGAACCATATCTCAGCTTTTCCTTAGTGCCTCCGACTCTAGAGCCTTCCAGCCTATTTCGTAGGAGTTACGTTTCCTCACTCATGCAAAAGGGTCCAGTATCTGACATTTGATCTTGCAGTTCCTACACTCCGATCAATATGTCAGAGGCTCAGGTACTCCTCCTCGCTCTTTCAACCAGGAGGAGTAGCCCAGGTGTGCAGAACTCCAGTCAGTTCAGGAGACTCATTCAGATTCCTCCCTCCAACCAGTGAGTCTTCCTAATGTAAAGGACCGAGGGTTTGTATATTGTGTCGGAACAAATCACAATTTTTGAAAGTAAATTGTGTTTTTCCTAACTATACAAACCTGAGGTCCTTTACATTACATATTGTGATCCACCTCATGCCACCCCTCAATCTGAACGTGGACCGAAAGGCAAACTGGAATGTTTACATCCGGGCAGGCGGGTATTCCCGCCTACCTAGCGGTAGTTACTGCCTAACCACCTTGCTCAAGAGTTTAATGGCCATTTCCAGCCTACGCTGAAAGTAATTCTTAATGTAAAGGACCTCAGGTTTGTATAGTTAGGAAAAATACAATTTACTTTCAAAAATTGTGATATTTCCTTCCTCTTCTTTTTTGGTCTCCCAGCTCATTCCATATGAATGTATGCTGATCAAGGTTATCAGAAGTAATAAAGTCACTATCATGCTGGGTAACCTTGTTTTTGAAGGGAAGACTGTATGTTAGCAAACATCAAAGTTGTTTTAAGTGTTTTAGATTCTCTCCTGTTATATGAAGTGGTCAGAAAATTTAACATGCTAATCTAGAACATACTATTTACTTTATTTTCTTGATTCAGTACTTCCTTTGAAAATATCTACATATTTCAGTTTGTGGATTGAGATAGAGCTCTGTTTTCAAATTGGTGCTGATAGAATTTTGGGTGTACATATACAGTAAGTAAAGATTGTTATGTGTATCATTTCACATGTGCTGATGTTATTTTCCTGTAGGGGGAAGCCTTGGACGATGTCAGCAACCTTAGAATCTGATCCTCATCAGCGTGACCTCGATTTTCTGGAAAAGTATGCAATGGATAGATGGGAAAGTGTCTTGCAATTTCTAGTTCAGCCTAGACAAGGAGCAACAGCTATATCTAGAGATGCTATGCGCACACTTCTTCATGCTGGGCTTATTGAAAGGTAATTATTACACTTTATTTTATCCTTAGTAAGGTTGGTTGCTCAGACAGATTTTTTTGTGGACAGCTAATCAGGATGCACCAATATAATAGGCAAACATAAATTAGTTCGTGTGATGTGTGATAAGTCACTGCTGAGTGATAGTCATTGTAATGTAAGTTTTCATAACTTCTTGTCAAGTTATCCAAGATAGCATGGCTGGAGCCATGCTTTCGAAGCCTGGTTCCTAAGTATCTCTGTTAATGACTAACTATAACCGTTTTCACTGTTACTGGCAGTAAAATTGTGTGCCACTCCCCAGTGGCTTAAGAGGCCAAAATTTGATTGATGTAATACAGTATGTCAAGAGGAACTGAACATACACGTACAGTATAGTAATTGGACAGTATTCTATACTGTGTAATTACTGTGGGTGACTTCAGTACCCATCCACAATCAAGATTTGGTGAAGAGCTTGTTCAGTTTTGCAGTAAATACAACTACAGTGTAGTTGATGTGCAGTTGCTGCAATAGTATACTTTCGCTTTGATGAGCAATGCCTTGATCAGTACTTGGTAGCTAGATCACATAGTTTGCCCCACATCTCTGATAGGTAGGTTTCAGTGGAGCCTAGTAAATCATGACTTAGTTGGCTCCAATGATGATGCATTGTGTTAATAGTAACTTGCCTTATCCAACACCTATGCCAGCTTTAAAAGAATAACACAATAAATTATGCTGTTCATAATAAAAGTTACTTTTATATTAAAACAGAAAGTTCTGTAAAGCATATACCCTTAGCACTTGAATCCTATTCAAGTGGAGATCATTTGTTTAAGAATTTGGAACACAGATTATTGGTATGTGCATATTATAATAGTATACAGTAATTACAGCCATATCATTATCAGTTTACTTTTTAACTGATGTTTTGGGCACTCATTTCTCCCTGAAGAGTTGTTGAGAGTTTTGAGTGTTCCTTTCATTAAGGGTAAAAATGGTGACATCAATAGTTTAAGTAATCATAGACCATTTTCTCTCTCAACAGTTTTGTCAAAGGCAGTTACAGTATTTATAAGTACAGTATTCAGCATTCTTGCATACTACAGATCATTAGTATGCATAGAGGGCAAAACAGGAAACTGACATGACCATAACTAGTCTGAAAAATGTAACTATTGAATATAGTAGATGTAGCACAACTGTGTACCCTTGCTTTATGGATATGTCGAAGGCATTTGACAAGACGTATTAAAATATTATTTGTCTAAATTAGTGCTAAAAAGAGATTTCCCAGCTTATATTGATGGTATTTTGCAATATTGGTATTTGACTCAAAAAACAGATGTAAAATGGGGTAGTGATATATCACAAGAATTTATTGTTACATGCAAAGTGAAATGGTCTTGTGTTATTTCTCCATCTTTTCAGTTTATTTATGGATGATTTATCTGAAAAGCTAAGTAACCACAAACTTTGCTGCATCCTAAGTAATGAGGTTGTCAACCACATAACCTATGCTGATGAAGTGTTTTGTCCATCATGGAGTGGTTTGCAGTGCCAGGTTGACGAGTGCTTTAAGTGCATAAATCTTGTGAAATTAAATGTTAATGCCCAAAAGCCTAATTGTGTAAGTTTTCAGCAGATATAAGAACAGTGAACTACTACAGAAACCTGTTAGCATTAATGGTAACTGCAACTGAATATGTACATAAAAATAAGTACTGTACTTGGTTTTGCCTCACCTCTAACAACAACAATGACAATCATGTTGCTTTAAAGCAAATATGTTACTACAGAATTTTCAGAATGGACAGTTTTTGTGAGTCCTTTTATTGTCTAGAAGGCTGTTTAACTTGACAATGCAGTCTAGCATTTCCCAATTTTGTTTTCAGCTAGATTTACCAACATTCATTGAAATAATGTAATGAAAAGTGATAACTTAATTTTGGAATCTGGACGGATTTAGCATATGCTCAATATTTTTAGCCATGTATTTTTATTGTACAACTGTATTTTTATCAACTTTCAGTGGGATTTTGGTATTTTTGCATTTTAGCTCTATGTATAAAATTCACTCTAGTATATTTTATGCAGAATAAATCATATATTATTGTTGTTATTGACCATTTGGTTGGTTGTAACATGAGCAAAAGGTATTTCTGAAGTATGGTTGGTAAAACATCTGGCAACCTTCTGTAGAACTCAGCGGGTTTATCCCAATGTTTTACTACCTTCTCATGTTTAGGGAATAAAGACTGCTTTAACAACAACTTTTTTTTTTTTTTTTTTTTTTTTTACAAAAATATGAATCCTGGTCAGTTACTGTCCATTATTGATGTGGAAGAGAAAAGAATTATACAGGCAGACCCCGGTTATCTGCAATCTGTTTTTACAGTGCTTGTCTAGCGACGAAAATCGGCAATTTTTGGCACCGAAAATCGCCGATTTCCATTTATCGATGCTGATAACTGGGTATTGGCGCCGATACATACCTAACAGAAGCACCAGTAACCATCGAAAAGGCCCCGAAAATCGCCGATTTTCGGTTATCGTCACGCCATCAGAACAGAACCCTGCTGATAACGGAGAACTGCCTGTATAAGGAAGATTGAGAAGACAATATAGAATTAACTCATACTATTTAACAGGACTTATTATTAATAATAATAGTAGTATTATTATTGTTATTTTATCTATACAGGCAGTCCCCGGTTATCGGCGGGGGTTCTGTTCCCAATGGTGTAACGATAACCAAAAATCGCTGATAACCAAAAATCGGCGATAACAGCGTTTATCAGCACCGATAACCGGGGATTGGTGTAAGTGGATCTTATTTTTCCTCCCCTAGGTGACAGTAGAGAAGACGTGACACAGCCACCTGCCCCCTGCAAACCAGTGGGGGAGTGGTAGGTAGGGAAATGGAAGGGTAGGGGAGATATCCACCCTCCTCTTGCAAACCTGTTTGTTTGCCTTGGGTGGAGGTGGGGTAGGTAGGGAATCGGGAGGGTAGGGGAGACAGCAGTGCCAGTTCCAGCACGCATAGCGCGCCAATGGGCTTATTAGGTAATAATAATGTAAAAACCCTTTTGAACACTGTCATGAAAAGTGATAACTTAATTTTGAAATCTGGAAGGATTTGGCACATGCTTAATATTTTTAGCCATGTAATTTTATTGTACACCTGTATTTTTATCAACTTTCAGTGGGATTTTGGTATTTTTGCATTTGAGCTCTGTGTATAAAATTCACTCTAGTGTACAGTATTTTATGCAATAAAAATCGTGTATTATTGTTATTATTGACCATCAGATTGGGTGGAACATCAACAAAAGGAATTTCTAAAGTACAATTAGGTAAATCATCTCTTGGTAACCTGCTGTAGAACTCTACAGGTTTACCCCCATGTTTCATTACCTTCTCATGTATAGGGAATAGAGACTGCTTTAATACACTGCCAGTGTATTTTCTACAAAAATGTGAACACTGACCAGTTATTGTCCATTATTGATGTGAAAGAGAAAAGAATTATAAGGAAGATTAACCCATTAACGCCGAAGCCCTATTTACAAAAACGTCTCCGTATGACGGCGCGTTTCTCGTGAGTTAGCGCCTCACAAAAAAAAAGTTTTTAAAAATCACAGCACGCTTAGTTTTTAAGATTAAGAGTTCATTTTTGGCTCATTTCTTTTGTCATTGCCTGAAGTTTAGTATGCAGCCATCAGAAATGAAAAAAAATATCATCATATATAAATATTGGAATATATGACAGCTTTATCCAAAAACTCGTATATAATTGTATACAAATCGCTGTAAGCAAACCGGTTAAAGCTAATGAGTTAATTTTTTTTTAGTTGTATTGTAGACTAAATTGCGATGATTTTGGTATATAACAAATTTTAAAACGATCAAAGCAACACAGAGAAAATATTATCACAAAATGATGCATGAATTCGTAACGCACGGACGTAAAAAAATGTTTTTTTCAAAAATTCACCATAAATCGAAATATTGTGCTAGAGACTTCCCGTTTGTTGAAGAATGAAGCTAATTGATTGAATATTACTAGACTGTAAGTGTTTTAGCTTACAATTGCAGTTTTCGACCATTTCTTTCGAAAGTTAAAGTTGACCGAAAAGTCTAATTTTTCTATTTATCGTGATTTATATGGAAATATTTCAAAACTGATAAAAGCTACAACCATGAGTTATTTTTTGTTGTATTGTACATGAAATTGCGCACATTTCCATATATAAAACTTTATGTAACGACTAATGTAAAACAGTGCAAACATTACGACAACGTGACGAAAGAATTTCTGGCGCGGACGTAAGGAAAAAGTTTTTTTCAAAAATTCACCATAAATCGAAATATTGTGCTAGAGACTTCCAATTGGTTGCAAAATGAAGGTACATGATTGAATATTACTAGAATGTAAGAGTTTTAGCGTACAATTGCGTTTTTCGACCATTTCGGTTGAGTCAAAGTTGACCGAAGGTTGAAATTTTTTGTAGTCGACGACGTGTACGTCCACTCGGCACCCAACAGACAATTTTTAGTGGACGTATGATACGTCCAATAGGCGTTTAAGGGTTAAGAAAACAATATTAACTCATGCAGCCATCCTATTTAACAGGATTTATTAATAATAATAGTAATAATATTATTATAACTATTATTATGGGTGAATTTTTGTTTAGTATGTCATGTAAAATTAATTTCCATCAAAAATTAAAAATTGGCTCCTCGGTTTTTCAGATCAAGCTAATTTCATGGAGTTTCATATAAGACTTTGAACAGGCCCTGTAAAATTATGCATATTATCTTCACATTCTTTTACTGTGTAACAAAAAATATGGGATGCTTCTTATAGAATTCTAAAATTACTGTGAATTCAATGTAAGCATCACTATAAAATTAAGCATATGTAATGGGATAATTTTTACACCCACATTTACCTCAAGTTCTTCTATGCATCTACCACTGTCAGTCTCTAGTACCCTCTACTTCTGTTCTGCACATCTAATAGTTTGTCGTGGTGGTCTGCCAAATGCTTTCTTGAGATCCACAGAGGTGGGGTATAATCTCATCCTTTGCAAGTCATTTTACCAGTGGCTGCCTCATTATAGACTGCTTCTTTCATGTACTCTATTGTCTATTGGTTTCATAGATCTTGTGATAGGGTTTGATAGGGTTTTAGCGTGAAGTTTGCTAACTTTTCATCCATCATCTCTTCCCCATTTTAGAGTTTCAAAATTTCAGTGAGAAATTTAGGCATATGGTTGTTGTCAAGGTCTTTTCAGTAGAAAACCTTTTGCTCTGAGATACATTGCCAGGTATCTTGAGCTGTAAATTCAGGTGTATCGATAATAGAAGGAACAGTAGTGACTTGAGATCAAAATTAAGGGGTACCAAGAATTCGTTTGATAGTGAGTTGCCAGTTGGTCAGAGCTTAGCTGAAGATCTCAAGACTACTGTTGCATCCTTCTAAATTGCTATTGGCTTTCTTGCAGTACATTTATTCCTTATACTGTATAAACAAAGAAAAAGTGAAGATTATTAATGTGTTTTATATGTAAACTCATTTCATGTCCAATCTCATGGAGCAAAGTGACTACTTACTATAGGTAAGTAAAAGGTTTGAATCCATGAAAATTTTATTGTAATCAGAATATTACTCTTAATTGTTGTGTCTATTTCCCAACAGTGATGAATCAGAATCACCCAACATGCAGATAACAAGTTCTGGCTTCCAGTTTTTGTTGTTGGATACAGCATCACAAGTTTGGTTTTTCATTCTAAAGTACCTGGAAACTGTTACTGAACGAGGTCTCAGTCTTGTTGAGTGTTTAACATTCCTTTTCAAGCTCTCATTTTCGACTCTAGGCAAGGTAAGCGTGTAGTGACAACAATTTTTTTTTCAAACTTAGATGGGATTTGGGAGGAGCATTTTGTAGTAATATAAAATTCTTAAATACGGGAATGTAATCTATGGTACTCCTTAGTTTAGTGATTTTGACCTGTTACTTTTATACATGAACTTACCTGTTGTTTACATATAGCTGTAATTCTCGATCTCGACAGAAAATTCAAAACTGGCGGTCCCGCTAATATATGGTCAGGTGATACGACTACCCCGCCCTCTACCAGGGTACCTGGATCCATTTCCATCAACAACTAATCATATTTTCTCTGTCGGGGCCGGCGACTAGTCATCTGCTCCTCTTCAGAAATTCATCGGTGCTTTTTCGATTTTTCTTTGGTGAAGTACCCACTTTTGTTGACGGTTCTGGCTTGTTTTTTGGCTTTGCTGAGATTTTTTCTAGTTATGTCTGATTCAGGATCTCAAATTAGATATTATGGGGGTTGTAAAAAAATGTCTCGGTCTAACATAGACCCTCACTCTTCTTGCTCTAACTGTAGAGGGAAATTGTGCACGAATCTGGATAGATGTGATGAATGTTTGTCTTTGTCTGTGCTTGATTGGCAAAAGTTGGCTAAATATCAGGCAAAATTAAGTAAAGATAGGGCACGTAAGGCTTCGCCAGAAGTTCCTCCCAGAGTAGGAGTAGTATTGCCTCTTGTTCTGTTCCTGTCCCCCTCCTGTTCCTATTCCTGCCCCGAACCTGTTGTTTCAACCCACTACCGTGTCAGACCTTCGGCAGAATTTGATGGTAAGATTTCGGCTCTTTTTCTCTGCGATAGAGAAGATTGGCCAGGATGTGAGTGCGATGTCTAGACATCAAAGTGTTGCGCAGTGTGATAGTGTTGTGGAGGAGGTGACTGTTCGTCCCCTCGCTTCCTAAGGTCGAGGCCTCTGTCCGGCTCCCAGGGCTCAGGGAGAAGACATGCCGAAAGCCGAAGGGAGGCGAGTGGGGTCTGCTCACGAGCAGTTGCTCCTCTAACAGTCCTGTTAAGCGTCCCAGGCTGTTGCAGCTCGCCATAGTAAAAGCGATGCGAAGTGTCTTCTTGTGCTTCTGTTTCATCGAGGAGGAGTTGGAAGCAGTCAGAGTCTAGTAGGCCGCTGAAGAGACGCAGAGCTTCCTCTCCAAGTCAAGTTCCTATCAAGAAACTTTCGCACGTTTCTCCTCTTCCGTCTTGTAGCTTTTGGGATAGCCCAGAGATCTCTTCTTCTTCAGGCAGTCCGGATGTACGTTCTATGGATCGTAGGGCGCCGGATCCTCCTGTTAGCATGCAAGTAGCGGCTTCCTTCCTGTTGGATCCCAAGTCGGCTTTTATGCCTCCGGTTCCTGCCCTTCTTTCAAAGAGGACAAATTGGACAAGATTTTGAGACTTTTCGAAGGTTTTAAAGCTCCAGCACTTCAGGTTCCTTCTGCAACTGAGGCTCCGGTCTCTGCTCCTGCTCACGCACCTGGCGCCGCTTCGCTCGCGCGCCTGGCTCCGCTTCCGATCGGCTCCTGGCGCCACTTCCACCCGCACCGCCACACTCACGACGCTACTTTGGCGCTTTGGCGCCTCCACAACACGTTTCCAAGGCGCACAATGTTTGCGCTTCTGGCGCCACCGTGGTTTTTGGCGCCTCTTTGGCTCTCGGATCTTCTAAGGCCCTGACTCCTCTCAAGCTCATGTTTTCGATACGCTTGACGCTGGTCGGGCACTTGGCGCCCTCGTGACGTTCGCGACACTCAAGAGGATAACGCAAGTTTGGCTCCCGGAGACGTTTCTATCCGCGGTGCTCCAACTGCTTCAGAGATTCTCTCCCAGTTTCCGATGTTTCGAAGTAGATGATGTTCCGCCTGCTCCTACGCCCAACTTTAAGCATCTCTTACAACATTTTCAAGAAGAAGACTTTGCTCCAGCTTCCCTTCGTCTCCAACTCACGCAGTTTGCCAAGGATTTTAAACCTCCTTCCTCTAGATTTCTGAAGCTGGTCCTGTCTGTTTCGCGAAAAGAGCTCTCCGAAGGCAAGAAGGATGGTTGAGCAAGAAAAGATCTCAGGGTAAAACATCTTTCTGTTTTCCCCCCTCAACTGTCTTTTAAGTCTCGTTCGTGGTATGAGACTGGGGAAGTCTTTTTCCTTGGGAGACTCTGCCTCCTCTCAAGGGGATTTCTCCAGCCTTGTGGATTCTGCCCGTCGCTCAGCTTTTTCTTCGTCCAAAGTTGGCTTCGCCTTCGAAAATTGACCATCTGGTGAAGAGTTCCTATAGGATCTTGGAGATCTTTTCTTTTATTGACTGGTCTATAGGAGCCTTGAGCAGGATAGTGAAAGTCTGTGATCTTCCCCCCAAGACTGCTACAGATCTTGATGCTATTTTGGCCTGCCTGGACAAGGCCATCACGGACGGAACGTCAGAAATTGCCTCAGTGACTGCTACTGGCATTTTGAAGAAGAGAGCACATTGGATTTCGTTTGTCGCGAGAGGAGTCTCCAGGAACCAGAAATCTGCTCTTCTTTTTGCTCCTTTGCTTAAGGAATCCCTTTTTCCCGCCACGTTAGTTAGGGAAATTTCGAGGCTCTCACGGAAGTCTACTCAAGACCTACTGGCTCATTCTTCGAAAAGACCCAGGTTTTCGACTTCTCCAGTAGTACCCAAGCCTTCTTTCCTGTATCCTCTAGGCCTTCTCGGGTACTCCTTCTCGGCCCTTTTCCCGCTAAGGGAAGAGGAAAATTCTCTTCTCATCCCCAGAAAGCTAGGGGTACCAACCGATGAGTTCAAGGTCCTTCATGCTGACGGTCGGAGCCAGACTAAAGTCGTTCTGGCAAGTTTGGGAGGCCAAGGGAGCAGAACCCTGGGTGATCAACGTTCTGAGAGAAGGCTACACCATTCCCTTCTCAAAGAGTCCTCCTTTAAAGTATTCGCCAGTAGACTTCAACGTATCATCCAGGGACTCAGAGAAACTTGTGGTGTTGGAGGAGGAAGTTACTTCCCTCCTTCAAAAGGGAGCCATAGAAGCAGTCCTCGAACCTTCATCTCCGGGGTTCTACAACCGTCTGTTTCTGGTTCCAAAATCGTCAGGAGGATGGAGACCAGTCCTCGACGTAAGCGCCTGAACAAATTTGTGCTTCAAACACCATTCAAGATGGAAACCACACAGTCGGTTATCAATTCCCTGAAGGAAGGAGACTGGATGGTGTCCCTCGATCTCCAGGACGCATACTTTCATGTACCTATCCATCCGAGATCAAGGAAATTCCTACGGTTTGTGTTCAGAGGCAGGGCTTTTCAATTCAGGGCTCTTTGCTTTGGCCTATCAACAGCCCCACAAGTTTTCACAAGGATGATGGCTCCAATTGCGAAATGGCTTCACTTAGAGGGAATTCACATTTCCCTTTACCTCGACGACTGGCTGATCCGGTCTCCGTCAAAAGGCCAATGCATGAAGGACCTACAAAGGACCCTTTCTCTTACCGACGAATTGGGACTCATAGTAAATCTTCCAAAGTCACAACTCTCTCCATCTCAAGACTTGACTTATTTGGGAGTTCGGATGAACTCAGTTCTTTTCAGGTTTTTTCCGACGTCACAAAGGATCGAAAAATGCCTGCTGAAAGTGAGATACCTGATGGCAGCCAAGACTTGTTCTGCCAAGGAATGGATGAGCCTTTTAGGCACCCTCTCATCGCTAGAGATGTTCGTCAGTCTGGGGAGGCTACACATGAGACCTCTTCAGTTCTTCCTACAGCAGATCTGGAACAGGAAGAAAGACACAGATTCGTTTGTTTTTCCTCTATCCACTCAAGTAAAGCAAGACCTGTCATGGTGGAACGACAGGAGCAAACTAGATCGAGGTTTGTCACTGAGACAGAGGAACCCAGACCTGATGTTGTTCTCCGGCGCTTCAGACGAGGGTTGGGGAGCAACATTGGGCGATCTTCAAGTGTCAGGCAATTGGTCTTCATCCCAACGGGACTGGCACATAAATGCGAAAGAGAGTTGAAGGCAATACATCTAGCCTTGGAACATTTCATGCTTCTGGTGGAAAACAAAAAGATAGTAGTGCACTCGACAACTCCACAGCTCTGGCATACGTGAAGAAACAAGGAGGCACTCACTCCTTCTCTCTGTTCGAGATCGCAAAAAAGACCTGCTTTTGTGGGCGGCAACCAAGAACATAGAGCTAGTAACTCGCTTCATCCCGGGAACTCTCAACGTAAGAGCGGATATCCTCAGCAGGTCACTCCAGGTCATTCCGACGGAATGGACCCTCCACCAGAAAGTCTGCCAAGGCCTGTGGAAGGTTTGGGGAACTCCCATGCTAGACCTGTTTGCAACGAGGGAAAACCGCAAACTACCTCTCTTTTGCTCTCCTGTTCCAGACCCAGAAGCATTAGCGGTGGATGCCATGCTCCTGGACTGGTCGGGTCTCTTCCTTTATGCATTCCCTCCCTTCAGGATGCTGGGAGAAGTCCTGAAAAAGTTTCTGAGCACACAAAGGTGTGTCAATGATCCTTATAGCTCCATGGTGGCCAGGAAGATCATGGTTTCCAGAGCTACTGGAGAAAGTAGTGGATTGGCCAAGGAGGTTGCCATTCAGACCAGACCTTCTGTGCCAGTTGCACAGCAGAAAGTTCCACAGGAACCCGTCAGATCTAAATCTGACAGGGTTCAGACTCTCGAGCGACTCTACAGGAGGAGAGGCTTCTCTAGAAGAGTGGCGCAGGCAATGGCTAGATCAACCAGGCCCTCGTCTACAAAGGTCTATCAAGCGGTGGAAAGCGCTTCAGGGAGTGGTGCTCCAGTCTGGAGTGTCTTCCACTTCTACGACTCTAAGCCAGGTGGCGGATTTTCTTTGTTTCTGCACAAGGAGAAGAAATTGGCTGTCAGCACGATTAAGGGGTATAGGAGTATGCTGGCGGCAGTTTTCAGGAATAGAGGTATAGACCTTTCCTCGGACAAAGATATTGCAGAACTCCTTAAATCCTTTGCTACCACTAAAGGCAAATCTCTTCGTGTACTGCATTGGAATTTGGATGTGGTGCTAAAGTGGCTTACCTCCAAATCTTTTGAGCCTTTGAGTTCTTGCTCCGTTAAGAATCTAACTAAGAAAACTCTCTTTTCTCTTGGCACTGGCCTCGGCAAAGAGAGTAAGTGAGATTCATGCTCTGGACAAAAGAGTTGGTTTTGTGCGGATAAGGCTGTAGTTTCCTTCACCTTGGGTTTCCTAGCTAAGAACGAAAACCCTAGTAATCCATGGCCAAGGGAATTTCCCATTGCTAGCCTATCCTCCTTGGGTGGAAGAGAAACGGAGAGACTTCTCTGTCCGGTCAGAGCATTGAAATTCTATCTGGACAGGACCAGAAGTGTAAGAGGAACTCATGATTTTTTATGGTGCTCAACTAAGAACCCCAAGAACCCTCTATCTAAAAATGGGATTGCTTTCCTTTTGAAAGAACTGATTCAGGAGGCACACAAGGAATTAAGGGATGTGGATTTCCCCTTAGTTAAAGTGAGGCCTCATGAAATTAGGCTATTGCAACTTCTTTAGCCTTCAAGAAGAACATGGCTTTAAAGGACATTCTAAGTTCAACTTATTGAGATGTTCGTCTGTTTTTGCCTCGCATTATCTGGAGACAGATCCAAACCACATATGAAGACTGCAGTACGTTGGGCCCCTTTATTGCGTCTGACACGGTGATGGGGAAGGAAACCAGAGGCTCTAGATCCTCTCCTTAGTTTCCTTGGGTGCAGAAGTTTCTTTTTGGTCGACTACTAGAGCCTAAGAGGTTAGATGGCCTAGTAGGTCTAATTTTAATAGGTTGGTGTGAGTTTTTTTATGGTTAGGTGATATGATAGTGGATGCTTTGAGTACTGCGCCCTGAGCAGGGGCATTATATGCTTTGGTTGATTGTGTCGAAGACGGCTGGGCCAACAGACCTTTCTCCATATAGCAACCTGCGACTGAGCTACTAGGCCCCGCAGTTGCACTAAGGATAGCAGGTTACAGAGGCAGTAACCGAGAAAACAGCTTCCTTAGCAGGTAAGGATCCAAAGTTAAGACGTTTTTCTTAGCCTGATGATCTCAGGTTTTTTCCATTTAACACTTACAGCTGTCCATGCCCACCGCCTCAATGTGGCAATCAGCTATATGTAAACAACAGGTAAGTTCATGTATAAAAATGACATTTTTATAATAAAATAAGATTTTATATCATACCTGTTGTTTACATATAAAACATTCCCACCCGCCTCCCGCAAGGGACAAGGGGACATAGAAAAATATGATTAGTTGTTGATGGAAATGGATCCAGGTACCCCAGAGGGCGGGGTAGTCGTATCACCTGACCATATATTAGCGGGACCGCCAGTTTTGAATTTTCTGTCGAGATCGAGAATTACAGCTATATGTAAACAACAGGTAAGTATGATATAAAATCTTATTTTATTATAAAAATGTCATTTTACTGTATATGTTAAATTGCACAGTACAGTACACGGCTTGGTCTTGAAAACAAGATTGTTACTTACGCAGATAAATCTATTCTGTCTGCATCGATCCAATTTGTGTATAGACTTGTGGCAGCTGAATTAGTGTATGGTGAAGATTAAACCCTAATAAAACTCAAAGTGGGATTGTTAGCAGTTCTTGGGCTTGGATACCCCCAATCCCCCACCCAGATTTTTTCACTGACAGTTCATCTATAACTACATGCAATTCATTTATAATTCTAGGTGCAATTCCTTGTTGTAATTTCCATTCTGAGAAACATAGCCAGTCTATCTATTCAGTTACACACAGAATTGGTATACTGCACTATACTGATGAATATCCAAACATTTCCTCAGTATAGAAAGATCTCCCAAAATCTTTTCAAGATTTTTGGAAGTTTTTATTTTTTTATTCTGCCAAGTTTTGAATAGTGTTCCCTTAGTTTGGTCTTTAACAGCTGTCTCTCATCTTAGATTTTCAGACAAACACCTGAGTTTTAGTATTTTTTATAGCAGGTCTTAGTGTTAATTACTGGCACTGTAGTTCAATTAGTTTAAATATTTCTGATCATTGTTTGCATTCAAATATCTCCTGACCATACCAATCACCCTTCACTACTGGATATAATACTGTATTAATTCCAGCAGTCTGGCCTTTTCTTTTTGTAAGGTTCAGTATTACACAGTTTTCCATAGGGAACCAGCTTTTTCTTGTTATTTTTTTCTTTCTGTTTCATTGTTTGCTGCCACTACTACTACTACAAAAATAAGTATGAGGACCATTCTGTTCCCATGATAAATCTCTTTTTGATAGTGAAGTCGCTTGTTTCGTCCTGAAGGAGGTACCCTCCATGGTGTGCCAGTGCTCCATGGTGACTAGAATAGTATCAAAGAAATATCTTAGCCTGGTCTTGTAGCCAGGTATTGTCATGTAATGAAAACACTATGACACGTGATAGCATATAATGGACTCAAAGATAAGAGGGCATTTTCCCATATCTTCAGCGAGACTGAATCTACTTTTTCCTATATCAAAAACTGTAAGAAGTGACTATTGCGCATGCATGTCTACTAACTTGTTTACGACCGGGGCAGGCAAAAGACCAGCCTCCATTACCCTCTTCTAGTCAAAGCACAACAATTCAATGCTCCTCACAAAGTCACTCCGGTTCCAAAGTTTTTTATCAGTGAGAATCATGGAAACATCTGAACCTGAAAGTTAAGTGTTTATTTTTAAGCTCCAGTTAAAAATTGTTAGTTTAAACTGTGGAACCAATGTTTATTTTGTGCACAAAAGCTTGAAACCGAACTTTGTTTTCTGAGCACATGGTCGGTGCTCTCTCACAATCTCAGTTATTTGTGAAAGGCAAAATATTTGAAGATTTGACCATTCTATTTAGAAGTTTTAACTAAGAAGTGTTCCACAGTTTATTATTAATTTAGATAATCCTTTCAGATAACGATGTCTACAATAGCCTAGGCGGTAGCCTACATGAGATGGTAGCCTAACAAATTCAGTGTGAATAATTTAGACTATAGTAGATGTTGTCTGTACTCTGTAACCTAGGGTTACATATCCTAAAGGTGATTTAAGTAACCTGGATGAGGTAGTAACCTAAATTAAGGTAAGAACCTTTTAAGACATATTCTTTTATGGTCCTAGGCAGCAGCCTAGTTTACATCAAGGACCCTAGGATTTGATAAACAGGCTACAGAATTTTTCCCTTTATATAGCCTGTATACTTAAGCATGAACTAAAATAATACAGGACTAGGCAGTACCTTATATCAGGTTAAATGATAAACTTTTACAAAACATCCCATTATTGGACAATCATTAGACTAGACCATGTAATCTAGGAGTACAGTAGATGAAAATAGTAACCTATGCCAGATGAGATGGTAGCCTAGCTTTAAGACTACATACTAAGGCATTTGTGTTTAAGGGGGAAGATTATGTAACCCATACCCTTAATTGTGAATTAAATATTAGGCAGCATTGTAGATTAGAGTAAGTGATAGTCTAGCTGTATTACACATTATTGGGTTGCTATTTTATATAGTAGACCAAATAGCCTAGGATTGGATACAAACAACAATCTGGCTTAGACAAAAATAGTAGCCTAAATATAAGTTTGCATGTTAGCGGAGCGGGATAATGGGAAAAAAGTGCAAATGGTGATACAAGCAACAGATTCGGCATGAGAACTCTTATTATCCCCATAAATCAAAGTCAACCTCCGACCACCTTAATATTTGGCTATTTCCAAGATGGCTGACACTTTTCCAAAATGGCGGCAAATTTGCTGTATATTTCAAATATTTTCATTTCATAAGCCTATAAAAGTTGCATACTGTCCATATAATGATTGAGAATCTGTATTTTGGCATTCTTACTGTCATGAAGAGATAAAGTGAACCCATCTTTCCAATATGGCCACCATATGAACACCATATTTCCAAAATGGTCACCAAAGATAAAAAAGTATTTATCTCTTGAGAGAAACCAATATGTTTTGTGTATCAGTTACTTTTAGCAAGTGCAGCTGCAGAGAGCTGTGCAGCTGAGTCCAGATTTGTAGCATTTGCACCTGCCATGACATTCCTTTTTGCAGCCACACTTATTCAGTTCTTGGCAAGATTTTGCTACTATTGGGAAATCTGTCCAATACAGAAACCAGGTGCCATCAATCTGTTGCCATCCCCAGTGTCTTGGACTGGGCAAAACTGGATGACATACTAAAGACTGGCACCAGATGTGCCCTGCTTAAAAGGTAGCTCTCTTGCAATGCTCTGTAAGAGCAGCCCTTGTAGGGGGAATGCAATCATAAGCTCTTTGCTTTCTTGCAAAGAAATCAAGTCTAGCCTCATTTACATTTGTATACAAACTGCTTCTGTCATACATTAGCACCACGAACTCTTCAGTAATTTGCAAGTCTTCATCTTCTACAGCCGCTGGCGTTGAACTTAGTTTGGTGAAGGTGGGTGTGGCATGCTGAAACACAGTCCATGTTTGCCATGCAGGCTTCTTCCCCTTTCCATGAAAGGCAGACACCGTGTCACACCTGCTCAATGCATGGAAAAAGGGAAGGGCTGAGGCTTTTGGTCTCATGGCTGCTGCAGTTTCATGGATAGGTATCCACCTCATGTCTTTTCCTCTACCAAATGTAATCCATAGTTTGTCTAACCCAGTTTTTTCTGTGCTAGATACTGCTATGATGACAATGTCAGTGTCTGTACTACATATGATTGCACTTGAGATGTCTTCATGCTTTGCAGTGTATGCAGCATGTAAAAGGACTCTAGTATCTGCCTCTTCGTGAGTGCAGCCTTGTAGGTCAGCAGTTTCTTGTTCAGCTTTGCTACAAAGTGCAGCATCCCCTTTAGTGACAATTATGCATGATGTATCATCTGCTTGAGATGAAATGATTGTGTCTGCCAAATATGCAAATAGTTCAGTTTTGTTGTGGTCATTCCTGAGGAAGCTGGCCCCATTGCCAGGAGTTTTTGCTGTGCTAATTACTGTCCGGCGAACTCCGGTGCCTCTTTTTTGTCTTGTTTGTGCTTTCATACTGTCTATCCTATACACATCAAATACAGTGTGTGTTTGCTTGTACTTCTGTATGTGCTTCTGAATCTTGGATAGGACTTCTTTAGCCTAAGACTCAAATGTAGACCCCTTGGTTGTCTCAGAGAATTTATAAGAGCTGCACCATCCATTATGATAACATCAGCGGTAGGCTCTTTGTCAGAGATGTCTGATGCATGCTTTTCTAGTAGAGGTATCAGCTGTGACTTGGTGCCCTGATGCATCTGTCCATTCTGTGCCAGTATGGTGGGCAATTTTGATTTTCATGTTGAAAGAATTCATTTAAATCACACTGTCTGTTCTGGCATGATATGAAGAGGCATGAGAATAGATCACAATCATCCTGTATGGTTTGCAGTGACTGTTTGCCCTTGGATTCTGTAGTAGACATCTTGTGATTGAACAATAGAATTTTGTTTTTGTGTACTGGTTCATAGAATTTGCTGGGTGTCTTGAGACTCAATAAAGTTTGTGAATTGTGTCTGTCCAAGGCCAATCATAGAGCTCAAGGATTCACTAACTTTGCTGTCCATAATTTCATGACTGTCTGGCACAGTCAGATCCACTGAATCTTCCTCAAAAGGGTTGCCCATTTCTTTGATTACTTTTGCCAGATTTTCAACCATTTCAGGAAACCTTTTCTGCACAGTTTCAGTTTCATCATGATGTTTACCCTCAGATTTTGGATCAGCATCACTTCTAGTCTCAACCTCAGCAATCAGGCGGCTTACTTCAGGACCAGCCACTGTCCACCTTCTGAGAGCATCTTCATCTTCAAATAGGCCAACGGCTCCCCCACCTCCTTTCACATGAGCATTATTCTGCTCGTGTGCTTGGTCTATAGCCATTGAGGAGAAAGGCCGAGTGGTTTTGTGGACAGTGAAATTTCCCTATGTGAATTCATCAAATGTGTCATTTTGGAGAGCCTCCATGTCCCTCAAACGAATTGAAAGCCACCTGGCATAATGAGCATGGTCCAGGGCAAAGAAGAAAGGAATGAGTTCCTGCAGCACATCTTTGTACAATTGGAAATGACTCTCGGTATGACCTGATGAAAACAAACACTAGAAGTTCTGGCTGAAGCACAAGATTCCAAAAGTAGAATTGGGGACGCTCTGATTCTCGTTTTCTGATCCAGCTTTCACAGCTTAGCTCAATTTCTTTTTCTGCTTCTTGGAGATATGCCTTATAGGCAGCTTTGTGCCGCTGATATAAACTGCAAGCTGTCACCTGGTGGGCTAGACATGTCTTCTTCAAATGTGAAGCAGAAATAAACGAATCTGCTGTTCCAGGAGTGGCTGTTTCTGCTTCTGCAAGAGCACCAGTCCAGTCACTGTCTTTCAAGAGATCACCCAGAATTTTGAATGCTGCTATTTCTATATGCAGCCCTCCAAACATAATAACCATATCACTATACTGCAATGGCCAATCCCATTGGATTTTCTTAGCAATTGCAAATAGTGGCTGATCAACTGCTAGAGCTGGGGTTTGGCCAGGATTGAGAAACTGTGTGGTTGCTCTTGCAATATCCATGGCATGTTTTATCATTGCAACTGAATGAGCTGCCTCTTGAAAAAGAGGCAACATTGATGACAAGCTTATTTCAAATGGGGCCTGTCGCTTCTGAGAAGCGTGATGTGCTGCCCAGATATGGACACAACATTTTCACTCCTGTCCGACAGACTGACTTTCTCAAGCCATTCATACTCAAGAGAAAGATGCTTTGAATGCACAACCTGTTGGTATCCTGCACTTCCACTAGATGAAGGGAGGGGATTCTGATGTTTAAAGTGAGCAGGAGGTACATTTGTGTAATATTCAGGAAGAGAAGGTACTTTTTTTTACTTTGTTCCACTTTGGATGATTTGGGCCAAGTTTCTGTCCTCACCCTTTTCATCAGTGCTCGGATGCTGAAACAAAGATGTGCCTGTCCCATGGAAGGATGTTTGTGCAGTTGTGGCACTTGGATTATGGTCCAGATTGTCAACAGCACAAGTTGTAAAGAGCCCTTTTCGTAGTGTAGTGGGACAAACTGCTTCTTCCTCCACCGCTCTTGTTACAACTGCTTCTCTTAACCCTTTAGTCAGTTCCAAAACCCTATCATAGCTGATGCTGATTCCATGGTGATGGAATGTATCAATTAATTGACGCTTCCTGGTTTTTGCAAAGACCAGGAGACCAATATATATTGGAAATGCAGGTTCTCTTGACTTGGAATGTCTGGAGAATGTTGAAGATGCTGGATTCTTTCGACAGTTGAAGTGCAAAAGTTGTGCTAAAGCTAGATCAGTAGATGATGTTCCATATTTAAGTTGGGATTTTATATTGCCACCGTTTTGTAGCGCTTACAAATTCCAACAAACTTGGTGGCACAGATTCTCTTCTAGTGTCTGCTGTTAAGGTTCCATCAAATTCTGCTTCATGTTCAAGCATCTGTTTCCTCAATATCTTAGCTGCTTTGGCCACGATTAGTGCATCATTGTAGTCACATGCTGTAGCTAGGGCTTGTACCATTTTTCTTTTGTAGGCAAACCAAATTTCTCTTCCCTTTTTAAAGTCCTCCAGTTCTGGGATGCGGGCAAGTATCTGTTCTTTCAACCGTGTTCGGTGCACAAAGGAAGCATCAACATTTAGCTGCTCCAGTCTTTGTTTGTACAAATCATAAAGTGCCACCATTGTAAAATAGCGGCACCCATCTGTAGTCAACTGCTTGTCTCCTATGTACATCTCAAGCTCAGCAAAAGCATGGGCACATGCCTCTTGTCTGTACTGCACATAATCATCTCCAATTTTCTGGGAATTTAGCCAGGCCCTTTCCCTATTGTACACACCTGTCAGACAAGATGGGTGATACATATGGTCCTGAGAAACAATATCTCTAGCGCTAAGCTTGGCCAGAAGTTTCTCATCTGGTAGGTTAGTGGCACATCGTTGCAGCTTTTCATGTAAAGGCAATGTCATGGCCAATCATAAATCCTTGATTGGTGCTGGTTGGTCACAAATAAAGCATATTCCTGCTTTCTCAGTCTTAGATTCTTCTGCATCTTCTTCATCTGCCTTCTGGCTACTATATGTGAATTTTGCTGATTGGGCATCATCAACTTCTTTTGCCTTACACAATGACTTCCTTTTCCTTTTTAGTTTTGTTGTTTTGAACTTCAGCATACATGATTCATGATATGTTGCTTTGTTATTTTCAAAAGTCTGCAGAATTCCATCACCTTCATCAAGCCTTTTGCGATGAAATGGTATAGGCATTGCATTTAACTTATAGAATTCAGAAATGTTTGTAGCAAGGGTAACATAGCCAGCACCAGATGCATCAACTAGTCTTTCACGTGTGTCCTCTTGGCACAAGCAACAGCCTCCAGTTAGTCGTACTATCTCCCTTCGGGAAAGACGTTGACTTCTAAGATTGTCCTGCCATTGCTTTTGTTCTATAAGCTGATGATTTATCCTTTTACCACCTATATAACATATATGCACTTTCAGATATGGGATACAACTAGGCTCAGATATGTCATAATCCTACCCCTAGCCCGATCATTCATCCAGTGCTATTTAATTCCTGTGTGATCTGTACACCATCTAGAAGACTACAGCCCCATCTTCTTTGACTTGGCTCTCCAACGCTGGCACGTCCTGTCAATTCAGGTGCAGCTGTTTAACTTTGAAGTTGGGCTAGCTAAACAGCATTTGGGAAACTAATAACAAATCTCTGCCATTAGCTAGCACTGAACCCCATGCGGAGTTTCACAGCTATAGTGACAACCAGTGTGCCCTGGTAGTACACTGACACTACACTATTACACTTTTACATTAAGCTTATTACCAATTTTTTTTCTAAATGAGGATGAAAATTAATTAACTGGGGATTAATTGATTTTTAATCTACAAAAAATGAACTGATCAGGCTGAAGTTACCCTAAATCCATGTATTACTTGACCTTTAGCCTCATATATAAGCTTAAGTACCAATTTTTGGCATTTTGGCAGACATTTTTGATATAGTGACAACCATCTTGGATATTTCTATGCAGAGAAATTATGTATCTACATATATAAAGGCTCGTTTTTAATATTTTAATATAAACTGGGAGTGACTTAGGGATTTGAACGTGATTAATCAATTAAATACCAGTATTCAAGTATCCACAGGATGCTGTTTTGCAAACCTGTCAGCTATCTTGGAATATAGCAAAATTTTGTGTGGCCAGAGGTTGATAATGATACCAAGGGACAAGAAGAATAGTTGAGCCAAGTTTCATGCTTGTATCACCATTTGCACTTTTCCCCTATTTCTTTGTAGTTACCCGCTCCACTATATTAGTAAGTTGCTGGTTTTATATAGCCTATGCATTTAAGTGTGATCTATAAAAATCTGGATTAGGTAATACCCTGTACTAAGCTATGAAAGAACAAATAAGCCTAGGAGTACATATAAATAGTATTCTAGGATCAATAACATTGGTAAGGTCTTATGTAGCCTATACCCTTACAAGTGATATAAACCTAGAACAGGCAGTAGCCTAACCAGATTAAGCAGGAATCCCTTTTTGAGGGAATATCCTGTTGTTAGTTTAGAAACAACGTGGCTGAGTATCAGACAAAAGGGTAGTCTCGGCTACACAAAACAAAAAACCAAATTATAGGAGGATTAATTTTTGTATAGCTTATATCCTTAGGTTTTGAATTAACCTAGAGTAAGAAACAGCTTAGAATAGGTTAGGCAAGAACCCTCTAAGAAATCTTATATGCTTAGCTTAATGTAGATTATACTAGAAGGATTAACCTAAGCCATATAAAACAGTAGCATGGGTTAGCTAAACAAATTAGATCATGGAAGATTAATGTGAATGGCATGACAATTTAGAATTAAAATTTCACATAGCCATTGCAAAAGGACTAACAGTTGAAGTAATAGAGCCATATACAGTGTCAGAATTAACCTAAACCTCAAAGGGTTTAAGGTAACATAGATATTTTATAAAAGGTATTACATTTACACACTAGTAATCAAATTAATCTTAATGGTAATCAAATCAACCTGTAAGATGTAATATGCTAACGATACAGGGATTTACAAAAGTGTCCCTTATTAAAAACAACTTATACTAATTAGTTTCTAATAACAACCTGGTTTTTTCACTACAGGGCCGCCATTATGCAGGACCCTCAGCTCAAGTGTTTCGTAGAAAATTGCTTGGTTCACTTTTTGCCAGTGGTACAGCCCATACCACCTGCCATAAGTATAGTCCTTGTAAAAAACAAGACAAATATTGCTTGGTCGCCAGGTATGTGCAAAATTTGTATTGTGCTCTTGGCAACAAGTTTTAAGCACGAAACAGCTCATTCTAAGCTGTCACGTTGGGTCCTAGAGTTCGAGAAGAGTGGGATTATATCTTTCCGGTAGAACTATGGCAGCGAATATTTAACCCCTTCTCAGAAGATCTATATTTGGGCCAAAACCCAGTAACATCAGTCCTAACATCAGTCCCCAATACCTCCCAGGCTAACCCTGCGGAGGAAATAGAGGAAGTTCCTCTTGGAGGTGATTTCCCTACAAATGAATTGATGTTGCTACTGAAATGACCTTGGTGAGCCCAGAAGGATCAGGGACACAACCTTCAGCTAACCATGGGAGAAACTTTCCATAAGGAATTCAGTCCCCCATGCAGCTTTCAGAAGCTGATCAGGATCTTTCCCCCAAAGGGATACAAGGATTCACTTAACCCCAATTGAAATGACTGCATTTTCGGAGGGGTATAGTAACTCACCCAGGAATTCTGCCTCCTGGGTAATAGGCAGTCACAGTTCAGCTGTGGATGCTCAGTCAGATTATGCAAGCTCCCCAAAAAGGGATACACAGTTTACTGCATTTGATCAGTTCCGTAAGGAAATTATGAGTAATATCAAAGATACCCTTGCCACAGAACAGCAATATGTAATGAACATATTGCGTGATTCCGAACTGGAAATTAAAGAAATCAAGTCAGTGATGTACACCCCAAAGTGTAAAAGTACTGCATCCTGCAACTGAAAAGAGAGAGTGAACACAAATTCTGACCAAACAAGGTCCAAGGTTAGAATTCCAACTGGAGCCAAAAAAAACAGCCAGTTCAGACTACAAAGCCTCAGATCAAAACATAACAGGTGCTCCAGTATTCTCCCCTGATGATACCGATAATCCTTGATGAGACGCTTCAGTGTGTATTTTCCCTCCTGATGGTATCTAATTAATGAGAGAAAAATCATGATTGAAGTTGTACATGTGGAAATAAGGAACAGGGCAGCATTCCCTAATACAGAATGGTGCCTGATACCACCTCTGCCAGACTTGGAGAAACCTCAAAAGGAAACAGTTCTCCTTTGTTGGGATACAGCATTGAAAGCTATAGATGATGCCCTTTACCAGGTCAACGGAAGGTGGGTCTATAGAGTAAGCCCCCGTATTCGCAGGGGATGCGTACCGCAAACCCCCCCCCCACGAATAGCTAAAATCTGCGAATACTTAAAACCCCTCTAAAAACACTTAGAACTGCCTATTTTGATAGTTTAAACACAAAAAAAACTCTAAAAATGCTTATACCTGAGTATTTTAAGTTTTATCATAAAAAGTGCATTTAGTCATGAAAATATGAAAATACAGTAATTGGTGAATATTTCTCAGTGAAAAATACCGCAAATGGGCGAATTTTCTGCGAATAATGAATAGATACGTTCCACAGAGAAATCCGCGAATAGTGAGACCGCGAATATGGGGGTTTACTGTGCTCCCATTCTGAATAAACCCAACTTGCTCACCAAGTACCCCCTGCCTTCTGTCCCTTCACTTTTGAAATAATTTACCATGTGAAGACAAACTTTTAGAATTACGTAGTAACAATAAAACAGGAGCCAATGACACAACTAAAACCACTCACCACAGTCCCCCCAGTTTCACAAAATTCCACCAAGGAATGGGCAACACTTCAACTCTTTTGAAAGGAAAAAGCTCCCCTTGGATGTTGCTACTCAGCACTTTGGGGCCCCTATGAGAAGAATCTCTGATGAGACAGCTTTGTCAGAATTCCATGCTAGGACTCTTCTCCATAGTATCTTAACCTCTTCCACCTTGCTAGAAGTTGCAACCAAAAGGCTTCCAGAAGATTCCAGGACACTTTTTGCTGTTGTAGCTGAAAGTCTTATGAGAACCCAATGGGAAGCACTCTATGACTTTTTAGACTGGCTAAAGTGTTAATGGAAACACTGGAAGGCTCCAACAAGTCACTTCCCAATGTGACTGCTTTATTACAGTCTAACCCCTTCTGTGAGGACCTGTTTGAGGATTCTGTGTAACTCGAGTCAGCGAGCAAGCACACCAACAAAATTGTACAGTATTAGCTCTTGTGGGAAAAGGAGAATTCAGGAAACAAAAAACCCAAAATTTCCCTTACCCAATTCAAAAAAGGCTCGCTGTGATCAAAAATCATATAAGCCTGCAGTCACCTCCAAAACTTTTCCTCATAAACAGGTAGGTGGTCAGAAGGGGATTGGACAACCCGCTTCAAAAGGACAGCAACAGCCACATCAGCAAGGACATCCTTTCCACAAAGTCCAAAAACCATCTTACAAAGGAAAAGGAAAAGCAGTGCCCGGAATGCCTATCAAGGGAAAAGGTAGAGGAAGAGGGGGATACCAATAGGAATTGTTTGGTCAGGGGTTGGCTTCAAAGACACCACAGGGAATGGGGCACACTATTGTTCTCAATGGGCTGGGGTGGAAATAGTCTCATCCCCCCACTGCCTTTAAAGGGGTTCTTTCAAGAACCAGACCCCTCTCTGGAAGATTACATGCAGAAGGCCTCGTTAAAAGGTGCCTTAGAGAAACTTGTATATTCCCCACCAAGCACATCCTCTTCAGTGTTCCCAAAAAAGGATTCCTCTGAACAAAGAGTGATCCTCGACCAATCAACATTGAACAAGTACATTGTTTGCCAAAAGTTTCGGATGACTACCGTTGCTCAGGTATGTTCAGTCACTCTAAAAGGGACTTGAACAGTTTGTATAGATCTGAAAGATGCATACTGGCATGTCCTTATTGCTGCTCCCCTCCGCCCCTTCCTAGGGTTCCGGATAGGGAAAGATAGGTTTAGGTTCAAACTCATGCCTTTTGGGCTAAACATTGTCCCCAAGAATTTTTACAAAATTAGCAACAGCAGTTGTCCAGGAACTGAGGAAAGAAGGAATACAACTAATAGCTTACCTAGATGACTGGTTAATCTGGGGGTCCACAAGAAAAGAGTGCTTGAAAAACCTAAGAGCATTGGTCAACAGACCCCAGTCAAAAGGTTTTATAATATATTGGAAAAAATCCCACCTCAAGCCCAGCATACGCTTTCAGTGGCTGGGACTGTGTTGGGATATTCTTCAGGATCTGTTGTCCCCATCAAAACTCAGAATAGAATAAGGAAAAACCTCAAAAGATTCCTAGCACAGCCCTGAGTTTTCAGACGGCATTTAGAACATGATGGGTCTGCTGCAGTTTGCATCAGTAATAGATCCAACACTCAGATTGCAGTTGAAAAACATGGAAAAATTTTGGCTATCGCACGCAAGAAAAAAGATGCGAGACCCATCTCACCAAAAGAATCAGAAAGTTGGGGAGATACTTCAGCCTTGGACCCAGAAGGAATCTCTGATGAAACAGGTCACCTTGACTCCTCCATCTGTAAGTGACAATACACACAGATGCCTCACTGACAGGTTGGGAAGGACATTGGGAGGATTGTCAGGTGGCAGGGAGGTGGTCAGCTACTTTGAGGAATTCTTATATCAATTTCCTGTAACTGATGGCTGTCTTTTTGTCTCTCAAAAACCCAAACCTCCAGGAGAGACACATATTCTGTTGGTTCTAGACAACACGACTGCAGTGTCCTGCATCAAGAGATCGAGATCACGTTCACTTCCTCTCAACACGGTAATCCTAGCCATCCTTCGGATGACATAAGCAAAGAAGTGGCACCTGTCTGCAGTTTACCTCACAAGGTCTCTCAGCGTAATAGCAGAGTCTATTAAGGAAAACGACAGCCTCAACATAGTGGATGTTGGACAACCACTCTTTGCAGACAATAGCCAACATGCTTCCACAACCAGCAGTGGACCTGTTCACTACATACAAGAATCACAAACTCCCAGTACAGGTATTATCCTACTTACGATGTAGGTTCCAAAAAACCCATCGTATGTTGGAAAAAATGTATCTCAAATATAGCCTAGCCTGCACTAGGGTATTCAGTACCAATACATATATGGTAGCCTAGCCTACACTATAAAGTATACTCTATACATATATGGTATAGTAATTATTATCAGCTAATTCTGGAGGTTCATGCAGATTGATTTATGATAATTCAATACAAAGAGAAATTGAATAACAAACAAGAATTAGCTTAGCCTACACTATGGTACATCAGGTACATATACGGTAGCCTGGCCTACATTATACATTTACTGTACTGTATATTCGTAATCATTTCATCATTTGATCTTCGTAATCATTTCATCATTTTTTTTGTGTCCAACAAGGTCAGCATATATGCTTGGGTTGTGGATTTGTCATGAATAAGAACGGTGTTCTTCCTAGAACGAGAAATATCACCGCTCTTTATTTCTCCCACCTTTTTCTGAAGAAACCTGCAAAATTTACATATAGTAGTTATAATTTTCCTCCTTGGCTGAAGCTACCAGCTACATAGGAGGTTTAGGAGTCCTTCCATTATTCTGGTTTCTCTCTGGTTTATCCTGAGCCCATTTAGATGGCACATAAACGTCCATGTCTTTGGGAACTTTGTCTGTTAAGGCTATTCGTACTGTAGCTTGACCTGTTTGTATGGCATTTATCATACTACTAGCCTTTAGAACCTCATCATGGCTACTTAAAGGTAACCCACGCTTCCCATTTAGATACATTACCAATCAAGTTCATCCTGATTTCTACAACAGTTCCAAATGATTTCAGAGCTGTCGAGATCATTTCATAATCACAACCAACTGGTAAGTCTACGATATGGAGCATCTCAAATTTTTCACACAACCTGGCTATGTTGAGGATTTACTGTAATTTTGGATGAAGATTTCTTAGAGAAGTCCATGTTCTTGCTTGAAGTCGTCATCAATGAAGCATGCCTAGAAGGTTCAGGGGAGGGGGATCAGGATATTTGTTATTACTGCTTTTTGTCAATTTATTTTTGGAGAAGTCATCAACATTTGGAGAAATTTCGATCTCCAAGGTGGGTGCAGAGGTCATCATCTGTGCCAAAACAGCACCATCAGAGGGTCCAGGGGTACTCGAATCCTTATAAATGCTAGACAAAAATTTGAGAGGGGTAAAAAAACATTAATAATAAACATGAAAACCTTTCATGGGGTTTATTCTTCCACCAGTGGTACAAGTGAGAACCGACTCCCAAATGTCCGCTCCCTACCCTACCCCACAGGGGATGGCACAACATGATTGTAGTGACCCAATGTAAGCCAAACCCACTTGCTAGGACTGAAGGTATTACAAGAATATTATCATCCCCACTCTAATCATGTTATGGGCAAACCAGATAGAATGCCAAGAGTCCTATCCCCAGAACCAGACCCCCCTGGAATCCATGGTCCAGCCCTAAAGAATAGTTCTGCCTGATATCTCTCAGGTCCGAACATTATCGGGCAGTTGATGGTCCTACGACAGTTCCCACTATTTAGCTTCAGATATAAACTGAATCCCAGGTATGATATCTTTTCCTGTTTATCAGGTTCAATAAATTTTAGCAAAAGTGGAAAATTCCACAAAAATTAATTCAAAGAAATATATAATGGTATATGGGACTCTTGGACTCCGGGAACAGATTCGTGGAGTTCAAGAGCTCCCTCACCGCATCAAGGTGGTCCCAAATAGAGGGGGAGCAGAGAGTAATGGAGGCTGGTCTTTTGCCTGCCTCAGTCATAAACAAGATGGCAGATGCGCATGCACAATAGTCACTTACAGTTTTTGACATAGGAAAAATTAGGTTCAGCTTCGCTAAAGATAAGAGAAAATGTCCTCTTATCTTTGAGTCCATTATACTATCACATGTCATTGTGTTTCCATTACGACACACTAGCCAGCTACAAGACCAGGCTAAAAGACATTTCTTTGATATTATTCTAGTCACTATGGAGTGCTGGCACACCATGGTGGTAACTCCTTGAGGACTCAACAGCGACCACCAAAAATAGGTTTTTCCTACATCAAAACCTGTTTTCTGTAATGGAGTAGTCACTCAGTGTTTTTATTTCTGGTGAAATTATATATGTAACAGTATTTTAAAGTTATAAAAAAGTGCTTCTTGCTTTATATACTTTAAAATTTCCAGGACTATAGTATGGAAGGAATGGACGACAGACTTTTAACGTTTCTTCAACATTTGAGGGAATTTGGTCTTGTATATTTAAGAAAACGAAGTTCTGGGAGATTCTATCCAACCAGACTAGCTTTGAATATTACTGCTGGACAAAATAAGGTTTGTACAGTACATATTGATTTTTTGAAAACTTGTGTATTTTCAGCATTAAAACCATGCTACTCTTGTTTATTGCAGTTTCATTTTGTTTGGAAGTCTGTCTGTTTTCTGCCACAGAAAACTAGAAAAAAATTAACCAAAACTCTGTCAAAAAAAAAATGCTCTCTTCAATTAGTGAAATTTGTCATAAATATAAATGAAGTTGTGAGTTCTTATTTATAATTTGTTTGCAAGGTAAGTCATGAGAAAATATCCCAAAGTAACAGCAAAATATCTTATTTTAATCTTATCACATCCAGAATGGCAGAAAAATCTAATTTTTTCGTAATTTATAAAGCCATTTCGTTTTTCACAAAACAAATGTCAAATGACAAAGGGATTCTTCCAAAATATGTGTTGTTTCATTTTGTTCAAGTCCGTTTGTGTGTCTAATGAATAATTTTTGTGATTTATATTATTGGATAGGTCTGCTTAGAAAAAAGTACCATTATACTGTCATAAATTTAGAAACTGACAAGAGTATTGATCTAGTAATTTTTTTTTTTTTTATAGGACCACATCGATGCCCCTAAGCAAGGAAATTTGATTATTGAAACAAATTATCGAATATATGCCCATACAACTTCAGAACTTCAAATTGCTCTTCTTAATATTTTTTCAGAAATAGAAGGAAGGTAAAGCAGAGAAAATTATTTTGTATATTTTGTTTGATAGTGTATAGTATCATATAAATTACAAATCCTGATTATTTTACTGATGCTCTAATGCCTGGTTAGAGAGGACTAACCTGAGCCCATGATCTTTGAGTTAATTAAAAAAAACTGGTGGGAGTTCATTATCATTATTACGGGAGAATTGCTATTCGATTTCTTTGGATTCAGCCGATATCACTGTTGTCATCAAAAAGCCTAGCATTTGTGAATAACATAAATGTTCTCCTCTTGTATCTGTGAGCTCTGCCTGAGTTTCAGTCTTCTTCAAATTGTCTTTCCATTTCTCATTCTTCCTTGATCTTTTAGGTCCTGCTGCTTCATCCTCATCTGGGGAGTGTCCAACAACTTTCGTGAGTTTGGTCAACATAATTGTCAGGCAGATTCCTTCTTGATTATTGAAACATTATATTCAACAAAGAGCCTTGATCAGTGATGATTGTAGACGTCTGTTTGGAGAGACATGAGGCTTATTATCTTTGGGAAAGAAATAGAACTTATTTGACATGGAATAACTATGCCCAGCTAAGAGCTGGTGATCAGAGTTTATGCTTCTTCAGCTGAGGGGTGGAAATAATGGTACTAAAAAGTAGTTCTTTTTAGAGTAATCAGGAAGATAAATGACTGGCTACTTTAGACTCAACACTACCCCTTTTAATTAAACTAGGTAGGTTATGTCACTCACTGTCCAGAGGAAGAGGGGGTACTTTGGCTGAAGCTTTGATAGTATGCACAGTAAAGAGAAACTAATTATGCCTGATTCCTGGTTTCCTGAAGCTAAACTGATTAGTTTGGGTTTTTTGAAATAAAGGATCTTTTACATGAACTTGGTGCGTATGGAGGTGTAGATCCAATTGATTGTATTGTGTGAAGATGGGAGATGTCAAGAGATCCCCCATGTTCTGGCCTTGAAGATTGTATGATTAGTATATATTGCCTCTTGTACTTCTTTTATTTAAAATATGGAATGATGTTCAAAATCATATAGTTGAATTCTTGGAACTTCAGAAGTTCAAATTAGTGCAGATGCTTGCTTGATGAGCAAACCTTTATGAGTGTCACCCCAAAAAGTCAAGTGTTTAATCTTTTTTGTTTTGTTTTTTCTCTTAACCGTTAAGGGACCAGCTAAATATATATTAAGCACACCCCCAGACTGGACAAACTTTAAGGTTGGCCAATTTAAGATAAAATACTTCAATGGAAAGAGGAAGATATGCAAATGCACATGGTGTAAAAAAAACCTAAAAGATTTTCCGTACCTTCTACGGGAAGTTGAAAGACACTCATAAAAATATGCTAATTTTACCAAGTTATACAGGCAGTCTCCAGTTTACGACGGGGGTTCCATTCTGACACCGCGTCGTAAGCTGAAAATCGTTGTAAACCGAAATAATTGTCGAAAATCTTAAGAAAACCGTACTTTTAATCCTTAGAATATCTTGAAAATGACGTAACCTGCATTTTTATTGAGTCTGTCATAAAAAACCCTCCAAAATTTTACATTCTGCTGTTTTGGAGCCAGAGAGAGAGAGAGACTGCCTCACCACTTATCTACCAGAAAAAGATTTGGAATTTCACAGAACTACATTGCTCCTCCTACATCAAATATAGCTTAAATCATTATCCTATTACTACTGTATTAATCTTGAAATTATTTTATTAATATCATTTCAAAGTCATCTTAAACATTAATACCTTTTTCCAGCTAGACCAGAGAGAAAGAGGGAGAATGAATTACCACTACGACTTACATTCAGCCATTCTTGTGCTGGCGCGGGCAAAAGAGAGAGAGAGAAAAAGGTTTATGTCTTTAATCTCTCGAGGAACGTTAATCCGTTTCTCTTTACTGCAGCTGACAACAACAAAAAATTTGTTTTTTTCCTTGTCTTCCAAAGATGTATTACTACCTTTACTATGCATTTTTAAAACACTATGAACACACACACACACACACACACACACAAAACAGTGTGCATAGGTAAAGGGACTCAAATTAGCAGTATCTTTTCCTGAGAGAGTGAATGGCTGAACTAAGCATCTATTTATAATATATCTATCCATTTCTCATTCTACCTTTTGAGAGAGAGATAGAGAGAGAGAGAAAGGAAGGAAGGGAGAAATTGATCTTCTACCCTTGGTTAGAAATGTCAGGTAATTTGATGTATTTGACAGTTCCACCCTCCCCCATAGCTTCAAAGCTTTGGGCAAAAGATATTTCTTTGTTTAAAAATTGAAATAATTTACTTTAAAAATGCATAAATGTTGTAATTACAGTATATTATTATTATTATTATTATTATTATTATTATTATTATTTAATCTTGTTAATATTCGACAATTAGTACATATTATTAGGTAAGTCATTTATTTATCATACAAACGTGGTTAGTCCTCACCATCCCCACAAATGTTAAAAAATTCTTGTGCCGTCATTTCCTCCTCCTCTCTTATCTCAGAGAGAGAGAGAGAGAGAGAGAAAAATACTAATCACCGTGCTTTTAGTGTATGCAAAGCCTGTGAGGTACAAGCTTTGTGATTGGTTAAAATCCCACCCTTCCTGCCAATAACATGTCATCAAGAAGGGCGAGAGGGGGAGGAGGGGGTTGTTACAAGTTGTTATTGGCTACTGTCAGTCCTTCCTGCCAATAGCTTGTCGTCATGGAGAGAGGGGGTTGCTACGAGATCTGTTATTGGCTACATCTAATCCCTCGAGCCGAAATCGTAGCCTATGTCAAAGCAATAAAAAAATTGCCACACAACCGATGATGGGATTTTAGTATATTTTTATGTTTATATACAGTAATCCATATTTCATCGAAGGATATATGCAGTACAGAGAGAGAGAGATTTGGGCAGTTGACCTTACTTAAATCTAAAAAGAGTGAAATTATACATGAATTATTCGAGGAGAGAGAGAGAGAGAGAGGTTGAATGAAGTGATTATGTTGTTAAGAAGTTTTATGATTCATGGGATTTTAATTTAACTTTTATTGATACTTTGCTGTGGTTACCTTAATATTAATATTTTGAAATTAGTAAATCATTTTTTTACATAGCAAATGTATTTAGTCATGAAAATAAAGTAAAAATCAGTAATTAGTGAATATTGCTTTATGAAAAAATCCGCGAATGTGAATTTTCTTCCGTCGTATGCGTTGGACCGAGTCATCCGAAATATTACCGTCAAGAATTGTAAGAAAACCTTACTTTTAATCCTTTGGGTGTCTTGAAAACAATGAATCCTGCATTTTGATTGAGTTTTTCATAATAAAAACCCTCCAGATATTGACCATTCTGCCGGTTTGGATGCATATTTCTTTCGATGTTGTCGGACTGGCGTCATCCGAAATACCGTCGAAAATCGAAAGACAACCTTACTTTTAATCGTGTGGGTGTCTTGAAAACAATGTATCCTGCATTAATATTGAGTTTTTCAACAGAAAACCCTCCAAAATTTTACCATTCTGCCATTCTGGAGCCATATTTCTTCCGTCGGTTCGGCGTTGTCAGCATCATAAACCTGGAACGCATTGTAACCCAGCAAATAATTTTTGTTATGAATATATTTGAAAAGCGTCGTAAACTCAAAACAACATAAGCCGAGCCCATCGTATTTTTTTTAATAATTTATTTTATTTTATTTTGTAAAATTATAATTACAGCTCACATGATATCATAACAAATAAGAACTAAAATCAGTAATAAATTCTGAGTGTATTTATAGTAAAATATTTATGAGATTTACTGAGATGGGGAGATGCAGTACCTTTTTGTGAAGTACTGTATACATGTTTTTTCTAATATTTCTTTCCACTTTTCTTTGCAAAATTACAATTATAGCTGGCATACTATCATAATAGTTAAGAACTAAAACCAACAGCAATCTCTGGGTGAATTTATGAGCAAATAAATAAAAAGACATCATGGGAAAGAGAGGGGCAGTACATTTCCCCCATCAAGTCTCAAGGCATGCTGATCCCCCTCTGTCTGGTGCTGAACTACTACAATCGCTGTAAGTCATTTATGGACCACTGAAGTGATATGAACATCTTTCCCGCCAAATTCATCCAGATCATATGGCGCGTAATATTAATATTCATATGAGTTAGCCTGTCCATCGCTCAAAACCTGTTGTAGATCCTCATATGATCTTGACATGCACCTGACTATCTTAGTCTTTTTGAAAGCCTTTGAACCCTATACCCCTGCTGTTTCATTTGTGAACACACACAGCCATGAATCTCTGCATTTGTAGCTGTACCTCTTCAACTTTTCTTGTAGTTGCTTCAGAATTATGAATGCTTCTGTTGTTCTCTGGCATGAAGTTAAACTGTCAGTTATCACCTCTAACCATCCAACGCTTAAGAAAGCTAATCAAGTGTATTAACTGTAACCTTATAGTTAGACTTTAGACCCCACACCACAAGGACATAGATTCAAATATTTGCAAATGAGACGTACTGTAATTGCTTTGGACTACCAGTTCCCAGGGAAGTTGTTGGTAATGATGCACAAGTGTTATTCAAAGAAAGCAGGTGTACTTACAAAGGCCAGAGTGATGGTAGCAAAGCATTAACAGCACTTCCAGGCAGCAAATGAAGAGTACAGACAGTCTCCGGGTTACGACAGGCTCGGCCTATTACATTCCGAGTTTATGAAGTTTTTCAAATATATTTATAAAAAAATTACAGGCAGTCCCCGGTTATCGGCAATCTGGTTTTATGGCGCTTGTCTAGTGATGACGATAACTGGATTTTCGACAACCATTCCTGGTTATTGGCGCTGATCTTCGGTTATCAGCGGTGCTGATCCCCGGTTATCAGCACCGATAAGCGGATACCAGCGCCGATAACCAAGGATCAGTGATATTATCAGCGATTTTTGGTTGTCGGCAATTCTCGATTATCGTCACGCTGTCGGGAATGGAACCCCGCTGATAACCGGGGAATGCCTGTATTTCCTGGTTTACAACACGTTCCAGGTTTATGACACCGACAGCGCCGATCCGACGGAAGAAATATGGCTCCAGAATGGCAGAATGGTAAAATTTTGGAGGTTCTTTGTTGAAAAACTCAATAAAAATGCAGGATACATTGTTTTCAAGACACCCAAAGGATTAAAAGTAAGGTTTTCTTACGATTTTCGACAGTATTTTGGATGACGCCAGCCTGACACCAATCGGAAGAAATATGCATCTAAACCGGCAGAATGGTCAATATTTGGAGGGTTTTTTTTTTTTTTATGAAAAACTCAATAAAAATGCAGGATTCGTTCTTTTCAAGACACCCAAAGGATTAAAAGTAAGGTTTTCTTACGATTTTCGACGGTATTTCAGACGATGCCAGTCCAACGCCAATCAGAAGAAATATGCATCCAGAACAGCAGAATGGTCAATATTTGGAGGGTTTTTTTTAATGAAAAACACGATAAAAATGCAAGATTCATTTTTCAAGACACCCAAAAGATTAAAAGTAAGGTTTCCTTACGATTTTCGACTGTATTAGACGACACCGATCCAGACGGAAGAAATATGCATCTAAACCGGCAGAATGGTCAATAGTTGGAGTTTTTTTTTTTTTTATGAAAAACTCAATAAAAATGCAGGATTCGTTCTTTTCAAGACACCCAAAGGATTAAAAGTAAGGTTTTCTTACAATTCTCAATGGTAATATTTCGGATGACTTGGTGGTCCAACACATACGATGGAAGAAAATTCACATTCGCGGATTTTCTCATAGAGCAATATTCACTAATTACTGATTTTTACTTTATTTTCATGACTAAATACATTTTTTATGATAAAAAAATTATTTACTAATTTTCAGATATTAACATTAAGGTAACCAGAGCAAAGTATCAATAAAATTTTAAATTAAAATCCCTTGAAATCACAAAACTGCTTATCACTTCATTCAACCTCTCTCTCTCTCTCTCTCATAATCAGCTGCCTGTATCTCTCTCTCTATACTGGATAATATATCCTTCAAAGAAATATGGATTACTGTACAGTAATACTTCGATCTTACACGATTCGAGTTGCGCGAATTCGCACACACACAAACTTTTCACTGGAACCTAACTAATGGGCATACGCGATTTTTTCACACACACGAAATTCTCGAGAAATCCTGCAGAAGTGGGTGTTTAATTTTTGAAGTAATTTACAAGTTTTCATGCTTTTATGTGTAAAATCTGTATGAAAAATGCATTTCATTCTTTTATTTGTAAAATCTGTATGAAAAATGCATTTCATGTTTTAATGTGCAAAATCTCTATGAAAAATGCATTTCATGCTTTCATGTTTAAAATCTCTATGAAATATGCATTTCATGCTTTCATGTGTAAAATCTGTATCGAAAATGTATTATTTTTATTTTTTTGCATGCATAAATATGATGCAAAGGTAATTTCAGCACATTCAGTTAGTGTACTTTTACAAGATGTGATACCCATTTGCAAAGTTACTGCCCTTCTCCAACATGATACCCCTGCAAAAAATGCTTGTTTAATGTTTGAAGTACATTTATAAGTTTTCATGCTTTTAACTGTAAAATCGATATGGGAAATTTATATTTATATTTCTGTACATAAATATCATACAAGTATTATGTCCATTTGCAAAGTCTTTGTCACAAGTACTTTACATGACCTTGTGATGAGGTTGTTCAGTCGCGTTCATTTGATAAAATGAATTGGTTAATGTAATATCAGAGATGTAACTAAGAGTTGTATAAGTGTCATTCTTTGAAAATTACTCTGTTCACCTCTGAGAAAAGTGCTGGTGCAATCTGTATGTGTTTGTAATTACAGCACGTTCAGTTGGTGTACTTTTACAAGATGTGATACCCTTCGTTACTGCATTTTTCAAAGATGATACCCCTGTAGAAAGTGTTTTAATTTTTAAGTTTTTGTGTTTTTAGGTGTAAAATCAGAGTGGACAATTTGTATTTATATATTTGCGCATAAATACGATACAAAAGCAGTACAGTTACTTTATTACAGTATCTCTCTCTCTCTCTCTCTCTCTCTCTCTCTCTCTCTCTCTCTCTCTCTCTCTCTCTCTCTCTCTCTCTCTCTCGTCATTACCTGTACAGTATATAACTTTAAATTGATTGAATTTTACCTGTACTGTACTACCTTCTACGAACATTATGTACATGTTTTCGATATTTTATGTAATTGTACTTTTGTTGACTGACACGACGTTTTGCCTAGTGACGCAAAGAAAGCGGCTTTTACTCTAAGTGACAAAGAAAACGGCATCCCATGAATTAGGGTAACATTAGTATATCGTGCGCACCTACTGTAAATGCGCTATTATGAAACTGTGCAGTACTCAATTTTTATGTCAACCATTTACTGTATTCCTTTTTTAAGGGTAATAAGCTAAATTTTAAATAAAATTACACTAACTTTAGTTCATTTAAAAGTTAGCTTAATACTTTGTAAGCATATTTAGTACTTAAACTTTGGAAATAAACATTTATTACCATTTTTAAAGACCATGCCAAACTTACGCGAAAATTCACCTTGCACGAGGGGCTCCGGATCCTAACCTCGCGTAATTTCGAGGTATGACTGTATATAAACATGAAAATATGGTAAAATTCCATCATCGGTTGTGTTACATTTGTGTTATTGCTTTGACGTAGGCTTCATGAGACAATATCGGCTCGAGGGATTAGAAGTAGCCAGTAACAGAGCTCGTAGCAACCCCCTCTCTCTCCATGACAATATGCTATTGGCCGGAAGGACTGACAGTAGCCAATAACAACTTGGAACAACCCCCTCCTCCCCCTCTTGCTGTCCTTGATGACGTGCTATTGGCAGGAAGGGTGGGATTTTAACCAACCACAAAGCTTGTACCTCACGGGCTTTGCATACACTAAAAGGAGGGTGAGTAATATTTTTTTTTCTCTCTCTCTCTCGCTCTGAGATAAGAGAATTTTTTAACAAATTTGTGGGAGATGGTGAGGACTAACCACGTTTGTATGATAAATAAATGAATTACCTAATAATAAGTACTAATTTTCAAATATTAATAAGATTAAATAATAATAATAATATATTGTAATCACAACATTTATGCATTTTTAAAGTAAATTATTTCAATTTCTTATAAGTTTCTACAATTATTTCGGTTTACGACGATTTTTGGTCGTAAGCCAAAAATTGTTGTAAACTGAAATAATTGTTGAAAATCATAAGAAAACCATACTTTTAATCTTTTGAGTATCCTTTAGGTATCTTGAAAATGATGTAACCTGCATTTTTACTGAGTCTTTCATAAAAAACCCTCCAAAATTTTACCATTCTGCTGTTTTGGAGCCATAGAGAGAGAGAGAGAGAGAGAGAGAGACTGCCTCACTGCTTATCTACTAGAAAAAGACTTGGAATTTCACAGAACTACAGTGCTCCCCCATTTTTACTTAAAAGTATCATCCTACATCAAATATAGCTTAAATTATTATCCTATTACTACTGTATTAATCTTTGAAATTATATTATTAATATAATTTCAAAGTCATCTTAAACATTAGTACCCTTTTCCAGCCAGAGAGAGAGAGAGAGAGAATTACCATACGACTTACATTCAGCCATTCTTGTGCTGACACAGGCAAAAGAGAGAGAGAGAGAGAGGGGTTTATCCCTTTAATATCTCAAGGAATGTTAATCCATTTCTCTTTACTGCGACTGACAACAAAAAATTGTTTTTATTCTTTGTCTTCCAAAGATGTACTACTACCTTTACTACGCATTTTTAAAACACTATGAACGAACACATACACACACACAAACAGTGTGCATATGTAAAGAGACTCAAATTAGCAGTAGCTTTTCCTGAGAGAGTGAGAGACAGAAGAGCTGAACTAAGTATCTATTTATACATCTATCTATTTCTCATTCTACCTTTGGCAAGAGAGAGAGAGAGAGAGAGAGAGAGAAATTGATCTTCTACCCTTGGTCAGAAATGCCAAGTAATTTGACATATTTTACAGTTCCACCCTCCCCCACAGCTTCAAAGCTTTGAGCAAAAGACAGGGTGTGACATTTCTTTGTTTAAAAAACCTTACTTTTAATCTTTTGAGTATCCTTTAGGTATCTTGAAAATGATGTAATTTGCATTTTTATTGAGTCTTTCATAAAATTCAGAACAGAACCCACATCATAAACCGGAGACAGCCTGTATACACATTATACAGGAACATTTGCAAGAATTGTGCAAATACCTTTAAAGTGGAGTAAATAATGAAATCTATAGAAGGAATGGCCAACAAAGAAATATGGAGATTTGAGTGTGCAAAATTAACTTTCAGGAGTATTATGGGTTCTTTGTTTCACGGAAACTGCTTACTGCAAGATTAGGCACATGTAATCTGATCGGGTTAGGTTAAATAAATTCATTTTACCAGATGGGTGTTTTCATTGCCAATGGCCATGTTTTCAGGAGTTCAGTCATCATAGTAATTTTGAATGTATTGTGAGTGTTTTTCTCTTCCATGTCCCAGCAAGTATGAAGTCATAATTTATTTCATCATATTTCAGATTTCCTGACATGATTGTTGCTACCATTACTCGTGGTAGTGTACGGTCAGCCCTACAAAAAGGCATTGCAGCTGAACAGATTATAAGTTTCTTAAGGCAGCATTGTCATCCACAAATGTACAAACAGCATTCAGTTGTACCTCGAACCGTTGCAGATCAGGTATTTAGTTATTTCTCTTGAACATTACTAGGTTATTGTCATTTTTTGCTTTGATCCGTAATACGAGATTCATATTACTGCATTCATACAGTCTAGAAAATTGCTTTCACTGTAGCCATTGGAGCTGTAAAAACAGTTACCAAAAGTACAAAAATCTAAAGTAAGTTATTGGACTACCCATGTTACAGTCTCACCGCTATTCAGTGCAAGGGCTGGCTAAGGATACCGACAGTTTGTGCAGCTTCCCAGGGGACTAATTGTTGTTAGTTGAATGGAGCCAGAGTGTTAAAATAACTCTATTATTCCTTCTTTGGTGATCAAATAATAAAAAAAAAATTGACAATGGAAATTCCCACCAATTCATAATGAAATGCCAAGTAATGATCAGCACAGTGGCTGGACAAGTTATCAGTGATGGAAACTGATCACATCTTCATGAATGGGCCTCAGCCTATTAAACACTTTAGTCAGTAGGTCTTGGCAAGTTGAGCTGCTACAAGTAATACTTTACATAGTTCACTGCGAAGTTACTATTCACGCTTTGATACTCAGTAGTGTCATTTTAAAGCAATATACAATAATTTATTGAAGTGTCTTCTTAAAAATCTGAAAAGTAAAACAAATAATGACTTTTTTGATAAAAGTGCTAATTGTAAATTTGTGAAAATGTGTCATTGCATCATAACTGACTCATTGGATTTTGACGACTCACAAACGCATTAATGAACCAAAGGGTTAATAAACAGTACAATTTTGCAAAAGATGCTGAGAATTGGTTTCTCTTTGACAGTGAAGTACAGGAAAATTAATGTCATTGATATTTTGTACTGTTTTACGCCCTGATGATGAGACATAATGTCTTGGAAATTTGACCAGGAAATACTGAATGCTTCTGGCTATTTGCAAGTATAAGTACATACTGTATTTGTATATTTTCTTTTTACATATAATTACATCATTTGACTTTATTTACAGATCAAGTTGTGGGAGCTAGAGAGAGAACGTTTAGAAATCACAGAAGGTGTCTTATACAAAGATTTTATGTCAGTTCATGACTTTTCCTTATTATCAAATTTTGCATCCAGCAAAGGGGTGTTGATATATTCAGATGAAAAACAAAGGACTATGGTAGTCACTAAGAAGGGTCATCCATCAATAAAGCAGTTTTGGAAGGAACAGTCAAAATAAGCCTTTGATCATTAAATATTTTTAAATTAATAAATCTTTAATTCCTTCTGAAGTATTATTATGGCCTGGTGGTGAGACAGGAAATCATTATGTTCCAGACTTCTCAAATAATTTAGCTGGTAACAGCCATTATTCCCTTCTGTCTGGTTCCTTGCATAAATTTAAGGTTACTCACTAAATAAATTCAACTTCTATGTTCATAGTTAATACTTGCTTGATAAAATATAAAAAAAACTGTTTAGGAAAGGATCATGAAACATTACTGTTTAATGAAACTGCTAGCAGATGAAACATTCCATGTAACAGTTTAATGAAACAGGTAGCATTTATCTGTACTTTAGAGTTAAATATTGTGGTGCATTTGTAAAAGTGATTGCTGAATTGGAGATAGTCACTGTATTCTCAACCTTTTGTTTATCATAACTATTGGAAACAGGGTCCATTTCAAGTAGGGTCAGCTTCAATAAAGGAAAAACATTTTAAGCGATAGTCATTAGGGTAGTATCCAGGAATTATATAGAGATCACAAAGGCATCCATCAGGGGTTAGGAGAGTGAATCCAGGCATTTGGGGCTTCCATTGGCACTATAAGCAGTGTTACCTTATTACCTTGAGCATTTATAAGAATCAGAAGCAAAAGATCTTGGGACCTCTTTAAGGATAATATCTTTTTATTCTAGTACTAACATAAGGGCATAAATTTAGTTGCTGTTCATATGAATTGCAGTATATTGCATATTTCTTACAGTAGTGATTTATTTTTATGAATCTTGCCAAACATTCATACAGCTGTAAGTTTTGAGCCCAGGCTCATTCAGCAGTTGAAAAAAGGAAAAAAAATAGAGGTTTGCACCTGGTTTACCAGGCTATCTTGTATTCCTGTTTACCCTCTCTTTGGTGGATAAGGATAGGGTGACTCCATTTTCGTTTTCTGACACCTTGGTGTTCAAATTTTTTTGTATAGGACATCTTTATCAAATTGGTAAGCCAATTCCAGAAGTTAGATATTGCAGGAATGATCAGTATGACTAACCACAATGGGCACTCAGAATGTCCGACATTTGTCGGTACAGCATGCGTCATGGAAGATATCAGCCCCAAGTGTAATGATTGGCTTGTTAATGTTATTAGGCATATATTTAGCATATGAAATAAGCAGATAGGAACAGAAAACATTTTGTCAAAAAGATGTTTTGTCCAGTGTGGAACAGATGAGCATACCTCAGCAACCCTACACGTGTCTATTCCCAATCCTCCTGACCTTCATCGTACATCCCTTATCCTTCTCTCCAAGCTCTTTGTTCTTTCTCCCTGCTGGTTCAAGCTAAGTTGCTGCAGAATATTTAGTTTCTTATGTCTGCTATAGCAGAATTACTAAATTTCTAAGGGAGACAAAGAAGCTAGGCTTGCAACACCGTTTCATGTCCAGCTGTGGAGAGGGTGTTCCTGTGGCTCCATCTCTAAAGGAGCTGCCTCTGGACTGCCCTATGTTGTTCAGTGACTTGGAGACATGTCTGTCAGGGAATCAAAGTGGATAGATGGACATGCCTGCACCATTTCCTTCTTGCTTACCTTGATCCCTAACCGAGGAGGAAATATGGGATAAGGCTTCAGTTGAAGAGGTTTGCACTACCTTCCAGTGGCACCAGATGTTTCCTCCATACCTATACTTTCTTCTAGTTTGCCTATATTATCTTGCAACTACTCAGTGTTCGTCCTCTTCTTATACTTCTAGACCTGTTTTTCTGCCCGCCCTGATAACAACGCAGGTTTATTGTTACCCATGCATGGTTTGTATCTTTCTTCACCTTCTCGCACCCATCCACAAGATACACCTCACCTGGCTTGTGGTGGCACCTGATTAGTAGGCTATTAAGACACCAGAATCCACCAATTGTGACGTAATGATTACTTCACTTCAATATTTTGATTCAAGCATGACATCTTGAGTTGTCCCTAAAGGTATCACTTTAACTTTTTCCCAGAAGCCCTTGAGGCAAAGCTATCAGTAGCTGAAAAGCTGTGGGTGATTTTGGAATACATTTATGTGGCCAAAATGCAGACAGCTTGGTACACAATTGTAAGCATTTCAAATCAACCCCAATTCCGACTCTGGAGATGTGCAGTGTTCTACCTTTAATTTGTCCATGTTTATTGACACCCAGGATTTGAAATTACGTATTGACACCCAGGATTTGAAATTACGTATTAATACCTTTTGGCCTCTCTGCAAACTACCTAGACCTGCCTTTGCAAATTTGGTCAAGGTAGGGTTTCAGACAATTGAGGATTCGCTTTAGGCCGTGACTTCTTCCTCTAAAAGCCCTTCCTTTCTACTTCTACATGTTTTGAATAACAGAAGAGCACATTCTTTCCTTACAGGAAAATTGCCTTCTTTCCATCTTTCTCCTTTAGTAAATACTGAATTCTCTAGCTTAGTCAACATTTAAAAAAGGACATGGGTGGGGCCAAGCAGAACGTCTTAGCTGTCAGATGTGGTACAGCATTGCAAAGCCATTTTCAGGGTTTTGATGTCTTTTGCTTATGTCCCTGGGTGTCTTCCTTCTCTCCCTTTCATGCCCTCTCTTGCAAAGCTAATTTTCCCTTCCACTTATCTCTAGAGCTGAGTTTTTGCCATTCTCCAGTCCTTATTTATCTTTTAAATCCCCCCCATTTTAATCCATCCTCTTTCTTTCTTATGGCTAGTTCTATTTTTTCCATTTCCTTATGGGTTTTCTTCATCACTGAAGTTTTCCTTTCAGTCTCCCCTTTTGTCTCTGTACATTTCCATATTTTTTCTCATCTCTTTCTCTTTTCTTCTTTTTTCACACTCCTGTTTTACTCCTCTTCGTCTGTCTCCTCCTATCCTCATTCTGTGACTACTAATTTTTCCTTACACTTTTCCTTTCTCTTAGTCATTTTCACTTATTTCTTACTCATCTGACTTTCCTTCATTCCACTTTCTTCCTCCATCTCTTCCCCACTCCTTCATGCCCCAGCTTCACATTCTCTTCCTTTTATCACACTCACTTTCATTCTTCCCTCATTTCATTTTTTCACCACTTTGACATTGCTCATACTCAGAACTCTTCCTGCAGTAGGTGTTGTTTTAATTTTTGTAACATTACTAATCCGTGCCCAGACTGTCATTCCTGGCCTGTTGAGCAGTGGATGAAGTTCTACAAGAAGAAGGAACACAAAAGGAAGTCGGAGCTTCCATCTTATGAAGGATTTCCTCCTACTCAAATGGACACTTCTGCTTCCCCTTCATGTAGACTTATTCCAACTGCTTTGTCATCCATTGATGCCTTTTCTCCTTCCTTTTCTTCCATTGATTCGTCTTTGGAAGCATTTGGAGTTAGTCAAGGTGATTTTATGTTTAATGCTGCCCCATCTCTGTCACAGTGTGGTGGGGAGGGGGGATTTGTCCCTTCAGGGAGAGAGGAGGCAGTACCATCTTCCTTTGTTTCAGGCTCTTATGTGCAAAAGGTGTCGTCTTATTGGGCCTCCTTAGGTCTACCCAGGGTGCCCTTTCTGGAAGGCCTGTTGTCGCATTTTGCCTCTTCATGCCCCCCCCCCACCACTTTTTTGGGTCTTGTGTGTTGCCACCTAGCGAGACGCCTTCAGTACTAACTAAGCATCATCCTGAGTCAACATTTCCCTTGCCCAAAGCAATTCCATCGACTCCGGGGCAGACTCCATCTGCTCCCCCTATGTCACTCCCTGCGTTGTCTCTCCCTGTGATGACAGTATCCATGACATCACCTCCGACTGCTCCCATGACGTCACAACTGGCTGCTGCCATGATGTCATCATCTGCAGTTGTTGGCCCATCTGATGCTTTTGTACAGACTGTGTTGGACAGACTGGACTCTGTTTTCTGAGAGAGGTACACCAGTCCTTAGGCTTAGTTCTCTGTCTGAAAGATGTGGACATCACTTCGTCCTAGGAAATCTGTATGTTGTTCGAGAGCTTTGAGCAGTCTTGTTCACCTAGGGAACTCAAGCCTCCTACATGGGACCTAACCCTGGTTCTAAGTAGTCTCACTCGAGCTCCATTCGAGCCACTGCATCGATCGTCAGACAGGGAACTGACTTTGAAAACAGTTTTCCTCCTGGCCTTGGCTTCCTCGAAGAGAGTTGGTGAGCTCCATGGTCTACATTATGACGTTACACACACCCGGGGTTGGGGGTTGTTGGCTTTTGAATTTGTCCTGGAATTTGTGGCGAAGACTCAAAATCCCTTGGTTTATGATGACAGAATTGTCTCATTTTCCATTCCTTCCCTTAGGGATTTTGTTAACAACGATCCTCAGGAGTTATTGCTTAGCCCCATCAGAGCACTGCATTGTTATCTAAAAAGGAATCGTCACCTAAGACCTAGGTGTCGTAGACTTTTTGTTAGCGCAGGCCAAGCCAAGAAAGAAGTGTCCAAGAATACCATTTCATTTTGGCTACAAGAGGTAATTAGGCAAGCCTATTCCTCATCGTCAAGTTCTGTCACCAATACCAAGCATGCAAAGGCACATGACATCAGAGGAATAAGTTCCTCTCTGGCATCTAAGAAGAACTTGTCTGTTCATAGGTTTTTGAATGCTGGTTCTTGGCTTCGTCAGACCACTTTCACTTCCTTCTACCGGAAGGACATTGACCACAGGTCCTTGACACTTTACCTGCGTTTGGTGGTGGCTGCTCAACAAGTTGTGTAGCTCATCCAGTGCCCCTGGCAGGACAGTTTGTATCCTCCCATTGCATGTGGCTGACATGGTTTGTTGCTTGAACAGATATAGTTCTCTTTGACTTCGATATACAGTATGCAGTGAATCTAACCTGCTACATTGTATTTTAACCCAGTGGACTGGGTGTTAGATACTCACAGAGGCTTAGGTCCTCTACCTTAGAACCCTAATTTCTAGGAAGAGTGATCAGGTGTGCCGAACCTTCCGTTGGTTCAAGATTCTCATACCTCCCTCCAAGTGTGAGTCTGTCCTAATGGTAAGACAGAAGGTTTGTTTTGCGTATGAACAAATGACAAATTTTTAACTAATTTGTATTTTTCATAGCTAACAAACCTGAAGTCTTAACATTGCCTGCCTACCTCCAGCCACCCCTCTTATGTCTTATCCTGGGTTGGAGGAAAGCCTGAATATGTCACAAGGTTCTAGCTGGATCTCTAACCCACTTCCACCTCATCTACATATTGGATGCCAGATGCCACAGATTCCTTGCATATACAATTTTTTAATGTTTTTAAACCAGTTTCTAGCTGGTACCAGAAGATTTATCCTTATGTTAAGACCTCAGGTTTGTTAGCTATGAAAAATACAAATTAATTGAAAATTTGTCATTTTCCTTTTTCCTTCCTCCTTCACTGACTCATCCTTTCTTTCTTATCCTTCTTGATCTTCTTTCCCCCAAAATTCTCTTCCCTCTCTTTCTTGAAATATTATTTCCCATTTCATTTCCCTTATTTTTTCTTCCCCCTTTCTTCCACCTCATTTCCCTGTTCCTCTATACTTCCTCTCCCACATTCATTGTTTCTCCTACCAGTCATCAACTTTCCTGTTTCTCCTCTATTTACCCAGTTCTTCATTGGAGGGGTGGGTAGAGCTCTCGGCTAGCACGCTGTTGGCCCAGCGTTCGACTTTCCGACTGGCCAATGAAGAATTAGAGGAATTTATTCCTGGTGATAGAAATTCATTTCTCGTCATAATGTGGTTCGGATTCCACAATAAGCTGTAGGTCCCGTTGCTAGGTAACCAGTTGGTTCTTAGCCACATAAAATAAGTCTAATCCTTCGGGCCAGCCTTAGGAGAGCTGTTAATCAGCTCTTCAGTGGTCTGGTTAAACTAAGATATACTTAACTTTTTCCTCTATTTACTTTGCCCTGTGCCATCACCATTACATTTTCTTCAGTAAGTAAATGTCTAAAAAATATCCCAATTCACAGCGGAAACAAAGTGCTTCTTTCTATATATTATTTGCATTGATCACTGCAATAAACAAGGCAAACCTTAATCTTACATATCCAGGGTTTACAAACATAGTTTATCTCCATTTTAGCTGTGACTTAAACTTCTCACTTTACTCAAAAATTCATTTTTACCTCATTTAGTGTTTCTCCATATGCAATTCTAAGTTGTAAGATGACAGTCTTTGCTTTGGATAAATAACCTATGAATCATCTATTTCCCCCCCTTATTACAAGTACAGCTTACAACTGTACTATCATATTACTTCTTTTAACAATAAGGAAATGTGTAAAATAAAGTCAAGGTTAAAGAGTGACTTTTTAGCAAATATAAGTTTTGACAAGAACACTGCAAAAACCATTCCAGTTAACTAAAAAATTTTTTAATAAAATATAACTAAATGTCCTTCTTTACTAAGCAGTACAAAATTAGAAATAGTAAATTTAAACGTTCTGACTGAAATGTACTGTACACAATATCAAATCAGTGCCGTCGGGCAGTTACTGCCAAATAGGAATATTTATCTTCGAGTGCTAAAACTGGGACTATTGACAAAGACACCGAATCACTCTGGACGGCTTTCTTCACTGCTTGCATAAGTAACGTGCGCGTTAAATAACCACAACAGTAATACAAGGTAAGTTCTAGTGGTAGTGATGCATCTGCTGTAGTGAGTGTATAACAAATAACTTCTTCGATAATGTTCAGTGTAAGATCTTCTGATGATATAGAACCTGTAAATACAAAAGTGTCATTTAATAAAGTTTTTAAAGGTTAAATGTACAGAAAACCTGTCAAAATGGTACTGGACAGGATTCAGTACTATTATGAATTCTTGCTGTACTTTGCAACCTACAAATAAGAAATAGTTCTAAAGCATTCAGTACATAGTGAAATAAAAAATAATTTATTGTTTAATATTGCATGAGACAGTTCTAAAGCATTCAGTACATAGTGAAATAAAAAATAATTTGTTAATATTACATGAGACATGATTCTAACAAGAGTAAATTTACAAGTTGAGCTACAAATCAGACTCAAGATGATAAGAACACATTCAGTTTGGATCACAATATAAATAATGACTGATGTGTGCAAGTATTTCAGATGTAAGTAAAAATACTGCCTTTAGCCATTCCTTGTCATTCAAGCAATAGTAGCTGTGGTTCACACACTGAGATGTTAACATCTAATTGTTTCCACTGAGTATTCCTCAGTGCAAGTTGGAAACGGCCATTGAAGCTTTGTAACAAGGTGGTTAATTGGTGGTAAGTAAGGTTGGGGGCACTTACTGCCCCTAACCTGCCAAAAGCCAGCACTTTTTCTTCATCTGTTTTGGGTGTGTGTAAGCTGCCAAAGTAACTCTTGCTTGATGGACAAATCAGTTAAAGGATGTTTGTTCCGACACAATATACAAACCCTCGGTCCTTTACATTAGGATTACTTTCAGGCGTAGGCTGGAAACGGCCGTTGAACTTCAAACAAGGTGGTTAGGCAGTTAACTACTGTCCGGGAGGCGGGAGTACTGCCTGCCCGGATGTAAACATTCCAATTTGCTTTCGGCCGTCGTTGCATTCGGACGTTGATCTTCGCCACTCTCTGCCTGACAGCAATTTTCTTCTCTTTGGTGGGAAATTCTTTGTTTTTTCTTTAATAATGAAGAAACCAACTAAGCCCTCATATCCCCAGCGTGTGTGTCCCGGGGTAGGGGGGAAGAAATGTAATTCATTCAGATCTCGAGTCGACATGGACCCACATGCCCTCCGTACATCTTGCAGGGGACGTGTGTGTTCACGCGACGATCCCTGTAGTGAGTGTTGTTCAAGGTCCTCCGAGCAATGGGGCAAGTTTGAAGGGAGGCGACGTTACCATCGTAAGCCTACCAAGGAGTCGTCCGAGGGAAATACGCCCCCGACGACTCCGTTGGTGGCGAATGTGTCGGGCTTGTTTCTCCCTCCCGGTGAACTTCCCCTCTCCCTTGGGTGAGGACTCCCCCTCCCCTTCCTCTTACGTTTCATCGTTTGTGGAGGGGCGCGGGGGAGAGTTGGACCGCGACATCCTCTCGGAAGTCTCTTCCCGTTCCGGAGGGGAGTTTTTTCCTCCGGAGCGAATGGAGGCTTCGGTTTCTGACCCGACTTTTGCTTCAGGTCCCGGACTGGATAGCCAGACAACGAATCCCAGCACATCCTGGCTACACCTAGGCCTACCTGGCTCGGCACTGGAGGGACTGGCTCCCCTGGCCCCCGCTCCAGTCACGACCCACTCGGCAACAACAGTCACCACGACAACCGTCACCTTCTCGAGCTTCGTCCAGATGCCGGTATCAGTTGCTTCGCACCTGGAAACCCAAGTGTTGGCGTCACCCGCGAGCCAGCACGCTGTTCCACTGCCGCCTGGCTTCCTGGCTCCGTTCACGCGTGCTGGCCCCTCCTACATGGTGACGTCATCTTATCCTTATGTGACTGTCGCTGCCCCTGTTGCTGACCATGGCCTGTCCTCGAATACGGTTCCTCGTCTGACTTTCCAGCCCGGCCCTTCGTCTGCTTCCATCCCCATTCCATTGACCCTGGCGCGGCCCGACTTGAATCATCACACAGGAGGGGCGGCGCCTGCATTCCCGGCCCCGCCCACTTTTGTTCCTGAGAGACGCGCGGCTCTCTATGCCCAGGCAAATGCTGGCCCGAGCTCCGCTGTCGCTACCCGGGATGTGCCTTCTGCTGCAGCCCCTCCTGCTGTTCCTGAGTCGGCGGCCTCGCTTTCCTGGCTTGGGGATTTGACTGCTTTCCTGAAGCAGATGGTGAAGAAGAAGAAGAAGAGGTCTATGAAGGTGTCGTCGTCTTCATCTTCATCATCGTCGTCTTCGTCTGCTGCTTCTTCCGCTTCTCCTTCCGAGGCTTCGCAGCCGAAGAAGAAGAAGTCTGCCTCTCCCCCCCCTAAGAAACCTCGTACCGAGACTTCTAAGGGTCTGCCTCCTTCCACAGGGAAGGCAGTGGAATCTCTCGTCGGCTCTTCCCAATCCTCGGATCAGGAAACTGCTGCCCCGGCCTCTGGGCCAGGGGTACCGGGAGCCAAGGGCGTGCAGACCAAGGTCGGCACTCCCCCGCTGCGCCTAAGAAACTTCCTGCATCTAAGGCCAGCGAGTCCACATCGGACACTCGTTCGCGAGTTGCTCCGAGTACCCGGGTCTCCAAGGAGACTCGGGACCCCAGTCTGATACGGTTGACTCTTCTCGCCGTACAGACCAGGGCGTGGGACGAGAGAAAGAGCCGGGGCATGCAGGTGCTCCGTCTCTTCCTGCTGGCACTCCTTCAAGTGCCAAGTCAGGTTCCCGGGACAGTGCTTCAGCCCCGCGGGGCCGAACGCAAGGAGAGGTAGGGAAGAAGTCCCCTACTCAGTCTTCCCGAGAGGCTCCAGCCTCGAAGAAGTCTGGGGCGCGTCCAGAGGACAGCGCAAGCTTGCGCCAGCCAGCCGCGCGTTCGACTCCTCCCAGTCCCCGGCCACGTCAGCGCGGCCAGCCTGGCTCGGGGGAGGCGAGTGCGCGCCTCGGCTCTCGCAAGCCGCTCCGCTCTCCTCGGGAGATCACTTCACCTGGGCTGAAGCAATCTCCTCGACCCGGGGGCTTGTCATCACCGCGGGTTGGTGACCGCTCTCGGCCCGCTGCCTCTGCTGGTTCTGCCAGTAAAGGCAGTGGGAGCACCCGATCTTCCTCGCCTGTCCCCTCCGCCCCTTCGGTTTCTTCCAGGGGGTGCAAGTCGGAGAGGAGGAACTCTGGGGAATGTTCTCCTCAGAGTTATACTGCGTGGGGGTATGCACCTGGCTCGGTCCTTGGCTCGACCAGGTCTTACGCCCGCGTAGTCAGGAAGTGTCCTCGGGGGTCTGCCGAGGTTCTCCCTCCTGCGGGGAGAGTAGTTCGGGAGGACCGCACTCTGGAAGGATTCGAGGGTCCTCTGCCCCAGGATGCGGACACCCCCGAAATACAGAGGACTTTTGCAGAGGTTATCGCGCTGATTCGTCAGCACAATGACCTCGGGGAAGGGACCATGGCCTCGTCTGTGGATCGTCCGTCGCGCCTCGAATCCTTTTGGGGACCCAAGAAGGAACCCAAGGCTTCGGTGGGGCTCCCGTGGTCCACGCTTGCCGAGGGGGTACTCAATCAGGTGAACAGTCTTGTGTCTGGGCAAGACAGTTCGCTTCGATCGAGCCGCTCGGACAAGCTTCTTCCCCCTCCTCTGCCTCATCAGAAGCGTTTCTACGCACCAGCAGAAGGGGCGTTGCTGACCAAACAGGTTGACCCGGACCTGACTCGTTTGGATCCGGGTCTGTCGTTGCAGCAACTGACTGCAGAGAACATATCCCTCTCTCAGCAAGAAGGTGCAACCCTGGAAGCCACCGCCATGGCGGCCTTCCAAGCAGTCTCCTGGCTCGATCTGTGGTCATTCACAGTATCGAAGGTAGCTGCTTCCTCAGGCGCTACTGTACCTGGGGAGGACTCCGCCTTTCGGAGACTGTGCCAGTCTGGGGGTAGGGCCATTTCCTACCTCGCCCACCAGACTGCAAACCTTGTGCTAAAGCGGAGAGATGCCGTTCTCTCTCGCTTTGCCAGGTCCGTAGGTCCCGAGTCAGCTATCGCCCTTCGGAATGGAATGTTGCTGGGTTCCTCCTCTCTCTTCCCTAACGAGTTGGTTGACGCTGCGGTGGACAAGCGCCGTGCCAATGACAGCGAACGGCTTGTTCACCAGGCAGTGGCCAAGACCTCCGGGTCTTCTCATCCCACTGCAGCCAGGTCTTCGGGCCAGGCTGGCACTTCCTCGGCCCCTAAGAAGTCCCAGCCTTCTTCTTCCTCGAGAAGGGGGGGGTCACTCCTGCCCTTTTCAGCCCTCTTTCCAAGCCGGTAAAGGGGGCAAGGGTAAGAAGAAGAAGGGGAAACGCTAGAGCGGCGTTCCCCAAAAGCTGCCGAAGGTGGGGGTGCCTGTCGAGCCATTGGGCAACGTGGCAGCGACACGGAGCCGAGACCTGATAGTGGATGTCCTTCGGGAGGGATATCTACTACCCTTCGAGTCTCGGCCTCCCCTCACCTACACTCCGGTCCATCTCCAAACATATCTTCCAGGTTCGTCGAAGGACATCGCACTACAGCTAGGAGTGCAAGCCATGCTGAGGAAGAGTGCTGTAGAAGTCGTGTCGGACCAGTCTCCAGGCTTTTACAGCCGCGTCTTTCTCGTAGAGAAGGCCTCAGGGGGATGGAGACCGGTCATAGACCTCTCTCCCTTGAACCGTTTCGTTCACCAGACTCGGTTCACGATGGAAACAGCACAAACTGTGCTGGCCTCCATCAGGGAGAAAGACTTCATGCTCACGGTGGACTTGAGGGATGCGATTTCCAGGTACCCATCCATCCGCCCTCGCGCAAGTACCTCCACTTTGTCCTCGGGAGTCGGTCTTCCAATCCAGGGCACTTTGCTTCGGGCTCCCAACCGCTCCCCAGGTGTTCACGAGTTTTCTCTCTTGTGTCAGCTTGGGCCCACTCGCACGGGATGCATCTACCGAGGTATCTCGACGACTGGCTAGTCCTGGCGAGCTCTCGCTCGCAGTTGCTACAGGACAGAGATCGTCTCCTCAAGTTTTGCCGGGATCTAGGGATCATGGTAAATCTGGAGAAGTCAGATCTCACCCCCAAGCATAGAACAAAGTACCTGGGCACGCTGATAGATACGGTGGCAGCGAAAGTCTTTCCCTCGGACTCTCGTATCAGCAAGTTCAGGCAGGCAGCACAGTTGTTCCTGTCACAGCAGGAGCAACCAGCTCGGCAATGGCAAGTCGTCATCGGTCACCTGTCGTCGTTGCAGAAACTAGTACCTCACGGGCGTCTTCACCTGCCGTCTCTCCAGTGGAGACTAAAGGAATATTGGTCCCAGTCCCAAGACCCCCAGTCCTTCCTCATTCCTCTTTCCGAGGAGGTGAGAAAAGACCTTCACTGGTGGTTAGACGACAGGAACCTCTTTATAGGAGTATCCCTGCATACTCCCCCTCCGGACATGCTTCTGTTCTCGGACGCATCGACCGAGAGATGGGGCGCACACCTGGAGGAGTTGCTGACTTCGGGAGTGTGGCACCGAGACGACAAGCACCTTCACATCAACATCCTGGAGCTTAAGGCGGCCTTCTTGGCCCTCCAGGAGTTTCAGGATCGAGCTGTTAGCCAGGTATATTCCAGGCAAGAGGAATGTCGTGGCAGACAAGCTCAGCCGCCAGAGCCAGGTGGTAGGGACCGAATGGTCCCTCCATCAGGAAGTAGTGGAAAGGCTGTTCGACCTGTGGGGGCGTCCAGCCATCGATCTGTTCGCCACCCGGCACAACAGAAAACTCCAGGTCTTCTGTTCTGTCGTGCCGGACCCATGGGCCGCGTTCCAACACCCGTGGGACAATCTCGACGCTTACGCTTTCCCCCATTCTGCCTGATTCGCCGAGTGATGATCACCCCAAATCTCAGAATGACTCTGGTGGCACCCAAATGGCCCCAGGCAGTTTGGTACCCGGACCTGCTAGCTCTCCTCTCCGAGGCACCGAGAGAGATCCCCCCCCCCCTGGCCCAACCTTCTGCATCAACCTCACGCAGAGCGGTTCCACCTGGCAGTGCATTCCCTGTGTCTTCACAGCTGGAGGTTATCCACCAACTCTTGCGAGCGAGAAGCTTTTCGCACCGCGCAGCAACAGAGATGGCAGAATACCTCAGAACATCCTCCGCAGCGGTATACCAGGGAAAGTGGTCCGTCTTCTGTGGTTGGTGTCGTCGAAGGGGTATCTCTCTGGTCGGAGCTACTGTTCAGCAGGTCGCGGACTTCCTCGTCTTCCTTTGCCGAGAGAAGCTTCTCTCCATTTCAGCTGTAAAAGGCTACCGCGCCGCACTCGGCCTTGTCTTACGGCTGAAAGGAGTAGACATCTCCTCTTTCGAGATTTCTCTACTCATGAGAAGCTTCGAACGGTCTTGCCCACCCAGGGATCTCAGGCCCCCTGCGTGGGATGTGACTCTCATCTTAAGGAGCCTGACTCGTGCACCGTACGAGCCTTTAAGAGAGTCGTCAGACAGGGATCTGACCCTCAAGACCGTCTTCTTGCTTGCCCTGGCATCGGCGAAGAGAGTTGGCGAGCTTCACGGACTTTCCTTTGATGTTAAACACTCGAGGGGATGGGGATCAGTTACGCTCGATTTCATCCCGGATTTCGTAGCGAAGACTCAGAACCCTTCGGTCCCTGACGCACGGTTCAAGTCCTTCACGATCCCCTCCCTAGAGGACTTTGTAGGTAATGATCCAGACGAGATGCTACTGTGTCCTGTTAGGGTGCTGCGGCGCTATCTGAAGAGGACTCGGCACCTCCAGCCTGAGTGTCGACGACTCTTCGTTAGCACTGGCTCGACCAAGAAAGAAGTGTCCAAGAATACCATCTCTTTCTGGCTTCGTGAGACGATAAGGAGAGCGTACTCTGCTGCAGGAGAAGACGACACCGGTACATTTCGTCCGAGAGCTCACGAGGTCCGCAGCATTGGTCCGTCCCTCGCACTCCAGAAGAATATGTCGGTACCACAGGTGCTGAAGGCGGGTGTGTGGTCCCAACAGACTACCTTCACCTCCTTCTACCTCCAGGATGTTGCACACAAGTCCTTGGATACTTTTTCCTTGGGTCCTGTGGTGGCTGCTCAACAAGTTGTGTAGCTTATCCAGCTCCCCTAACGGGACAGGTTGCATCTCGCCTATATTGTACTGTTGTGATTGGGAGAATGAATGTTGAGTGACTGGCCTCTCTTCTTTCTCCCCATCCTGGCTCTCTTCCCACGGGCAGGGAGCGGACGTGCCGTTACAAGCTGGGCCGGGCGATCGAGGCAGGTAAGCACATAACAGGAGCTCCCGTTCTATTTCCGTTCAGGTTAATAGAAGCAACCCCACTCCTTCCTCTTGCAAGGGGAGGAAGGAGACCATGACTATGAGACAAACCCAATGCTTGTATTTGCCTTATTGTCATCCGACGTCAAATTCTTCCTAGCCTACTTTGCATGAACTGACGTTTCCTCTTTCATGCAAAGGGACCCAGAAGTCTGACAACTGATCCTGCGTTTCTTACAACCCGATCTTTTGTCAGAGGCAGTTTTTCCCTTCCTCGCTCTTACGACTAGGAAGGGAAGACAAGTTGGTGAACTCCAGTCAGTTCAGAGAGACTTTATCAGATTCCTCCTTCCAATCAGTGAGTCTCCTAATGTAAATGACCGAGGGTTTGTATATTGTGTCGGAACAAATAACAATTTTTAAAAGTAAATTGTATTTTTCCTAACTATACAAACCCGAGGTCCTTTACACTTTATGCCCACCTCATGCCACCCCTCAATCTGTACCTGGGCCGAAAGGCAAATTGGAATGTTTACATCCACGCAGGCGGTAGTCCCGCCTCCCGGACAGTAGTTAACTGCCTAACCACCTTGTTTGAAGTTCAACGGCCGTTTCCAGCCTACGCCTGAAAGTAATCCTAATGTAAAGGACCTCGGGTTTGTATAGTTAGGAAAAATACAATTTACTTTTAAAAATTGTTATTTTGCCTGACAAAAAAATACCGTCCATTAGTAGACATTTTCTCATTTCAAGGACAGACAAAGAAGACTGGATAGAATATGTATGGAATTAACAGTATACATCACATCTGTGGTTCCCAACTGTAACATAAGAGAGAGTTCAGTTTAAGTGTGGGTTTCACTCTATGCACATCTTGGCTAAATTGTCTGTGTTTTTAGTTATTACATATAGTGCAAAGCCAGTTATGGAGGACATTGTGTCTCTGGGCAAGTCCATGGCTTGAGCTAGTGATGATCATGTGGAGTTGGTGGAGAAGAACAAAGAAGAGCTCACACGAGAAGAACCAGGGTCTTTAAAGGGAGCAGCAATAGACATGAGCTGAGGACTTGTCTTCAGAAGAGAGGGAGGAGGAATGGGAGAATGTCCTCAGTTCACATTGGGGGAAATAAGGTTTAAACCTTATCACCAATATGAAACTGTAACAAGCAGTTATATACCTGTTGAATACCTTCACTTTAGGAACATTTTAAAACATGGACAAAAACATCAATGGACAAGTGTTTAGTGATAAAAGAAACAATGAGGATCTCAAGAGGAAAGTAATAAGAAAGAGACAGAAAAGAGAAACAGGCACAGATGCCTGCCATTTTTATGGAGGGGAGGGGGTGGGGCTCCCATTCCAAGCAATATATTTCTCTTCATCTTTCTCACCACTTACCATATATATGCCATCAATTCTCCCATTAAAGGTGAGATCAAATTTGCATTTATTTCATCTATTTACTTTCTTTTTTTGTATCATTTCTGCATGCCAGGCTTTCTGCATTCAAGTTAAAAGGATTTCGTTTGTTGGAGATCTGGACTGGATTAATCCAATTCCCATTATATTTATTATGCAAAAAATTTGTTGGTTAAAAAACAATTGGGGTAAAGGACAGCCCTCTGGAATGTATTAAGTCTTTTAACCAAGGAATGACTCCTTTTTTAGTGTGTTGTGTAACTTTGTAATGGAGGAAAAGAAAAAGTATGAAGGACATGTTTCAGGGTATTGATGTAACCAGTTTTGTTGTTCTGCAGGGGTAGGTTATGTCAGGAGTATGCTGGTTAGTCTCCTTCACAGTGGAGAGGTTTGGCAGCAGCAGCAGAGGGAGGGATTAACTCTACTTCTGATACTGCCAAATCTTTAAAGTTTTCTCCTCCTAGAGTGCCAACTGCCAATCCACATGTATGTGCTGAGCTCTCCCCAGGTACTGTAGCCAATCAGAGTAACATTCATGGGTTGAGATAGGGGAAGTAATGCAAGACTGTATCTTCCTCCTCCTCCTTCTTCCTTCTGCAGAAGTAGTCTTGTTAGCCCTTTCTTAAGAAGTCCTGTCAGTCTTCAGTTTAAAGTAAGCACTTCCCTTCTTACAGGGTTAGCAACAGCATTCACTTAAATTAGGTAAGGTTGGCACCAGGTTCTCTGAGCAATGCTCATGAACCAGTGTCTTCCATTCCTTCTAAGACACAAAGAGTGCCGTGAACTCTTCCCCTGTTCAAACTTCTTCCCAGGTACATGGACAAAATTCAGCACTATCTTCTTGCTTGGTATGTGCATGATTCCTAGAGTGTGTGTATGTGTGTGTACAAACAAAACATGCACCTGCAACAGGGCAATGCCTGGTTCATCCAGAACTCTTTGTGTGTGTGTATGTGCACAATCCTTGGATTGTGCACATAAATAAAGAGGGTTCAAGCATAAAAGGGTTGCTGCACCACAATACAGTTGGGCATCATGGTAAGTCATATGCACAGGATCATGCAGAAAATCTGGAAATCTTCATCTTTTCCTCTTGTCAGGCTGATGTGCCAAGCGATCTACCAAGTGTTTGTCACTCCAGGTCTCAGATAACTGTTAGATCCTTACTGTCCCCATACCAAGGGCAGTGGTATCCTGATCTACTAGCTCTCCTATTTAATGCACCCACAGATTTCCCTTTGGCCCTCTCTTCTCTGTTAGCCAAGTTCCTCTAAGTCCTTTCAAGCCTAATGCCCTGACTTGAGCCAAATCTCCAGATTTGAAGAGCATGGGCAACTCTTCCTCAGTAGAGTCTTCCATGCTCATGGAAGCTTTGAACATTCTTACACACCTGGGGAACTTTGGCCTCTAGAGAGGAATGTGACAACTTTCCCTCACAGCCTAACCCAGATGCCACAGAATACTTAGGAGACCTTGGATGGAGTTCTCATGACTTGTTCTGCTAGCCTTAACCTCGTCATAGCATGTGGGTGAGCTGCATAGCTTTTTGTATCTGTTGTGGCACTTGGAAGGCTGGGATCAGGATCACTTTCATTCTTGTTGTTTACGAGTTTGTGGGGAAAACTGAAAACCTGTCAATTTCTGACAAGAGATATGAGAATGTTTTGGTTCCCACCATCCAGGACTTTATTAGTGAGAGCTGAAACCTAACCTTTCAAGCCTGTGACAGGGTCTCTCTGTTGTTTGGCACACTAGAAGGTGTCCAGAATCACCTGTTGGGCTTTAAGAAGCAATCAAGTACAGTACAATACAGTTCATTTTGTGAAGAGGAGGGTCACCCAGTCCAGGCAAGAGCTCATGAGGAAAGGGGCATTACCCGATCCCTATCCTAAAGAGAAACTTTTGGTTTCCCTGGTTATGACAGCAGGTGTCTGAAGCACCAGACTTGGATCACCTCATATACCCTAAGGCACCACAAGTCCTTAGAACCTTTTCTAGGTCTGTGGTGGCTGCTAAACAGGTTTTGAAGTCTCCAAGCTCCTCTCAGGGGCAAAAAAGTACATGCTGGATGAGCTACTATGCAAGTGGACTTCACATTAAGGAGCTTCCCCTCGTAAGGTACTGGAGACCGTATGTTAGTGTGACAGCAAAAAAAGGCATCCTGGTGGCAAACTATGGAAAACTGTCCATGGATGAGCAGATGCAGCAATTGTGGGAGTACTCAACCACCCCCCTTTTTTCCTTTTCAACTGGTCACATTAGAAAGAATACTGAATTAAAGCTCAGATAGAAATACTGAAATAAAGACACAAACAGAAATGACCCAAGAAAAGTTAAAACTAAAGCACTCGTGCGAAATGCAGTGTAAACAAGTGGTGTGTAAACTACAAGAGGCATGCACTTCAATGCTAGGTAGTCTCAGTGTCTGTCTATCCTGTCAACAAGAACTGGAGATAGCTAACCTGAGGAGGGAAGTAGAAGAAATATCAAAGGAATTAAAGGAGCTGACAAAGGATAAACTCAAAGGCAAGAGAAGAGAAGACAGGATGGAAAAGGAAATTGGAGACCTAAGAGGAGAAGTGATAGACCTTAGGAGAAAGAAACAGGAAATGAACAACAACATAGTAGAAAACGGAAAGTATAGTGGAAATTAGAACACAATTAGTTGAGACCGGAACGAGAAATGAAACAGAAATATGCACCAGACTAAGTACAAAGAAAGAAACTTACAAGCAAAAAAATTATGAATTCAAGAGCACTGTTGGTAGAGGAGTGATAGCAGCTAGAAAACATGATTGTCCCCCAAAAGGAATGAATACATCTAACAGATTTGCTTTGCTATCAGAATTAGAAGAGGAAACAACCTTAATTGGAGACACGTTGGTAAAAGAACAGGGGTCAAATTTTGTTGCCAAAAATAAAAATACGAGAAAAGTTCATTCTTACCCAGGTGCAGGAACAAAGATGACAACCGAGGTAGTGAAGAAAATCAAAGTGAAAAGTAGAAAAAGTGCAATCATAGCGCAGGGAGGAGGAAACGACTTATTTCTAAAAGATGGAAGAACTGGCCAGACAGAAGGTCTTGTAGCTGACCTGAGGAATGTTGTACAAAACATCCTTGAGAAAACCGACAATGGCATTCTTGTAGGATTACTGCCTAGAACCAATGTAAGCCACTACTCCCTCAGCAAGGCAATTGGAATCAACAACAGACTGGAGAGAATATGCCAAGAAAAAGGTGTTAGGCTTTTAAACTTTTGGGACAGATTTGTAGGGACTAAAAAACTATATAAAATTGATGGAACTCGCTTGAATTTGGAAGGAGCAAAATTACTAGGAAACCTTCTTGACGAAAACCTCTTGAAACACCTCAGTGAACTGAACACGCAAGGGAAGAAGCTGGAAAGCTCCAAGAATTTGGTTAGTAACAAGGGAAACGAATAAAGCCACTGAAAACAAAAGAGAAGATAGAAAAGTTCCTCAGAGTGGCACAGTTTAATGCACAATCTGTTCGGAACACAGTAGATCCCTTCAAAGCATTGATAGCAAGTGAAGAATTGGACATAATAGGTATCACAGAAACATGGATACAAGAGGCAACAAGAGACTTTGTAGGAGAGTACCAAATAGCAGGATATAACTTGTTCAAAAAAGACAAACCCAATAAAAAAGGCGGAGGCATTATGTTGTATGTAAAGAACCACGTCAATCCAATAGAGTGTAAAATTACAACCATTCAACAATTGGCATCAATATAAGCAGTTTAGGGATGAAGCTAACTCCAATACTGGTGTGCAGACCTCCCCACCAATCACAAATGTCTGACGAGGAGCTGTATGCATTACTAGGACAAGAAATAAACAATAACCTCTGCATAATAATGGGAGATTTCAATGCAGCAGTAAGTGGGACGCTATGACCTCCACACCAAACTTAGAAGGAAAGAGACTTTTAGAATTTGTCAAAAATGAATTTCTCCACCAATGGGTTGACAAACCTACTAGAGGGAGACAACATACCAGACACTGTCCTATCAACAGAAGATAACCTAGTGTTTGACCCTGCAGTAGGTGCAAACTTAGGCAAAAGCAACCATAAAATTATTACATTTCATATTAATCTTTGCCATAACAAAGAAAAGAAGATACTAAATAAATTAGACTACCGTCGAGGAGACCTAAGAAACTAAAGGTGTATGTTAAAAATCTTGAGTACGACAAGAACACAGACATAGATAACTACTGGGAAGCCTTTCTGGAAGAATACACACAAAAAATCTCCAGAGGCATACCATTCAAGCAAATACAAACAAACGGCAACCCTCAGCCTAAGTGGTTCAACAGGGAAATTAAAAATAAGAGACAGAGATAGATTGCATAAATCAGCGACTCCATACCCAACACCAGAAGAAGCAAGCAGGCATAAAGCACTCTGTAGAATGGTGGACAAATTAGTAAGAAATGCAAAGATGAATGAAGATAAGAGAGTTGCATCAATCTGTAAGGATAACCCAAAAGAATTCTTTGCATGTGTTAATAGTACGAAGCCAATAAAAAATAGCATAGGTCCCTTAAGAGACAATAGAGGAAACCTAGTGAACTCAGACTTGGAAAAAGCGGAGTTACTGAATGAATTTTTTACTAGCGTTTTCACAATTGAAGACACTACCTCAATCCCTGAACTAGCTCTTAAATATGAAGGGACAGAACTGCTTGACAAAATAATATTTATGGAAGAAGACTTTAAAAACAAAATAGAAAAACTAAACAAGTTTAAATCTCCTGGCCCAGATGGGTGTCATCCAAGAGGAAATTAAAGAGTTGAAGGAGGAGACAGTTCCTCACCTATATAAACTCTACAGAAAAACTGCAGAACAATGAAAGGCACCAAAATATGGAAACTAAACTCGGTTTTTTTTACTGAGGCACATTTGCACCGAATCGCAGGGGTGTCCTTTTAGCTCGGAAAAGTTTCCTGCTAGCTGATTGGTTGCAAATTTTTTGTCCGAATAGCATCATTGCTTTCAAATAATTACCAAGTAACGTGAATCGAAACTTATTTACAAACCTAAATTTCTCCCTCAGATATGTGTTTTGTCAATAAATAATGTTAACGAATAAAGAGATTATAAAGGATTGTGATGGTAAGTCTAAATTTAATAACAACACCACTTGCCGAAGTCAACGACAGGAGCTTGTTTTCGGATGTACGCTGCATAATTTTTTTACTTTTCCCATATTTTAACACCAATCGGGATAAATTACACTAAGCATAAGAAAAACATGTTATTATAAACTTTCTTTGAATACCAGAGTCTACTAAAAACATGGAATTAATAAAACTCGCGCTATTATCGGAAACTTCCAGGAGGTAAAGGAACAGCCTGCGGCGGCCTGGCGGGAAAAACTATCACAGGTGATTGTCATTGCAGCATTTTCCTGATTTATGTAAATGTTGAAATCAGTGTTACGTTACTTAGATTACTTTAATAGCTATATCTGCAATGAAAAAGTTTGTGCTTCTTTTTGTAGGTGCACGCTAATAAAAATATATTTCGCAGACATTAACAACTTACTCTTTCATGTAAGTTACAGCAGACAATGCGAGATAAGAAAACTTTTTTTCTTATTTTGCGTTCTGTTCAGGACACATATAAGGTTAACACGAGTTTCTGCGGATATTTTGAGAAGTAAAAGAATATGTGACTGAGTAGAATATGTATTATACACATACATTTTAAGGATCAGCTGGCTATATGCGTCTACTGTCAAATACCGAGGCGGGGATGGAAGGGAGGGGGAGGGGTATCGCGTTGTAACTCGGTGAAATCATGAATTCGTTTAATTATGATTTTTGTGCAATTTATGGAACACTACAGTATCCTCAAACCGAAAATGGTGCTATTAATAGAATCTATACCTTTACGACAAAATTAGCAAATCCTTTCTATACGGACTTACATCATAGGCCTACACACACCTAGCTTAACTTATATCAAGCATCAGCTACTGTTTACTGTTACTCCTTACCTTAAAGAGTTAAGCAAATTTTATTGCAATTGTCAAAAAATGGTGTAAGACACATAGACATAAGCTAGCCTAGTTTGAAATCTGTGCAAGAAATAAAGCCATAATAAGGGAAGTACATTATTATTATGTAAAAGAAAAAATAGCGTCTTCATATTTATCATAATGATATAACAAAAGGCTTCAGCACAAAAGCCTATAAAAGATGATATGTATCTGAAAAGTTTTCTTGCCCATCAACATTTGCTGGCATGTGGATACCATATGAATAACTAGGCCTACTTATCTAGGTAATTTTATCTAAATTTTATCTAATGCCACAGGCTGTTCCTTTTACCTCCCGGAAGTTTTCACTAATAGCGAGTTTTATTAATTCCATGTTTTAAGTAGACTCTGGTATTCAAAGAAAGTTTATAATAACATGTTTTTCTTATGCTTAGTGTAGTTTATCCCAATTGGTGTTAAAATATGTGAAAAGTAAAAATTATGCAGCGTGCATCCAAAAGCAAGCTCCTGTCGTTGACTTCGGCGTGTGTTGTTATTAAATTTAGACTTACCATCACAATCTTTTATAAACTCTTTATTCGTTAACATTATTTATTGACAAAACATATATCTGTTGGGGAAAATTAGGTTAGTAAATAAGTTTCGATTCACATTACTTGGTAATTATTTGAAAACAATGATGCTCTTCGGACAAAATAGTTGCACCCAATCAGCTAGCAGGAAACTTTTCCGAGCTAAAAGGGCACCCCTGCGATTCGGTGCAAATGTGCCTCGGTAAAAAAAACCGAGTATAGGTAATGTGCATCCAGATTACAAAAAAGGTCCAAGAGAAGAGCCAGGAAATTATTGACCAATCTGTCTAACGTCAGTCCCTTGTAAGGTTTTTGAGTCCATAATTGCAGATCAAATTGTGGATCACATTGACAGAAACAAACTGTTGTTAGAGAGTCAACACGGCTCCAGACAGAACAGATCCTGCCTATCAAACCTCTTGAGTTTTTCACAACATGCTTGGTATTTACGACAGCAGTAGAGCAATAGATATACTTTACTTAGAACGTCAGTCCCTTGTAAGGTTTTTGAGTCCATAATTGCAGATCAAATTGTGGATCACATTGACAGAAACAAACTGTTGTTAAAGAGTCAACACGGCTCCAGACAGAACAGATCCTGCCTATCAAACCTCTTGGAGTTTTTTCACAACATGCTTGGTATTTACGACAGCAGTAGAGCAATAGATATACTTTACTTAGATTTCCAAAAGGCCTTTGACAAGGTTCCACACAAGAAACTAATGATAAAAGTTAGTGTTTTAGGAATTGTAGGAGAATAGCAGACTGGATTGAAGACTGGCTACCCAGTAGAAAACAGAGAGTCGTAATGAATGGTAAAGAATCAGAATGGGCAGATGTGACAAGCGGAGTTCCTCAGGGTTCTGTCCTTTGCCCACTCTTGTTTTTGATTTACATTAATGACACTGATGTAAGCTTAACTAGCAGGATAGCCAAATTTGCAGATGACACCAAACTAGGTGTAAATGCAGCAGACCCAGATACAGTGGAAAGTTTAAGATGGCAAATGCCTTTTAACTTGAATAAGTGTACAGTGTTACAAATAGGAACAAACAACCCTCATGCCAACTCCATGCTGCTTGGGAATGATATACATAGTGTAGAACAAGAAGAGGACCTTGGAGTCATTATTACCAAGGACTTAAAATCCACAAGACAGTGCATAAAAGTTGAAAAGAAGGCACAGAAACTAGTGGGATACATAAAGAGGCAGTTCAAATACAGAAACAAGAAAACGGTGCTGCAGCTCTACACATCCATAGTTAGACCTCATCTTGAATATGCAGTACAGTTTTGGTTACCAACACTAAGAAAGGGCATATACAGATTAGAAGGGGTACAAGCAGGCACATGGGTTGCCAAAGACAGCTAGAGAGCCTGAATATGTATGGCTTAGAAACATTCATAATACCAAAAGGCATAACAAAAGTAGACAGTAACCTCTTCACATTAAACGAAAACCAGACAAGAAATAATGGATGGAAACTAGAACTGAAGAGATACAACACATCTCACTGTGGGAACTTCTTCACAAACAAGACATGTGACACATGGAATAAATTGCCTCCAGAAGTTGTCAACAGCAACAGTGTGGACGCATTTAAAAGAAAGCTAGACAAAATCATTATAACACTGTGAATGAACAGTAAAACCTGCTCCTGGAGAAAAGTGAGCACATGATGTCTCCTCGGATGGACAAAAAAGTCTTTTAGACATCCTAATCCTTGTAATTCCTTGTTACAAGTGGGTTAGGGTGAAAAAGCTATGATCAACAATTAGCATTTCTGATATCGTTAGCTTCTCATGATAAATACTGACATATTTCTTTAGTAAAATTTTATTGTTTATGCATATATATATATATATATACTGTATATATATACACATATATGTACATGCCGATTTGTATCGATAATATACCAGAAACAAAAGATGAGCTTGTATCAAACCATCTACTCAGATCAAACACAAACAAATAATGAGCTTTCAATACATATGATTTATCTCCTTAGTACAGCCCAGGCTACACTTAGACCTATGGTCACAAACTGTTCAATTCACAAGATTTTCTTAGAATGCAAACTGTATTCTATGTAGTTTCAATGCATGCATATAAATATAACTATTATAATTCCTTAGTAATATCTATGTGGGTAAACTTAAAAACAACCTTTACTATTGTTTGTCACTAAAATATTCAGCATGGACCTATGTCTAAGTTACTGATTTACCAGATACTGTATTTTACTGGCCTTCTTTTAAGCACACATTCATTCCATATTACTCTTTTATTGTAACCTTTATTTTTTCATTTTATCTAAGTATTGTTTCAATGCCCAGTAATGAAAAAATATGTATTCCATCAACACTAAGGACAACAGGAACTCAATGGGATTTCATACTTTTGTTCAATAAGTTTTTTGGCTAAATAGTCCTGAAAGTGCCCAGTCGCTGCACTATTGTAATGATTTTTATGTTTAATAAAAAAAGCTGATAAATATGCAGAGTATTCTCCAAAGAAAACCCCAATACCATTGCCATCACGCCATGTATTAACTAAAATTTCCCACCTTCCAGCCAATAATGCAACGGCTGTTCCATTCACCTTTCCTAGGCCACAGGCAGCCTCATATACAACAATATTTCATGCTATTTCAAATATTAGCCTGATCTTTGTAATTTACATAAATGATAAAAATACCTTTTATTTGCATTTTCATACCAAGATGTCTTTTTTTTTTTTTTTTTTTTTACATAAAGCCCAAAGTTCATTGGTGTTTGATCTGATATGGCTGTGTCATTTGTGTGCTTGTATTGTTATAATACTGATATAAATCAGCATGTATATTATTATCTAAATAAGGTGTGAGGGTTCTTTGTATATAAAAGCATCCAGATGTGTTACTGAAGAAATGTTTTGCATCTTTCACAGTAAGTCTATGATATTGGAAAAATTGATTTCGGCCAATCGAGAACTAGCTGTGTATGCCACATCTACCTAAAACCTACTTTGGTGAGCAGACAGACAGAATGAAAACAAACTACAGCTGCCTTCTTTAGGGCAATACTTGCTTCTCCAAAGTTTTCCTACAGTGAGAGTAGAGACACAACTCACCATGGCTAGTTGCCTATCAATATTGCATCCCAAAGCCAGATTGTATAAGTTACATGAATAATTTCTTCCCTCCTCACATTCATGACTGGCAACACGGCATTTACAGGTGGAAAATCAACTTTGATATCAGTGAGTTTCCTATATAAAAGGTGATGGTTTGTATTTCTGTAGGAACAAATGCCAAAATTTTAAAGTGATTTGTATTTTTATAGTTATATCAGAACTTTTTATCACAGCCCACTTTACCCACCCAACAGAGTCCATGATGGTGAATGAAAAATGCTGGCTTATGGCAAGTTGGGGATTCGCCCTCCTCACCCAAATACCGCCTATTAGCCACCTTGTTTCCAAACTTCAGTCAGAGTTGAAGGACACTATTACATAAAAGTCTATAGTATGTATACCTTAGAAAAATATAAATTTACATGAAACCAAAGCCACCAAATTATCATTATGATTAATAGGCAAGTTGAGCAACAGACTAAAACTGACAAAAAAAAAATCATCTAACTACCATGTCCAAATAATGATCATGTACTTCCTCTGTGGCATGGCGACGTATGAACAACTTATTGAATACTTCTAATGAAAGGGAGAAGTGAAGTGATTCCAATAAACTAATCTGAATGATTTCAAAAAAGAAAAGAATTTAACAGGCTTACTTGCAACAGCATTTACAGCACACATTGAATTGTCATGGTACCATCTGCGCCTTACTCTAACACTGACACTTCCTCTTGTGTATCCTTTCTCTTCATCTGAAAAAAACTCAACTGTTACACACCAAAGATACCACTACCACGCTGTATTTTTCATCACAATATATAAATTAGCCATTCCACTAAGTTCTTTTAACATCATTGAGGATTTAAGGGATGCGCCAATTGCTGAATTTCGAGGAATTATTGAATTTTAGTTATTAACAGTTTTCAACTGCTTTATGTCTAAATAAACATACCCTGAAGCAATAAAGCTAAAAAAAATTTTTTAGACTGGTTTACTGACTATTTTGTTCATCACTTGTATGGCGCTGTGAACCAAAAATTGTAAACAGATTTTTAAAAAATGTCTGTATGAATAATTCTGGTTAGGATCAACAAAGTTATACACTGTTTTGGACTCTTATATGTGTAAATAAACATATCTTGAAACGCTATTGCTAAAAAAAAAAATGTTTAGAGAGGTTCATGGACAATTTTGTTCATCACTTGTATGGCACTGTGAATGACAAATTGTAAAAAAGTCTGTATGGGTTACACACTGTTTTGGACTGTTTTATGGGTAAATAAACATATTTTGAAATGTTACTGCTAAAAAAACGTTAGACTGGTTCAGGGGCAATTTTGTTCATCGTTTGTATGGCACTGTGAATGAAAAATTGTAAAAAGTGTCAAAAAATTTATACAAAAATAATTGTCACCCACTAAAATATCCCATTCTCTCTACTGGTAGCATCATAGAGAAAAGGGTTATACTGATATAGGGATAATTTGCTCAAAATGTCCTGATTCTCTCAGGAGTCTGAAAGTCCAAAAATTATTTTGTTCTGTTGTTTTCTCAAAACTTACTTTTTTCAAAACTAAATGCTTATTTCTCCAAGAAGACTGAACTGAATTCAATGAAACTTTTACAGAGTGTAGTATAACTATATATCTTTATTTTGTCATCAGGAAAATCACTTTTCTGTGCAACTTTTATCTTTGCATATTTTTGAAAAATGACGTCATGATTTCTTTCAACCGCAAAACAAATAAACTTAGAGGTCGAATTTCTAAATTTCCCCACGAGAGAATTTTCATTATTAGTTGTAGAATAAGTGGTAAAACTTTGAAGCAAATCCCTTCAATCATAAGCTAGAAACAGTCATTTGCTTTATAATGGGGCCTTAGGCGTCTACACTCTCCTTAAAGTCACAATGAAATAAGGCCCATACTAATGCAATAAAAATTTTCTGTTTCAGTAAATGTCAGCATTTCCACCATTCAATTTTCTTCCCTCTTGAGTGAAAACTAACAAGTGTCAGAAAGAGACAGATGCTATGACTGACATGTATAACAAACCCTTCTTGTTTTCTCACAAGGGCACATAATGTACGGTGCACAATGAAATTTAGTTCATTTAGGCAGTGTTTTTTACAAATGATTGAGTACACAATTTTCAAACATATAAAAAAGCTACTTCATCTTGACTGAGCACACGTGTCATATATGATCATGGGTCCTGTTGCAGTAAAAGCATCAATTACTACTTCAAGTTACCGTAAGATTAGGGTGCTGGTATAAAGTCGCGTAAATGCATGATGCATTATGGTAAGCATCCTGAAAAAACCACCCTTATTACCTCAATGCAATAAGCTGCTTTGATCTTAAGATTTTCTAATTTCTACGGCCAAGAATATTTTGTCACACTTGATAGGCAACAATATTTTCATAAATTAATACTGTCAGAACTTCCTGAATTGCCGACGTCTATAATTTTAAACGTTCAATTTGTTAGAAGAAATTAATGCCTTTCTTCATTTATTTTGGTAAGAAGAGCAGCAGCATTCCAGGGTTCCATGAGCTTAAGCAATCAACAACCTTTTTTTTTCTAAAACTGTCGCTTATGCCCACTTTATCTTTGACAAGCAATCTTTCATGACATGGCATGGACACTATAGTTCAGTTACAATAACTAAGGATCATAAACTTACTTTTAAGGAATAATGCTTATGTTAAGCATAAAAAATGCAAGTTGGAAGGAAAATGAGCCATTAAATTAACAATTTAATAGTATAGTATACCATATTTTCCTTGTTTTGGTTGTTTGGTTAGCCTTTCAGAAAATTCAAATCATAAACATTAAAAAAACTAATTATACACTAGCAGACACTCATTCTCAGAAATATCAAATATTCTGACATACTAAAGGCAAATAATTTCAGTAGTTTTAGCCAACAATTCTTTTGCTTCCACATTAATTGATAGACACTCTGGCCAAATGCTTTCCTGACTGAAGTCACAAGGGTTCACTGCCTTATTCTCTGATAGTATAGTGTTCTCATTGTCAGTGTAATTTTTCTTTACAACTTATTTTTGCTTATCTTTGTAACACTGCCGACTGTCTACCTGTCCTGTTAAGGTACACATCAAGGCTCCTCTTTACCTGGTCTCCTTTGCCAATAAACTTGAGGAAGGGTTCAGAGTAGTAATTTCTTCAAATGCAACAGGACACACCAACTCGGCACCGCTTGCTCGAAATGTTATACTCACATAATATTCAGCTTTGTTTCAGTTGAGATACAGAAATGTTCTGTACTTTAGTATATAACTACAGAACATAATAAAGAGCCACTTCTTACACATGATGACCCTGCTTTATAAAATACAATGTGCTGTTACAAAACTCATTAATCATTAAATATTGCCTACTTGTGGCTGATAAAATGTGAGTGTAACAACTTCACTGCAAATTAATACAGTTCAAATACAAAAAAAATTGTGGCCTAAATAACTTACATTCAAATTTATTATTTTCTGTGCATCCCCATGTATGCCATTCTACTAAAGTTGCACGTGGCAAAGCTGGAACCACAACATAAGTTGTGATCTGTGATTCACTTAGGCGTGCCATCATTCGCCGAGCTACAGCAACATCAGATAGTTTTGTTACAAAACAAACACCCTGAAATAGAAGACAACATCTCATTATATAGTTGACCTATTTTTTGTTTAAATACAAGATCTCAGAGAGAAACTCTTTCATGCTAAAATCAGTGAAAGTGGATGACACCTGTCCTGTTATTTACCTGAAATATTTATAGTGTCACTGGCCTGTATTCCTGGTGCATGAATCACTGAAATGGTTAATCGATTTCACTCGAAAACACTGGATACAACAAAAAAACATCAATACACAAAACACCACTGAAAAAAAATTCAAGATAAAGTCTAGCTTAGAAAACACACAGAAACACTTCACTTCACATTCAGTATCAAAATGTATGAATAAAAATAAAGAACTACAAAAACTTGAGAGGATTAGAAAGTATCAAAACACCATTACCTCAACAGATGTCATTTTACATTTCACAACAAAAAGGCCAGGTTTCCATAAAATAATATATATACCACTGAATTTCAAAACAACATCACTGCTGACCTCCACATCCCAGCACTCGGAAAAAAATTATTCTTCAGTCCCCCAGGCTACAGAACTTAACTACCAATTACCCTGCTGTTGATGGGGTCCGTGTAATAAATACAGTACAAAAGATAGCTATTAAACACCCATGCATAATACAAATGTGGCTACTTTCCAGGCAATAAAGGTAGTGTCCATAACTTTCTGGCTTACATCGATGAGTTTCTACTAATAAATAAACCTCATTTATTTTCAATTTATGACTTCCTACAAAACATTCTCAGTAACATCTTTAGTAGAGTGAATTGTGTAGTATTTCAGAAGCAAAGGATCAAGGATCATTCATTTTATGTAGTGGATAATAGACAGAATTTACTTGGGTGAGATTTAGTAACAAAACTGCAGCATCAGTGGATGAGAGTCATAGAAATATTTAATACTGTTACAGTGGTCCCTTTTTTTTTGAATGAGAATGATGTAAATTGCCTCATGTCTAATTATGAATGTTAATATTTTAACTAAGAAGAATACTGTATCAAAGTACTGTATTTCAAAGGTGGGTCCGTGCCACTGCATTTCAAGGAGAGAAAACTGAGGAAAGTTTCGAGGAACTGGGGAATACTAGAGTACCATGAGGGCAAACATACAGGAGACTGGGCTAATCTTATAGTTCCTGTGAATGAACCAGAAGGTGAAATAAATTTAAGCCTGTGAATAACCAAGCTTGCCAAAGTTTGACGATGATATTGCAATCATAGGACCACGAGAGGTAATAATGTCAAAACCTGACCTTAAGAATACTCATGATAATTTTAAGTGATGAATTCCTGCAATTCATCATCAGCACCAGATGGTGATGCAGAGGGGGTGGGTATGTTTTAAATATTAATGGAATTAAACCAGGCCCAAGGAAATTGGAAGCCATCACAGAAAATCGGACCTCCAAATGCATGTATTCTCTCCAGTCTGTCTTTGTGTTATATACTTCTTATAATTGCTTTGTTTCACAGTTCAGCTCAATTTTATTTTCTTAAATGATCTGACTCATAAAAGACAAGTTTGAGTGGAAGCAGTTCACAGCCAAGTTTTTGAGAAAATCTACTCACTGCTGGTCAATGCAAGTACTGTGCATAATTTAAATCCAAAGGTAAGGTTACTTTTAGAAGTTGATGCCTTCCTTGAAGGGTTAAGTGCAGTAAAGAAAAATTAAGATCACTTGCAACGAAAAATACTCGTATGAGACACAGCAGTCCCTAATTTCTCAAAAATCATGAGGTAAAATTAGCACTTAATATCACATACTTATAAAATCTAGTGTCCAACAAATCATGATTATCAAGCCATAAACAAATATCTCTGTCTATTAGCTGCTACCAACCCAACGGAACTTTGCTTTAACTTATGGATTCAGTTCATTAGGAATTTAGGATACCAGACAACTTTTGGTTTGGTATTCTATTTTGCCTTAACTGAATGACACCATTCAGATGTTGCTTCATTCACAACTTCATCATTATTTAAAGTAAGGTTCTCTAGATGGTAAACTTGCTTCTTTTCAAAGCTCCTTTTGCTCTATTTTTCTCGTGTTCTCTTGGCATGTTACGACACTTCAAGATCTTAAGCAAATATTTAAATTTAGCATTAAAGCAAATTATCATATCAACAAGATGCATACTTTTTCTTGTTTGGAGATGCTCCTTTTAGAGGTGCTCTGTACCACACATTTACATAAAATTTCTCTAATACATTTTTACTACTCCTTTTGACAACTGCCCTTGCATTACTGATTACTGTACACTATTTGTATTTTACATTGTAGCCTGGAAGCTCTGCTCATTATGAATAAACTAACTTAGTATAAAATAATTTTCTTTCCTGATTAGGCTTTCTTTTAATCAGCTCAAATGTCTCTTGCTCATCTCTAGTAATGCCATCTGAAAATTTATATAAATTGGCTTTTAACCAAAGTCTGCATAAAAAAGCTTCTATGGATTCATCTTCTTTTCATAATACTATAGAAAGCTCAAGTCTAAAAACACATTCTTCCTATTTTCATTAGAAAACATTTAAGTTTTCTGCAATTCATGACCCTTAGAAACAGCAGAAAAAATATTGTATAGTGACATCTCATCACCACTTATGCAATTAATAAAATAACTACGTGAAAAGTTGTACAATTCCTCAGACACATCAACTTGGTCTGTTCTGTCCCAGTTGAGAATAGGAAGTGGAAGAAAAGCTTGATCATTCATCTTGATAAAAAAATGTCGATAACAGTCAACTTAACGAAATTAAGGCTGAAACTTGCTTTCCTCAATGAATTTTCCATGCTCTCTGCAACAGAACTTTGGCCACTCCTATTCTTGTATCACCTTATCAGCTAAACATTTATCATCCACCCTTAGTACCTGAAGCTCTGGCAATGTCAGGTATTTTAGTACAAAGTAGACATACATTAAAACAAAACAAAACAAGAACATCATGTGATAAGTACCTGTACTACAGCTCTGATGTCTGCTGAAGGAGCCATTGCTGTTATGACCCTTGATACATGACGGAGAGCAAGGCGTGCTTGGACTTCAACTCCCCCTGGAACAACCTGCAGTGTTCCAGGTACTAATCCTATCATGCCAGCAACAACAATTACATTGCCAACCTGTCAACAAAACAAGGAGGTTTTGCACTATAAGGATGAATGGTATAATGATCACATGAAATAGTGGAATCTAAATTACATCCAGTCAAAAAAAGGTAAAATCATACACATATATATGTAGCTTAAGGATTGATTGACTGATTTACAGATTTTAGGCATACATGCCAAGCACTGAGGAAAATGAGGCCATTCAGCACTTAGAATCTTGTTATAAAATTTAGCTGAAATTCTTGCCAAACTATAAATTAAGATAAATTTTTTTAAATATATAGTCTTTAATAAGAATTTTTTAAAATCTGTAAAATCTGATAAATAAGTTAAATTCTGAAATATAAGTTAATTCCTTTAAAAGCAACATTAGTTTATTGACATCACAATTATTATTAAGTACCTGCCATATAGTGAGGTAACTCTCCTTTCTTGGATAAAAACTGGGCAACACAAGCAATCAATTAAAAAACCAGGTTTTGACATAGGAAAAATCTGTTTTTGGTAGTTGCTCTTGAGTCCTCAAGGGGTTACCATTCCATGGTCTACCAGAGCTCCATGATGACCAAACTAATATCAAAGAATTCTCTTTTAGCTGGTCTTGAGGCCGGGTACTGTGCCGTAATGATGAACACTATAACACACGATAGAGAATGTAAAGGACTCAAAGATAAGAGGGCACCTCTTATCTTCTGCAGAGCTGAACACAGTTTTCCAACATCAAAACCTGCAAGAGGAGGAAGTGAATATTGCCCATGTGCATCCGCCATATTGTCGACAAACGGACCGACACAGGACCAAGAAGCCACTACTCTCTGTTGTTCAATGCAGGATGATCCCTTGCCTAAATCCCATGCTTTTTTGCCAGGGAAATGGGAGGGTTTTAAGGACTCAACAGCAACAACCAAAAATTTGTTTTTCTTATGTCAAAACCCGTCTTTTGATAGTGTAGTCACTTGTTTTGTCCTCAAGGAGCTTTACAAAGAAACTGACAGGTGATGAAAGGCTTCAGCTCTCAAATTTTAATCCCAACAGCCCAAAGAAAAAACATTTCTGGTCCGTGGTCAAGCCACAAGTTTCGAGCCCCATATTTTATTACAAATACCCCTCAGGTTTTGGTAACAAAAAACAATAAACTAACCACAAAGCATGCTGGGTATGGTTGCAGTAATGTCACACCTTTCCCCAAGCGATAGTCAATGCACCTGTTAAGATGACCCTGGTTTTCCGCTGTAGTGCCTATGGGGTCAGAACTAACCATACCACCTAATGATGCACAGTGTAATCGAGTTTGTTCAAGCTTGTGGCAATAATGTTTTAAGAATAGTGTCTCTGATGACCACCCTGTACATTTGGAGACTTCTTCGAAAGAGGCATTTCTTAAGAAGGCCAACGATGTACTTACCCTCCTAGTATCATGTGACCTAGGAAAGGAGTGTGGATTTGCCTTTTAAATGAGGGAAACTAAAATTATTCTCAGCCCTTGTAGAGAGTGGTTTGTGTGTGCTGGGGTGTAGGAAAATCAGACCTTCTGGGATGTTTGCCATGGCATCTAGGTAAACCTTAAGGACCCATTATGAAGTAAGTACTTATAGCCACCTTATGAATGAAGGGATTTGCTTCAAATTTTTACCAATTATTCTTCAACTAATAATGAAAATTCTCGAAGAGGGAAATTTAGACATTCGACTTCTAATTTTTTTTTTTTTTTAAACCTCAAAAATATGCAAAAAAAAAAAGTTTCGCTCAAAAATGAGTTTCTTGAGTACAAAATCAAGATATATAGTTATACTACAATCTGTACAGGTTTCATTGAATTTGGTTCAGTATTCTTGGAGTTATACACATTTATTTTAGAAAAAACTAAGTTTTGAGAAAATGGCAAAAGAAAAAAAATTTAAGCTTATTTTGTAATAACTATGAAGCTATGACAGAAGGCTTATTTTTGCACTAAAACTATTTTGTCATATAAGAAATATGCCCTGAAATTTATACAATATAATCAAATGAATAGAAATGTGCTCTTTCTTGATTTATATGTTATCTGAAGATAAAAAGGCCATAAAACACTGTTTGAACATTGCAACCATATACTTCGAGCACTTCCTTCTGTGCCCCTGTTCACTGGTAAAATATGGACACATAATATGTTGCAAAAGTATACATACAGAGCATACGTAGGTGTGGCAGTATATATACTCTTGTAACACATCATCCGTCCATATTTTACTAGTGAACAGGGGCACAGAAGGAAGTACTCAAAATATATGGTTGCAACATTCAAATAGTGTTTTATGTGCCCTTTATCTTCATATCATAATGTTGTATTACAGAAAATATATATATATATATATATATATATATATATATATATATATATATATATATATATATATATATATATATATATATATATATATATATATATATATATATATATGTATGTATGTATGTATGTATGTATGTGTGACAAAGTGTCCAGTGTCTGTTCTTCAAATCAAACTTACCATTTATTCAACAATTATAGTTATCTCACAACAGCCAGACACCTGAACCCTCATCACACATACAAAACGACTGATTTCTCTAAAGGCAACAGTGATCCCTTATATAACTTATCAATCATGAAAGAAAGCAGATTAAGTTCGTTAAACAGGTGTGAGGTAAAATCTAAGGGCGTCACTCCAATAACATTATAAAAGTTCAAGTATTTCCATTTATTTCATTTCCCTGGTTCGAGCTGACTTCAATTACTTGAAGGAAAACATCTCACTTACCACTCTATATCTAATTCAAATCAAAATTACTGGTGGGTCAACAAATGAAACTCTGAGATAGTAATTTTAAATACAAAAATTTATTTCTAAATTTAAAGATTATACATGACATTAACAGTCTCAGGGAAATTATTATTACTTGAAAACAAAACAAAATTGGATTAAATCTGAATTAATCATCAGTCAAAATTAAATCAGAAATTAATTTATTAATTAATCAAAAAATTATTCAAGTAAAATTTAAATGGTTAAGTAACAAAATTTGATTGAAAGGAAATACACTGTAAGTAAATTAATTCCCAAGTGTTAAACAAAATAAGGCAAATAAATCAATCATATAAAAATGTGGATACTAAAGACAGAAATATACTCTGCAAAAAATTAAACATCAAAAAAATGTAAAGCAAAATTAAGGCAATAGCAAACACACCACGTAATTATAAAATTCTTCAAAAGACAAAGCATACAACATATAACATGAAGAAATATTAAAAAAGGAAGAAAAATATCTTCACGTATAATCACTGTAAATATTTTTAGTGCACTAAAAACCAATAATCATGTTACAATACCTTGGTACCAAATGCTTCGTGTTTTTAATCAGGCGCTGTTACACACACACTTAATAAAATACACTGTTCAGATAACTCAGACACATTTACTAAGGAATTAAACAGTTAAAGGATATGAGTGACCATCATCTACCAAAATATCAATTACATTACAACAGGACATTCGTAGTCCTGAGAGCGAGCGAGCGAGAGAGAGAGAGAGGGAAACGCATCTCCCTTCAACAACGCTTTTTGGTCTCAGAATGAGGCCCCTTTGTAAGGGCATCTTACACGGTAGGGCATAGCCTATACGAGTGCATGGACAGGTCCCAGACGAGGTTTTTATTTTAAAAACTCTTTAAAATGATAATTAGAGAGGAAGTGGAATTACAGTTAACAATAATATTTATCATTATATAGTTTCAGAACAAGAGAATCTCTAGTTATTATAATAAGAACGGAAAACATCGTTTCATAGAAAATTCCTGAATGACGTTAGGCAACTTTCGTAATGGAATTTTCCACCCAACAGTGTTTTGATCGAGTTCCATAACGCCTTGTACACTAATGGAGTCATACGAGAAGGTGACAGGAATGCATTACTCCAGCAAGTTTTGAATACTGACTAAACAAATTGCGCCCCTACACAACAAACAACGGCTCCCTGTCTCTCTTAGCGCCACTCACCATCCCTGTTTACAAACCATACAGGGTGTAACCATTTTACCTTACGCTAACTCTATATGGCATATGTGCATCTGAACATAAGATTATACAGTATACAATACACACATACACACGGGGAGATTACTGCATTATGAAAACCACAGCATAAGAAAATATATATATATATATATATATATATATATATATATATATATATATATATATATATATATATATATATATATATATATATATATATATAATATAATTTGTCACGATGCATGTCAAATACCTGGTTATTACACAACTAATCACAGATTTCAAAAACTTACCTCACTTCAGCCAGATACCTGAACACTCATAACAATCAGAATTATGATTGAGTACTCTAAAGGTAACAGTGATCCCTTAATAAACTCATTAATCACATGAAAAATAAAACTAAGTTTATCAAGACTAGTGTGAGGTATCAACAATTAAACAAGAAATATAGAGTAAAAGGGCATCACGCCATTAACAACTTTAACTGTTTCCCTGGTCTTAATTCAATTCAGCATAACTAAAGGAATAAAACATGTTTATCACTTTGCCTTATGCACACAATTAATCTTATTCACTGGTGGTCAATAAATGAAACTGTTTTTCAAAAATTTCAAATACAAAAATTTATTTTTAAATTCAAAATTTATAATTAGAATTCACAATCTGAAAAATTTACAATTACTTGAAAACAACACAAAATTTAATTAATTCTTGAATTAAATTATTAAACAAAACTAAATCACAAAAATTTTAATTTATCATGAAATTAAATTAATCAGACAAAATTTAAACTATCCAGAATTACTCAAGATTTGAAAAGAAAATCTTAGTAAATGAAAATGAAATCAAGTATGCAATGTTCAATTACCAAGAAATATTTAAAATGCTAAGTAAATAAATTTTAAATCGCCAATATATAAAACGTGAAAAATCGAGATTGCAAACACAAGAACACACAAAAATACACAAAAGATTTATGAATAACAACTTCACTTAGGCAAAACTTTCCTTAATATACCTTATTATACCATGGTAATAATAAATAAAATTCACTTTACCTTACACAAGTTTGTGAAAACCTTTGTAAAATTGCTTGCAGCTGCTTTAGATTCACAAAACACACTTTTTATTTGGGCGCCGTTACCAAATTTTTCCTATGATCAGATCTCAAAAGCTAAGATTAACACCAGTGACCACAAATATATTATGTTAAAATTACGCTCTTTGAGAGAGAGAGAGAGAGAGAGAGAGAGAGAGAGAGAGAGAGAGAGAGAGAGAGAGAGAGAGAGAGAAAAACCAAACTGATCGGTCTCTCAAATCAGAATGTATAAATTTTGGGGGATTCCAGTAGCATGTGAAACACTCAAGTGACATCACTTTCAGCAAAACATTTTGAATGCAATCAGGACAATACATGATCAGAGCAATGCAATCTTAAACATGATGCAACTGCCATGAGCTTCAGTGCAACACTTGCTGCATTTCTCAAAAGTACATGTCTTTACCAAAAAATTGTATGAAATACATGTAACATTGCAAAACCCTTTGTCTTCTTGTATGAGAAAAAGCTTTTACAGAAATCTTTACATGATCAAACAGATTGCAACTGGCTAACTATACTGGCATGTTTTAAAAACAAAACGAAAAACCCAAGTTGGTTTCCAGAAAAGAGCAGCAATTGTTATTCCTGACCTGTCAGCGCTTTACCTAAACTGGTGACAGATGGCACATCTGGTCTAAAACTCAAATTTCTCTCTCCCACTACTAGGCTATTATCAAGAAAGATATTATTAATTCTATAAAAATTATGCTGTTAAGTCACCTAAATCACTAACTCTTTTGAGATCTGACACCACACTACATACAACATTTCAATAACTACTATTATTACACATAATACATGATAAACAGAAGAGTAAATATATCAAAACTATGGAAAGACATACATATTACAAGGCAACATCATGAAATTCCTCCCCCCAGATCAGTTATCCCAGGTTTGAATCCAACGATTTGGAATGGGATAAATAATTAGCAATTACATTGTTCTTTCCAAAAATGTTCTCTATCTCTACACAGTATGGTTACAAAATCAGTCAGGAAAGCTACTACGGCTGAGAAATTCAGACAGAATCGGCGATAAAATCCAGCCATGTCCAAAAATCTTTGTAGTTGTTTCCTCGTAGTAGGGGGGGCAGTCTTGTGGATACCTTCTGCATTAGCAAGAAGGCCTTTTCCAACTTCAAATCCTAGATACGGAACAGTTGCCTTTCCAAACTCACTTTTTTGTAAGTTGATTGTTAGTCCTGCTTCCCGTAGTTTCTTGAACACTTTCCTTAAAATCTTCAGATGTTCTTCCCATGTATTAGAATAAATCACAATGTCATCAAGGTAAACACCAATTCCTTCTATGGATCCTAGCAGTTGATCCATCACTCACTGGAATGTTGCAGGTGCATTCATCAGACCAAATGGCAAAACAGTGTATTGGTACAGTCCAAAAGGAGTAATGAAAGCTGACAGCAACTTAGCATCCTCATCTTAGGGAATTTGATAATAACCTTTTAACAAGTCTATCTTGGAAACAAATTTGGCTTGCCCAATATTATCAAGTAATTGATCAATAAGAGGCAAGGGATAATTGTCAGCCACACTGATGGAATTCAGTTTCCTATAATTAGTACACATCCTAAATGAGCCATCTGGTTTATTCACTAACACACAAGGAGAGCTGTACTGACCTGAACTGGGTTCTGCTAGTCTATGCTGCCACAAATATTCAACTTCTTTCTTCAAAACATCTCGATGAAAAGGTGGTAAGCGATATGCTCTCTGTTTAAAAGGTTTTCCATCTTCTCTGATCTTCATCTCATGCTTTGTGAGATTGGTACGGCTAGGTACATCTGCAAAATTTTCAGGGAAACTGAATCACTTCACTTAATTCACTACTTTGCTCAACACTCAGATGTTTTAGTTTATCCTCCAAATTTTCCAATATTGAAGAATTGTTCATCTTGCTTTCAGCTCCCAATTTGTAACCATCATCATCCTCTGTAGATGAAGTTATTTGTGTTATTGACACTTTCAATTTTAGTCTCTGAGAAGTAAGGTACCTTCCTCTGTCGTTTCCTTCTTCCTGGTGTTTCAATCACATAAATTCAATGACTTAACTTCTCTATTATCCTATAAGGACCTTGGAACTTATTGGTAAGGGGAAATCTTTTCACTGGTAAGAACACTAGAACTTGCTGTCCTGCACTGAAACTTCTTAACTTAAGTTTTAGCATCATATCTCCTTTTCATTTTCTCTTGACTTGTTTTCAGATTTTCTAAAGAGAATTTTCTAATTTCTCTTAACCTCTTCCTCAAGTTCTTCACATACTCTCCTTGGATTTCCTCTTGATCTTCTTCCCAATTCTCTTCAAGAATCTTCAATGGACCTCTCACGTCTCAACCAAAAATCATTTCATTCTGTGAACATCCCATACTTTTCTGATAAGCATTCATAACTTCAAACAACATCAAGGCTACATCACAATACTTAGTTAACATACTTTTCAATGTCTGGTGGAACCTTTCCAAGGATCCTTGAGTCCCTGGATGATAAGCAGTTAACTGTTGTTTTACTCCTAACAAGTTCATTACATCCTGAAACAATTTTGAAGTAAAGTTCGTTCCTCTATCACTTTGCACAATTTCTGGTATTCCAAAATTGGAGAAAAACTCCACCAACTTCTCAGCAGTTACCTTTGCACTTATACTTCTTATAGGAATTGCCTCAGGATACCTTGTCACTGGACACTTTAATGTTAACAGATATTCATTTCCTTTCTTTGTTTTCGGAAGCGGCCCAACCACATCTATAATTACCTTGCTAAAGGGTTCTCCTCTAACTTCTATGGGCAGTAGGGGGGCTTTCTGAATGGTTTCATTTGGTTTTCCTGCTATCTGATATGTGTGACACTCTCTGCAAAACCTGCTAATATCATTGTGAAGTCCAGGCCAGGAAAAATACTTCATAATCTTCTCAACAGTCTTCCTGATTCCCATATGCCCAGACTCGTGCGCTACTGGTACCACTTGCTTCTTCAATGGGTATTGAATCAAAATTTTAAGATATTTGCCCCATTCAGCATTTCCTGGTATATCTGCAATCCTTCTTTTAGATAATAACAGGTAGGCATTTGATGCATCTCTCCTTGATCAACAAGTCTGAAGAACAAATCAGCTAACATTGTATCCTTCTTCTGCAGTTCCATTAGCTTCTCTCTAGTCACTTGACCAACTTCAAGGGCTGAACTCTCCATATCTGCTAACTCTGCTACTGTAGTTTCACTACTAACTTTAGGAACACTGATTACTCTGAGTCTCTTCAAGAACAACAGGATCCTCATCTTCTTGGTAAATCTCTTTATTAACAACACTAGCAGAAACTTCACTTTCCTGGACTAGCTCTTCTAAGCTCAAAGACCCTTCACTTGACCCTTCTGGTGCAGGGAAATCCTGTTTCTTCACTTGCAGACATAGTTCTCTTCATACTACTGGTAGTTACACAACTTGGAAACAGGTGGGGGTTTTTCTTCTCTAACTCGACCATAGGACTAATCCTCAACGGTTTGTTTGTCACTATAGGACAAGGAACAAATGGTACACCACCAACTTCATTACCCAGTAAAACATGCACACCTTCAACAGCTAGCGAGTCCTTTACAGCAAAATCAACATTCTTTGTCCCCAATTCACACAACAGCTGCAAGCAGCATATAGGAGTTACCTCTTCTCCTATACCCTTCAAAATATAACTGAATCTCCAGTGAGATTCTTCTCCAACTGTGGTTGAGCACCACGAACTACCACACTATGGTTATTCCAAGTATCATGTAATACCTTGACTGGTACCTGCACACTCCCTCCTTGAGTTACATTTCCACTGGTTGCTGAACACTCTGCTTGTTTAGTCTCAGTCTTCCCAACTGTCTCAATCTTCCCCACACTGCTCTTCGTAGTTTGCTTCAATTGGTTGCCTTTAACCACTTGACCAACTGGCTTGGTCTGCTGTTGTGTCTGATAACAATCTCGACTGTAGGGTCCTACTCTTCCACACTTGAAGCAGACAACATTAGTCTTCTGTAACTGTCTTGAGAAACTGGATGATGAGGATTTAACATTCAATTGCTGAGGGGTATAACCTCGCTTTGTATTGGCATAGCCACTAGAAGGATTCCCAGTAGTAATGTTCCTGAAATTTGGATGAGACCTGAAACCTGTGCACTGTTGGTTCTGGTACCTGACATTATAATTCCTTTTGCTACAAATTATGTTATAATCTTCACTCAATGTAGCAGCTTTGTAAGGTTTCTTAACCTCTCTCTCTCTTAACAAGGCTCTTATGTGTTCAGGAATTCCTCTAAGATAGTGCTCTAGGACTAATAACTCCTCAAATTCGTCCATAGATTTAACTTTAGCAGCCTCCAACTATTGTTTGAAACATCTTCTTACTTTGTAGGCATAATCCAAGAAAGTCATCTTGTCATCGTTTCTCAAAGATCTGAATTTTCATTATAATATTCAGGGGTCATCTGGTAAACTTGTAGCACATTATGTTTGAGTCCCTTGTACTCTTTTCACTGATCAGCTGATAAGGCTAAATAGGAACTTCTTCCTTTACCAATGAGAACAACACTCTGTAACAAGACAGACCATTTATCTTCTGGCCATCCCATACCTGAAGCCACTTCTTCAAAGTGACCAAAAAACTCATCTGGAGCTAATTCTGTAAACTTTGGAATTAATTTCTGCGTGCTTACTACATCAAATACGGGGTCTGAATTACCTTGGGTAGGGTTAGACGGTGTTACAGGTAATGTGGATTGAGCTTTTATTAACTCCATTTCCCTTTCATGTCTTGCTTTTTCTCTTTCTTCTTCGGCTTCTCTTTCTCTTTTTGCCCTTCTTCTCTTGCTCTTTCTCTTTCTTCCTATGCTGCTTTTTCTTCTTCTCTTTCTTTTCTTTCTCTTTTCTCCCGGTCTTCTTTTTCTCTTTCTGCCTGCTTGCATTTTCTCTCTTTCAGCCTGCATCTTCAGCTTGATCAAATTTTCTTCTGCTTCTATGCATCTAAGCTCTGCTTCTGCATCACTTTTCTTTCTTTTGCTCTTGCTTATCTATAAATTCAACCTCAGTTGCATTCAACAACTCTTGTGCCTCTCCTAACTCTTCATCTATTTTACCAAAGTCCATCAACGCTTGGATTGCAATACATCTGATTTGTGCCTTAATCATACCACTAAGACACATTACTCCCCCCACCCCTATGCCACTGCTAAAGCAGTCCACTGTGCCTCAGATGGATGGAGCTGTTAAAAATTCCTGAACATTAAACAGAGCCACTTTCTCTAAGTTACTCAACTAAATAATTCACAATGTAATTTAAAAAAATAACTATGTGGTCACTCTCCTATCAAAATATATCCCTAACGCCACCAGTATAAACCATAAACCAGAGTGATATTTTGTTTTGTTCCCAGGTCAGGAACCAAATTCTCTTGTCACGATGCATACCAAATACCTGATTATTACACAACTAATCACAGATTTCGAAAATTTACCTCACTTCAGCCAGATACCTGAACTCTCAAAAAAATAAGAATTATGATTGAGTACTCTAAAGGTAACAGTGATCCCTTAAAAAAGCTCATCAATCACATGAAAAATCAAACCAAGTTTATCATGACTAGTGTGAGGGATCAACAATTAAACACACTCCATCAAACAACTTTAACTGTTTCCCTGGTCTTAATTCACTTCAGCAAAACTAAAGGAACAAAACATGTTTATCACTTTGCCTTATGCACACACTTAATCCTATTCACTGGTGGTCAATAAATGAAACCCTTTTTTAAAAATTTCAAATACAAAAATTTATTTTTAAATCCAAAATTTATAATTAGAATTCACAAAATGAAAAATTTACTACTTCTTGAAAACAACACAAAATTTAATTAATTCTTGAATTAAATTATTAAATAAAACTAAATATTAAAACCTTTAAATTTATCAAATAATTAAATTAACCCTTAAATTTATCAAATAATTAAATTAACCCTTAAATGCCGAGCCTCTATTTACAAAAGTGTTGCCGAGCCTCTATTTACAAAAGTGTCTGTCGTATGCTGGCGGTGTTCGGGAGTTAGCGCCGAAGCCAAAAAAAAGATTTTTAAAAAAAATCACAGCACGCTCAGTTTTTAAGGTTAAGAGTTCATTTTTGGCTCCTTTTTTTTGTCATTGCCTGAAGTTTAGTATGCAACCATCAGAAATGAAAAAAAAATATCATTATCATATATAAATATTGGAATATATCACAGCACAAAAAAAAATTTCATATATAATTGTATACAAATTGCGCTGTGAGCAAAACGGTTAAAGCTAATGAGTTTTTTTTTTCATTGTATTGTACACTAAATTGCGATGATTTTGGTATATAACAAATTGTAAAACGATCAAAGCAACAGAGAAAATATTATCACAAAATGATGCATGAATTAAAAGTAATGCCATGACACATAAAAACAAGTTTTTCTAAAATTCACCATAAATCGAAATATTGTGCTAGAGACTTCCCGTTTGTTGCAAAATGAAGGTAATTGATTGAATATTACTAGACTGTAAGTGTTTTAGCTTACAATTGCATTTTTCGACCATTTTGGTCGAGATAAAGTTGACCGAAGGCCAAATTTTTTCTATTTATCGTGATTTATATGAAAATATTTCAAAACTGATACAAGCTACAACCATGAATTATTTTTTGTTGTATTCTACATGATATTGCACACATTTCATGTATAACACTTTATGTAAGGCCTAATATAAAACTGTGCGAAAATTACGACAAGGTGACTAAAGAAATTCTGAGATTTTCAGCCGTTACATGCTACGGGGTAAGAGAAAAGTTTTTTCAAAAATTCACCATAAATCAAAATATTGTGCTAGAGACTTCCTGTTTGTTGCAAGATGAAGGTAAATGATTGACTGTTACTAGAATGTAAGAGTTTTAGCTTACAATTGCATTTTTCGACCATTTCGGTCGAGTCAAAGTTCACCGAAGGTTGAAATTTTGGCACTTATCGTGATTTATATGAAAATATTTCAAAACTGACGAAAGCAACAACCATGAGTTATTTTGTGTTGTATTCTACATGAAATTGCACACATTTTCATATATAAAACTTTATGTAATGGCTAATATAAAACAGTGCAAACATTACGACAAAGTGACGAAAGAATTTCTGAGATGTTCGGCCGAGTTACCGCGCATGGACGTACGGAAAAAGTTTTTTTCAAAAATTCACCATAAAACGAAATATTGTGCTACAGACTTCCAATTTGTTGCAAAATGAAGGTAAATGATTGAATATTACTAGAATGTAAGAGTTTTAGCTTACAATTGCATTTTTCGACCATTTCGGTCGAGTCAAAGTTCACCGAAGGTTGAAATTTTGGCACTTATCGTGATATGAAAATATTTCAAAAGTGATAAAAGCTACAACCATGGATTGTTTTTTTGTTGTATTCTACATGAAATTGCGCACATTTTCATATATAAAACTTTATGTAATGGCTAATATAAAACGGTGCAAACATTACGACAAAGTGACGAAAGAATTTCTGAGATGTCATGACAGAGTTACGGCATGAGACGTAAGGAAAAAGTTTTTCAAAAATTCACCATAAATCGAAATATTGTGCTAGAGACTTCCAATCTGTTGCAAAATGAAGGTAAATGATTGAATATTACTAGAATGTAAGAGTTTTAGCTTACAATTGCTTTTTTCGACCATTTCGGTCGAGTCAAAGTTGACCAAAGGTTGAAATTTTGGCACTTATCGTGATTTATATGAAAATATTTCAAAACTGATAAAAGCTACAATCATGGGTTGTTTTTCGTTGTATTCTACATGAAACTGCGCACATTTTCATATATAAAACTTTATGTAACGGCTAATATAAAACGGTGCAAACATCACGACAAAGTGACGAAAGAATTTCTGAGACTTTCGGCCGAGTTACCGAGCGGACATAAGGAAAATTTTTTTTCAAAAATTCACCATAAATCGAAATATTGTGCTAGAGACTTCCAATTTGTTGCAAAATGAAGGTAAATGACTGAATATTACTAGAATGTAAGAGTTTTAGCTTAAAATTGCATTTTTCGACCATTTCGGTCGAGTCAAAGTTGACCGAAGGTTGAAATTTTTTTTAGTCGACGTACAGTACGTCTACTCATCACCCGACAGACAATTTTAGTCGACTTACGATACATCCAGTCGGCGTTTAAGGGTTAAGTGCCCAGGTTTCTGCCCCATATAATATATACGGGCCTGATAACTGTCTTATAAATCTTCATTTTGAGCTTTAATGGCATTTTCTTGTCTAAAACAACTCCAGTTACTTCTCTACATTTTCGCCATGCTTCTTTCACTCTCTGTCTCACTGCTTTCTCAGTACCTCCCTCTTCTGTTATTATTGATCCCAAATAGTTAAACTCATTGTTCTGCTTTAGCACTGTACATCTTCCACTTGAATGTTTACTTCTTCATGTCCTTCTCTACTACTAGTCATTAGCTCTGTCTTTCCAATGTTCACTTTAAATCCTTTCCTATCTAGGGCTCATTTCCATGCTAAAAACCTTTCTTGCAGTTCTTCTTCTTGTGTCTGCTATAATGACCAAATCATCAGCAAACAACAGATCCCACCGTTCATCGTTGTTCCTTAATTCTGATGTCAGTGAGTCTATAACGACGAGGAATAAGAATGGACTCAGAGCCGATCCCTGATGGAGGCCCACCTCAACAGGGAATGTCTCAGTCTCCCCATATTTTGTTTGTAAAGTAGTTTTTGCACCTTCATACATCATCTTCACCAACCTTACCAACTTCTCTGGTACTCCTCTCTTTCTCATACAACCAATAGACTACCCTTCTTGGTACCCTGTCATACGCCTTTTCAAAACACAAGTAAACTTTCCTGTTTCCTTCTAGATACTTCTCTTGGACTTGTCTTACTATAAAAACAGCATCCACTGTGCTCTTTCCTTTCATAAACCCAAACTGCTGCTCATGTATATCTATCAGCTCTCTCAACCTTCCTTCTACTATTCTTTCTAGTATCTTGAATACATGCTCCAAAGGCTTTATTCCTCTGTAGTTCCCACAGTTTAACATGCCTCCTTTTTGTTTATACATTTTAATCATCCAACTATCTGGATGATCTGACGACCGCCATCTCTTAACTGAAGGTCAAATGGTCTTATGTTACTCTAACTTATTCTCCACTTCCTACTTATATAAATATGAATAATTTGCTTAAAATCAGAGTCAGGGAGATTTATGAGTGTCTGATTATGTAATCTTATTGATTCTTTAGCTGCCTTATCGGCTCTCCTATTTCTATCTACAGTAAACCCCCTGTATTCACAGTCTCACTATTCGCAGACTCACTGTTAAAGCTTCTCACCAGGAACTGCAGACTGGAGCATGTCTCCCCTCTCCTCTTTACATTAACCCTCTCGCGCTTACGGGGGTTCCTATAGCGCTACCCGGTACGCGACTTATGCCGTGGAGGGAAAAGTGGGGCTCACGCGGAAAAGTTTCTTTGTAAAAATCGATACGTCCAAACTATAACTGATATAGGCTTCTGGTTTGTTTTATGATGTCAGCAAATGATTGAATTTTTTCCTAAAGCAATCAGAAAATCTTTGCAAGGCTTAGAAATAATAAAAAAGACGTGATGAACGTGAAATTTTTAAGGAAAATCGTAGATATTTTTTTGAAATCATGAAAAATATATTTACAGTCAGCGTGGGTGATAGCTGCAAAATATGGACGCCAGCAAAGGACGCCTGCAAACATTACCCACGCTTTTGACTATCACCCTAAAACCTGGGCTAAAAAATCAGCTGGGAGAAATTAACTAGTTGGAAACTAGAGTCAGTCACTTGCAAAGTAGTGGGTGGGAGAATTATCGATCGGTAGCTATTTGTCTTTCGTCGAGAGAGTACTGACTTCTGATTTTGCGACAGTTTCACGGCTCTTTCTTCTTCTACTGTCCTTGTATTAAGGCTCACATTACCTTTACAAGCATGTCTAGGCCTCGTACAAGCACTGAAAATAAAATTAGAGTAATAGAATGCTTTAAAGTTGGTTTAACAATAAAAGAAATCGCAGCACAAACTGGCGTGAAAGAGCGAACAGTTTATCATTTGTTGGCAAAATTCAAGGCCGGAGGCCAGAAAGAATTACCCTTGCATCTAGAGGCGCCAGGGAACCCCCCAATGATAAGTAAGAGAACATTAGCGCTTATAAAGAGGGAGTTAGACCTTGATCCTACACTGACAGCAAAAAATTTGAAAGAAAAACACCCTAAGTTACTGGGAGACGTCTCTATAAGGACAATTCAGGAAAACATACAAAAATGGTTGTCCTATAAGAAAGTAAAGGCTAAACCAAAACCTGCTGTAACTCCATCCCAGTTAAAGAAAAGGAAGCATTTTTCCATTAAATATAGAGACTGGACCCAGGAGCAGTGGAGGACTGTACTTTGGACTGATGAGAGCACATTTCTCGTTAGTGACACGAAGGGAAAACGTATGGGTGCTGAAAGGGGCCAATAGGTCGGAACCCAAGTACACTGCTCATACTGTGAAACACCTAGCTTCTCTCATGGTATGGGGGAGTTTTGCTTTTGGTGGTAAAGGGAAGCTTATCATTCTACCTAAAGGTCAGACAGTTACTAAGGAGGTGTATTTAAGGTTATTAAAGAACAATTTGGCCGACTGTTTCGCCGCAACTGGAGCAGAGATTCTTCAGCAAGATGGGGCACCTTGCCATACTGCAAAAGTTGTAAAGAAGTGGGTTGCAGATAGTGAAAACGATTACATTGAGGACTGGCCAGGCAACTCACCACACATCAATCCCATTGAGAACCTTTGGGTAATAATAAAAGGAAAGTTACACAACAAGGCCACTTCAACATCAACAAGAGAAATTGGAAGCACAACTGCACCTCGCTTGGGAAAACATCGACCCCCCCCGATCTTGGAAAACCTTGCTGATGATGTCCCTCAACGTCTGAAAGAGATCCAAAAGCGAAAGGGATATCCCATAAACAAATAATTGAATGTTTGGTTATTGTTCAAACTTAATATCATTTTGTTTTATGTATTTTTTTCTGAAAAAATGAATGCTTATGTTTGGTTTAAATGTTTTATTATGAATTGCAACTATCACCCACCCTGACTGTAGGTTTGAGGAGTTAATTTTATATGTAAATTGTGTGGAAATGTTTGAACTTTCACGTGAAAGCAATCATTTTGCTATAAATGTTTGCTAGTTAGCTGTTACCGATTAAAAAATGCAAATTTTTTACAGAATGCAATTACCAGATTTTCCAACCTACTTATGTTGACGTTTCATACCATACCTAAGTAAGAAATAAAGGTAGAAAAAAATAAAGGTGGCATTAGAAAGCTGAATAAATTTCCTATGAGAAAGATATATGTATTGTTAGAATAAAATTGAGAAATTGTCGTTAGATTACGGACAATTTTTTTCTTTTTCTAAGAAAAATTACAGCAATGATTATATAGAAATGTTGATATTTTTACATTTTGCTGTTCAGCATAATAGAAATTTTGATATTTTTACATTTTGCTGTTCAGCATAATAAAGTACAAATAATGGCTGTTCGAATGATATATAATACATGCACACTGAAGTTATTTACAGATGCACAAACAGGCATACAAAAAATTATCTATGCATGCATAAATTCCGGCCGAACTACAGCGCTCAATGCGTATATATATGCAGACATTTTTCGTAATTACTCGGTAATAAATAATGCTATAAAAAAGGTGAAAACTGCAATGGAAAGCTGAATAAATACATATATATATATATACAGTAAACCCCCCCGTATTCGCGTTCTCATGGTTCGCGGACTCACACATTCGCAGGTTTCTCTGTGGAACATATCTAGCCATCATTCGCATAAATTCGCCCATTCGCGGTATTTTTCACCGAGAAATATTCACTAATTACTGTATTTTCATAAAATTTTCATGAATAAATGCACTTTTTGAGATAAAACTAGGGGTTTTTCTTGGTTTAAGCTATCAAAATGGGCAGTTCTAAGTGTTTTTAGAGGGTTTTAAGCATTCATGGATTTGACCTATTCAAAGGGGTGGGGGATGACTTACTCCCCAAAATGGAGTTCACAACCCGAGCGTCCCCTTCTTCGCCCTATCCTGGCCTCTTATAGAACTCCAAATTACAAATTGGCCAAATTCCTTGTTCCCCCTATTGGAGTCCCTGACCAGTAACAAGTATACCGTAACTAACTCTGAACATTTTAAACAACGCATTCTTCCACAGGATTCTGACCTTTTCATGGCAAGTTTTGATGTGGAGTCATTATTCACCAATATACCAGTTAGAGAAACCATAGATATCATTTTGGACAAACTTTTTTCCACACCTGATTCATCGTATCATAATTTTAGTCGCTCACATTTCAAGATGTTTTTTAGAACTGGCATGCTGGACACGGCCTTTATTTTTAATGGCGTGCTTTTCAGACAAATAGAAGGAATGGCCATGGGTTCTCCTCTCTCGGACCTACGTTCGCCAACATCTTCATGTGCTCCCTGGAGGAGCAATTACTCGATGAGTGCCCCTGGCTTATCGTCCCTATTCTATGCCAGATATGTTGATGACACTTTTATTTTATTTAAACAAGACCACGATGCAGAACGCTTCCTAGAATTTTCTAACTCCTATCATCATAACATCACTTTTACCATAGAAAAAGAATACGACTCCAAGCTAGCCTTTTTAGACATACTCGTAACTAAGGATAATGATAAGTTTAATACCTCTGTATTCCGAAAGAAAACTTTTACTGGTCTGGGGTCCAATTTTTTATAGCTTTTGTTTTATCAATTTTAAACTTAACTCTATTTACACCTTAATACATCGTGCTTTATCTCTAACGTCGGATTGGGTCCTCTTTCACCAAGAAATCGTCTTCTTACAACAATACTTCACCAATAATTGTTTCCCTACTCATGTTTTTTACAGAATCCTCAAAAAACTTCTAAATAGAAAATTCTCCAATAAGCCAAAGTGTTATAATGTGCCTAAACTTCTATTATATGCAACTTTTCCCTTCTTATATGATGACAACTTTCGTAGGGATTTCATGAAAATCGTCCAAAAATATATTGGGGCCATCGATCTTAAACTAATTCCTAAGAACCCAAAAAGTATCGGCTCTCTTTTCAGATTTAAGGATCGGCTACCGCCTTTGATGTCGTCTGGTGTTGTCTATGAGTACAATTGTCCTAAATGTAATTTAGGAAAATATATTGGATCCACCAGGCGGCTTCTCAAGGTGAGGGCCGATTCCCACAGAGGGATAAGTTATAGAACCGGTGCCGATTAACTAACCCAGAATCCTCTAATATACGCAGCCATACCATTAAATGCAAAACTGATATCAACTATGAAGATTTTAAGATTATTGGTTATACAAGCAGTCCTCAAGAACTGCTTATTCTCGAAACACTAAATATTAAACAACGAGTTCCCTCACTGAATTGTCAAACAACTGCTGTACCCTTGTATTTGTCTTAACTCTCTGCCCTTTTCAGAAATTTTTGTTTTGTGTGTGTGTGTGTTTATACTTAGTGTGTCCTTGGCCTCTGGATTGGTAGGTTACCCTCCAGTGATTTTTAAGTGCATCTGTATTTAAGTATGTTGTCTGGTTTTTTTATTTTGTTTCTAAATGCGTCTGTGTTTGAGAGTGTTGTCTGTTCTTGATAATTTTATCTTTTTATGTTCTATTTTTATCAATTTTCCTAGCTTGCTCTCTGCGTTTTTAAAGTAAAGTCTTGTATATAACTCTTTTAATTAATTTATATTAATATATTGTATTTTATTGTCGTACATCTCCCTGATGATGTGATTAAGAATCATGAAACGTCGGAATAAATGGTTACTGTGTCATCTGCTTCTGTGTTCCTGCCCTTGATCTTGATGCATATATATATATATATATATATATATATATATATATATATATATATATATATATATATATATATATATATATATATATATATATATATATATATATATATATATATATTATATATATTACCTAAAATCAATAGATGTTCCTAGTAAATAATTAAGTAACTGAAGCTCAAAGACATAAGTTTTGTTTTTTCACATAAAGTCAACTGTTTGCTAAAGATTTTTATATAGAAACATTGATATTTTTACATTTTGTCGTTCAGCACGATAAAGTAAAAAGAATGGCCGTTCGAATGATACATAATACATACATTTTATTTACAGATGCACAAACAGGCATACAAAAAATTATTCATGCACTCATAAACCCTAGGCAAAACTGCGCGGCTTGCCTCGGTTCTCGAGTGCTCATATTTACGCTTACATTTTTCGTAATTACTCGGTAATGAATAACACTAAGTGAAAATTGCGATGGAAAGCTGAATAAATTTTCTATAAATAGCCCACGTAAAAGGAATAAGTGTTCCCATAAAAAACTGAGCAATTGCAGCTGAAAGACAGAAATATATGTAAAAAAAGTAAATTCTTCACTATTTATCGAAAAACACTTTAAATATTATTCAAAATACTCAACAATCACTTACAAACACTTTTAGAACAATAGCACAAGCGAAAGCAATTCACAAATGCAGATAAGCGACGATAAAGCAAAAAACGTGAGAGTGCTAAAAAGATGTGCTGAACTTGGTCAAAACAGGAGGTGCGGTGCTTTAGTTGGGGGGTGACTGCAGCGCATGTGCAATATCTATCCGTTTCCTGTTTATGTTTTATTGTATGTCCAAGATCTGCCCATGCAATGGCACAGTCCTTGTTTTCTTCGGAAGACTTTTTTTTTTTTTTTGTGAATTTCTCCCGAAAATAACTCACAGACGACGCGAAAATCGCGTCATCAGAGCACTTGCGGCAAAAAACTTATTGATGCAGTTTCGCGTCATCGGATCACCATAGGGTTAAGTATCTGTGCGTAGCATGTGTATGTCCTATACGCAGTCTTGTTAAAATAATGCTAGTCCTCCGATCTGGATGATCTGACGACTGCCATCTCTTAACTGAAGGTCAAATGGTCTTATGTTATTCTAACTAATTCTCCACTTCCTACTTATATAAATATGATTAATTTGCTTAATATCAGAATCCGGGAGATTTATGAGTGCCTGATTATGCAATCTTATTGATTCTTTAGCTGCCTTGTCGGCTCTCCCATTCCCATCTACAGTAAACCCCCTGTATTCGCAGTCTCACTGTAAAAAGCTTCTCAATAGGAACTGCAGACTGAGGCCTGTTTCCCCTCTCCTCTTTACATTAAGTATCTCTGCGCAGCATGTGTATGTCCTATACGCAGCCTTGTTAAAATGCTAGTCCTCCGATCTGGATGATCTGACGACTGCCATCTCTTAACTGAAGGTCAAATGGCCTTATGTTATTCTAATTCTCCACTTTCTACTTATATAAATATGATTAATTTGCTTAAAATCAGAGTCTGGGAGATTTATGAGTGTCTGATTATGAAATCTTATTGATTCTTTAGCTACCTTACTAGCTCTCCCATTCCAATCTACAGTAAACCCCCGTATTCGTGGTCTCACTCTTCGCTGACACACCTATTCACGAATTTCTCTGCGGAACGTATACAGTGTACACATTATTCACGGAAAATTCGCCCATTTGCGGTATTTTTCACTGAGAAATATTAACTAATTACTGTATTTTAATATTTTCATGACTAAATGTGCTTTTTGTGATAAAATTAAAAAATACTCAGGTATAAGCATTTTTAGAGGGTTTTTTGTGTTTATCAAAATAGGCAGTTCTAAGTGTTTTTAGAGGGGTTTTAAGTATTCGCAGGGGAGGGGTGCGGCATGCATCCCCACGAATACGGGGGGTTTACTGTATACCCAAATGAGCAGGTACCCAACAACAGCTCACCCTGATATGCTTGCAAAAGTACAGGAGGGCCAGCCAATCCTGTACTTCTTGTACTAGGTGGTGAAAGGGCATCAACTGCTTTAATGAGGATAAAAGATTACTTTAGTCAGAATATATGATAAAACTTTCATCAATCTTTCATTTACTAAAAACATATTTCACAGCTTCAAGCAAACATATAATTCAGCCATGAATATCAAGGAGGAAGGAGGTAATTTCTTCTTAATTACATAATTTCCTACTACTACTGCACAGCCAACTCCATCCTGACTTACAGTCATCAGTATATATGCTCTGCCCTCTGTGTTGGAGGGAATGTTGAAGAAATTTCCCTCTAATCTTCTTCATTGGATACATGTTTCTTCCTTCCTACGACTGGGCATATTTCAACAGGTGATTTGCACCAAGGTGGAGATTTACACTATGCAATCTGTGCTATTGGTGTTGTCAATATGCCAGCGAAGAAAGCAGTATAATAACATTATTCAGATTCATTTCAAGAAAATATAGGTCTTTCCTCATATCAGAACAGTCATTTACATATTCCTCAATCAACCAATAATATGAGACAGACACTGCAGTAATCAGAAGTATGTGGGTGAGTTACTTATATACTCATTACCAGGAAGGGGGCTCATCTGAGATATCAAGAGATGGAAACCTGGAGTAAAATAAACTATGCTGTACTGGGACTGATGAACTGACTGGCAACTGACAGCTTTTGGGATCAGGTCTTCCAAAGTCATAGACACTGTTAAAATTAAACTTATCAATTCATTGTGAGCAATAAAAATACATGAAACTAAGAACTTTAAAGTACCCCCTCACTAATAAAAAGCCATGAGGATAAAGTAAATAAATGTAATAGTGATACCTCAAACTATTCCCACAACTTCAAAACTGTCCTTCTCTTCATTAATATAAATTTTGACATTCAGCCAACAAACACTGAACTAACAGCAGAAGGGCTGGGGCTCTCTATTCATTAATAATACATTATGACATGACTAACCTTGACTGCTTGACTATATGGTCCAATATTTGCTGGAGCCCAGTGGGATAAACTCTGCACATGCATAGTTGTTCGGTATACTGGTTTTACTTGGTCTTCTTCCACAGGTGTGACATAACTATGTTTCCATCCAACAACATCTACTTGTACAAGGGCATTGGCTGGGAGAGGAGCCTACAAAATAAAAATATGAATGCAATACTGAACCTTTCATGCTTTAAAGCTTAATATCTGAATTGCAGTACAGCATAATAATCAAGAATACTGTAATAAGCAAATAAAACCAAATTCTTACCTGTGACTGTCCTGTTTCTAGGTCAAAGAAGTTATGCTACAACAACCACAACACTACCTATACATCCTCCGATTAGGCCTAATCTAGGCTAGGAATGGAACAGGATAAAAGTTAGGCCAAAGGCCGAGTACTTGGACCTACAAGGTCATTCAGTGCTGAAAGGGAAATGAAGAGTAAAAGTGTTTTAAAGGTATAATAAGAGGAAAACCTCATAGCTGCACTTTAAAACAATTGTTAGAAGGTGGATAGTAAGATGAAAGGAAAAGAACATGAACAGAGTTACAGTAAAAGAAATCAAAGGAGTTGCAGCTAGGGGCCGAAGTAACACTGCAAAGAACCTTAAATAAAGCCTAAAGTGTACTGCGTGACATGCAATGAGGGCACTACCCCCCAACAGGGAATCTAGGCTACCTTACCCAGAACAACCACTAAAAAAACCTAGATCAACACTCACACAACATATTCCCATTCACACTATGCCCATGTTTTTCCTTTCTCTCCCATGCTTTTAGCATGACAAACCAAAAGACCAAAGCACCCCTCAAAGAATATCAATCCTGTGCCATCAAACTAATAGACAACTATTGGCAAGAGTATAAAATCATAGGATAACAGGCAGATTAACTATAAAAAAATTGGCACTGATCAACAGCACAGAAGAATCTATGAGGAAGATTGCTGTCAATGCTTTCCCAAAATGATGACGCAATATAACAGAACCACTATTTCCAAGCAGAACGATACTCTTGTATGCAGCAGAGAGAAATAGTATTTCCACTATTAATCATAACCACTGTCCCTTCTAGATCAAAGCAATCAGGGGTGCAAAGTCAACAAAGGTACTAAGTGAGAAAGCAACACATTGGAGAGGGAAATGTGGGAAAAACTTTCAAAGTATTATCAACTTTTGAATATGGAACCTTGCACTTCCCATTACTAGCTTTAAAATTAACTTCCTTAATAGTTATAACATTCCCTCTCCTAAAGAAAGAATTCTGGCAAAGTAGTAGACACCTATTGTTACATATAGCAATCAGATTCTTGACAGCTTAAAGGATGTTTCAATTCGAATTGCGTAAATGTTCTTATAGTTCAAAATATCATCTGTTGTTGTAAGATTAAGTTGGCCTTATGCCAGCAAAGACTCTTGCTCACAGAGTATGGCATATGGCATCACAAGTATCCTCAGTTCATTAATGGATCAGTTTTTAGTGGAATCCAGTTTGTTTTATATAATAAAGATCATGTAAGTATTCATCCACCCATATAACCAAGTGAAGACATTAAACTAATTATGTAATCATATCAACTTTTACAGCATGTCATTCAACAGTAGGTACTTTGGTTACCACAAATGAATGTAGGATTATAATTCAACTTCATTGACTTACCTCAACCACAAAGCGAACTGGTGGATTCACTGTGAAATATTTGATGTACTGGGCATTCAACTGTGCGTACTGGTGCATATCATTTATGTACATTTTTACACTGATTATGTCATTGAGTTCCATATCCTTCGTTAAAAGGCACTCTGGAAAGTAACAAACAAACTCTAAAAAACTTTTCATTACCAAAGGAATTCTTAAATATCATTTACAAAGGCACTGTATATTTCTAAAGATTATAAACTCACTTCTAAAGACTGAAATTTATAAGCTACCTCAAAAAATACTCATATTCAATGGTTAAGATGGCTTGACTTGTTTCAACTTATTGCCTGTATGCCTTAGGTGTTGACTTTCTGCTAGTATCAGTAGCAAGAAAGATGTGTGGGAAGAGGATGAACAGTCATTTTCTGATGCAAATGCATAGTAGAAGCTAAAATAAGTAATAGGAATTCTGAAGTTTTTTAAATTCTTCACAGTTTCAGATAAAAGAAGATATGTACAACACATGTCACATGATTGAGAAAAAAAAATAAAGATATGATGTTCTAGTTAACCAACAGTTGCATAAGTGGTTAAGACATATAAATGGTCAGTTTTCATGTATTACGCAATGAAAAATCTGTTCTGAAGTTTAGAATTTTTCTCTGTTACATTTATGCAACATTGGGCACCTGAATTCAGTGATGAAATTCAATGCTATTTGTATTTCTTAACAAAATTCATAGTTAACATAATATATTCAATATATATAATACAGGCAGTCCCCGGTTATCTGCGTTGTTCCGTTTCCTGAGGGTGTGATGATTACTGAAAATTGGCGATTTCGGTGTTTTTCAGGGGTTATCGGTGCCGAAAAGCTCCGATTTTCAATTATCGGCGCCTCTGTTAGGTATGTATCAGCGCCAATACCCAATTATCGGCGCCAATAAGCGGAAATTGGCGATTTTTGGCGCCAAAAACTGCCGATTTTCGTCGCTACACAAGTGCCACAAAACCGAATCGCTGTTAACCGAGCCTGCCATTAACTGGGACTGCCTGTATATATATATATATATATATATATATATATATATATATATATATATATATATATATATATATATAGAGAAGATAGAGAGAGATAGAGAGAGAGAGAGAGAGAGAGAGAGAGAGAGAGAGAGAGAGAGAGTCGTCCTCGACTTACAGCGGGGGTTTCATTCCAGCACCGTGCTGTAAGTTGATTTCCACCATAAGTCAATTTTTCTGTTATCGGCGCTTTAGCACCACTTAACAGTGCCATAAGTTGAGTTATGGCGCCATTAACTTGATGCCTACTTTTGCTGTTAGCATCGTCAACAGCACTTACAGCACCATAACTTGATGTTGCATCAAGTTACGGCACTATAAAACGTCAATAATGGCACTGAAAAAGCACCATAAGGACTAATCGCCTAAGTCGCATGGCGCCATATAAGTTGATGATGCACTGTGTGTGTGTGTGTGTGTGTGTGTGTGTGTGTATGTATATATATATATATATATATATATATATATATATATATATATATATATATATATATATATATATATATATATATATATATATATATATATATATATATATATATATATATATATATATATATATATATATATAATCTCAGTTTGAAGAGGTAAAGGCATGCATGTCTCTAACAAGATCAAGTTTATTCTGCCAACGTTTCACATCACATGATGCATCTTCAAGGCTGGAAAATTACATAAAATTAATACTTAAAATGTCACTTATACAATGGGAAAAACTTCTTTAAAAATTTTTAAAATTTAAAACATTTACAAATACAAAAATTAAAACGAGAACTTGAAAGGAACACCTACCAAGGCCAGGGCTAAAAAGTGACTAAAAAGACAGGGAGAAAATAAACAAACGAAAGAAACCTATAACGAACGTGGAGAGTAAACAAACAGGCAGTTATGCTATAAACAGTTGTGTGGACGACGATTGGGTGTTTAGTGTTGGTACATTAGTTTTTATAAAAAGTGACTCCAACACCATCAACTCGTCGTCCCTTACGGGCAGATCCAATAATTTTAAAATCATTTATATCCAAGCCGGTACCACAGATCTTAGAATGGTTACGAACATTGATAGTTCAGGATTGAACAATGTGCAACCCGTCCTGAAGCTGACACCTTGATGGGAGCGAAACGACCTGAGAAGCCTCCTCATTACATCCAACGTAGGTTCCCAGACTACATCTGGGACAGGTATATTTATAGATAATGTTGGATGTCAAGGAAGGGCTCAGTCTGTCCTTCACTCTGAAAAAAGAATGGATATTTAGTGGATTTCGTGGAATCAACCTCAGATTTACAGCTGGCAATTCATGATGAATTAAATTCATACATTTCTTTTTCATCAAGATTCCAGAAACTGGGAACACCTAATTTACAAAATGTTACCAAAATAGAAGACAGAATTAATAGGTTCCTCAGAGCACTCAAACGTGACAGCATCATAGATGAAAGCACCTTCCAAAACCTTCTTGTTACTGGTTCAACACACGGGATCACGTATGGCCTTCCCAAGATCCACAAGGAGGGGGTCCCACTTAGACCTACACTTTCTTCGTTAAATACGCCCAACTATAAACTTGCAAAGTACTTAGTTCCATTGTTAGAACCGCTCACCAATAATTCTTTTAATGTAAAAAGTGCTGCTGATTTCAAGGACAATATTCTTAAGCAGGACTCTGACCTTTTTATGGTCAGTTTCGACGTTGAGTCCCTGTTTACCAATATTCCTGTTGAGGAGACGATCATATTGACCAAACTTTTGCCATTTCCTGATTCTATTTTTAACGGTTTTAATAGAACCTTATTTAAACAACTTTTAGAATTGGCTGTGCGGGACACGTTCTTTATTTTTAATGATTCTTGTTTCAGACAGGTGGAGGGGATGGCAATGGGAAGCCCTTTAGGTCCTACCTTCGCCAATATTTTTATGAACTCCCTGGAGGAGACAGCATTTGACAATTGTCCCCTTAGTTTCCATCCTTTATTTTATAAAAGATACGTGGACGACACCTTTGCCCTGTTTAAATGCGATTTTAATGCAGATTCCTTTTTAGAATTCCTTAATGCCCAACATCCCAATATTAGGTTTACAGTTGAGAAAGAAACTCGTAACTCCTTATCATTTCTTGACTTACGCATCACCAGGGAAAATAATGGGTTTCAAACCAGCATTCACAGGAAAAATACTTTTACAGGTTTGGGCACCAATTTTTATAGCTCATGTAATTTCAATTTCAAGTTGAATTCTCTCTCTACCCTCCTCCACAGGGCGTATTCTCTGACTTCCAGCTGGACAGCCTTTCATAAAGAAGTAGAATTCTTGGCTAATTTTTTCCGTAACAATTGTTTTCCATCCCACTATTTCCATCGAGTACTTAATAACCTCTTAACCGCAAAAATGAAACAACCTATTCCCACATACACCGTTCCCAAATTATGTATTTAGGCTACGTTCCCTTTCCTCCATGACAAAAGTTTTAAAAAGAAATGTATGAATTTAATTCATCATGAATTGCCAGCTGTAAATCTGAGGTTGATTCCACGAAATCCACTAAATATCAGTTCTTTTTTTCAGAGTGAAGGACAGACTGAGCCCTTCCTTGACATCCAACATTATCTATAAATATACCTGTCTCAAATGTAGTCTGGGAACCTACGTTGGATGTACGAGGAGGCTTCTCAGGGTCCGTTTCTGCTCCCATCAAGGTGTCAGCTTCAGGACAGGTTGCACATTGTCCAATCCCGAACTATCCAATGTTCGTAACCATTCTAAGATCTGTGGTACCTGCTTGGATATAACTGATTTTAAAATTATTGGATCTGCCCATAAGGACGACGAGTTGATGGTGCTGAAGTCACTTTTTATAAAAACTAATGTACCAACACTAAACACCCAATCGCCGTCCACACAACTGTTTATAGCATAACTGCCTGTTTGTTTACTCCCCACGTTTCTTTCATTTGTTTATTTTCTCCCTGTCTTTTTAGTCACTTTTTAGCTCTGGCCTTGGTAGGTGTTCCTTTCAAGTTCTCGTTTTAATTTTTGTATTTGTAAATGTTTTAAATTTTTAAAGAAGTTTTTCCCATTGTATAAGTGACATTTTTAGTATTAATTTTATGTAATTTTCCAGCCTTGAAGATGCATCATGTGATGTGAAACATTGGCAGAATAAACTTGATCTTGTTAGAGACATGCATGCCTTTACCTCTTCAACCTGAGATGATGTCGGGTCTGTTCCTTTTACTTGTTTGATTCTTCTCTGCATATATATATATATATATATATATATATATATATATATATATATATATATATATATATATATATATATATATATATATGTATATATATATATATATATATATATATATATATATATATATATATATATGATTATATATAACACTATATATGTATAATGTATATATGTATATATATATATATATATATATATATATATATATATATATATATATATATATATATATATATATATATATATATATATATATATATGTATGTATATATATATATATATATATATATAATATATATATATATATATATATATATATATATATATATATATATATATATATATATATATATATATATATATATATATATATATATATATATATATATAATGTATATATATATATATATATGTATATAATGTATATATATATATATATATATATAAATATATATATATATATATTCGATATGTATATGTATATGTATGTGTGTAAATGTTACAGTCAACATGCGTAATCAGTCATTACACGTAATGACTGAAATTTCAGTCATCACATGCAATGCACTTAGGGGACATTTGATCCCCCCCAAAGCTAGTACTAAACATGGCGAAACAGTCAGTCACCTACACTGTTTCGCTTCTTTTAGTACTAGTCCCTGGGGGTCAAATGTATTTTGCCAGCTCACTAGTACTAGCTCCTGGGGATCAAATGTCCCAAGTGCATTACGGCTGATGACTGAAATTTCAGTGATTACGCTTTTAATGACTGATTACGCATGTTGACTGTATTCATATATATATATATATATATATATATATATATATATATATATATATATATATATATATATATATATATATATATATATATATATATATATATATATATATATATATATATATATATATATATATATATATGATTAGCAAGAATTCGCTAGCAAATTGCCTCCCCCCCCCTCCTTTGTTGTTGTTGGTTGTTCATTTACTGCCAGCCGGCCGATCGATAGACCATCTGTCTATCGACTTAAAAACAAGGGTTAAAAGATTAAAGGCGCTCCCATTTTTGATAAAGATCTTTCCTTCGAGGCAAAAGTAATCTGGCTTGGGTGTTTCTCCTACAGGCCAAAACCTCCCCTGCGGGGCAGCAGGTGCAATGAGTCAAAGCATCTGTGTTGGGCGCACCCCTGTCCCATAGGAGGGGATAAAAGGCAAAAGCCCACGAGGTCTCGACACACACGCGGGCTGGAAGATAAGGAGTGAACTTGTGAAGACGTCCTCAACACCTGGCCCCACCGATGCCCTTTGCATCCTAACCACGTGGCCCTTCCCAAAGTATACTTCTCCTCGTGTCCTTCAACCGTATTCCTCGAGCCCACACGCCATTGCTTGAGTTTCGAGGAGTCCCCATCGCCTTGCCCCTTTACGAAGCCCTTGCATCTCACCACGTGGAAGAAACTCGTCCTCGAAATCGCAAGTCATCCACGGACCGCCTTCTACACGCCCTCGGAAAATCTGCTAAGGTAAAGTGCCCTGGAAGAGCCCCATTTCAGTCACGCTTTTGTCTCGTAATATTTTCTTAAAGAGAAAGCCAGAAATCTCCCTTGTCTAATGTCCGTGCGCCTCTTGCATCGGCAATATTAATTCTTTATTACTCCTTTGGCACCCTCAGTGCAGCTTCAATTCATTATTCTTTTGTCTATTTTCATTACTGGCGTATAATGTGCATATCTCTCATTTCAGAGGGATCCCATCGTGGAAGCTTCTCGGACTGTGTCTGGAATTCCCAGTTTCATTCAATCTACTTGAGTTCCTCTTTCCCGTACTAAGGTCATTTATGTAAATACACTACTTTAAATGTGCCCACGTGTTTTACGTAATATTTCCCTCAGTAACCAGAGCCCTATGCTCATATGAAATTCTCCTTTGTTTTCCTTTTTTTTTACGTTTTTTCCCGTACCCACGAAGTCAGAATCACAAGGCAAAATCACCTTAAATTGTTGCTACCTGTCTCACAGAGCATATTTCAAACTAAAACCACGGAAAAACGTAAAAATGGCGACCTGGCCATAGATCTCGTTTTGCAGTTGCAGTTCCCCTAGCGTTGCTTTATTGCATTTGCAACTTGCCAGATCAGCTATTAGCAAAGCTAAGCTGGGTACGAGACAATTACTTAACCTTTGTGTAAAACCAGCACACAGATCCAGAAAATTCCACGTAAGTAATGTGTTTATCTTAGCAAAACCTTTTACAATCGTGACTGTTCCTAGGAATTAGAAATAGGGACTCATGTATTCACTGAGAGAAAAGAACCGACGTATTAGATTCGTTAATGCATGCCTTTCAGGATAGGTAGTTAGGAAATAACCAGTGCTAACCATCCTTTGCTTCGAGGAATAGTGCGAAATTCCTCTGTGTTAAAATCCTTGCCATATTCTTGCTTGAGGAATAGTGTTAAAAGAAATTCCTCTGTGATAAATTCTACTTACTTCGCATTTCGAATTAGCGAACTGTTATTTAGGCGCGAATAAAATTCCCACGTGGGACACGACGAAGTCAGCTTGCATTGCTGAAAATTCTCTCAGTGTAGTTAGAATTCGAGTTAGGTGTTAGGAAAGCGAAATTTAAACTCCGCTTATAGGGAAAATTACTAGGCCATTGTATTGTTATCCTCTCAGACGACTGGGAAATTCCCCGGAATCCCAGACGGTCTATACATATACGGGTTCATTCACACAGAATCTAAAAATACCTCCGGTGTTGGCCAGACGACCTGCACCCCCACCCCGCCCATGCCCGCGTGTGTAGCATTTTTTTTTTTTTTCCCATTCATTTCCCAGCATACATTTTTCTTTGGGTTTCCCGTTAGTAATTTCTAAGTCCTAAGGGACGAATCGTAATTCAAGTCCTAAGTGACTCCTAAAATTCTACGTCAGACGTGGCGAGAATTCCTCCAAATTCCACAAATTCCAAGTCCTCACGTGACTCCTAAAATTCTACGTCGCACGTGGCGAGAATTTCTCCAAATTCCAGTCCTCAGAGACTCCTAAAATTCTACTCCGAGACAAAATTCTACATGGCGAGAATTTCTCCAAATTCCAGTCCTTAGAGACTCCTAAAATTCTACGTCAGACGTGGCGAGAATTTCTCCAAATTCCAGTCCTCAGAGACTCCTAAAATTCTACGTCGCACGTGGCGAGAATTCCTCCAAACTCCAGTCCTCAGAGACTCCTAAAATTCTACGTCGCACGTGGCGAGAATTTCTCCAAATTCCAGTCCTCAGAGACTCATACAAAATTTCTACGTCGCACGTGGCGAGAATTTCTCATTCCTGCGGGAACCCACAATTAAGTACTTTTGAGACATTATATAGTGTAGTTCACACACATCTAAGCCCTTACGGGACTGATCATTCTAGTTCGTTAGAACAACTCCTTAACTTCACGCTACAGCCGCCAAGTCCGAGCGTGACAAAATCCAACTACGTCTTCCGAGACGCATATTAAAACTCGTTCGCCAAGAACAACCACGTCTTTCCAAGACACATCCAATTTTAACAAAGAGTCTTTTCAGACATATCCTATACCCATTATTCCAAGATGGCTAATACCAGAGCCCAACAAAACGAGGATTTCAAATTCTACATGTCCGCTGGGAAGGACATGGGACTATCGGGGCAAGATCTGAGAGCATGGGTTCAAGAGCGAGTGGACGATGCCAAGGCTGAGAGAGCAAGAGAACGTGAAGAGAGGGAGAGAGAACGTGAGGAGAGAGAGAGGGCAAGAATTGCCCAAGAGCAGGAGAAGGATAAAGAACGTGCAGAGAGGGAGAGAGAACGTGAGGAGAGAGAGAGAGAACGCGCCCATGAGCTCCAGGTGCTAGAACGACAGCACGCCACCCCCCCGCCCCCTGCCGCGGGGATGAGTGCCCTCAGCCAAGCTCACTCGTTCATGCCAAAATGGACCGAGTCCGAACCCGAAGTATGGCTTGAAAGGGCCGAACGAGTCCTGGAGTGCTGCGATCTCTCCCCCGCGGAACTCTCCCTTGTTCTCACTAAATTCCTGGGCGGAAAGGCCCTCGTTGCCTACCACGCCCTTCCCGCAGACGATCGGGAAACTGGGGAAGCCGTCGCCAAGCAGTTACGGCGTGCGAGATTACCCCCGAGCGGTGGAGGAGACGTTGGAGAGCAGCCCAGAGAAGCAGGCCAGACTTGGTCCGATTGGGCGTACCATTCGAGCGGCGCTGACAAAATGGCTCGATTCGGGAGCCACTAACACCGCCGAGGTACTCGAGCGGTTTAAATTGAGCATTTCCTGCGCTCGCCCCTCCTGCCCTCGCCACTCATATAGTGGAAAAAGCCCCAGCAACACTCACCGAGTGTTGCCGAATAGCAGATATGTGGGAAACCCACCACCCTCAAGAAGGATCCATGGGGCGGAAAATAAATCCCCCGCCCCTCCTCGGAGGAACAAATTCCCCTAAGGCTGGAAACTCGGGCAAGCCCCTGACGTGCCACTATTGCAAGACGGGCATTCTCAACTGAACAGTGCCGAACAAGAAACCGGCTCCTCTCTCCCGGAAAACCGACAAATAACTCGCCTCGCCCTCCACAGGGGCAGCGAAAGACTTTAGCCAGACCTTTTGCACGGCGTGCAAGGTCTATGGCCATTCTCCCGCATGGGCAAAATGCCCACGCAATAATAAAGTAAATACTCCCACCGTCGCCTTGGCCGTCACAGATCCCCAGTCATTAGGCCCTCCCGCCGAAGGGCCTGTATACGTGGCCCCTCCACGAGGTAGCGAGCCCGCGCCCGAGTCACTGCTTTCGAGGACTCGGGCGCACAAATCTCCCTCATCCGAAGGGACAGAGTTCCCTCACGGAGCTATCGTCAATAGACGAAAACTCGTCACGATCGAGGGAATAAATCAATTTAAGATGATACTCCCTACGGTCCAATTGAGAGTCTCACGACCTCACCAATCCAAAATGTGCAACCTTGCAGTAGCAAGCCATCTCCCCGGAGGCTATGACGTCATCCTGGGACAGGACTTCCAGTCCCTGCCGAAATCACGACAATCTAGGGGTCCACATTCCCCGAATCATTCGCTGGGCGCGAGTAATCCTCCCCGCTTCTCCCTCAGCCAAGACTGGCGCCCCTGGGTACCAGAAGGACGTGCAGTCCCCACCAGTGCCACCTGAGTACGATGTACAGTGGCCCCCTCGATCGGTTCCCGATCCATTCCAGTGCCCGGCCCTGCCTCAGTGCCAGTGCCAGGGCCCCAATCAAATCTCCCTTCAGGAGATGCCAAATTCCTGCCGGTGCCACTTGCATGCCCCGAGCAGGGCCAAGCTTCGTCCGTCCTGACCGACGAGCCCAAGAAACCTCTGATAGCGCCTGACTCTGCCCCTAGTGCCAGCGCCAGAGCGCTACGCCGATCTCCATTCACGGGATCCAACTCAGGACCCCCTCTCTTCCCCGGCCTGGCACCGCTACCAGCGTCGGTCAGAGAGACGGTTCCTCCCGACCACCGCGAAGCTCACCTGCAGGTGCGGCCTCGCAACCCGTGCCTGAGCTGGTCAACAACACCTGCGAGCCGCTCACGCCACCCCGACCGCCTCCTCTCTGCCTCAGCCCGTCGCCGGCGCAATTGCAAGTCAGGATTCTGCCATATCTCCCTTGGCCGATGAACTACAAGAGCTGCGACGGATTATGGTAGAACCCGCACTGAACCCTCCTGCGTCAGCTGTCGCATCAGCAGGCCCAGGTGGTACTCCGTGCCGCCCTCCGGTCGCGGGCCCTCCGCTTCCCCGGCCGAGGACGACTGTCCCATTAAGAAAGACTCGAGGCGAAATTACCACGGGCGTGGGACATTCCAGGTAATTTACAAAGAGCTCTAGAGCTCCCATGGCACCTGTGCCGCCATTTCATTTTTCGAAGGTCTTGGCACCCCTAATCCAGAAGGGGACGTCAGACCCTCCTCTATCTTCCTCCGTTCCTCAGGAACTTCTATCTCTTATCACCTTCTATTAATCTTCCCTTAAATTATCCCCACAAGAGGCAATTAAATACGGGATACCATTCCCCACACAATGTATAAATCATTAAGAATAACAGAGTGAGAAGTGGCACGCCCTTGCGCCCATACCTTGGCACCGGGCGTGCGTGTCAGCCCCCTCCTGAAGGAGTCGCGCCCTTCGGTGCACTTTCCTCGCCCTGGGACTGAAGTGATAGTCCGGGCCGTAATTTATAGGCGTGGACGATAGATTCCCGCCTAACACAATAAAACCCTCACTCTTTTTCCTTAGCTCTTCTGCCAATATCATTTACTTTCTTTTAGTCATTTAGTTATCTTTATTTTAATGAATCGCGAGTCATAAACTCTTGCCCTTGTGATTTAAATGCCCCTTTCGTAAGCTCTGAGAGACGTGTCCCGCCTTTCATATGCGGTCAAGTTTCATTCGTAACGTCTTGGTAATTTTCCTTTTGTTATTATTATCCCTTTTCCCCCTTCCATTCCTTCCAAGATCTCTGTTTGTCCTACCCCACATCTTTTGTCTGCTCGCCCGTCATAACATTGAGTAGGCAGTGGACGATAAAATTAGCGTAGTTTAAGGTTAGCGAATTAAAACCTCGCGAATACTCTCGCCCGCATACAGCTGTCAAAATCCGTGTGGGGCCGGCTAAGCAAAGTACATTTAAACGAAGATAAATTATCAATGCGAATATGTATAGTCATTACAGTATCGCGTAAAAGGGGGTGTCATTTACAAAAATAAACGCTGTTTTTCATTTACACAGCCTCTTCAAGGCAGATTGTACTAACCGCATGCATTTTATCTAAAATTAAGTAACCGTGTATTTTAATTCTTGAACAATAACCTTTCTTTTAATTTGTTGGCCATAGCCTCATATATGTGGTCCTATAATCTTAATTAATTCACAATTGTTCGAGTCACTTTATAAAGTTACCAGTGGGTAACCAAATCTAAAGTAATTATTCTTTTGCCAGTGTTTAAATCACTTTGCGTTCTGTTAACGAAAATTGTCCCAATGTGTTATTAGAAGTAACGTCACAGCTTCATAAAACCCTTAGGAGTAAAGTTCATTGCAAGGCAGAATGTAGAGTAACGTAAAGCATTTGCCGCTCATTCTGAATATCGATGTACACACCCGAAGGAGGTATGTACATCATCTTGTATGGGGAGGTATTATGATTAGCAAGAATTCGCTAGCAAATTGCCTCCCCTCCCCCCTCCTTTGTTGTTGTTGGTTGTTCATTTACTGCCAGCCGGCCGATCGATAGACCATCTGTCTATCGACTTAAAAACAAGGGTTAAAAGATTAAAGGCGCTCCCATTTTTGATAAAGATCTTTCCTTCGAGGCAAAAGTAATCTGGCTTGGGTGTTTCTCCTACAGGCCAAAACCTCCCCTGCGGGCAGCAGGTGCAATGAGTCAAAGCATCTGTGTTGGGCGCACCCCCTGTCCCATAGGAGGGGATAAAGGCAAAAAGCCCACGAGGTCTCGACACACACGCTGGCTGGAAGATAAGGAGTGAACTTGTGAAGACGTCCTCAACACCTGGCCCCACCGATGCCCTTGCATCCTAACCACGTGGCCCTTCCCAAAGTATACTTCTCCTCGTGCCCTTCAACCGTATTCCTCGAGCCCACACGCCATTGCTTGGAGTTTCGAGGAGTCCCCATCGCCTTGCCCCTTTACGGAAGCCCTTGCATCTCACCACGTGGAAGAAACTCGTCCTCGGAAATCGCAAGTCATCCACGGACCGCCTTCTACACGCCCTCGAAAAATCTGCTAAGGTAAAGTGCCCTGGAAGAGCCCCATTTCAGTCACGCTTTTGTCTCGTAATATTTTCTTAAAGAGAAAGCCAGAAATCTCCCTTGTCTAATGTCCGTGCGCCTCTTGCATCGGCAATATTAATTCTTTATTACTCCTTTGGCACCCTCAGTGCAGCTTCGAATTCATTATTCTTTTGTCTATTTTCATTACTGGCGTATAATGTGCATATCTCTCATTTCAGAGGGATCCCATCGTGGAAGCTTCTCGGACTGTGTCTGGAATTCCCCAGTTTCATTCAATCTACTTGAGTTCCTCTTTCCCCGTACTAAGGTCATTTATGTAAATACACTACTTTAAATTTGCCCACGTGTTTTACGTAATATTTCCCTCAGTAACCAGAGCCCTATGCTCATATGAAATTCTCCTTTGTTTTCCTCTTTTTTTTTTTTTACGTTTTCCTGCACCCACAGTCAGAATCACAAGGCAAAATCACCTTAAATTGTTGCTACCTGTCTCACAGAGCATATTTCAAACTAAAACCACGGAAAAACGTAAAATATATATATATATATATGTGTGTATGTATATATATATATATATATATATATATATATATATATATATATATATGTGTGTATAAATTCTAATAGCCACAATGCCCTCTTAACTTCGCTAATTCTTCGCCCTTTTTGGATATGCGTGTAACTACGGTTATATAGATCCAAAGGGAAGAAATTGAAGAGCCTGTGATGACCAATATACGACAGGCGTATATATTAAGCAAACCCGAGTTACCTTAATCACAAGGAGGTAACGTTACCGACCTGACTATCGCTTCCCGCAGCCGGCCATCACAGGCTCTTTAACCTCTTCCCGCTCAACCCCGTGTATTCTCGGGTTTAAGATAACCGTCATATTTCAGTAAGCCCGAGTATACTCGAAATTCTGTTATCTCTTTCCTAGCAACTCCCAGTAAACTCGGCTGTTGTTTATATTAGTCTCCCACTATAGAAAGCCGTTTTCTATGCATTAAGTGCCTTTTTTTAGAAAATTGTAGCTACCTTTGGCGCCAGTTGGCCATTGGAGACGCCATCCCTTTCATCAGGCAGGATTTCCATTGTTTTTCCGGGATTTTCTTTTATTATTATTGATATAACTATCATGAGTAGTGAGAGTGACAGTGATACAGAGTATTATGATGGAATGGACGATTCAGGGAGCGAAAGTGATGGTGATATGACGTCAGAATACTCTGATACTTCAGATGAAGATGATGATGATAATGTTCCTGATAACCAAGGCTGGCAAAGAATAACAATTTCGGATGATAAACCACCCTCTCCTCCACAGCCTGCATTTCCCTTTATTGGTGATAATATAATTCATCATGTATATAATACTGAAGATGATGAAGAAAATACATATATTCAGTATTTTGAGTCATTTCTTGATGACAATATTTTAGACATTATTGTCACAGAGATGAACAGGAATGCTGAACAAAAGTTGAGTGGAAAATCAGAAACAGAGAAAAGAAATGGCACCCAACATATCGGGAAGAAATGAGGATTTTCCTTAGTGTTATTATGCTACAGGGGATTGTAAAGAAACCTGAAGAAAGCCAATACTGGTCTAAGATGCCTTTGTTACATACACCAATTTTTTGCTAAAATTATGCCATATCGCAGATTTTGCAAAATAAAACAGTATTTGCATTTGTCAAATAATGAAGATTTTGACCCTACCACTCATCCTTGCCCAAAGCTCAACAAAATCTGGAAGTTTTATAATAGCATTGTTAGCAAATTCAAAAGTATGTACACGCCTAAACAAAATGTAGCTATAGACGAAAGTCTTTTACTTTATAAAGGACGTCTTGGTTGGGTACAATATTTGCCACTAAAAAGAGCTAGATTTGGGATAAAATATTTCATGTTGTGTGAATCAGAATCAGGATATGTTTGGAATTTTGTCATTTACACAGGTCAAGGAACAATGTTTGATAATGATTATGAAGACCTTCCAGTGTCTTCAAAAATTGTTATGACGCTGATGAAGCCATTACTGAAAAAGGCTATTGCCTTACAATGGATAATTATTATAACTCTCCCCAATTAGCAGATTTACTGACAGAAAATGAAACAGATGTATATGGCACTGTCCGTGTTAGTAGAAAGGAAATGCCCTCTGGATTGAAACAAGAAAAACTGCAGAAAGGCGGTATGGTGGCTTACAAAAGAAGAAAAGTAACAGCAATAAAATGGAAGGATAAGAAAGATGTTGTATTACTTTCCACAGTCCATAACACAGAAATGGTAGAAACAGAAAAAAGAGGAAAATTGGTGAAGAAGCCTAAACTAGTTATGGATTACAATAACACAATGGGAGGGGTTGACAAAGTAGATCAACGTCTCCAGGATTATCCTCTTACAAGAAAAAGGAGAAAGAGGTATTACAAGAAAATATTCTTTCATATTGTCGACTTCGCATTGTGGAATTCCTATCTTTTGTATCTAAAATCAGGAGGAGAAGCAACAGCTCTAAAGTACCGTCTTCAAGTGATTGACGAGACAATAAAAAAGTACCATACACCTATGATGTCATCAAAAGTAGGACGACCAAGTAGTGTACCTCACCCTCTTCGTCTTACAGAAAGGCACTTCCCAGATGTCGTGCCACCTACAGAAAAGAAAAGTAACCCCACAAGACAATGTGTAGTTTGTAGCAGAAAGCGAGATGCAAGTGGAAAAAGGCTAAGGAAGGAAAGCAGATATTGCTGTTTAGTGTGTGATGTAGCACTGTGTATAACTCCTTGCTTTAGGATATATCACACTTAAGGATAACTTTTAGGAAAAGATGAAAGAATTTATTTTATTTTATGTTCTGTACAGGAGTAAATACATTTATTTTCAAAATATAAAGCTGAAATAGGTAATAATGGAAAGAAAAGTATTATTCATTATGATGAAAGGTAAAACCTTTCATTTCAATTTGTCCTTTTCTATTACTTTTCATAAAGGCAAGAATCTTTTTCTTCTTGTGATAATGAAACCTTTACATTTTCTATTGAAAGTATCATATTTTTTGGCATCATATTTTTTCTTCTATGTTAGTCACCAGGCTTTACTTTTTCATATTGCATTTTTTTATAAATGCAAAATTTTTTTTTTTTTGTAATAAAAATTTGCTCCTTTTATTTTCTTTTTGAAGATCAGTTATGTTATAAAGTTTTACATTTATCATGTGTAATTATTTTGTTGTTATATTGAAGAATTATGAAAGAATAAAATATAGAAGAAAATGCAATAAATATATTCTTTATTTGTTATTTTCCTTGTTTTTTATAATTTCCGAGAAAACTCGGCCTTGAGAAGTTATGTAATAGTTGAAGATTATCCTGACAAAAAAATAATTTTTTTTTAAGAAATATTCGAGGTGATTTATCACTTTAGCATATACTTTAGAAATAAACAATAAAAAAATATGCTTCATAAAGACTGGAAGTTGGGATAAAAAATGTGAGAGGGAAGGGGTTAATTTCTTCCCTTTGGATCTATCAGCTCCTTAGTTACAAGTATATCCAAAAAAGGCAAAAGAATTAGCGAAGTTAAGAGGGCATTGTGGCTATTAGAATTACATATGTGTCTGGTAAAAGTGACCAGTAGATTCTGCATATATATAAATATATATATATATATATATATATATATATATATATATATATATATATATATATATATATATATATATATATATATATAGCCGATATCAACTTATACCTCACTTGCTGGCTGTGTGGGTAAAGGCTTCCATTGTAGTCCTGAGTTCTTGTCTTTTCGCTGGTTTGAGCGCACGGGACGACGAACTTATTATCAACTTATTATCAACTAAAAAATTCCCCTTCGGTGGAACATATGATGAAAATATATTATTTCCGAGGTAGTCAGCATGGCAACTGATATTAAAGGACGTTTGACTATCTGCTAATGACTGGCCGTGTATATCAATCACGGTGATGTGATAAAAGTCATAATATGGTTGCATATGTGAAAATATATTATTTCGACATAAACGTTTGTAGCACTACATTGTCAGCATGGCTGCGTCGAGAGGCATGGGAGGTGGGCTGATATCGACTCTAAATACAAATACCTGAGTTCAACTGGGATCTGTAGATGGGAGCCAATATCAACTTATACCTCACTTGCTGGCCGTATGGGTAAAGGTGTCCACTGTAGTTCTGAGTTCTTGTCCTTCGCTGGTTCGAGCCCACAGGACGACGAACTTATTATCAACTAAAAATTCCCCTTTGGTAACATATATGAAAATATACTATTTCCAAGGTAGAGCGAATTGGATATTAAAGGATGTTTGTAGCTTACTGATTGTATATGAATCACAGTGATGTGATAAAAAGTCATAATGTGGCTGCGTGCAACAAACACACTACATTGTCAGCATGGCAGAGGTGGGCTGATATCGACTCTAAATACAAATACCTGAGTTCAACGGGGATCTGTAGATGGGAGCCGATATCAACTTATACCTCACTTGCTGGCCGTGTGGGTAAAGGCGTCCACTGTAGTCCTGAGTTCTTGTCCTTCACAGGTTCGAGGCCACGGGATGACGAACTTATTATCAACTAAAAATTCCCCTTCAGTAACATATATGAAAATATATTATTTCTGAGGCAGAGCGAATTGGATATTAAAGGACATTTGTAGCTTACTGACTGTATATGAATCACTGTGATGTGATAAAAAGTCATAACATGGGTGCGTGCGACAAACGCACTACACTGTCAGCACGGCAGAAGTGGGCTGATATCGACTCTAAATACAAATACCTGAGTTCGACGGAGATCTGTATATGGAAGCTGATATCAACTTATACCTCACTTGCTGGCAGTGTGGGTACAGGCATCCACTATAGTCCTGAGTTCTTGTCCTTCGCTGGTTCGAGGCCATGGGACGACGAACTTATTATCAACTAAAAATTCCCCTTTGGTAACATATATGAAAATATATTATATCCGAGGTAGAGCAAATTGGATATTAACCCTTAAACGCCGAGCCTCTATTTACAAAAACGTCTCCCATATGCCGGCGGCGTTCGGTGAGTTAGCGCCAAAGCGGAAAAAAAGTTTTTTTCAAAAAATCACAGCACACTTAGTTTTTAAGATTAAGAGTTCATTTTTGGCTCATTTTTTTGCCATTGCCTGAAGTTTAGTATGCAACCATCAGAAATGGAAAAAAATATCATTATCATATATAAATATTGAAATATATGACAGCGCAAAAAAAATTTTTCATATATAATTTTATACAAATCGCGCTGTGAGCAAAACGGTTAAAGCTAACGGGTTATTTTTTTTTTTCTTTGTATTGTACACTAAACTGCGATGATTTTGGTATATAACAAATTGTAAAACGATCAAAGCAACACAGAGAAAATATTATCACAAAATGATGCATGAATTCGTAACGCACGAACGTAAAAAAATGTTTTTTTCAAAAATTCACCATAAATCGAAATATTGTGCTAGAGACTTCCCGTTTGTTGAAAAATGAAGCTAATTGATTGAATATTACTAGACTGTAAGTGTTTTAGCTTACAATTGCAGTTTTCGACCATTTCGGTTGAGTTAAAGTTGACTGAAGGTCGAATTTTTTCTATTTATCGTGATTTATATGAAAATATTTCAAAACTGATAAAAGCTACAACCATGAGTTATTTTTTGTTGTATTCTACATGATATTGCGCACATTTTCATGTATAACACTTTATGTAAGGCATAATATAAAATGGTGCTAAAATTACAACAAGGTGACTAAAGAAATTCTAAGATTTTCAGCTGAGTTACCGTGCACGGAGGTAAGGAAAAAGTTTTTTTCAAAAATTCAGAATAAATCGAAATATCGTGCTAGAGACTTCCCGTTTCTTGCAAAATGAAGGTAAATGATTGAATGTTACTAGAATGTACGAGTTTTAGCTTACAATTGCATTTTTCGACATATCGGTCGAGTTAAAGTTGACCGAAGGTTGAAATTTTGGCACATCGTGATTTATATGAAAATATTTCAAAACTTATAAAAGCTACAACCATGAGTTATTTTTTGTTGTATTCTACATGAAATTGCACACATTTTCATATATAAAACTTTATGTAACGGCTAATATAAGATGGTGCAAACATTACGACAAAGTGACGAAAGAATTTCTGAGATTTTCGGCAGAGTTACCACGCGGACGTAAGGAAAAAGTTTTTTTCAAAAATTCACCATAAATCGAAATATTGTGCTAGAGACTTCCAATTTGTTGCAAAATGAAGGTAAATGATTGAATATTACTAGAATGTAAGTGTTTTAGCTTACAATTGCGTTTTTCGACCATTTCCGTCGAGTTAAAGTTGACCAAAGGTTGAAATTTTGGCACTTATCGTGATTTATATAAAAATATTTCAAAACTTATAAAAGCTACAACCATGGGTTGTTCTTTGTTGTATTCTACATGAAATTGCACACATTTTCATATATAAAACATTATGTAACGGCTAATATAAAACGGTGCAAAAATTACAACAAAGTGACGAAAGAATTTCTGAGATGCGTCGCTGATGCTCTGTTGTGCGAGAAGAAAGAAATTTGCGCATGCGCGGCTGGGTAATGCTTGTAAACAAAACAACAGCGTGATCCGTGAACTCCCAGCATCCTTCAAGGCGTGATTTAAAATCTTTCGCAAACTAGGCCTATAACTATTTTTCCACGAATATTTAAAAAAACTTTTTGTAGTCGATGTACCGTACGTCCACTCGACACCCGACAGACAATTTTAGTAGACGTACGATACGTCCAGTCGGCGTTTAAGGGTTAACTGGAAACACCAAACTACGGAACAATATTCAAAACATGGAAGAACAGAGAATTAAAACTTTTTCTGAGGACAAACAAGTCTCCTAAAAGCCATTTTTTACACAAAAGAAGATGAGATATTTTTCTCATAAGAGGATTTGCAATCATGAATGACACCCAGAATTTTAAATGAGTTACACATAAAGATACACTGTTAATAATAAGATCTGTGTTGGGAGATCCAGTGTCCCAGACCTGCTAACAGTCATAACTTTCTGAAGTTTTGTTGGGGGTTCAGTTTCATCCCCCATAACTTGCATCATGCACTGATTTTAACTAAATCTCTGTAAAGAGATGCAGTAACGAAAATACTATCCTACTGATATAAAATTGATGCTGATAGAACGGAATCATCTGCAATCAACCTTACGCTGACTTCATAGATGTAAATTTTCATCACACCTTTCCCTCAATAACTAATTAAGCCATGGTGCCCATGGCTCCCCTTCGGCAGTTCCCTCAAGAATCATGACAACGGGAGCTGTCTCAAAATGATAGTATTCTTTGAGATGTAAGTTATTAATTTGCAACATTTGTTTTCATGTTTTTCCTGTTTACAGTCCCTTAAATAACACTAAAATTAATAAGCTTTATATACTTATGCATAAAACTGTTCAGAAAAAGACCAAAGATCAATATTGTTTATACAGTACTCCCAATTTTGGCACTAAGTTAGGTCTGATTAATTATATATATATATATATATATATATATATATATATATATATATATATATATATATATATATATATATATATATATATATATATATATATATATATATATATATATATATAAGTTAGCCTGAATTAATTATATATATATATATATATATATATATATATATATATATATATATATATATATATATATATATATATATATATATATATATATATATATTACTAAAAACGACCCATTCAAACTGGATGGTATCCAATGGAGTTTTTATTCAAAACGTTACAAGCTTTCTTGGACAAACGGTCCACATTATCAAGTATCCGTACAATGAGCAGACACGTAGTCCGGCTGTATTTATATCTGTGTTTATATCTGCTCATTGTACGGATACTTGATAATGTGGACTGTTTGTCCAAGAAAGCTTGTAACTTTTTGAATAAAAACTCCACTGAATACCATCCAGTTTGAATGAGGTCCTTTTAGTAATTCTACTAATGCACAGAACAATTGTGTATGTGATAAAGTTAATATATATATATATATATATATATATATATATATATATATATATATATATATATATATATATATATATATATATATATATATATATATATATATACATATATACATACATATATATAACTCCCTCCTGACTGTCAGTAGTTTTACTACATAGGTAAATTTTCTTTTCCATTACTTGTGTCCTAAGGTGGGACCTTACAAAAGCAGTGGATTGGTGACTCTTTTCTGTCTAGATTTGCTAAGTTCTTTTCTTTACCAACAAACAGGTCAGACCAACAATAGTGAAGTACTAAAATAACTCATATAATATTCAGGTATATTAATTAATAAGTTTTAATTACTATTATAACCTACTTACCGAACAGTGTTGAAGCTGACCACTGTTCTACTTATGGGCCAAAATGATACATCTGCAAGACAGTAATTTGGCTTCATTATTGTAATGTAAAGTAAGAAACACTTACCTTTCAACTTCTTTATAACATCTTCAAATCCTCCTCCTGTAAAACTACCAGCAAAAGTGAATCCTGTCATAGTGTTAACCACTTTACTGTTTAAATCTTCATGCACTTCTGGTGCTGGACTACTTTCCTCTTCAAATTTCTCAGAACTGTAACAATTCATGGACATCACATAGATTAAAATGTTGGGCACACCTATTATTATAATAAGTTCTACAATGCTTATCTATTGCAAGAGCAAGTGAACTTTAGTACTGTATCAATAAGGAACATAGAGATCAAATTTCTTCAAAAATAACAAATTTTCAAATTAATTTGTATTTTTCATAGCTAAAAACCTGTGGTCTTAACATTAGGATAAATCTCCTGGCAACAGCTGTAAACCCGGTGGTGGCATCTGGCATCAGTCATGGGGATGAGGGAGGAAATGGGCAATGACCTAATCTCCAACCCAGTGACATATTTAGTTTTCTTCCAGCCAAGGGTTAACTAAAAGAGGGGTGGCTACACGTGGGCAGTAAATTTTAAGACTGCAGGTTTGTTAGCTATGAAAAATACAAATTAATTTAAAAATCTGTCATTTGTCCGTATGTGGAGCAAACCTGGGTCTTAACATTAGGACAGACTTATCTTTGGTGGGAGGTAAGAGCATCTTGAACCGACTGGAGGTTCAGCACACCTGGTCACACTTCCTGGATAAGAGAATTCAAAGGAAGGAGACCCAAGCCTCTGACTTGTTAAGATAGATGGGTATCTAACAGTCAGACTACTGGGCTGGGCTAAAATACAATGCAGAGATTCATTGCACAGGAGGAAGTTAAAGATCTATCAGATAACATGTTTGTTATCTTTCCTCTCCCTCCTTGCTAGCGAGAGGAAGCCTCTCCCTCCTTGCTAGAGAGAGGAAGGGTTTGCTAGTGAAAGGCATAATCGTGTAGAATATTAAATACTCTAACAGTAAGGTTACTTCACTCTCCTGTATCTACCAGTTTCAGCGTATGATGGATCAATCTTCTCACAGCCCGTAGGTAGAGAAGAAAGGGGAAAGAGAAAAGGAAAAAAGACCAGCCATCTCAATCATTCTCACTTTCATACCATCATCTTAGGCAAGATACAAACTATCCCACTAAGGGTACTGGATGAGCTACACAACTTGTTGAGCAGCCACCATCGGACCCAAGGAAAAAGTGTCCAAGGACCTGTGAGCAATGTCCCTCAGGTAGAAGGATGTGAAGATGGACTGGCAAAGGCAAGAACCAGCATGCAAAATCCTACTAACAGATAAGTTCTTGAATGCCAAGGAGGAGCCTAGTCCTCTAATGTCATGTGCTCTTGCATGTACAGTACTGTATTGGCAGTAGAAACTGATGAGGAACTGAAGGCATGTCTAATCACTTCACATAGCCAAATTGAAGAGGTATTCTTGGACACTTCTTTCTTGTTCCGGCCTGTGCTAACATAAAGTCTTCAGCACCCAGGTCTGAGGAGTCAAGTCCTTTTAAGATAACTAAGCAGTGCCCTGATAGGACATAGTAGTAACTCGTCTGAATCGTTGTCAACAAAATCCCCAAAGGGGAGGGATGGAGAAGGAAACAAATCTGTAGTCATGTACCAAGGGGTTTTGAGTCTTAGCAATGAATTCTGGGTCAAATTCGAAGGTTACTGACCCCAACCCCTGGTATGTTTGACATCAAAAGACAGACCATGGAGTTTGCCCACTCTCTTTGATGAAGCCAAGGATGAAAGAAAAACTGTCGTGAGGGTCAAGTTTCTGTCCAATGACCATCACAAAGGATCGTATGTGCTTGAGTGAGACTACAGGCAGTCCCCGGTTTACGATGGGGGTTCCGTTTTTACGCTGAGTCATAAACCAAAAATCGTCGTAAACCAAAAAATCGTCGAAAATAGTAAAAAATCCTAAGAAAACCTTACTTTTAATGCATTGGGTGTATTGAAAACGATGTAAACTGCATTTTTATTGAGTTTTTCATTAAAAAAACCTCAAAATTTTTATTATTCTGCCGTTTTGGAGCCATATTTCCTCCGTCGGATTGGCGTATGACACGTCATACCCCTGGAACATGTGTCGTAAACCGGGAAATAATTTTTGATGAATATATTTGAAAAGCATCGTAACCTCAGAACGGCGTAAGCCGGACCCGTCGTAAACCGGGGACTGCCTGTACTTAGCACCAGAGTCAGATCCCAAGTAGGTGGTTTAAGTTCTCTAGGAGAACAAGACTGTTCAAAACTTTTGAGCAGCACAGATATGTCTCAAGAGGAAGTTAAGTTCACATCTTTCAGACATAGAACTAACCCCAAAGGCAACCCTGTAGCCCTTAATGGCAGAAACAGAAAGGTGTTTTTCTATTTGCAGAAAGATCAGAAAATCAGCTATCTGTTGAATAGATATACCAAGTGGAGAGAAACCCTGTTGACAACACCAATCACAGTACACAGACCATTTTCCCTGGTACACGGTTGAGGAAGACCTTCTGAGGTAGCCAGACATCTCTGTCGCCACTCTGAGAGAGAAGCCTCTCGCTCACAGGAGATACTGGATAGTCTCCAGTCGTGAAGAGATAGGGACCCTACCAATTAATGATATCTCTCTAAATGAGGTTGACAGAGGAGGTTGTGCCATGAGGGGATCTCTCTTGGATCAGCTGAAAGCAAAGAGAGCAGATCTGGGAACCATTCTGCTTGAGGTCACAAAGGAGCTACTAAGGTCATCCTGAGATTCTGAGAAATCATCACTCTGATCAGGACGTGACGGATCAGGCAAAAGGGAGGGAAAGTGTTGACTACCAAACTGTCCCAGGGATGCTGAAGAGTGTCCTCTGCCACGGCGAAGAAACCTAGAACTACTGAACAATAGACTTCTAGCTTCCAGTTGAACCTTATTGCAAAGATGTCTATCATTGCTCTCCCGCACAGAGGAAAAAGCCTGTCTGCTATATCCTGATCCAGAGACCAATCTGTCCCTAGGACCTGATCCTGCTGACTTAGCTAGTCAGCCACTACATTCCTCTTGCCTGGAATGTACCTGGCCGTGACGTCCACTGATTTGTCGATCGCCCACTGATGCAATTGAACTGTCATCATGTGATGTTGACAAGACACTAGGCACCCCCCCCCCTTGTTCACATATGCTACCACTGTAGTGTTGTCATACAGCACTTGGAGACAGTGCAAGCCAAGAACTAAAGATCAAAAAGTACTTTCTCAGGATACTGTAACTTATACCCTGAGAATAAAGCAAGCCAAAACAGCCTAGTATCCCAGAGTACAGTGTATGCATGAAGGATATGCTTCAGCCAGGGGACCAACTTCTGGCATGTGTCATTCATCTGCTTACAAAATGCTAGGGCTAATGGGACAACACATATGTGTATATGGACAACAGCTGAAGAGAACCTCTCAGAAGTTCATAAAGCACCATGGTAAAACGACAGAAAACCAAGAACAGATGCTAATTAGGTGTCTGGATCTACTTGCGAGTCAACTCATTCTCAAAGTACTAGTGGAAGAACTTTCTTGGGTCCATGGATATTGCCACATCAATGATTCAGAGTTCCCGCAATTGTGAAAGGGCTGTCCTGCAACCACTGATTGCATAAAATGAAGGCTTCTTCTGGAGGTGCAGATGGATGGGGATGAATGCAAACATGGGAATAAAGGCACTGATTAGACTGATGTTCCTCTCACTTACACAAATTATATATCCAGTCCACTTCACTTGGTACAGGCTGATGGTTGAGAGTTTGCAAGAACAGGTGATGGCTGCAGCAAAAATCTCTGAAAAGATTCAGCCTTGCTTGATAACTCCCAGGCAAGATGTGCAAGCAGCCTGGGATGTTTTAGAACTTGAGGAAGTGTGGCTACTTCTAGATTGATTGATTGATTGATTTACAGATTTTAGGCATACATGACAAGCAATGGGGCAACAAAAGTTATGCAGCACTGAAACAGAAAGTGACAGTGAAAAGGCTTGAAAGGTGTAACAGGAGGAAAACCTTGCAGTTGCACTATGAATCAATTGTTAGGGTGAACAGTAAGCTGGAAGAAAGGCAATATGAACGGAGGTAGAGTAAAAGGAATGCTGCAAAGACCCTTACGTAATGCCTACATTGCACCACATGAGGTGCACTGACAGCACTACCCCACTACGGGAGACTGCTTCTAGAGTCTCCTCTAAGCTGTTAGAGGCCAGGGAGCATACAGGCAATTGAGATGCCTCCTCTCAAGGCACCAAGGGGTGGCTGGTCTGGAAGAAGTCATATCACTGAATGATGGTAAACTTGCAAAAATCTTGATTGCTAAACAAGAGTCCTCTTCTACAACAGGCTCTAGCTGAAGCATTCCCTTTCAACATAGGAGGCAGAGAAGAAAAAGGTAAAATACCTGGGGAAAACTTGCCTCTATGGCATGGCATTACCAAACTTGCAGGGAATTTGGCTCTGATGAAGATCAGATTTGGGTGATTAGTTAGATTATGGGAGATGGTTCCTGAAAAATATTCCATCCGGGAAAACCTGAACCTCTGTTTAGACTATTTGATGCCATGGGACCCAAAAGTGAAGGCTCAGAGTTGATGGAATCGAAGAAGAGACATTGTAGATCTCCCTCATCCTCGTCATCTTCTTCATCATCATCTGTATGTTCCATCCCTATTAGACGTTGGAAGTAGAAAGACTTCATAGCCCCTCCACGCAAGAGGATTCACATGCCCTCTCTGGATTTGTGCTCTGTTTCTCCTGCAGCTGTTCCTCGATTGGCTAATCACAGCTGTGTCGAGTCTGTTCCTGCTTTGTCTTGAGCTACTCTGGACTTACTTGCCATTTTGGATGGCTGTGGACTTGTTAAGGCTCACGACAGCATGTCTTCTGCTTTAGATAAGGAAAGTCCCCCAGTTACTGATTCTCATGCTACAGCACATTCATCAAGAGAAGTCTCTTCTAAGAGCCGCAGATCTACATGTCAGGCTCCTCCACAAGAAGTTGCAGTCATTTTGTCTTCTTCTACTCATCCTGCCCAAGGAATGAGAGTTACTACCATGGCTGTGAAGAAAGATGACAAACGGCCGTTAAGAAGTCAACGTTGAGGGAATGTTCTCCTGATTGGGACTCTTCCTCTCTTAGATCTTATAGTCCATATTCTCACTCATGCAGCCATGACCGTTCTGTGTATGAACAATTAGTGTGGTATTTGTTCCAAAAGAGGATATAGAGGGCATTTTGTTAACCAGAATGTACTGAAAACTTTCAAACAATCACTGTATACAGATGAGTTACGCTGTTATACAACAAATTCATCTTTGACAAAAAGTAGTACATAATTCCTAAGGAAAAATCAGTTGCATGCATAATGCTAATACATAGGCAAATTCTCAGTGCACATTGCCACATGAAATTAGGCAGTTCTGTACATCTGTGGAATAGTCCAAAGTCCAACAGATGGATTTGATACCTGCAGCACATCCCATCTCCATGACTACAATCTCACAAGATTTTTATTTATTTAGCATAAGCAAAAGAACATATATCATGACAATAGACCAAGGCCTAAATAGAAACAAAATCTTGATGGGAAATAGGGCCCACGAATACTCTGCCAAGAATTGCTGTCAGTTCCCAGAGTTAACAATAAACTGTGGTAGTAATAATACATAGTCATCACTGCCTCTTCCCATTCTACTTCTGCGCATCAGCTACAGGGCATCCAAGAGTTTCCTGTAGGCTGATATAAAAGCCTTTTCTATGGGGCTGGGGAGGAAATGCTGCTTTGGTCTCCATCACCCTGGGCTTGTGGCATGGTAATTTGGTTAGGTCATGTGTCACATTAGCAGGCACATATTCTCTGTTAAAACTCTGTTCTAGAGCAGATTTGACAGGTCTGACTCCTCAGTAATCTTGTCGAGAGAGCAGTGACAATCATCATCCCTAGCCTTTAATCTTACCAATAGAAATACAGCATACTGACCCAGCCTCCAACTAAAATGACAAATTTTTAAATTAATTTGTATTTTTCCTAACATATAAACCTGAGGTCTTTACATACGGATAACTTTTGGCGAAGCTGGAAAGAGAGGCCGTTAAACTTTTGCAAAGCAGTTATGGTACCTGTTACCTAACGTAGAGGCGGGAGTACCACTCGCCCAGCTGGTAAATCTTTAGTTTACCTTTTGGCCCAGATAAAAGAATGAGGGGTGGTAAAAGGTGGGCCTTTTCTATAATGACCTCAGGTTTGTATTTTAGGAAAAATATAAATTAATTAAAATATCTGCCATTTGCTCCTACACGAATACAAATCCTCGGTCTTTACATACGGACGTTTACTATTGGAGGGAGGATTCCAAGTAATCCTCCAAACTGACTGGTAGTTCCTGGTCAATAAAGAGCAAAGGAAGGATACCATACCTCTGGTCTGTTGAACATGTGTGATGTTCAACTGCCAGACCCCTGGGCACTTCGAATTACAGGAAAGTATGAAAACCCTTGATTTGTAAGGTATGGATAAACCCACAATGTCGAAGACTATGCAGCTAAAAATAACCGACTGGCTTGCCCATAGTCAGTCCTTCTCTCTCCTTGCTAGAGAGAAGGTAGGAAACGAATCTATTAATCCAAACAAAACTGGATCATAAACAGGATACTCAGTCATGCAGATCTCCTACATGCACACCAGCTCATGACGGTTTGTTCACTCTTCCTCTGTCCACTGGAAGAGGACGGAAAACTGGAGGAAGGTGGGAAGGTAGGAAGCCAGTCCCACCAACACCTTCTCCCTGTAGCTGCACGCCTTAGGCAAGATGCAACCTGTCCTTAAGAGCTGGGTAAACTACATGACTTACTGAGCATCCATCAAGGATCCAAGGAACAAGAGTCCAAGGACCCTTGGGCAATAACCCAAGGTAAAAGGATAAGAATGTGAACTGCACAATTACATTCTATCCTAATACCAGATCGATGGGTTCTTCCTGAATGCCATAGATCGATGACTATGGCCCCCAGAGATGTTGCCTCAAACATACTGATGACCACCAGGAAATTGCTGGGTATGTTCGGAAGGTCATTCCCCTAGGCATAGAAATGATCCCTTTGACTATGGTCAACACTCCAAGGTAAGAGGATATGCATATGAATTTCACAAATACATTCTATCCTAGCACTTGAACTACATGTCCTTTCTGAATGTGACAGACATATGGATGACTCTGCCTTCTAGAGATCTTACCTGAAACGTACTGATGTCCAGTAGGAAGTTTCATGGTATGCTTGGTTGATCAGCTCCCTAGCTAGAGAAAGGATTCCTTTGCCATCGTTTCTCAGGCAGCTAGAAGCTAACAAAATAGTTGTTAGCTTTGGGTTGAAAGACTAGATTATGGGGGGGTAACACAGAAGTAATACTGTCTTTGGTGCCACAGAACCATCAACGGAAAATTATCAATCTAACTGATCACCTTTGAATATGTAGAATAAGCAGCTCAGAACAAAGCCAACAACAGGAAACTGAGAGAAGAAAGAGTATGATCAATCTTCTTTCGAGGTTGAGCGAAAACTGGAAGTCAAGATCAACCATTCTATCCCTTTGTTTCATCAAAAAAGTGTTGACATTTCATCCATCTCGCTTTCGATTCCTTGTTGGCCATCTTACCGAAAGTACCTCGGTCTGTCCGAGTACTACCACTGTCGCAGACCTGACATGGAAGGACACTATGACCTTTGGGGACCAAGTTCATGTAGTGGTGTCATCATTATCATACTGAGGACTGTAAGCAGCAATTACTGCCTACATCTCCAACTCCTCACAGGAGTAACGTAACAGCACAAGGACCAAGGAAAGGGGCTCCAGACAACCTTAATTGACTGAAAATAAGTTTTTAGAATTTAGTCTCTAGATCAGATGATAGATATATCTGTTCAGACAAGAAACTACGGTATCTATCAATATGTGTCTGATATAATTTCTTTCCCCTTTAGCTAGAGAGAGGAAGGGTATGCCACTGAAAGATATATTTGTGTACAAAACAAAATGTTTTAGCTAGAAAGAGGAAGGGTATGCCACTGAAAGATATATTTGTGTACAAAACAAAATGTTATATCAGTTGGAATACTTCAATCACGTGTATTCTATAGGTCAAACATCTGATAGGATTTATCTTCTTACCTATCTCGGTAGAGAAGCAAGCAACTAGAAAAAAAAAGAGATCAGTATCTCAATCAATTCCACTGTCCTTACTGGTAAGATTTCATTGATACCGGAAGTGAAAGTGGCTTAGCACAGCTAAGAACCATCGTTCAAAATTCCATGAACACAAAAGTTCTTCTCAAATATTAAGGAGATCAGTCCTCTAAAGATGAGTGCTCTCATATACACATTATTGGTATTAAAACCAATCTGGTAGTAGAAACTGATAAGTAGGCATGCTCAATCACTTCACGTTGCCAAAGACATGGAGCTCCTGTACCTGCACATGGGCATAGACTCCAATGACGGAACTTGTCTGACATACATCCCTCATCCTGGAATGTGTCTGATTGACATCTGCGTTGAGCATGCTACTGCAACCCCATTCACCAGCACTGTATGCAAAGAAGATGATAGGATAACCCTAGGGGATGTCCTATGATAAGATGATCTATGCAAATACATGCTAAGCACTCTACTGTCAACTTGTTTACTGTCAACGGGCTTCGCACTGTTGACAGAGATGTCCTAATACTGTCAATGGAATGTGCATCATCAACAGCGGAAACGTCCTAAGAGGAGATCCCCTATGATGAAATAAGCTCAGTATGCTACTCAAAAGAGAAGTTACCTTATGATGATACGATACCCACCCCTATTTCTTGACTAAGGAACTACCATGGTGCCGTTCCCGAGCAACGTTAAGTAAAGCTTAAAGACTGATCTTAATGCTTGAAGGCACAAGAAGAAATAAGATATTGAGTCGCAAATCAGTCCGGTTAGACTAGGATAGATAAAGGTAGGCTAAGATGGGAACTGTACCCAACGTAACCTAACCAAATTCCAAACTCTTGAAGAACAGGAAAATCACATTCTTGTAGAAGTCACAAACCTGAAGAACATGCTCCAAGATATTGAAGGGCAAGTTTGATAAAGACAGGTTCAAACTAGGTAAGCTAGGCTATAAACTCAACTACTTCGGCTAGGCTAAGTAAGCCACCAAACCTAATCTCACTAAGTTCTTGAGGAACAAAAGATACTTCTTCATCTGTTTTTAGCCAAGAAAATCCAGAGGTGTTCTCGAATCCTTTCTTGAGCTTAGAAGAGCTTCAATAGCAGTAGGAGTGATCACAGGTGGGGATTTAATCTTCAGAATTATTATATGAATATTACTGAACTCACGAATGAGATCAATAACCACTTCATAAGAAGAAAGAAAATCTTATTCTTCAACTAGTATCGGTGACACAGGTTACCTATTCAACTTGCCATGTATGAGAAAACTGCGCACCTGATGCTCTGTGTAGCAGGGTCTCGGAGAGAGACCCGTGACTTGAAGAAACCCCAGTCTCTAGACGAGGGAGAGCACTGATAGAAGAAGGTGAAGATGATGAGGGCGAAAGGATTCCCTTCTTCAACTTCTACTGAAACCAGAGGGCCTTACCACAGTACAAGTACACATGTCTTAAGAAACAATGAAGAATTCCCAAAAACCCCCAACTTCTGAGATAGCAGAAGATGGATTGTACTCCTCTTGGCCGAGTCGATCGATCGAAACTATGAAAGGGGAATCAGTTGATGATGTCACAAGAACTAGTCATGATGTCACAATCCCATCCATAATGTAACAGGAGCAGACGACTCTTACCAAAACAGAAATTACTACGTGTAAGAATGGGTATAATCATATATTCTAATAAAATTGTGATAATATAAGTTTATTTCATATATATTACAAGAGGGCAACCAAAGTGAAGGGCATCGGTTGACAAAACACCGGAAGGGAGACGAGAAGCCACAGAAGCAGACGAAGGCTTCATTGGAGAAGCAGTGCATCCAAGATTGGTACCTCTAAATGACGACATAAACTGCGCATTTGAGCCTAGAAATGAAGAGCAAAATGGTGTTGCCCCCACCGACCCTGGAGGGGAACAACCCCTAGACGGGGCTCCCAGGCTCTGAAAGGAACACACTGCCGTCATATCTGGCTTTGTTCCAAACTTCCACCACAGAACTAACGAGTTGGATGAGGTACACCAATACGTGAAGTGACAACACTGGGAGAGTGAAGGCTGAAGAGAATGTAGAGGGGCTCCCAGGATCTGAGCGAAACACGTCACCATCCAACTTCATGGCAAGCAGGGCTGACAACTGTTGCTCAAGAAGACGACAAGGAAGTCCAGAGGCAAAACAAGTTCTGGACTTTAGGGCCTGAAAAGAAACAAATAATATGCCTTCCCCCCTTCAGGAAGGGAATAAATCTCCTACCCTGAGAGAAAGGAAAAGAAATATATCTGTAAGGGAAGGGAGTGAGTCGTACGGCTCACAACCACCCCAAAACTGTAAAGAGGCAAGACAGTAAATTCTGACTGGTCCTGAGCATGTAGTCGGGACCAATGCAACTGTAGAACTTGTGCCATTAACATTCGTGTTGAGGGAGTGGAGGACAAATTGCCATGTTAAGTAAGACGAATCCTCACAAGAAACCCTCGGCTGCAACACGAACCCGTGATGTCTCGATCATCTCGATCTACACAACATCTGAAAAACTAAAACATTACCACGTTCACAGAAATTGTGTAGTTTGAATCAAAACATTATGTGTCTAAATGTTTTGATAAAAAAGAAAATAATAAACACACCTAGACGAAGGTGTTTGAGAAACAACAATGATATGCTGTAAAGGGAGAAAAACACACCTAAGCCTACTATGCAGTATGAGTAAGTAAATATATCATTGAAGACATAGAAATAAAACATATTGAAATGTCTTAATATATCAAAGTACACAAATGTTTCAATATATCCAAATCAATATTTCAAATTACAAAATAAAAAAAAAAAAGCAGGACAAAGAATAAAAGCATGTCTTGTCGAGAGTACGGCCAAAAGTAAAGTTAAGAGATTGAATGCATACCGGTTGGGTGGGCGGTACTCCTGCTCCTACCTTAGGTAACTTACCATAACCGCCTTGCAAAAGTTTAACAGCCGGACTTTCTGGCTTCGCCAAAAGTTATCCATATGTAAAGACCAAGGGTTTGTATTCGTGTAGGAACAATAAAAATTAATTAAAAAATTGTTACTTTATCAAATAACACTTTCCTCTTCTCTTTTGTCCCTATTCATGTAGTTTAAAATGGAATATCTCCTAGATAAAATGCCATAAAATCATTTATAAATGTGGCTATGCCATCCTTTTATTTTTGCCACAGACCGCTAAAACTTAGTAGTTTCAGTGGCCGATGGCTGGGGCAAAAGATTACCTTTTACTAGTTGCAGATAAAGCAGAAACACTAGCAAGAGTCTTCCAAGTTAAAGTTGGGATAAACAAGAAACTTCTTGTGCTGACTCAGGAAGAGGCACACGAAGCACTGATATGAGTGAGGGTATGTGTCTGGGCCTGCTTGTTGGTATTTTGCATGTCTAATGTCTTCAAATTTTTTGTCATTAAAATTTTGAGTCCTGTCAACAGGTAACTTCTCTGCAGAGCTAGGCCTAGTTAGAACTGATAAATTTGCTGGACTCAGCAGCAAGACTAGCAGTAACACAGCTACTGGAAGCTGGGGAGTAATAAGCAGCTACTGCATAAACTGAAGAGAAGAGTGGATACAAATTCAACAGTCCTATTAGGTAAGCAGCTGACAGGTGAGAGATATGAGGCAGGAGTGTAGCTGGGCACACACAAGATTCTGGAGGTAGGCACATGGTTGGAAGCAGGTCTAGTTGTCTTGACAAGAGATAGAAAAACATAGTTACCAGGACTGGACTGAGGTCAGAAAAGTGGACATCACATTATGGACCATGGGAGTGCTGATTGATGGTGTGATTTTCAGGCTGTACAGTCAAGGGAAGACCCTCAGAAGACAGGAAGCACTTGCAATAAAAGCACAGAAGGGAAAAGCAGCAAGGTTGTCTTTGAAAGATTTGGAAACTCTCTTACATCTGAATCTGAACAGCTGAAAATGAACAGCCTTTCAGCCGGTTACTGAAATCACTCTCCTCAGAAAGACTCTTGGAAAAATATAAACTAGTGGCACAAAGACTGATGGATTGGTGACAAACAACTTGGAGCCAGCCACAGTAAGCATCCACACAATCAATTTGTTAATTTATATTCTTCAGTTTAATGAAGGCTATACTTAAGTGTCCCAAGTCCAACCCTTAAATGCAGAGCCTCTATTTAAAAACTGTCTCCCAGGTAATTATCAGGCTGGAGTTAGCGACAAAGTGGAAAAAAGTTTTTTCAAAAAAAATCACAGAACGCTGGTTTTTAAGATTAAGAGTTCACCTTGCCAAGGTTTTCTCATTGCCTGAAGTTTAGTATGAAACCATCAGAAATGAAAAAAAGATATCATTATCATATAAAAATATTGGAATATATGAAGCATTGTTATCTCAATATGGGCATCTTTAATTATATACAAATAATCCTCCTTTCAAATGGGGTAAAGCTAACTGAGTTATTATTTTTTTTTATTGTATCACTAAATTGCGATGATTTTGAATACAACAAATTTAAAAGGTTCAAAGAACACAGAGAAAATATTATCACAAAATGATGCAAATTCACCATAAAGCTGTAAATATTGTGCTAGAGGCTTCCTCTGTTTGTTGCAAAATGATTAACTGATTGAATATTACTAAACTTCAGACTTTTAGCTTGACAATTGAGTTTTCGACCATTTGGCATTGAGTTAAAAACTGAAGGTCGATTTTTGGCTCTTTATCGAGTTTATATGAAAATATTTCAAAACTGATAAAAGACTACAACCATGAGTTATTTTTGTTGTATTCTCATGATATTGTGTTTTTCATGTATAACACTTTCTCTGTAAGGCCTAATATAAAACGGTGACCTCTCTTACTTATCAGGTGACTAAAAAATTCTGACTATTTTCAGAAGAGTTGAGGTCCTGGCAGAGGAAGGAAAAATGTTTTTTTTTTCCTCAATTCTACCATAAATCTTGGGATATTGTGCAGACTTCCGTTTGCTGCAAAATGAAGGTAAATGATTGAATCCAGTTACTAGAATATAAGAGTTTTAAGCTCACAATTGAGATTTTTTTAGACCATTTCAGTTGAGTCAACCTTGACTTAAAACCATTTAAATTTTGTCACACATCATTTAGATGGAAATATTTCAGAACTGATAAAAGCTACAACAAAATTATTTTTGTTGTATTCTAGTGAAATTGACACACATTTTCACTGGTTCTCCCAAAAATTGCAGTTATCATTTTCATGTATAAACATGTAACGCCTAATATAAAACAGTGTCTGTCATTTCTGTTATAAGTGACAAAAGAATTTCATATGAGTTTTGTTGGGCAGAGTTACAAAAGCTTCATACTGGACGTGGAAGGCAAAAGTTTTTTTAAAAATTCACCATAAATCAAAATATTGCTATAGATTTCATTTGTTGCAAAATGAAGGTAAATGATTGAATGTTACTAGAATGTAAGAGTTTTAGCTTGCAATTGCATTTTTGACCATTTTGGTAAGTCAAAGTTGACCAAAGGTTGAAATTTTGGCAGCTTATCGTGATTTATAGAAAATATTTCAAAACTTATAGAAGTTTTCAACCATAGTTGTTCTTTGTTGTAATCTAGAGAAATTGCGAAATTTTCATATTAAAACTTTATGTAATCTGTTAATATAAAACCCTGTTTTTTACAACAAAGTGACAAAAGAATTTCTGAGATGCCAGATGCTCTGTATGCAGATCTGAAAGAAATGTTGTTATTTGGCTGTTGGTGATCTGTTCAAAACAACAAGTCTCCGTGAACTTTAGCATCCCTCAAGGCATTTAAAAATCTTTCGAAAGTTGGGCCTTAACTTTTTTCTGCCAGTATTTATCAAAACTTTTTTAGTCGACAGACCAAATATATGTCCACTGGACTTGACAGACAATTTTAGTCGTAGTCATTATTTACGTTTATTCTTTACCTTCTTAATGGCAGGGGTTCCATTCATAGGTACCAAGGTGCACTCGACTGAGCCAATCATTATTAACCAGAAAATCACAATAATTATGGTAATAAATGGCATTTATGATGAGTGGGTTTGTTTGAAAACTGCTTTGCACCGTTAAAAACATTATTTTATCGCAACACTCTGCTCACCAATACTGATAAACCACTTAACGATGCCGATAAACCGCTTACCGGCAACGAAAATCTGGTTAACGATGTTGTTAGCCAAGCATTGTAAGACTGAAACACCATTAACTGATGATGCCAGTAAGCGGGACTGCCTGTACAATGGATACATGAAGAGATGTAATGTACATGGTCACTGACAAACATACATTACTGTAAAATAAGTGGAAATATGACATTTTTATGATAAAATAAAGTTTTATATATACTTACTGAGTAATTACATTGCTATATTTTCTATTAACCCTTAAACGCCGAGCCTCTCTTTTGTCAAAAACAGTAGATTTATGCCTCTGCATGAAAAATCAACGCTGAAAAACATAAAAAAATTTTTTCAAAAAATCAAAAATAGAAATGGGTGGAAGTCTTTAAAAACTGTGATTTTAAGATTAATTCATTTTAAGAAAATTTTTTGTCATTGATGAAATTTAGTATGTAACCATTAAAATGAAAAAATATCATTAAATATAAAATATTAAAATAAAACTGTAAAAAAATTTTTCAATATAATTTTATACAAATTGTCACCTATTCATGCAAATTTTGGCTAAAAAACAGCTTATTTTTTTTCTTTGTTTGTACACTAAATTGCAATGATTTTTGATATAACAAATTGTAAAACGATCAAAGCAACACAGATTAAATATTATCACAAAAGATGCATGAGTCTTAATTTCAGACTCATCACCCTAAAAAATGTTTTTTCAAAAATTCACCATAAATCGAAATATTGTGCTAAGACCCGTTTGTTGAAAAATGAAGCTAATTGATTGAATATTACTAGACTGTAATGTTTTAGCTTACAATTGACTGTTTTCTAACATTTCTCGAGTTAAAGTTTCCAAAACTGTCAAATTTTTCTATTTATCGAGATTTATATGAATATATTTCAAAACTGATAAAAGCTACAACCAGGAGTTATTTTCTGTTTTATCGTAATGAAATTGCAGCACATTTTCTTATATACAACTTTATGTAATGACTAATATAAAACGGTGCAAATATTACGACAACTTGTAATGCCTGAATTTCATGTTCCTGCCGAGTTACCTCTTCGTAAGGAAAATTTTTTTTTTTCAAAAATTCACCATAAATCGAAATATTGTGCTAGAGACTTCCAATTTATTGCAAAATGAAGTTAAATGATTGAATATTACTAGAATGTAAGATTTTAAACTTAAATTGCGTTTTCTGACCATTTAACTGGCTGGAGTTAAAGTTGACCAAAGGTTGGAATTTTGGCATCTATCGTGATTTATGTGAAAATGTTTTGAAACTGAATGAAAGCAACAACCATGAGCTATTTGCTGTTGTATTCTAGAAAATTAGCGCACTTTTTTCATATATAAAAGTTTATGTAATTTTTCGACTAATGAAAAGATGCAAACTTTATACAACATTGACAAAAGAATTTCTCAGATGTTGGGGTCTCAGTCAGTTTTCTAGTCTGTGGGTAAGGAAAAAGTTTTTTTCAGAAATTCACCATAAATCGAAATATTGTGCTAGAGGCTTCCAGTTTGTTGCAAAATGAAGGTACATGATTGAATATTACTAGAATGTAAGAGTTTTAGCTTATAATTGCGTTTTTTACCATTTCGGTCGAGTTAAAGTTGACCAGGTTGAAATTTTGATACTTATCGTGATTTATATGAAAATATTTCAAAACTGATAAAAGCTACAACCATGAGTTATTTTCTGTTGTATTCTACATGAAATTGCGCACATTTCCATATATAAAACTTTATGTAATGACTAATATAAAACGGTGCAAACATTACGACAACGCTGACAAAAGAATTTCTGGCACAGACGTTAAGGAAAAAAGTTTTTCAAAAATTCACCATAAATCGAAATATTGTGCTAGAGACTTCCAATTTGTTGCAAAATGAAGGTAAATGATTGAATATTACTAGAATGTAAGAGTTTTAGCTGACAATTACGTTTTTTGACTATTTCATCGAGTCAAAGTAGACCGAAGGTTGAAATTTTGGCAGTTATAGTGGTTTATATGAAAATATTTCCAAACTGATAAAAGCTACAACCATGGGTTGTATTTTGCTGTATTTACATGAAATTGCACACATTTTCATATATAAAACTTTACGTAATGGCTAATATAAAACAGTGCAAAAATTACGACAAAATGACGAAAGAATTTCTGAAATTTTGGCCGAGTTATCTGCGTCTGGGCGTTTGGGGAAAAGATTTTTCAAAAAATTCACCATAAATCGAAATATTGTGCTAGAGACTTTCAATTTGTTGCAAAATGAAGGTACATGATTGAATATTACTAGAATGTAAGAGTTTTAGCTTATAATTGCATTTTTCGACTATTTCGGTCGAGTCAAAGTTGACCAAAGGTTGAAATTTTTTGTAGTCAACGTACGGTACGTCCACTTGGCACCCAACAGACAATTTTAGTCGACGTATGATACATCCAGTGGGCGTTTAAGGGTTAACCAGCAGCTAAAAATTATGAAATTCACAGGTCACGCTATTTTGTTTGGCTAGGTGACTAACCCCGCCCACTTTCGGGGTAAGAAAGGAACAACTAGCAAAAATATTCAATTTGTTTGTGCCATAATGTTCATGTGAGGGGAGCAGGGAGGGCTCCAATCAAGTAATTGCTTGGTAAGTATATATAAAACTTTACTCTATCATAAAAATGTCATTTTTTTATAAGTAACTTACTAAGTAATTACATTGCTGATTCCCACATTGACAGGAGGTAGGATGCATGAACAAATCTACCCCAAAACATTAACAGTAGTAATGAATTTGGGAATATAAAGGACTGCTAGCATTAAAAAATGCCTGATGTTTCCTTACCTGACAAGGGAGCTGCTGCAGGAAGGTACTGCCTCTATTGGCACTCTCCTTATCGTATAGTGGTGGGGTGGTATAGCCGAGGCTCACCTACTATATTAGTGGGTACCTTGTAGCAAGGATGATACCAAATGCTGACAAAGGTAATAATGTTGCCCCTGCCCAGGGTGCAATACAGAAAAAACGACAATGAAATAAATGTCATCTAATACCATAAAAAGTTAAAAACCACTGCCCAACTACAAAGGACTGGAGGGCACTCCGGTACACTGTACCCTCAGGCTCCCTTAAAAAACTCAACAACCTCAAATCAAGGCAAAGAAAGGAAGGAAGGACTGCTTCCTACGCTTCTTCCCCCAACACCTTGCCCGAAAATGGGCCCAAAGTACTGCAATTATCGTTTAAATTTTCTTCAAATAACGAGTTGCAAAGACCAACTTACATTTCAAAAAAGTCGCTTTCAATATCAAGGAGAGAGACAAATTACGCTTGAATACCAACGCAGTGGCTATAGCCCTAATTTCATGAGCTCTCACTTTACACAATGGAAAAACCTCATCTTCAACAGAAGAATGGGCATCTGATGAGTGTTTGTTCTATTTGGAAGAATGCCAGGGCATTCTTTGAAAGTGGCAAGAAAATTCTTAACAGAACATGATAAGATGTTTGAAGGACCATAAATCTTCTTTGTTCTGTGAAGATAAAACCTTAGAGTTCTCACAGGACACAATACTCTCTCTTCCTCATCTGGGACTACAAACTCAGACAAGCTTTTAATTGCAAAGGAATGAGGCCATGGATTGGAAGGAACAGACAGCATTCTCTTGGGAAAAACCTACTCTTTTGTCTATTGCATGAACCTCATTGATTCGTTTTGTGGTCGCATAAGTGACTAGAAAGAGGGTCCTTCTAGTTAGATCTCTCAGGGAAATCGAATGCATAGGCTCAAATTGGGGACCAGACAGCCATTTAAGGACCACATCTAGGTTCCATGCACTACTGCTACCTCTTTCTGTTTCATAGTGTCAAACGATCAATTAGAGCAGATGAATCCTGATTAGGGGAAAGGGCCACTCCCCTGTGTCTGAAGACAGAACTTAACATGGCCCTATAACCCTTGATCGTCAAGGATGACAGGTTCCTGTCAGTCTTAACATATAGTACAAAATCTGCTATTTCAGCTATAGATGTCTGAGAAGACGACACTCTGCCCTTCCTGCACCATTCTCTGAAAATTGGCCACTTAGCCTGACATACCCTTATCAAAGGACTGACGCCTGCATTTGGCAATAGTTTGCAAAGCTATTTAGCTTCGAATATAAACCCAATCCCAGCTATGATATCTTTTCCTATTTATCAGGTCCGATAAATTTTAGCAAAAGTGGAAAATTCCACAAAAATTTATTCAAAGAAATATATACAGTAATGGTATATGGGACTCTTGGACTCAAACCTGGGAACAGATTCCTGAGGTTCAAGAGCCCCCTCACCACGTCAAGGTGGGTCCCTCATCGATGGGGAGCCATCCCTCAATAATACCAAAGGATTTCTTGACAGAAGAAGATAGCACTAACTTGGGTAGTCTCGAAGACTCGGAAGACTATGACTCCCCAAGAAAAGTCAACACAGGCAAAGGAGCTGCAGGCGAAAAGCAATTTGGGAAAGTAACAAGAGGATACCTTAGCAGTGATGCATAAGCTGAAGGACGAGCATCTTGAGCAATAACTTCTTCTTCCTCGTCCGAGGATACAAGAGACAAAGCCAAGTCCGTAGGTTGGGGGGTTGATGGAGCCTTCTTCAACAGGCTCAAAATACTGTTGAGCTTGCTCTGAATTGGGTCTACCACGGAGGGCGCTTGCTTGCTACAAGAGGGTAAAGCCTGAGGCGTGGAAGTTTGAGACACAGAGGAAGGCCCAACTGCTCAAGGAACAATAACAGCTGAAGGAGTCAAAGCGTCGGCAGCATAAGCATGGTGACACTCTGGTGCCAAGGGAAGATTGGGCGCCACTGGGTGCTTCATCTTCTAATGTTAGTAATGGATTGTTAATAGGTATTCCTTTACAAAAGACAATGCCTGCATAAAGTGTTAGTTTGTTATCCGAGTAGTTCTGGACATAAACTTCACAAGTATCACCCTTCATGTGGACTAAAGAATTATCCATTCTGACAAATTCTGGTAACTCTTCATTTAGTAAAAGAACGTCTTTAACTCCTATCTCTTCCTGGAACTTCCACGAAAACACCTTCCTGAGAAGGCGGGGCTATAGAATCAGCTGTTGTAAGCATTTAGACTGTGCTGACTCATGTTTTGGTTAGCTTCAATCGCGAGGCCATTATTTCTCACTTTTATGACTGTTTTTATGGCTACAACACGATATACTGCAATGGTTCATGTAAACATCCCGCGTATTGATAACATGACACAACAGCATTTGGGCGTTATCACTGTGTTCTTTGCCTCTCTCTTTATTCTTATTTCTCTCTCCTTCTCTCTCTAACTTTTTCTTTCTATAATCTCTCTCTCTCTCTCTCTCTCTCTCTCTCTCTCTCTCTTTTCTATCTAATTTCCCTATCTATTCTACACCACAACAATTGCACAATAGATTCAACAATCAATTCGAACCTTTTATCAAATTTACACTCAAGGCTAGCAAATGGTGTTAGGTTCGGAAGTGAGAGCGCCAAGTAAAGGAGTGGGTTGCATAGCAGGAAAACTAGGTACGGGATCAACAGAAATAACAGGAGCGTCAATCTTGATGTTAGCATTATCAATATCATGATCAACAGGAGACCCCTGACTAGCTAAAGACTTACTAATCCGTCTGGCTATTACTTCTCTCTTTTTATCTCTAGCCAGTTTGTTTAAATGAGATCTTAAAGTCTTCAACTTCTTACTGTCCCAGTCTACACATTCATTACATCATAAGTCTTCTGAACAAATTTGTCCCCTATAATCTGTGCAGATAGGATGTGAATCGTAAGATTCCTTAGACAAACGGGTATTGCAGCCTTTGCTGCAATACCTAAAGCTAGTAGAACTTGAGTCTGACATTTGGAAAAAAAACAAGTCAATTAAAGCCACAATTGTTAATTAAGGAAAGCCGTTATAAAGAGAATCACAGTAACGGTCAAAAAACAGAGTCTAACTCTATCTAACAATTCCGAAAGGCTATCAAAGCAAGAATACTTCACAGAATTTGATGAGAAATCAATAGGAAAGGCAAATGCCAAAATCAGAGCTGCTGCTAAAAGCTGGTGAACAGCCATTAGCCAGCAGAAACAAATTGAATACTTTAGCTAGTTGTTCCTCCTTTACCCTGAAAGTGGGTGGGGTTGGTCACCTAGCCAAACAAAATAGAGCGACCAGCGAATTTCAAAATTTTTAGCTGCCAGGTAACAGAAACCATAGCAATGTAATTACTTGGTGAGTTACTTATATAAAAACTAAGTTTACATCAGTAAAATCCAGTGTGGAAAGTTAAAAAAAAAATCCGATTTCTTACAATACAAAATCAAGCCTATAACTAACAAATCTCAGCTTGATACCATTCAGCCAACTAGGACTAATTGAGAAATTCAACCTTTTTGGGGCCTCTTCTCAATTCACTGACCCAAAAATACAAAAACTTTCAGACCTTACAATGAAACATCAAGATGATGTGTTGTTGAATAATCAATTATACTCCTGTGCTCTCACATTTCTAATAAAGCAGGTGTTTCTTTTAACCCTTACAGGCCATGCTAAAATATATATTAAGAATGCCCATAGACCAGGCAAACTTTAAGGTTGGCCAGTTGAAAAAAAAAAAAAACACATCAATGAAAAGAGGGAGATGGTATAAGAAAAAAATTCTAACAAATTTTCTGTACCTTCCACGGCAAGTTGAAAGTGAATATTTCCAACCTTGTGTGGGCCTCTTTTCCATGACACTTGTAAAAATATGCCTTATTTTTGTTAAGCTTACATATTATTTCTAGTAATTTTTGTATTACAGCTCACATAATATCATAACAGATAAGAAATACAATCAGTAACAATTTCTGAGTGTACTTACGGTAAGTATTTACGAGATGTACTGGGATGGGGAGATGCAGTACCTTTTTGCGAGTGATACATGTTTTTCTAATATTTCTTCGTACTTTAGTTTGCAAAATTACAATTATAGCTGACATACTCTCGTAATCAATAAGAACTAGATCCAACATCAATCCTTAAGTATATATACAAGATGTCCCATGAAATTTCAAGTCACACTAGTCCCCCTATCCTGGACTGACGTATCTGTGTTGCCATAAGAGTTGCCCAAGTCAATTATGGCCTATTCAAACAATAGGAAATTTTTTGCGCAAAGTTTGTTCAAATATTATAGAGCAAAATAACAGTACTCAAATTATCTGAATCCGGAAGTTTGATATGAAATTATTGGAGATCAAAAGAGCCTATCCTTCCAGTAAGGATTAATATGGTAGTGTCTATAAATGAAATGCATATAGAAAATAATTGGACATGCAGTGCACAGTAAGGTAATGACTTACAAAATAACTTATTTATTTTTTTATAATCCTATACTTGGGTATGTGACACTTTTAATACAGTAACTGACAACTGAACTAACAAAACTTTATGGTATAACTGTAAATATTCATAAGAAATTCATTTCTGCTTGAAGAGTACAAATAAAACCTAAAATATCCAAAAGCCCACATGACGTTCCTCAAAGGGATAGTACCAACTACATAAGAAGAGTGCAAATGCATGCTAATACAGCACCTTGAGTTTGGTAGGTTATCAGGCTGACCTACCATGAACAGAATGGTTATGATATATTTTTATAACATTTGCTGAGAAAATTCTGTTCCTGAAATAATTGCACTCACAAAAAGGTGTGAGTGCAATTATTTCAGGAACAGAATTCTCTCAGCAAATGTTATAAAAATATATCATAACCATTCTGTTCATGGTAGGTCAGCCTGATAACCTACCAAACTCAAGGTGCTGTATTTAGTTATAAATGATTTGTTTAACCAGACCTCTGAACTCTTTTAGGGTTCTTCTCGGGCTAATATGAGAAATAATCACTTGGGTCCAAGCACTGTAACATCATATGACTACCATTTTCATCACAGCTCTCATCAAGAGGTATGAATGTAAGCCACAACCTCTGCTTTGCTTCTTTTTCCCACTTACCAGTATAAAAATTTGTCAAAAGTACAATATTCTGATGCAAAAATATCACATGCATCTGGACTGAAACTGGCAAAAAATAAATTCAGTTGGTTCAAAGAAACTCCTACCTTGGCAAGGCATTCTCCTTGTTGATAGTAGAATGGGGGCTGTGATTAGGATCCTCAAAGGATGGGGACCTACTGGAACTGGAGTCCTTGGAAAATGGAGACCTGAAAGGGAGACTTGGGTAACATTCAAACTAAAGTACTTTGTACAATGATTTCTAGAACATACCTTGCCCTAATTGAAAACTTTCTGGACCACATCCCAGAACTGAATACTGGACATGAAGTCAGTGTATCTTTTATACTAGAAAAGTATGAAATACCAGATGCAACTGAAATATAAGATGGCAAAGACTTGAGAGGAAATTGTGGCAGCAGAACAAGCATGAGTTAAGATAGTAGTTGAAAAAGCATAGACCATAAGAAGGCCCACTCATCTCATAGATTCAAAAGGTATGTTCCTCACTAACATGTTCTCTTCCTTTAACATAGAGCAAAAATTAGAATATCTTGTACCTTAAACTGTAGTACATACCCTCAAAAAAGTTCATAATAGTTAGCACCTAAGTGATACATACACTTATTACAGACCTTGTCACCTCTGCCAGTATTTCATGAGCATATTACTTTGGCAAAACCAACATGACTTTCTTATGACATACAGTAGGACTAATCAATTCAAACTGTACACATAGACATCATGGCTGTCCCCAAATTTTTAAAAGAATAATGAATAATATAACAGCAATGTTTTCATGACAATCATCATCATTGTTAAATCTGGAGGTCATCCATTTGGGCCTCTTTTAATCCCAATGGCTGACCCCATTTATCTGTTAGTTCTATTTCATAGTTTTCTCAGAAAACTTGTTCTTTTATGTCATTTTTTTAGAACAGACTTATCATTTTTTCACAGACATGTCACCTGGCCAACTAATGGAATAGTCTTGATACTGAAGTCATTTTTTCCCAAATCTTTACATTTTTACTTGTCCATGATCCAGCATGTATTGATGCTTTTGGTGGCATATCTCTGTTGGAGGTCTTTTACATGCAGGTAAAAGTGTCCCAAGATTTATGACAGGGTTAGAGATCAAGAACCATGTTCTAACAGCAAAATGTTGTTAATCAAGGTAAACTATTCAACACAGGTATAGTATAGTTATTACCATATACAGTACTAAACATACACAGTATTTTAATTATATATTAATGAAGCTCTTGTAATATATGTTTATCCTAACTTTATACATAATAAACAATTTTATTACACTTATTCAATGAAAATAAAATTAATTCCAATACAAAGCAATACATTCCTTACAAGCGTAGAAAAGATTGCAATCTTAGTAAATGAATAGTTTTAAGAACTTCTCTCCTGTTTCGTACAGAACTTCATATAAATGGCAAATGCTGTATGCGTTTTTACAAAACATGACACGAAAGAGAATATCTCATACGAGAACGCACTAGCAATAATTACAATATCTATGGAAAATGACATAGACAATTTACGAAAAACGTATTGTAACGTAGTGTGTTCACACTTAACCCTTTCGCTTATGACTCATAAACAATTACATCTGTGGGAAGTGGCAGTGACTCGAGCAGTAAGAGTAAAAATGTTTATACCTTTTTTCTTCCAAGACACACAGCTCTAACAATTCTCAAGTCAGACCACTTAATTCTGTTTCATTTTGCAGCAGAATTTTTCTATACAATGGCTTACAAAAATCCCCTCAAATAACTCTTATGTAGCTTGAATAATCAGTAGAAATGATGATAAAACAAAATTTTGCACTTTCCCCCCCAAAAAAATGTTGTAATAGTCTTCATTTTTATCCATAACACACCGAGGTAAATTACCTAGCTATTGCAATGCAAAAAGTTGTAACTAAAGCAAGGAAAATATGAAAAAAAATTAATGGCAAAGTAGTGCCACATTCTCCTTAACCCTTTAACGCCGAAGCCCTATTTACAAAAATGTCTCCTGCATGCCGGCGGCGTTCGGTGAGTTAGCGCCAAGCGGAAAAAAGTTTTTTCAAAAATCACAGCACGCTTTAGTTTTTAAGATTAAGAGTTCATTTTTGGCTCATTTTTTTGTCATTGCCTGAAGTTTAGTATGCAACCATCAGAAATTAAAAAAATATCATTATCATATATAAATATTGGAATATATGACAGCGAAAAAAAAAAAACTTGTATATAATTGTATACAAATCGCGCTGTAAGCAAAACAGTTAAAGCTAATGACTTAATTTTTTTAGTTGTATTGTACACTAAATTGCGATGATTTTGGTAAATAACAAATTTTAAAACGATCAAAGCAACACAGAGAAAATATTATTACAAAATGATGCATGAATTTGTAACGCGCGGACGTAAAAAATTTTTTTTTTTCAAAAATTCACCATAAATTGAAATATTGTGCTAGAGACTTCCCGTTTGTTGAAAAATGAAGCTAATTGATTGAATATTACTAGACTGTAAGTGTTTTAGCTTACAATTGCAGTTTTCGACCATTTCGGTCGAGTTAAAGTTGACCGAAAGTCAATTTTTTTCTATTTATCGTGATTTATATGAAAATATTTCAAAACTGATAAAAGCTACAACCATGAGTTATTTTTTGTTGTATTGTAAATGAAATTGCGCACACTTTCATATATAAAACTTTATGTAACGACTAATAAAAAACGGTGCAAATATTACGACAACGAGACGAAAGAATTTCTGAGATGTTCGGCCGAGTTACCGCGCGCAGACGTAAGGAAAAAAATTTTTTTTTTTCAGAAATTCACCATAAATCGAAATATTGTGCTAGAGACTTCCAATTTATTGCAAAATGAAGGTAAACAATTGAATATTACTAGAATGTAAGAGTTTTAGCTTACAATTGCGTTTTTTGACCATTTCGGTCGAGTTAAAGTTGACTGAAGGTTGAAATTTTGGCAGTTATCGTGATTTATGTGAAAATATTTCAAAACTGATAAAAGCTACAACCATGAGCTAATTTCTGTTGTATTCTACATGAAATTGCACACATTTTCATATATAAAAGTTTATGTAACGACTAATGTAAACGATGCAAACATTACGACAACATGAAAAGAATTTCCGAGATGTTCGCCGAGTTACCGTGGCAGAGCGTAAGGAAAAAATTTTTTTTTTTCAGAAATTCACCATAAATCGAAATATTGTGCTAGAGACTTCCAGTTTGTTGCAAAATGAAGGTACATGATTGAATATTACTAGAATGTAAGAGTTTTAGCTTATAATTGCGTTTTTACCATTTCAGTCGAGTTAAAGTTGACCGAAGGTTGAAATTTTGGCACTTATCGTGATTTATATGAAAATATTTCAAAACTGATAAAGCTACAACCATGAGTTATTTTCTGTTGTATTCTACATGAAATTGCGCACATTTCCATATATAAAACTTTATGTAACGACTAATATAAAACAGTGCAAACATTACGACAACGTGACGAAAGAATTTCTGGCGCAGAGCGTAAGGAAAAGTTTTTTCAAAAAATTCACCATAAATCGAAATATTGTGCTAGAGACTTCAAATTGGTTGCAAAATGAAGGTAAATGATTGAATATTACTAGAATGTAACAGTTTTAGCTTACAATTGCGTTTTTTTACCATTTCGGTCGAGTTAAAGTTGACCGAAGGTTGAAATTTTGGCAGTTATCGTGATTTATATGAAAATATTTCAAAACTGATAAAAGCTACAACCATGAGTTATTTTCTGTTGTATTCTACATGAAATTGCACACATTTTCATATATAAAACTTTATGTAACGGCTAATATAGAACAGTGCAAAAATTACGACAAAATGATGAAAGAATTTCTGAAATTTTCGGCCGAGTTACAGCGGGCGTAAGAAAAAGTTTTTCAAAAATTCACCATAAATCGAAATATTGTGCTAGAGACTTCCAATTTATTGCAAAATGAAGGTACATGATTGAATATTACTAGAATGTAAGAGTTTTAGCTTACAATTGCGCTTTTCGACCATTTCGGTCGAGTCAAAGTTGACCGAAGGTTGAAATTTTTTGTAGTCGACGTTTGCTACGTCCACTCGGCATTCAACAGACAATTTTAGTCGACGTTTGCAACGTCGAACAGGCGTTTAAGGGTTAAGAAAAGCAATATGTGGGAAAATTGTTTATACCTTATTTTTTGTTCAAAGATGCATAGCTCCAACAGTTTTCACAACAGACTACAGGCAGTCCCCGTTTACCCGTGGCATCAGTTAATGGCGATCTGGTTTTACGGCGCTTGTCTAGCGACACCGTTCACTGGATTTTTGGTACCGGTAAACAATTTTCGGCACCAGTAAGCAGTTTATCAGCGCCAATCTCTGGTTAGCAGCACCAATATCTGGTTAAAGGTGCCATTAAGTGGTTTATCAGTGCTATTATTGCCAATTTTTGATTAGCAGCAATTTTTGGTTAGCGGCGCTTGACCAGGAACGTAACCCCTGCTGTTAACAGGGACTGCCTCTACTCAATTTTGTTTATTTTGCAGCTGAATGATTGCTCTATACAATGGCATAAACGTCCATCAAAAATAACCTTCTGTAAGTGAAATAATGAGTAGAAATTACTAGACACATGAAAATTTGTTGCTTTCCCCCTAAAAATATCTATGATATAGTAATCATTGTAAATCCATAGTCTACCCAGATAAATTATCTAGTTATTGAAATGCAAAAATTTATAATTATAGCAATGAAAATATAAAAAAAATGAATGACAAAGCAGCATCACGTTTTCCGTAAGAAAAGCGCTAGTCACCCAAGCAATATGAGCAAAAAACTCCTTATACCTTTTTTTTTGTTCAAAGATGCATGGTTCCAACAATTTTCAAGATACACCGCTCAATTTTGTTTCACCTTGCAGCTGACTGATTGCTATATAAAATGGTGTAAAAAAAAAAAAATAACTTGATGTAGGAGGTATAATGAGCAGAAATTATGAGATATGAGAAAACTTTCCACTTTTGCCCAAAAAGACACTATTTGCAGCAAAGATAAATTACCAAGATAAATTACAAGGGTTTTGCAATGCAGAAGTTGTATTTATTCCAAAGAAAATATGGAATAATGAATGACAAAGTAAAGTCTCTCTCTCTCTCTCTCTCTCTCTCTCTCTCTCTCTCTCTCTCTCTCTCTCTCTCTCTCTCTCTCAAAAAAAGATAAATGTAATAATAGAATAAAAATCTAAAACTATTTAAAAAATATCAGGAACACTTGCTAAAAAATCATCCTCATCTTGTCTGCTAGTTTGTGCAATCTTTTTTTTTTATGTTTGCATAAGTCATCAATACGTAAAGGACTTAAATTTGGACAACGTTTATATCAGACACTGGTAGATGAAAGGGTTAATGATCATGTGTACGTACGTATGCCTCTCACTTTTAAAACATGATCATTTACGCTGGTTATGTATTATGCTGTTGGTAGCAACTCTTCATACAGCAAGTTATTAACCCTTAAACGCCGAGCCTCTATTTACAAAAACGTCTCCCATATGCCAGCGGCGTTCGGTGAGTTAGCGCCGAAGCGGAAAAAAAGTTTTTTTCAAAAAATCACAGCACGCTTAGGTTTTAAGATTAAGAGTTCATTTCTGGCTCCCTTTTTTTGTCATTGCCTGAAGTTTAGTATGCAACCATCAGAAATGAAAAAAAATATCATTTTCATATATAAATATTGGAATATATGACAGCGAAAAAAACTCTTATATAATTGTATACAAATCGTGCTGTAAGCACAACGGTTAAAGCTAATGAGTTAATTTTTTTTAGTTGTATTGTACACTAAATTGCAATGATTTTGGTATATAACAAATTGTAAAATGATCAAAGCGACACAGAGAAAATATTATCACAAAATGATGCATGAATTCGTAACGAGCGGACGTAAAAAAATGTTTTTTTCAAAAATTCACCATAAATCGAATTATTGTGCTAGAGACTTCCCGTTTGTTGAAAAATGAAGCTAATTGATTTAATATTACTAGACTGTAAGTGTTTTAGCTTACAATTGCAGTTTTCGACCATTTCGGTCGAGTTAAAGTTGACCGAAAGTCAAATTTTTTCTATTTATCGTGATTTATATGAAAATATTTCAAAACTGATAAAAGCTACAACCATGAGTTATTTTCTGTTGTATTGTACATGAAATAGTGTACATTTTCATATTTACAACTTTATGTAACGACTAATATAAAACGGTGCAAATATTATGACAACGAGACGAAAGAATTTCTGAGATGTTCGGACGAGTTACCGCGCAGATGTAAGGAAAATGTTTTTTTCAAAAATTCACCATAAATCGAAATATTGTGCTAGAGACTTCCAATTTATTGCAAAATGAAGGTAAATGATTGAATATTACTAGAATGTAAGAGTTTTAGCTTACAATTGCGTTTTTTTACCATTTTGGTCGAGTTAAAGTTGACTGAAGGTTGAAATTTTGGCAGTTATCGTGATTTATGTGAAAATATTTCAAAACTGATAAAAGCTACAACCATGAGCTATCTTCTGTTGTATTCTACATGAAATTGTGCACATTTTCATATATAAAAGTTTATGTAACGACTAATGTAAAACGATGCAAACATTACGACAACATGACGAAAGAATTTTTGAGATGTTCGGCCGAGTTACCGTGCGCAGACGTAAGGAAAGTTTTTTTTTCAGAAATTCACCATAAATCGAAATATTGTGCTAGAGACTTCCAGTTTGTTGCAAAATGAAGGTACATGATTGAATATTACTAGAATGTAAGAGTTTTAGCTTATAATTGCGTTTTTTTACCATTTCGGTCGAGTTAAAGTTGACCCGAAGCTTGAAATTTTGGCAGTTATCGTGATTTATATGAAAATATTTCAAATCTGATAAAAGCTACAACCATGAGTTATTTTCTGTTGTATTCTACATGAAATTGCACACATTTTCATATATAAAACTTTATGTAACGGCTAATATAGAACAGTGTAAAAATTACGACAAAATGACAAAAGAATTTCTGAAATTTTCGGCCGAAGTTACACATGGGCGTAAGAAAAAGTTTTTCAAAAATTCACCATAAATCGAAATATTGTGCTAGAGACTTCCAATTTGTTACAAAATGAAGGTACATGATTGAATATTACTAGAATGTAAGCGTTTTAGCTTACAATTGCGTTTTTCGACCATTTCGGTCGAGTCAAAGTTGACCGAAGGTTGAAATTTTTTGTAGTCGACGTACGGTACATCCACTTGGCACCCAACAGACAATTTTAGTCAACGTATGATACGTCCAGTAGGCGTTTAAGGGTTAATGAAAAATGCAAATGAAAAATGGAAATTGACATAGGACAGATTTATCACAAACGTCCTGCATCTTAACATTTTTGTACCAAATGGTCACTTTTTTCCATCTTAAAACAAGGTAATTTATATTCCAGTAGTGTATGTGCTATAGTATGGTAGGAAACAGTCCAGTTACACAAAAATGTATGGTAATGGGAAAAATATCAGAAGTAAATAATTAATAATAAAACCATACCAACACAATGCACAGTTCTGTCTACAGCAGCAATATAATGCTTCATTTAATGCACTACAGTATTTGTTTTCAAGCATCCTCAGTTTTATCCAGATATTTTTGTTACAAGGAAGCACAATGAAATGATAAATTCAAGCCTTGAAAAATAATGAGTAAAAAACAAGCAATGAAAAATTTTAGAAAATATATCTTTAATGGCTATAATCACCATTAATGAAGTGTTTTTTAAAAAATGTGCATTGGGCTGAATGCATTCACAATTGTACATAAATTAAATTTTCAGGTTCATAAATGCTGATTCAATATGATCAGTACATAAAACATTTTTAAGTCATTTGCAGAAAGTTATACCGCTCCATTTTAAGATTCACTTGCACAACACCAATTTTGCCATCTACTTCAAACCAAAATGGCAACTGCTGAGACCCAACCATCTTATTCATTTCACCATATAAATCTAACCCTTGAAAGGGGTCTATGGAGAACTTTGCCAGGTCAATGGGAAAGGTATCTCACTAGTTAGTGCAAGAGATATTACAGGTGAATAAATCACTCACTCTTTGAGCCATCTTAAACTTGGCACCATACATTATACAGTGCTTGATAGTTAAAGCAACATTTTTAAAGGACATGTCTCCAACTCTGACAAATTTATTTGAATTTCTAAAGCAACATGCAACCTGGCAAACAAATTTTACAAAACATCAAATAATTTCTTTTTTACCTTATGAAAATTTGTGAAAAAAAGACAAGGATAACTGTCTCACACTTACCTCTCTGGAAAGTAGTGCATCTGGTATTACAGTACAGTGCTTAATTCTAATTGTTAACCTTTAGACTCAGCATTAGTCTGACCTAGAAAAAACATGGTAATTTAAGAGGAACTACATGACTAACTATAATTATGGGCACATGAAATTATATAAGTAAACATTAATTTGATACTTCATACCAAACAAACTTACAAATACCATTCTTTCTACACTGCTGGATCCAAATGAGCTAAGCAAAAAATTGAGAACTTGTGGTCCAAGCTAGATGTAAATGGGATCTACTTTTGTTATATCTCATAGTTGACAATAAAGCAAGTTCAAATTCTAATCACTGAATCTGGACCTTATTATCTAAGAAAGTGTTGTACCTCTATTTACTCTGCTTCAATACTGAGTTTTTAAACTGTAAACAGAAATGAATACTTTATATCAAGTATGGAAAAATGCAATTTATGGAATCACTGCAAACAAAACTTAAATATTATAAAAACATTAGGAAGATGTTAATTCTATTGAAATGTATTTCTAATACTGCATGGGTCTTATGAATATTATTCTACCAAGCTCCTGGAAATTCCAGGAACAATGCAAACAGTTAAAAAAATATCAATTATTCTATAGTGTACAAAGCCATATTTCCCCAAAACAAATTATGTATAAAGCAAGCAGAATATCTTTTTTACAAATATTATTAACCCTTTCACTTACCAATGACTGATACAGACAACATCCAAATTTAAGTCTTTCACATTTTTACAACATATGCAAAAAAAAAAAAAAAAATCAACAGCTATGATGACGATAATTTTTTATAACATAGTCGCTTGTTTCGTCCTCAAGGAGTTTCCCCCCATGGTGTGCCAGCGCTCCATGGTGACTAGACTAGCATCAAAGAAATATTTTTCTATCCTGGTCTTTTGTCGTAATGAAAACGCTATGACACGTGATAGAGTATAATGGACTCAACGATAAGAGGGCATTTTCCCTTATCTTCAGCGAAGCTGAACCTAGATTTTCCTACGTAAAAAGTGCAAGAAGTGACTATTGCGCATGCGTGTCTGCCATCTTGTTTACAACCAGGGCAGGCAAAAGACTAGCTCCATTACCCTCTGCTAGTGGAAGCTACGTGCACGACGGTTCAATGCGCCTTACTGTTTTCATCAGCAAGAATCATGGAAACATCCAAACTCGAAAGTTAAATGCTTATTTTTAAGCCCCAATTAAAAATTGTTAGTTTAAACTGTGGTTGATGCTCTCTCACAATCTCTGTTATTTGCGAAAGCCCCAAAAATTTGAATTTTTGATCATTCAATTTAAAACTGTAACTAACGAAATGTTCCACAATTTATTATTAATTTAGATAATCTTTTCAGATAACAATATCCACAATATCCTAGGCAGTAGCCTACACGAGACGGTAGCCTAACAAATTCAGTGTGAATAATGTAAATATAGAAGACGTTGTCAGTAGCCTATATCCTAGGATTACATACCCTAAAGGTGATTTAAATAACCTGGATTAGGTAGTAACCCAATTTAAGGTAAGAACCTTTTAAGACATATTCTTTTATGGTCCTAGGCAGCAGCCTAGTTTACACCAAGGATCCTAGAATTTGATAAACAGGAAACTAAAATTTTCCCTCTATATAGCCTCTATACTTAAGTATGATCTAAAATAATCCAGGACTAGGCAGTAGCTATCTTAGTTTATGTGATAAACTTTTACAAAACATCCCATTATTGGGCAATCTTTTCCTAGACAGTAATCTAGAACTAGATGAAAATAGTAACCTGTGCCACATGAGATGGTAACCTAGCCTTAAGGCTACATACTAAGGCAATTGTGTTCTATGTAACCATACTCTTGTGAATTAAATAGTCCAGATTAGGCAGTATCCTAGATTAGAGTAAGTGATAACCTGACTATAAAATTATATATTATTGGGTTACTATTCCATATAATAGACCAAATAATCTAGGATTGGATACAAACAAGGGAGGTGGTCAGCCTGAGCTAGACAAAAATAGTAGCCTAACTGTGTTTACTTATTAGCAAGCTGCTAGTTTTATATAGCCTGTACATTTAAGTGTGATCTATAAAATTCTGGATTAGCTAATACCCTATACTAGGGTAAGAAAGGACAACAAGCCTAGGAGTACATATAATCATTATTCTAGGATTAATAACATTGGTAAGGGAAGCCTAGGAGTACATATAAACAGTATTCTAGGGTCAATAACATTGGAAAGGTCTTATGAATCCTATACCCTTACAGGTGATATAAACCTAGAACAGGCAATAGCCTAACTAGATTAAGTGGAAATTTAGAAACAGCGGGGCTGAGTATCAGACAAAAAGGTAGTCTCAGCTACACAAAACAAAAAACCAAATTATAAGAGGATTAATTTTTGTGTTGCTTATATCCTTGGGTTTTTAATGAAACCTAGAATAAGAAACGGCATAGAATAGGTTAAGTGAGAATCCTCTAAGAGATCTATGCTTAGAATAATGTAGATTATACTAGAAGGATTCACCTAAGCCATATAAAACAGTAGCTTGGGTTAGTTATTAAACAAATTAGTTTATAGAAGATTAGTCCATAAGGCACAACAATTTAGAATTAAAGTTTCACATAGCCATTGCAAAAGGACTCAGAGTTTAAGCAATGCAGCCCTATATGCTGTCAGAGTCAACCTAAACCTAAAATGGTTTAAGTTAACTTCAATATTTTATAAAAGATATTACATTTACACACTAGTAATCAAACTAACCTGTAAGATGTAATATGCTAACAGCACATGGTTTTACAAAAGTGTTCATTTTTAAAAACACCTTATACTAATTAGTTTCTAATAACAACTTGGTTCTTTCACTACAGGGCCACCATTATGCACGACCGTCAGCTCAAGTGTTCCATAGCAAACTGCTCGGTTCGCTTTTTGCCAGTGGGTATGGCCCATTCCACCTGCCATGAGCACAGTCCTTGCAAAAAACAAGACAGATTTGCTTGGTCGCCAGATATGTGCAAAATTTCCAGTGTGCTATTGGCAGCAAGTTTTATGGACAAGACAGCTTGTTTCAAGCTGTCATGATGGGTCCTAGGATTCAGCAAGGGGGAGGAAGGGGGAGATTATATCTTTCCGGCAGAACTCTGGTAGCAAATATTTAACCCCTTCTCAGAAGATCTATATTTGGGCCAAGTAACATCAGTCCCCAATACCTCCCAGGTTAACCCTGCGGAGGAAATAGAGGAAGTTCCTCTTGGAGGTGATTATCTTACAAATGAAGTTGATATTCCTACTGAAATGACCTTGCTGAACCCAGAAGGATCAGGGACACTACCTTCAGCTAACCATGGAAGAAACTTTCCAGAAGGAATTTAATCCGCCATGCAACTTTCAGAAGCTGATCAGGATCCTTCCCCCAAAAAGGATACAAGTATTCAGTTAACCCTATTTAAAATGACTGCATTTTCGGAGGGGTATACAGTAGTAACTCACTCAGGACCTCTGCCCCCTGGGTAACAGCAGTCACAATTCAGCAGTGGATGCTCAGTCAGATTACGCAAGCTCCCCCAAAAGGGATACACAGTTTGCAGCATTTGATCAGTTCTGTACGGAAATTGAGTAAATTATGAGTAATATCAAAGAAGCCCTTCCACAGAATGGTAATATATAATGGACATATTGTATGACTCTGAACAGGAAATTAAAAAAATCAAGTCAGTGATGTACACTCCAAAATGTAAAAGTACTGCATCCTGCAATCGAAAAGGGAGAGTGGAAACAAACTAACCAAACAAGATCCAAGGTTAGAATTCCTACTGGAGCCAACAAAACGACCAGTTCAGACTATAAAGCTTCAGGTCAGAACATAACAAGGGCTCCAATATTCTCCCCAGGTGATACTGATAATCCTTGGCGAGATGTTTCAATGTGTATTTTCTCTCCTGATGGTAAGTATCTAATTAATGAGAGAAAAACCATGATCGAAGTTGTACATGTGGAGTTTAGAGACAGAGCAGCATTCCCTAATATGGAATGGCACCAGATACCACCTTTGCCAGACATGGAGAAACCTCAAAAGGAAACAGTTTTCTTACGTGCAAATACAGCATTAAAAGCTACAGATGATGCCCTTTACCAGGTCAATGGTAGGTGGATAGGATCTATACTCCCATTATGAATAAAACCCAACTTGCTCATCAAGTACCCCCTGCCTTCTATCCCTTCACCTTTAAAATAATTAACCATGTGAAGGCAAACTTTCAGGATTATGTAGTAACTAGAAAATGGGAGTCAATGGCAGAACTAAAACCATTTGCCACATTCCTCCCAGTTTCGAAAAATTCCACAAAGGAGTGAGCAACACTTCAACTCCCTTTTGAAAGGAGAAAGCTCCCCTTGGATGTTGCTAATCAGCAATCTGGGACCCCTATGAGAAGAATCTCAGATGAGACAGCTTCATCAGAATTCCATGCTAGGACTCTTCTTAGTATCTTAACCTCTTCCACCTTGCTAGAAGTTGCCACCAAAGGCTTCCAGGACACTTTTTGCTGTTGTGGCTAAAAGTCTTATGAGAACCCTATGGGAAGCACTCTATGACTTTCTGAGCTTCGGACCTGTGTCACCCGGTAAAATTCCATTAAACACGAATTTCTAGGTATAAATATTGCTAAATATACCAGAGAAAAAAGCTATCAGGAATGCTGGGGTTACTACCCCCCGATCGATCATCTAAAATGAAATAGACGTCGGTATAGGTAAGGGTGAGTGAATATTGCCACTGCCACAGGACTGTACTCTGTAGACAACCCAATGTCAAAAACCCCGGAACGTGAAGGGCCGACCCAACGCCAGCACTCACCGGACCGCCAACCGATGACCCCCGCGCCATCTGTACCCATTCCATTCTAGCATGCGTTGTTGACCACACGTTTTTTCTTGTGCTCGATATTTTGTGCCTTTATTTGGATTACCATGTCTTCCAGTGAATTCACCGCTACTAAGTTAAGTACCATCTTCTTGTGGGGTTTTCTTGTTATCGAGGCTTTTATTTGGCCCTTAATTTAATAATTACAGGGTCAAATATCCGGCATTCTCCTGCATTCGCTTTGCCTCCGCCATGGTGACCTTGGGGTACGCCTTTGCAGCTTGTTTCTGCAGAGGTTTCTCTGGGTCATTTACATTTTCCTCATGTTTCATATTTACCCCTTCAGGAAGTTCCTTTTGGAGGTATTTTTCTGCGTCCGGCGGGATCTGGTGCCAGTATTAGTATCTTTTCATTGGGGAGGCTTCCTCCTGCTGTTTTGTTTCTTTAATTCCTTTCTTGCGTGCACCCGGCTCTCGCGCGAGTAGAATTTGTCCTCCAAGGTGGTACTATCTTGCTGTCAGTTTTTCTGAATTCTGGTATAATGGATGACATGGATATTTATGGATTTAATTTTACCCTGGCTTGGCGTCAGGAGCGGCCATTTTGGTTGCCCACTTCCTGTCCGCCTCGCTCTGTTAGGCCATACCCCTAGCACAAGTTTTTATTGTTTTATATATTTGAGTTATATTACATGTAATTGTGTTATTTTGGTTAACTTTAGCAGTACATATCAGCGTTTAGTGATCCTAGCCTAGCCCTCTCGTCCCGATCGGTGGGTTAGGCTGTTTAGGTTAAGCTTTTTTCCTTGTCTCAGCTCCCTTCTCTCCCGACTGTGTTGCTTGAGTCGCGGAGGGAGGCATGGGTTGGTTGAGGGAGTTCCTCGTTCGTTGTTCCATCCGACCGTACCGCTTGTTTTGGGTGTGCTTGGGCCTCTGAGAACCCCCCCCTCCTCCACCTATGGGGGGGGGAGGGATCTCCACAGTATCTTGCCCTTCTGCCCTATGTGTCAGTTGTCGGTTGGCCTTCTGCACGGGAATTTCTCTCCCTTCCCCCCCCCCTTCCTCCCCTCTCTATCCCTTCTCCCTATCTGGGCTTTGCCTTCAGGGAAAGGTGAGAGTTTTGGGTTGCTGTAGGCTGGTGTTATTAGCCTGACCTCCCTTAGTACTTTTGGCTGGTGTCTCATCCTCCCTGCGCGTGGGAAGTCGATACGCTAGTTTCGGCACCCCGTGGGGAGTTTCGGTCAGTGTCTGGGGGTTTCCTCCATCCACTTGGCCTCTATCCCTTGACTCCGCCATTTGTTACTCCCTCCCTGCTATAGCTTGTGGTGTGTCATCCCCTCCCCGCGTGTGGGATGTCGGTCTCTTACGGCCGTCACCCCGTGGGGAGCCTAGTCCGGTTCCCAGTTGAGTGTCACCCATCCTCCTGGCCTCCGTATTAGCTTCACCCACTTCGCTAGTGTCTCGTTTGTTCGCCTTCCTCCGGGTTTGGTTGAACTCCGGACACATCCAGGGTTATGCTCTTCCTAACTGATTCCATTTCGCCGGTCTCTGGTCCTCCCGTTGCTCTCTTGCCTGTTACCACTCCGGTGGTCTTGGTTTTCAGTCGGTTGGCTTGATTCACGCCTCGTTCTCCCATATGTGTGGGAACTGATTTAGTAGTGAATTCACTCCGCCCCCTCCGCTGTACCAGTGGCGGAGGTAATGGGATTTCTGAGGTTTCCGCACCGGAACATCACGACCAGCTGTGTACTGCTATCCCATGTCGTTAACCATTTATTTCCCTGCCGGACTCCGGCAGCAATCCTTTTTATATTTATTTTATGAGTTGCATGTCTTAGGTTAAGGTGTTCTATTTCCGTCGGAATGTCTCCGGCATTCCTTAACTTTATGGTCATGTATTACTTTTTAATTTGCTTCACCGTTCCACCGGGCTACTCCGGCAGGTCCGGTAATTAACTATTCGCATGTCCCATTACCTGCTCTAGTTTAAGGCCCCTATCTCCGCCGGGTCTACTCCGGTGCGCCTTAAGTTAGCATACTCATGTACTGTCTATCCACTTACAGATGGTACGCTGTCAGGAGGCCGGGTGTACTGCAGTGCTGCACCAGCCCTACGGTCATCTTGTCTGCCGCTCCCACTCCGGGTGTGCAGTCTGGGTGGGGGATTTGATCGTTTGGCACCCGGACGGCTGTGAAGTTTGCTACGCTCTGTATGAGCAGGTTCAGGACGAGTCGGTAAGCTTAAAGTTACTGCCCTTAGTTTACCCGATTGCTTTGCTTTTTTAGTGAATTATAAGGTTCCTGACATATCCCTTATATATATATCATTTCACTTAGTGTCCGGTTTAGTAAGTCCTTGTTTTCTTCCAGGCCGACCAGACTTCTCGTGATGCTTCCTTGGCCACCCTTAGGGCTTGGGTGGCTGGTTTTGGGAGGAACGCCCCGTCGGGGAAGCCATATGTGCTGTCAGAGATCATCTGCAACCTCCTCTACCCGCGCGCCGGATCGCTGCGGCTGTTCCTTCCGTCGCCGCCCCCTTGATTGAACAGATCCGGTAGAGACTCAGCCCTCCCAGGATGACAGCTTGTGCGTGGAAGTATCGGAGGAAGTGGCGCCATCAATCTCGACTTGGAGCCTATGAATACCGAACCGGACCAGGAGGTAGGTAGGGAGGTAAGTGAGGCAGGGGAGCGGGCTCCTTTTTGATTCCCCTTCATCTTCAACATCTTCTTTCAGGGTTTCCAAAGTCTTCTTACCTTGAGGACAGGTCAAGATCGGCTGTCCCCAAGGTGAAAAAGACTTTGAAGTTGAAAGGCTATAAGTCCCCAACCTCCAAAAAGGCAACTCCTTTCTCCTGTGAAGCCACGTGGCTGCTCTACCTCCAAGTGGCTTCCACAATAATTTTTGCCACCCAAAACCTGTTAAGGGGTCGAGATTTAGGACAGCCAAGGCTAGCCCTCCTCTTCTGCCTGCTTTTGATCCAGAGGCATTCATAAAGATATACTTCTAAGAAATTTAACAAAGAAGTTGATGGTTGGATAAGCTCAATCAAGAAAGGCTGCAGAGCCAGAAAAGAGTATGCTCTCCGGGTTCATCCGCCTGGTGGTTCATCACTGTCCCACCCCATTCCGGATGCCTCCACTCTTCCTCCCTTTGACAAGGGAAATCCTTGGCGTTTGGCCCTTCATGCTCCCCGGCATGAAGATACCCCATCGAGGGTTTAGGGACATAAAAAGAGACTGCAGGAGTTGGAACTTTCCACCAGACCTCATGCCCCCCCCAGGCTACCCAGGTTGACAAGGAGGCTTGGGTGAGATCGGACAAGGTCCCTAGTCCAGGTCAGTTCCCATGAAATGTCATGCACTTTCAAAAGGATTAACCCCTCTCTCTCTCCCTTCAAAAGTTCTACTGCCCAGGCATGCACAAGTTTTCAAACACCAATAATTTTGTGGAAAATCCCATCCAAAAATCACTAAGTTGACCCCCATCCCCAGACTTCAAAATGTTCTCTTTAAAGAGGAACAAGATTATTCATGAAAGAACATGTCTAAGGTGGCTCAGAAACTGCCCAGGCATGCACAGAAGGTAAGCAAGTATGTTCACCCGTCCCATCGAAACTGATTAACTTCTCAATGGTCTTTCCCGGTGACTCTGACTTCTGGAAGGATGCCCCAGCCACTTTCACGGCAGGCAAACATCAGTATCCAGACTGTGCTTCCAGTCTGTTCAGTGAGCATTTAAATTAAAGTTTCACTCTCCTGAAACCGGAGTTCGGACTGTCAAACTCCCTGTGTTTGGCAATCCCCTACTAAGCCATGAGCCTAACAAGCTATAATGGTTTAAGTTTCTGCTGGCAGGATTTTATAACAGGTGATTACATTGACGTATGGTAACCAAATTAACCTGTAAGCTGTAATATATTAACGGCACAGGGTTTTTTTACAAAAGGTCAGTTCTTTTAAAAAACAATTTATCCCTAATTAGTTTCTAAGGGCAACTTTGTTCTTTCACTGGGGCCACCATAAATGATGTCTCAGCTCAAGCAACCAGGGCCGTTCAAATTGCTCGGTTCAGCCTTGCTGAGTGGGTAAGGCCCATTCCACCTGCCAAGAGCATAGTCCTTGCAAAAACAAAGGACAGATTTGCCTGGAGGTATATGTGCAAAGTTCAGTGTGCTCTTGGCAGCAAGTTTTAAGGCTGTACTCGTTTCAGGCTGTCAATGGGTCCTAGGGTTCAGCAAGGCCCAGGAAACAGAGATTATGTCTTTCAGAACTCCGGCAGCATATATTTAACCCATACTCAGGGATTCATATTCGGGCAGAAAACCCTTCAACCAGTCCCAGGGGTCCTCCCAGGTAAACCCTGCAGAGAAAATGGAGGCTTTCCTCTTGGAGGTGATTATCATTTAGATGAAATCGATATTGCTAGCAAAATGCCTTGTTGAACCCAGAAGGATCAGGGACCTACCTTCAGTCAGGGGAGAAACCATCAGAAGGAATTCAATCACCCCCCAGTGAACAATTCAGAAGTGATCAGAGGCCTTAAAGAAAGGAGACACAGTGGACCTTCAAGGCCGACTGGGCCCACAGTAAATGTCTCCAAAGGCCTGGGGTGGAGTAACTCACCAGGACCTCTGCCCCTACAGGCAGTTCAGTTCGGCTGTGGATCCAAAGCCCTGTCAGGACTTTGCAAGCTTACTCCAAAAGGGGCCACAGTAAAGTCCCACACCTGAAATTCAGGCATGACTTCTGTTCAAGAAATTCCAGTCAACAAAGGTTTCTAGTCTACATAACTACCCATTATTCACAGAAAAATTCACTATTCACAGTATTTTTCACTCAGAAATATTCACTATTTACTGTATTTTCATATAATTTTCATGAATAATTGCACTTTTTGTGATAAAACTATTAAAATACTCTTCTTATAAGCATTTTTATTGAGTTTTTCTTGTGTTTAAACTGTCAAAATGAGCAGTTCTAGCCTTTTTAGAGGGTTTTAAGTCATTTGCCATTCAAGCTATTCGCCAGAATTTTCACTCAAACTGGCAGAAACAGTAGTGCAGCAGTTACAAAGTCCTGCAACATCATGCTCAGTTCCATACCTGGATGATTGGATAATTTGGGCATCCAACGATGAGGAGTGCCAGAGAGTTACAGCCATAGTGATTGAGTTTGGCACCCTTCCTTTCAGATAAACAAAGAAATCAAGTCAGTGACTCCGGGCTCCCATTGTGTAAAAGCTTGGATCATGCAATCAAAAATGGACAAGCTAACAATTCCGACCAAACAAAAGATCCAAGACTAATTATAAAGCCACCAGGCAGTTCCTCAAATGCAGGAAAGCTCCAACATTCTCCCTCAAGAAAGAAAATCCTTGGCGAGGCATCGCTTCAATGTGTATTTTCATCTCTTGATGGTAAGATCTGATTGAGAGAGCAAAACATGAAAGACATAAACAGAGTGTGGTGGAGACAGGGCAGCATTCAAGCTCAAGACAGAGGTGTCATTAATTCCTCCAGTTTTGAGAAAAGACCTCAAAGGAAACACAGTCAAGGGTCTCTTCAATGTCAGTACCCTCAATTAAAATCTCTAGTAATCCACACAGACGTCCAGATCAAAGGTAGGGGAGGATCTATACTCCCAACACAAAAAACTCAAGGTCACATGGTCCAAATGTTCCGCCAGTTCCACATCAAAATATTCTAGAGGCAATGGCAGTGTTTCTGACTCTAAAAAAAGTCACTTGTGATTCTCAATCAGATTCATATCAGACTGGTTCTGGACAGTTATTTTAGTGGTGCATTGTTGTCAAACAGGGAGGCTCCAAAAAGAGCCGGATCAACCAAGTGTTGATAACCAAAACTTTCTGGCACCTGTCAACCAGTATGGTGATACTGACAATTATCTAAAATAAATAGTTGTACGTAAAAACTCTGCCGTTTTAGTCCGTCTCTTCATTATTATGAATGGGCATTATAAGTGGAGCCATCCCATCTGAGCAGGAGTCGATAATGTCATTGCAGACTCTCTGTTCAGGACAACTCCGCTTGAGTCGGAATGGTCCCTGGACAAGGCTTCATTTGGAGTGGTATACCTGGACCCCAGGTCTTCAGGTGGACCTGTTTGCATCTGAGAGCAACCACAAACTCCCTTTTGTATTTACTCCCAACCTGGACCCTCAAGCTCACGCCACAGATGCAATGTCGTTAGTGGAACAAGTGGCAGAAAATCTACCTGTTTCCACCAATAAACCTGCTGATGAAAGTGTTGCACAAGCTCAGGTCATTCAAAGGTCAAGTGGCCCTGGTACAATAGATAAGCAACTGGTTCCTCTTCTTTTGGAACTGAAACTCCATCAAATACCCAACCACAGCCAAAATGCAAAATTCTCCAAAATAATAGACAGTATAACGATTGTTATCTAAAGTTTTACAATTGCTGGTCTGGAGATGTTGAACAACCAAGAATTATTTTATGCTTTGAGAGAAAAAATGTTAAATGAATCCACTGTTACCAAAATCAATTAAAAAGACATTCTCCCTCAAACAGTAAGATAAATTCAGCAGTTTAAAAAATTGATCATCTTTTCTGAAAGAAACTGTTTTTCAAGTCATGACCACGAAATTGGCAATTTCTTTCTTCAGGTCATTTTTCAAAAAGGGTCTGGTTTTAAAAGCATTCAAATATCAATCAGCAAAGTCAGCTTTAAAAAGGTGTTTTGCATGGCTTCAAGATTGACTTAACAGATTCATACTTTTCATCAATCCCGAAGAAATTGCGCTCGTCCCATTAGACCATACAACCCAATTTTAAATTTATCTGAAAATTTTGAAAAAAATGTTCTGAAAAACTTAAGGAAACTATTTTTGTATTAACAGTTGATCTGTTCACCGAGATCAGCAACATTAGTCATTTGCTTGCATTTGTTCGTTTTCCTGATGGCGGTGTTGCAAAGGAATGTCAACAACTAGCTCAAGACATTTTTAATATGATCAGGTGCCCTTAGGAAATGAATGTAAGGGACTTTGTCCTAATTTTGCTTCTCAGGTATGACAGGTATCCCTCTCAGAATCAAACCAGATTTTCCTCCGTCAGGAGAGTTCTTCTTTCCCCAGATCAGAAGTTTTAGCAAAAAATGAAGATTCAGGTTAAGTGGATTCAAAACAAGTGTTATTCCTCCTCCAAGGATCCATCTTTATGTCCAGTTACTACCTTTGAAGGGCTTATTTAAGAGAACTAAGCTCAGGTTTTGTCTGGTCCTCTTTTTATCAGGAAAAAGGAACGCTTTTCAAAGCTATCAGACAACAGATTCTATATTTCATTAAACAGGCAAACCCGGTTCAGTACCTATTCATGATATCCGAGCAGTGGCCACCTCCACTATTATTTAGAATTTTATGACTTTGAAAAGAGCTTAAAGTGTCTAAACAGGTTGGAAAATTAAACTCCATCAGTGTTTAGCATGCAACTATCTTAAATCACTGGAGGTCTGATTCCCTACAGTGGCTGATAAGTTGATTGTCCTAAAAAGAAAATTAATTAATCTTTTCACCCTGTCTTCTTCCTCCCGATGCCTGCCTCATTTATTTACCTTCTGCCATCTTCTCCTAGGTCAGGCAAACAGCCTGACTCCTGATATTGTGATGTTGTACATTTTTGCGACAGTCTTTAAGTCTTTGACATGTTATATTTTTCTGTGATTTAGTCTTAAGTCAGTTGGGTACCTTTATATATGTTTCATTGTTAATTTTAGTCTTGGTAACTTCCAACTGTTGTCTTGATTGTTATCCCTAATTATTATTCAATTTTACTGTTCATGCTCCTTTCTGTATATTTTTTGATACTGAGGAATAATTAAAACTAATTTAGGTAAAAAAGCTTTTATCGTTCCACAGTTCTCTACTTCTTGTCCCTAAATAACTTTCACCAAAACTTAGTATGTTTCTCTCTGAAGAAGAAATTTCAGGATCTGACACAGGTCGCAAGCTCAAAAATAGGATTTTGACAAAGGAAAATCTATTTCTAAGGGAGGACCTACCCTTCTAAATTTTGATTCGGGTTTCCCCTGCTGATATTCTTGTTAGGGGTGCTTAGGAATGGGTACATATGGCGCTGGGTCATTGGTTGGCTGCCGGTGAGTGCTGGCGTTGGTCCTGCCCCTTCACGTTCGGGGTTTTTGACACTGGGTTGTCTACAGAGTACAGTCCTGTTGCAGTGGCAATATTCACTCACCCTTACCTCAACGTCTATTTCATTTTAGATGAATCGATCTGAGGTAGTAACCAGCATTCCTGATAGCTTTTTTCTCTGGTATCTTTAACAATATTTATACCTTGCTAGAAATTCCACCAATGGAATTTCACCCGAGGACCCAGGACACAGGTCCTCCCTCAGAAATAGATTTTTCCTTTGTCAAAATCCCTTTTTTAGACTGGCGCTTAAAAGTGCAAATGGAAACACTGGAAAGCTCCAACAAGTCACTTCCTAATGTAACTGCTTTATTACAGTCTAACCCCTTCTGTAGGGACCTGTTGAGGATTCTATTGTAACTTAAGTCAATGAGCAAGCACGACAACAAAAGTACAGTGTACGCTCTTCTGGGAAAAGGAGAATTTAGGAAACAAAAACCCAGAATTTCCCTTTATCCAATTCAAAAAAGGCTCACTTTGGTAAAAAATCATATAAGCCTGCAATCACGTCCAAAACTTTTCCTCATAAACAGGTAGGTAGTCAGAAGGGACAACCCCCTTCAAAAGGACATCAACAGCCACATCAGCAAGGACATCCTTTTCATAAGGTCCAAAAACCATCTTACAAAGGAGAAGGAAAAGCAATGCCCGGAATGCCTATCAAAGGAAAAGGTAGAGGAAAAGGGGGATATCAATAGGAATTGTTTTGTTGGGGGTCGGCTCCAAAGACGCCACAAGGAATGGAAGTCTTCCCCTTGGGGACAAAGCATTGTTCTCAACAGGCTGGGGTGGAAGTGGTCTTATCCTCCCCCGCCTTTAAAGGGGTTCTTTCAAGCACCAAACCCCTCTCTGGAAGATTACGTGCAGAAGGCCCTATTAAAAGATGCCATAGAGAAACATACATATATTCGCCACCAAACACGTCTCTTCAGTGTTCTAAAAAAGGATTCCTACAAACAAAGAGTGATCCTCGACCTATCAACATTGAACAGGTACACTGTTTGCCAAAAGCTTCAGATGACTACCAATGCCCAAGTATGTTCAGTCATTCCAAAAGGGAATTGGACAGTTTCTACAGATCTGAAAGACGCATACTGGCACATCCCTATTGCCGCTCCCTTTCGCCCCTTCCTAGGGTTTCGGATAGGGAAAAAGATGTACAGGTTCAAAGTCATGCTTTTTGGACTAAACATTGCCCCAAGAATTTTCACAAAATTAGCAATGGCAGTTGTCCAGGAACTCAGGAAAGAAGGAATACATCTAATAGCTTACCTAGACAACTGGTTAATCTGGGTAGCCCACAAGAAAAGAATGCTTGAAAAACCTATGAGCAGTGGTCAACAGACTCCAGTCAAAAGGTTTTATAATAAATTGGAAAAAATCCCACCTCACACCCAGCAGACGCTTTCAGCAGCTAGGACTGTGCTGGGATACTCTTCAGGGCCTGTTGTCTCTCCCCACCAAAACTCAGAACAGAATAAGGAAAAACCTCAAAAGGTTCCTAGCAAAGCCCAGAGTTTCCAAACAGCAATCAGAATGCATGATGGGTCTACTGCAGTTTGCATCAGTAATAGATCCAATACTCAGATTGCAACTGGAAAACGTGAACAAATTTTGGCTATCGCACCCAAGAAAAAAGATGCGAGACCAATCTCACCAAAAGAACCAAAAAGTTAGGGAGATACTTCAGCCTTGGACCCGGAAGGAATCTCTGGAGAAACAGGTCACCCTGACTCCTCCATCTGTAAGAGTGACAAAAGACACAGATGCCTCGTTGACAGGTTGGGGAGGACATTGGAGGATCATCAGGTGGCAGGGAGGTGGTCAGCTACTCTGAGGAAGTGTCATATCAATTTCCTGGAGCTAACGGCTGTCTTTTTGTCTCTCAAAAAACTCAAGCCTCCAGAAGAGACACATTTTCTGTTGGTTCTAGACAACATGACTGCAATGTCCTGCATCAAGAGATCTGGATCACTTTCACCTCCTCTCAACATGTTAATGCTAGCCATCCTTTAGATGGTATAAGTAAAGAAGTGGCACCTATCTGCGATTCACCTCACAGGGTCTCTCAACGTAATAGCAGACTCTCTATCAGGGAAAACGACAGCCTCAACGGAGTAAATGTTGGACAACCACTCTTTTCAAACAATAGCCAACATGCTTCCACAACTGGAAGTGGACGTGTTCGCCACATATGAGAATCACAAACTCCCAGTATATGTATCTCCGAACTTGGACAATCAAGCAATAGCCAGAGATGCCTTCCTACAAGACTGGAACAAGTGGAGGATGATATTTCTTTTTCCTCCATTGTCCCAGATTTCGAAGGTTTTGAGCAAACTCCTAACCATCAAAAGAACAGCTTACTTAATAGCCCCAAATTGGCCAAACAAGCATTGGTTCCTATCACTTAAGCAATGGGCGGAAAGATCAACTCCACTGTCGTCCACTGTTCTATCCCAGAAAGTAGGCGGAAAAATCGTTTATGCATCCTCCTTTCTGAGCCAAGACCTTCACTTAAGGATTTTTTTTAACATTATCTACTGTGAAAACTACTCACCCAACATTGCTAGATACCTGGTGCAAAAATTACGGACGTCATCTTTCTGACAATACCAGTCCGTATGGAAGATATGGTTAGATTATATCCATAATGAGAGCCCAGTTGAAATTTCTATAGAAAAACTTTTACATTTTCTGATACATCTTTTTGAAGACAAATGCCTTGCAGTTGAATCTTTCAGCATTAATGGAACCCTTGCTTTTCAGGATTGACTCCAGCAATTTTTCCTGATCTCTCTCTAGAAAGACCTGCTGAAAAGACAAATGCCCTTAACAAGATACTTGGACTTGCTACCCTTACAACAAACTCATACAAAAGGTGATCTCCCCGATTGTATTAGCATCAGCCCGTATTAGTGAACTGGGCTCTCTTAGATGGACCACACAAACTGTTGATAATCAATTTTATGGATCATTCCTGGCCAAGAATGAGGATGAAAAAGGAAATCTCCTCAGCAGCAGACAAAACATTATGCCCAGTTTACACTTCCCTTCATGGCAAACATCCCAGAAGGTCCGATTTTGCTCACCCTAGAACAAAGAAACCACTCTCTCTACAAAAGAAAAATTACTTGGTCCCATTAAAAACAAGACCACACTCCTTTCCTAGGTCACATGACATTAGGAAAGTAAGTACATCATTGGCCTTCTTCAGAAATGTCTCTTTCAAAGAAGTCTCCGAAAGTACAGGGTGGGCATCAGAGACAGTGTTCTTAAAACATTACTATCTACCCCTCAGACCAAAACACAAGTCTCCCCGATTGTTTAGCATCAAGAAGTCTACACTGCATGTCATTAGGTGGTATGGTTAGTCCTGGCCCCATAGGCTCTACAGCAGAAAACCAGGAGTCTTCCTAATGGGTGAGTATGCTAACTATTGCTGGGGAAGATACAATAAGACTACAACCACACCCAGCATACTTAGGTAAGTCACTACAGAACTTCACCCTAAAAATGCATGTTCTTGTTTAGTTTCTTGTTTCTCGTTACCAAAACCCCAAAACATTTTTTTAGAATAAGGAATGGGGCTTGAAACTTGTGGCTTGACCTCGGACCATAAATGTTTTTCTTTGGGTTGTTTGGGATTAAAATTTTGAGAGCTTAATACTTTTGTCACTTGTCAATTTCTTTTGTAAAGCTCCTTGAGGACGAAACAAGTGACTACGCTATAAAAAAAACAGGTTTTGACGTAGGAAAACCCTATTTTTGGTAGTTGCTGCTGAGTCCTTAAAACCCTCCCACTTCCCTGACAAAAGGCATGGGATTTGGGCAAGGGATCATCCTACATTGACCAGCAGAGTAACAGAATTGGTCTTTTGCCTGCCCTGGTCATAAACAAGATGGCAGATGCACATGTGCAATAGTCACTTCTTGTATTTTTTGACACAGGAAAAACTGGGCTCAGCTTTGCTGAAGATAAGGGAAAATGCCCTCTTATCTTTGAGTCCACTTTACTCTATCATGTGCCATGGTGTTTTCATTACCCGGCTACAAGACCAGGCTAGAAAAACATTTCTTTGATACTAGTCTAGTCACCATGGAGCGCTGGCACACCATGGGGAATTACTCCTTGAGGACTCAACAGTGACTACCAAAAATATGTTTTTCCTAGGTCAAAACCCCTTTTTTGGTGAGTGTTCCTGACATATTTTGTTTTTTTTTTACATATGTAACAAGTATATTTATTTGTTTTGTATAGCTTAGAAATTTATGAGAGAGAGAGAGAGAGAGAGAGAGAGAGAGAGAGAGAGAGAGAGAGAGAGAGAGAGAGAGAGAGAGAGAGAGAGAGAGAGAGAGAGAGAGAGAGTGTGCCACATTTTTCACAGAATATGTGATGGTACTTTGTCAGTCATTTTTTTTTTTTTTTTTTTTTGCTATAATTACAACATTTTGCACTGTAATAACTAAGTAATTTATCTAAGTGTGCTAAGGATGAAAAGCAAAGGCTTTATCATGAACAGTTTCTTTTTGGCACATTTTTTTTTTGGGGGGGGAAGTGCAAAATTTTCTTGTATCTCATAATTTCTACTTCTTATTCCACCTTCATAAAGTTATTTTGGGAGGCTTTTTATGTCACTATATAGAGCAATCATTCAGCTGCAGAAATAAAATTGAGCAGTCTACCTGGGAAACTGCAGAACTAAACATCTTTAGAAAAAGAAACAGCTATAAACAATTTTACTCCTACCACTCAAGTCACTGCCAATTCCCACAGACATAATTGTTAACAAGGGTTAATAGGCAAAAAGGTCAAAGCAATGTGTGAGACCAAAATTAAATATTTTTGTGATTCACCAGCTATTAAAATGTCAAACAACAAACAACAAGAATATTATACTCATCTTCAAATCAAATTAGCCATTTTTTGTTACCTTTGGTTGCTCATATCACAGCATGACCAGATCTGATATAGTTACTACACAGCTGCTGCTGTGAATGTCTAAGCAGCAACTACCATAAATATATTACCTTGTCTTGAGCTCCAAATAAAAGAAGTAAAATCTAGGTAATTTACCTTTGGGACATATCATGATTGTCACACAAATGGAGCTCTTTTGCTTGGTCTTCTGCCTGCTGCTCTTCTTCAGCAAGTTTCAAATCAACCAGAAAATCTTCCGGCTTTCGCACGGCAGCATTCATAACCAGTTCTGCTTGTGTTATATTTTCTCCCTATGGAAGAATGGATTATGACAGTCTATGTACAAACTAAGCAAGTGATTATAGGTGAAAGTGTCATAAGACTCAACCAACCAGGATACTGTGCAATGAGATTATTTGAAATGAATCAGACTGCGTTTGCAAGATACTTATCTAAATCAATCTACATTTCTGAGGAAAGGGTCTAGCAAGATGGGATCTTATCTTCATAAATTCATTGGATCATTTGATACTGGTAACATTTATCTTCCAGTTGGTAAAGACTAAGATCATTCTTAAATCTGTGCAGTATCCAGATATACTGTGTATGGGATAATACAATACGTATTTACACAACAACAAAATTTCACTGTAACAACCCTGTACAAGGCTTTAATGAAGACACCATTAAGTTCTGGGATAGTAAAGATTGTTCATATTGTTATAATTACAAAATCCAGGACACTTTGGTTCAAAAGTCAATGAACTGAGAACAAAAATAGAAAAGTACTTTTAACTGCAAACAGAGACAGTGATGCCTTACTATATTAATCTTGCTTAAAGAAAAAATGACACTTTCGTAATACGTTTCATATATACTTACCGAGTAATTACGTAACTAACATTTCTACTCGCACGGCAACCTTTTAAAAATTCGCGGTAGCACTTCTAATGTTTTTGTGTAGGTGACGGGCTCCACCCACTATCTGAGCACCCACAGAAATTAACTGGCAGGCAAGCTCAATTTTGTTTGTGCCCTTATGTCCATCAGAGGGGAGGAGGATGGGCTCTGATTCAGTAATTACTTGGTAATTTCATATAAGTAACTTACCAAGTAATTACATAGCTGAATCCCACATTGAATAGAGGTGGCATATATGGATATATTCTACTCCAAAACATTAAAGCATGGTAATGACTTTAAATAGAAAATTTTGCCAGCTTTCATACAACGCCTGTTGTTTCCTTACCTGTTTAGAGAGCTACTGCAGGTGCTACTGCCTCTGGTTGGTGCTCATCTTAAACTGTAGTGGTGTGGTGGTTGAGCCGTGGGTTGCCTCTACTTAACACACTGACTGTGATTGGCAACTCTGCAAATTGTCCCAGTGGGCGATAACTTTAAACCCATATAAATTCAGTAACCAGCAACCTACTGAAGTGGGAATTTCTACAGTATTTCTGTGAGGTAAGCTGAGTGCTCAGACAAGTGTAAAACCCGTGACTTTATCTGGTACACTTCGCCCGACACAATGAAAGTCTTTACTATAGGTATTCTGCACCTAATATGGACAAACTAGATGCAGTCATATACGGTTCAAGTCGCCCAAAATGATTAAAAACATTTCTGTAGGCGTTGTGTGCCACGTATGGTCACACTTTGGATGGCCAGATATGGTGCATATCTCCCAGAATGATCTCAGGAATTACTGTATGCAACATGTACCAGATATGGATCATGCTGGTGTGGCTGATAATGCTACACACCACCCTGTATGACATTTGGTCAATTGAAATGTGTAGATTTTCAATATATTGTTATTTCACAGACAATCTATGTACTCACCCACACACACACACACACATATATTATCTATATATATATATATATATATATATATATATATATATATATATATATATATATATATATATATATATATATATATATATATATATATATATATATATATATATATATATATATATATATATATATATATATACATATACATATATACACACACAAGGTAAACCCTGTATTCGTGGGGGATGCGTTCCAGACCCTGCCCCCGTGAATAGCTAAAACCTCATAACACTTAGAACCCCCCTCTAAAAACGCTTATAACTGTCTACCATGAAAGGTCAAACACCAAAGTATGCCTAAAAATACCAGCATACAACAAAAATACATTAAACTATTATCTTATTACTGTATTAATCTTTGAAATGATATTAATATCATTTCCAAGTCATCTTAAACACTCTATCGTTAAAAATACACGTACGTACTGTATGGCTTACAGCTGTAGGTGAAACTAATCCAGTTCCCCCATACGTATTAGGCCACACACATTTTCTTTCATACAGTTATAAGCGTCCCGTTTTCTGTTAGAGGGGAACCATTGGTATTTATACGTAATTCACAAAGAGAGAGAGAGACAAAAAAAAATATGTTTGCACATTTCAAAAAATTTAATACTATGTGCATATTAAAATTACTACATAAGTAAACCATACAGGTACTCACCAGTGATGAATGTTGATTAAAGATGATGATGATTAATTAGCTGTCCAGTCCGATGACTGACAAAGATATGACTGCACAGCAAAGCAGAGGAGTTACAACCCATCTGAGGGTGCCTCTTCACCTTCAGGAGGTGCTTCGGGAGGCAATTCTTCAGTTGATTTTGGAGGCACTATTTCAGTTGATTTGGGAGGCACTTCTTCAGGCGATTTGAGAGGCACTACTTCAGGTGATCAGAGAGGCTTTGGAGGGGCCTTCTCCATCCATCTGATGAACATGGTGATAGGCAGCTGCTGTCGCTGCTTCTTCATGGTGGTGAGGGCTTGATTATAGGGCTCAAATGCTAAATCAAGATTTATGCAAACCTTAAGGAGCATTCCATATAATGATCCCATGTTGACACATACTCCTAAGTATCCTTGATCATTCTCTTAATGTGGGACAGACGTTCCAAAGTCAAGCCGCCCTCCTCTTCTTTCTGCTCCTCCCTTGAACCTGGCGTATCTTCTTCCTCACTGGCAGACATCATCAGGTCTTCCAAATCCTGCTCCGTCAGGGGGTCAGAGTGGGCATCAAAGAGAGTGCCGACTTAATCCTCGGTGATGTCCTCGAAGCCTTCTCCACCTAGAATCCTCGCCAACTGGACAGCCTTATTAATGGCCGAATGTTGAATTTCTTCAGGAGAGAAGCCCCTGTAATCATGAACACACTCCGGCCACAACTTGTTCCAGCACGCGTTCAGGGTCTCCTACTTCTTGTCATTCAGTGATCAGATGATTATGGTCAGACGTGTGGCAATCGTGAATTTACGCCAATAATCTTTTAGCGTAACTTCACTGTCATTGTCCATTGCATTCACAAGGTGCTGGAGGGAGTTCCCAGTATAAAGGACCTTGAAGGCAATGATCACGCCCTGGTCCATAGGCCAGAGAAGAGAGGTAGTGTTGGGAGGGAGGAACTCAAGCTGGACTCCCTTGTAACAAAGATCGAGAGGGTGGCCACCAGCATTATCCATGATCAGCAACACCTCGAACTCCATGCCCACATCATTCAGGTATTGCCTTACTTGAGGGATGAAGCTCTGATGGAACCAGTACTCTGTAAGGACTTTGGTGATCCAGGCCTTAGGGTTATGCATCCACAACACAGGCAGCAATACCTTGTTCTTATTCTTGAGGATCTTGGGGTTTGCAGCCTTGTAAATGAGGACTGGTTTAAGCATGAAACCAACCGCATTCCCACACATGATGAGGGTAACCCTATCCTTCTGGGCCTTGAATCCTGAGGCTTTAGCTTCGTCCTTCATGGGTTATGTCCGGGAAGGCATCTTCTTCCAGACTGGCCAGTCTCATCCATATTGAACACCTGTTCTGGATGGTAGCCCTTCTCCTTGAGGATTTTCTTGAAGGTCTCCGAATATTTTGCAGCTGCTTCAATGTCTGCAGAAACTGATTCCCCATGCAGAGTAACAGACTTTAGGTGGAACCACTCCTTGCTGGCCTGGAAACCTTGAGGCACTGACGATGGTCTTGCTCGGGGCTCTTTCTCTTCTTCTTCTTCTGTAGGCACGGGCTCATCGAAGCTTAAAAATTCTAATTCCCCTTCTTCAACAACGCCTTCCTCTGCCTGTACTACGTCGTCAGCTTCCGTAGCAGTTGATAACTGCTGGTAGAGTTGTAGTGCTTTCTCACGAATGATGTTGAAGTCGAGGGGCATATTCTTCTTTCAGCAGTCCTTTATCCAGAACGCCAGCACAGATTCCATCTTCATGATTATCCCACACTGTTGCAACTGTCTTTGCACTACTGCAGTAGCTCATGCTTAAAGGCTTTCGTATCTCCGCCGCTTTCTTCTTTATATACCACACTGTCCTCTCACTAGCATTAAAATGGTGGCCAACCACAGCAAAACTTTTGCCCTCCTTTAACACATCAAGAACTTTCACCTTCTTCTCGAGTTTCATAACTGTCTTCTTTCTTTTAGACTCTTTGCCAGAAGCCTTAGAAGGAGCAGGGCATTTTTTACGAGGCATTTTAGGGCCGATTACCGCTTATGCACAAAGATTAAGAAACCAAACACAAAGATACGAGATTTCACACGATCAGAAGATGCTACAGACCAAGCACAAACCGAGAAGGATGCTGTAGATGCGGTCTCCCAGAATTCCATGTTTGCAAGTTGGTCTTGAGTGTTCAGCCAATCAATGCCAAGTGAATAGCCAATGAGCGCCAAGGAAAACGAATGATGCTTCTGGATTGGCTGCTTTGCAGATGATAGCCAATAGCGTGTCGAGTATCACTGGTCCTGGGTACACAGCATCCAGCATCTCGAGTTCTTTGTATTTGCGGAGAGGTGGCTTGGGTGAATCACTTTTAAGAAAAACAAATATATGTTATTGAAATTTTGCTGTGTTTACATTAATATATTACAGTACTGTAATATGTGAAAATTAGTCAATCTTTTTTCATCATACAAAATGTACTTACAGTAGTCATGAATATGTACTTAGTACGTACAGGAAAAAGCTACGTACCGCAGACGTAAACATACGTACCCTGCTATTCCTGTTGTCTTACGTATTTTACACATGCTCTGTGTACTACCTGTATCATCCTAAAACAATTTTTGTATGTAATATTTAAAAATCATCCTACAACAAAACATTTAACCCTTAAACGCAGAGCCTCTATTTACAAAAGCGTCTCCCGTATGCCGGTGCGGTTTGAGAGTTAGCGCCGAAGTGGAAAGAAAGTTTTTTAAAAAAATCACAGCATGCTTAGTTTTTAAGATTAAGAACTCATTTTTGGCTCCTTCTTTTGTCATTGCCTGAAGTTTAGTATGCAACCATCAGAAATGAAAAAAAAATATCATTATCATATATAAATATTGGAATATATGACAGCATGAAAAAAAATTTCATATATAATTTTATACAAATCGCCCTGTGAGCAAAATGGTTAGAGCTAATGAGTTATTTTTTTTCTCATTGTATTGTACACTAAATTGCAAAGATTTTGGTATATAACAAATTGTAAAACGATCAAAGCAACACAGAGAAAATATTATCACAAAATGATGCATGAATTTGTAACGCGCGGACGTAAAAATAAGTTTTTTCAAAAATTCACCATAAATCGAAATATTGTGCTAGAGACTTCCAATTTGTTGCAAAATGAAAGTAAATGATTGAATATTACTAGAATGTAACAGTTTTAGCTTACACTTGCGTTTTTCGACCATTTCGGTCGAGTCAAAGTTGACCGAAGGTTGAAATTTTGGCGCTTAGCGTGATTTATATGAAAATATTTCAAAACTGATAAAAGCTACAACCATGTGTTATTTTTTGTTGTGTTCTACATGATATTGTGCACATTTACATATATAAAACTTTATGTAACGGTTAATATAAAAGGGTGCAAACATTACGACAAAGTGACTAAAGAATTTCTGAGATTTTCGGCAGAGTTAGCGCGAGTGGACGTAAGGGAAAAGTTTTTTCAAAAATTCACCATAAATTGAAATATTGTGCTAGAGACTTCCAATTTGTTGCAAAATAAAGGTAAATGATTGAATATTACTAGAATGTATCAGTTTTAGCTTACAATTGTGTTTTTCGACCATTTCGGTCAAGTCAAAGTTGACCAAAGGTTGAAATTTTGGCACATCGTGATTTATATGAAAATATTTCAAAACTGATAAAAGCTACAACCGTGAGTTATTGTTTGTTGTATTCTACATGAAATTGCGCACATTTTCATATATAAAACTTTATGCAATGGCTAATATAAAACGGTGCAAACATTACGACAAAGTAACTAAAGAATTTCTGAGACTTTCGGCTGAGTTAGCACGCGTGGATGCAAGGAAAAAGTTTTTTTTTTTTAAATTCACCATATATCGAAATATTGTGCTAGAGACTTCCAATTTGTTGCAAAATGAAGGTAAATGATTGAATATCACTAGAATGAAAGAGTTTTATCTTACAATTGGGTTTTTCGACCATTTCGGTCGAGTCAAAGTTGACTGAAGGTTGAAATTTTGGCACTTAGCGTGATTTGTATGAAAATTTTTCAAAACTTATAAAAGCTACAACCATGAGTTATTTTTTGTTGTATTTTACATGAAATTGCGCACATTTTCATATATAAAACTTTATGTAACGGCTAATATAAAATGGTGCAAAAACTACAACAAAGTGACTAAAGAATTTCTGAGATTTTCAGCTGAGTTAGCATGCGGACGTAAGGAAAAAGTTTTTTCAAAAATTCACCATAAATCGAAATATTGTGCTAGAGACTTCCAATTTGTTGCAAAATGAAGGTAAATGATTGAATATTACTAGAATGTAAGAGTTTTAGCTTACAATTGCGTTTTTCGACCATTTCAGTCGAGTCAAAGTTGACCAAAGGTTGAAATTTTGGCACTTATCGTTATTTATATGAAAATATTTCAAAACTTATAAAAGCTACAACCATGGGTTATTTTTTGTTGTATTCTACATGAAATTGCACACATTTACATATATAAAACTTTATGTAACGGCTAATATAAAACGGTGCAAAAATTATGACAAAGTGACGAAAGAATTTCTGAGATGCGTTGCTGATGCTTACTAGTGGGAGAAGAAAGAAATTCGCGCATGCGCAGCTGGATCACGCTTGTAAACAAAATAACAGCGTGATCCGTGAACTCCCAGCACCCCTCAAGGCGTGTGATTTAAAATTTTTCACAAACTAGGCCTATAAGTATTTTTCCGCAAATATTTAAAAAAGCTTTTTGTAGTCGACGTATTTTACGTCCACTTGGCACCCGACAGAATTTTCGTCGACGTAAAATACGTCCAGTTGGCGTTAAAGGGTTAATAAAATGTACAGTACTGTATGCGCAGAATATCAATGTCAGTATATGTACGCGCAATAGTACCTTGCGTATACTGTACGGGCAATTGACCCAATATAACTCGATTCATTGCTATCTCTCGTTTGTGTGCTTTGTGTGTACAGTACTATGGACCAAGGATATTTTTGGAAATCTTGCATTAAGACGTACTCTAAATGCTCTGCTTCTTCTAAGGCCTCTGGCAAAGAGCCAACAATTAATGACGTTGATGAGAAGAAAGTAGACATGGTTGTTATGTCAAGAGAGGGCAAAAGTCACGAAGTAGCAGCCCATTACAGCATGACATTAAGTGCGGTCGCCTGCACTGAGCATGAACAAGGTAAAATACTCATGCAGACCTACCGTACCACCTTTGTTGCCATGTTCAAATACCTTGACATGACAGCACCTCCCGAAACCCCAGACAAAGCACCTCCTGAAGAAGGTGAAGAGGCGCCCTCAGACGAGATGTAACTCCTCTGCTTTGCTGTGCAGTCATATCTCCATCGCCATTCATCGTACTGCACAGCTAATTCATCATCACCATCTATAATCAGCATCCATCACCAGTTAGTACCCGTATGATTTAATCTTATTATTACGTATTCTTATTCAATTTTATTACTACTATGTACTGTAGTATTATTATTAATTTACATCATTACTTAATGTTATTATACAATACAGAATATTGCTATACGCTAAAGACAAAAAATCTACATCCGCAAATAGGCAGGTTCCTGCGAACATTTTTAGATATGTTCCACAGAAAAACCTGCGAATACGTGAGTTTTCCCGTGAATAAATTTTAGATAGGTTCCACAGAAAAATCTGCGAATAGGTGAGTCTGCAAATACTGAGTCCACAAATACGGGGGGTTTACTATTACTGAAAGGATAACTGGATGGTACCTGATGGAGTATTTATTCAGAAAAAGTTACGAGCTTTCTTGGACAAACAGTCCACATTATCAAGTATGCGTACAGTGACCAGACATGTAGTCCAGCTGTATTTATATCTGTGTGCTGGGTACTTTTAATCCTATAATCGTCTGGCTGCTCCTGTGTGACTCCCACCCACTCATGACCTTGGCCTTTCTCTGCCCCCTTCTTCTTCCAGGTGTCCGTCTTCCGTGCGTTCTCTTGCGTTTTTCATTCGTTTCCTTGCTACTGTGGAGTATAAAATTTTTCTAGATATGCTGTCTTCAAGGCAGTTTCCTGTGTTCCCTGCCATTGTGTTTTTGATGCATGTTATGAAGGCATTCTCTACAGCCAGTCTGGCCGTTTTGCTGGTATTCCTGTACAGAAAACTCATATTTTCCCAGTCTATTTTATGGTCATTTTCCCAACAGTGTTTGGCAACTGCCGACATCTGATTATAATGCCTTATGTTCTGCATGTGTTGTTTGCTTCGCTCTTTACATGATTTGCCAGTTTCGCCATAGTACCCATCTTCACAGTCTAGACACTCTGCCATATATAACCGCCCCCTATAATCTCTTCCCCTTCTACCAACTTTTTGTTTCTACCTATTTTATTCCTAATAGTGTTTTTGTAGCTGCCTATCAATTTGAAATTATCTAGCTTCCTGCTGATGGGTGCAATAGAGTTGTTGTCCGAGACTATAATGATTTTCTTCCCTACCAAATGTTCCTTTTCTATCCTTTCCCTCTCCCCAAAATAGTTTTTCCTTGCCTTGATGTGTGCCCACTCCCACCAATACTTAGGGTAACCTAATCTCCTAAAACTCTCCCTCAGGAAACCCAGCTCTTCGTCTAAAAATTCGGGACGGCAAATCCTATAAGCCCTAATGGCCAACCCTGTCATTACTCCTATTTTTATTTCTTTCCTATGACTAGAGAACCTATGTTTGTATGAATTGGTGTGTGTCTTCTTCCTATATACCTTGAATTTTAACTTTTCCCCTTCCCTCTTTACCAGGACATCCAAGAAAGGAATTTCTCCCTCCTTCTCTTCTTCTATTGTGAATTTGATGTGTTCGTTTAGTTTATTTATGTTTTCAAGGAACTTGTGTATATCTTCCCTTTCTTCCTTGTAAATAATCAAGATGTCATCCATGTATCTTACCGATTTTTCGATAACTAAGTTCCCTTTATTTACTTTGCCCACCTCTTCCTTTTCAAACCATTCCATAAAGATATTAGCTAGGATTGGTGAAAGACTCGAACCCATGGCCACTCCATTTTTTTGTATATAATGGTTTTCACCCCACTTGAAAACATTAAAGCTGAGGGCCGCTGTTAGCAGTTTTATTAAAACGTCATGATCTAGGTCGCACGCATAAACCCCTTCCTCCACATTCTTTTTATTACTTCCATCATCGTCTTGACTGGAACGTTAGTGAACAGGGACGTTACATCCAAACTTGCAAATTTACAGTCTTTTACATTAATTTTTGATAATTCTTCTAGAAGGTTCATGTTATGTTTTAAATGCCCTTCAGATACTAAGCCAACCCATTTTCCCATTATATTGGAAAGAAATTTCTCCAGCCTCCTCTGCAGTGATCTCGTCAATGCCACGATCGGTCTTAGCGGGCACCCTTCCTTGTGGATCTTAGGACTACCATAAATATATGGGATCTCTGGACTTTCCACTGATTTTACTCTATGTTCTAATTCTTTTCTCTTAGTTCTGTCATGGATTTTTGTCAACGCTTCCCTTACTTTTTTGTTAAAATTGCATTGTACCCCCCTAATGTCCGGTTTTTTGTTGCAAGCCTCGTAAGTGTTTTCATCATTTAGCAATTGTCCTAACTTGTTTTCGTAGTCTATGGCATCCATTACTACAACCGCCCCCCCTTTGTCTGCCTTACAAATCTTTATGTCTTTGTATCTTCCCAGTCTATAAAGGTCCTTACGTAACCTCTCCGGAAACACGAATCTGTTCAACCTAATCCCAGCCCACATAGCCCCCCTACAAAAAGCCGCTTCATCCCCATTTTTGTTCTTATCTAATTCCCTTAAGCTTCTACACATTTCAGTGAAATTGTGGCTTTCGTTCCCCATGCAAAAATTAAGACCATATCCTAACACTAGCACTTCATCCCTACTTAGGAGTCTCTTGGAAATGTTCTTGACTAAATCAAAGTTTCCTTTTTTTACCCACCCCAACCTATCGAAAATGGCAACGAGTCTATTCTCATGTAGCTAAGAACTACAGCGGGCACATACCTTTACATAACCTGCAATTCCTTTGAAAACGTTGTCTAGGCTGGGGCCTCCATATTTCTCCGTCAGTTCTCTTCTGATTTTTCTGCTTATCATCCTTAATTCTTCCAATTCGATCTTTTTCTTCCTTATGTCTTCATTCATGATCTCTTCTACAAAACCAGGAAACGGTTGTTCATCAGTGTCTCTCTCTTGTATCTTATCCAGTGATTTCAGTGCCAAACAGTCTGCTGTGCAATTCTTAAGGAACCGGATTTTGTTGTCTGTCACTGCTGTCCTCCTCCTCACTTTCTCATAATTTCTTACTTCCAGCATGGCTCTGCCTAAGTACGTTCTTTTAAAACTCCTGAACCAATCCATCTCGAGGTCAAATAAATTAACTTAATCACATACACAGTTGTTCTGTGCAATAGTAGAATTACTGAAAGGACCTCATTCAAACTGGATGGTATCTGATGGAGTATTTATTCAGAAAAAATTACAAGTTTTCTTGGACAAACAGTCCACATTATCAAGTATGCATACAGTGACCAGATGCGTAGTCCAGCTGTATTTATATGGAAGTAATAAAAAAGAATATGGAGAAAGGGGTTTATGCATGCGACCTAGATCATGACATTTTAATAAAACTGCTTACAGCGGCCCTCAGTGTTAATGTTTTCAAGTGGGGCGAAAACCATTATATACAAAAAAATGGAGTGGCCATGGGTTCGAGATTTTCACCAATCGTATATAATGTCTTCATGGAATGGTTTGAAAAGGAAGAGGTGGGCAAAGTAAATAAAGGGAACTTAAATATCGTAAAATGGGTAAGATACGTGGATGACATCTTGATTATTTACAAGGGAGAAAGGGAAGATCTACACAAGTTCCTTGAAAATATAAATAAACTAAACGAACACATCAAATTCACATTACAGGAAACCCCCCGGCGTTCTCATGATTCACGGACTCACGCATTCTCGGGGTTCTCTGTGGAACATATCTAGCCATTATTCGCAAGAAATTTGCCCATTCGCAGTATTTTTCACTGAGAAATATTCACTAATTACTGTATTTTCATATAATTTTCATGAATAAATGCACTTTTTATGATAAAAATATTAAAATACTCAGGTTTATGCATTTTTACAGGGTTTTTCTGTTTAAACTATCAAAATGGGCAGTTCTAAGTGTTTTTAGAGGGGTTTTAAGTATTCGCGTATTTTAGCTATTTGCGGGGAGGTGTGGGACGCATCCCCCGCGAATACAGGGGGTTCACTGTAGAAGAGAAGGAGGGAGAAATTCCTTTCTTGGATGTCCTGGTAAAGAGGGAAGGGGAAAATTTAAAATTCAAGGTATATAGGAAGAAGACACACACCAATTCATACATACATAGGTTCTCTAGTCATAGGAAAGAAATAAAAATAGGAGTAATGACAGGGTTGGCCATTAGGGCTTATAGGATTTGCAGTCCCGAATTTTTAGACAAAGAGCTGGGTTTCCTGAGGGAGAGTTTTAGGAGATTAGGTTACCCTAAGTATGGGTGGGAGTGGGCACACATCAAGGCAAGGAAAAACTATTTTGGGGAGAGGGAAAGGATAGAAAAGGAACATTTGGTAGAGAAGAAAATCATTATAGTCTCGGACAACAACTCTATTGCACCCATCAACAGGAAGCTAGATAATTTCAAATTGATAGGCAGCTACAAAAACACCATTAGGAATAAAATAGGTAGAAACAAAAAGTCGGTAGAAGGGGAAGAGATTAGAGGGGGGGTATATATGGCAGCGTGTCTAGACTGTGAAAATATGTACTATGGCGAAACTGGCAAATCATGTAAAGAGCTAAGCAAACAACACATGCAGAACATAAGGCATTATAATCAGACGTCCGCGGTTGCCAAACACTGTTGGGAAAATTACCATAAAATAGACTGGGAAAATATGAGTTTTCTGTACAGGAATACCAACAAAATGGCCAGACTGGTTGTAGAGAATGCCTTCAAAACATGCGCCAACAACACTATGGCAGGGAACACCGGAAACTGCTTTGAAGACAGCATATCTAGAAAAATCGTATACTCCACAGTAGCAAGGAAACAAAGGAAAAATGCAAGAGAACGCATGGAAAATGGACACCTGGAAGAAGAAGGGGGCAGAGAAAGGCCAAGGTCACGAGTGGATGGGAGTCACACAGGAGCAGCCAGGCGATTATAGGATTAAAAGTACCCAGCACACAGATATAAATACAGCTGGACTACACGTCTGGTCACTGTACGCATACTTGATAATGTGGACTGTTTGTCCCAGAAATCCTGTAACTTTTCTGAATAAATACTCCATCAGATATCATCCAGTTTGAATGAGGTCCTTTCAGTAATTCTACTATTGCACAGAACAATTATATATATATGTGATTATATATATATTATATATATATATATATATATATATATATTTTGATATATATTTTCTATTATATATATAATATATATATATATATATATATATATATATATATATATATATATATATATATATATATATATATATATATATATATATATATATATATATATATATATATATATATATATATATATATATATATATATATATATATATATATATATATATATATATATATATACTAGTCACTTTTTTACCAGATGCATGTGTAATTGTAATAGCCACAATGCCCTCTTACCTTTCTTGAATTCTTCATGCTTTTTTGGATAGCTTGTCACCACAAAGCCTTAAGATCCAAGTGCAAGAAATATGAAGAAATTCTGATGTGCAGTAGCAGGAAACAAACCCGGGTCCACTAATCAGAATGAGGTACCATTGTCAACCTAATCATGAGAAGGATAAAAGTCTATTGCCTCTCATACATACATATACCTGTTGTTTTCAGATATATATATATATATTAGAGCTGGAATAGACCCATCCTCACCATTGTAGCCAAGTGGACAATCGATTTTTATTACTTTTTTTGGGCTGAAATATATATGTAGAATCTACTGCTCACTTTTCACCAGATACATATGTAATGGTAATAGCCACAATACCCTCTTAACTTTCTTGAATTCTTCACACTTTTTTGGATATACTTGTCACTACAAAGCCTTAAGATCCAAGTACAAGAAATATGAAGATATTCTGATGTGCGGTAGCGGGAAACAAACCCGGGTCCACTAATCAGCAAGAGGTACCATTGTTGACCTAACCACGAGAAGGATAAAAGTCTATTTCCTCTCATACATAAATACACCTGTTGTTTTCAGATATATATATATATATATATATATATATATATATATATATATATATATATATATATATATATATATATATATATATATATATATATAATCAGAGCTGGAATAGACCCATCCTCACCATTGTAGCCAAGTGGACAATCGAGTTTTATTGCTTTTTTAGGCTAACATATATATCTAGAATCTACTGCTCACTTTTTACCAGATAGCATATGTAATTGTAACAGCCACAATGCCTTCTTAACTTTTATGAATTCTTTGTGCTTTTTTGGATACTCTTGTCACTACAAAGCCTTAAGATCCCAAGTGCAAGAAATATGAAGAAGTTCTAATGTGAGGTAGTGGGAAACGAACCCGGGTCCACTAATCAGAATGAGGCACCATTGTCGACCTGACCAGGAGAAAGATAAAAGTCTACTGCCTCTCATATATACATATACCTGTCATTTTCAGATATATATATTAGAGCTGGAATAGACCCATCCTCACCATCATAGCCAAGTAGGCAATTGATTTTTATTGCTTTTTTACACTGAAATATACATGTAGAATCTAGTGGTCACTTTTTACCAGATACATATGCAATTGTAATATCAATAAAACCAGCAAACATAAAAGCAAGATCAATAAATAATTTTAAATCAGTCTCCCATTGCAGTAATGGTACAAGATATTAGCTAAAATACAAAATCCCATTTATTTTCGTAATGCTAAAAGATATTAGCTAAAATAAAAAATCCCATTTATTTTCCTTAAACCATGAAAAATATCTCATACACTTACATGATACAGAATTTCAAGATTATCTGTGCCAAACGATTTTGGGCTAAAATATGTAAAAAACAGAAAATTACTTTCATCTTTACAGTAAATATTCATACTTACTATTCCTTTATCCACAAGCTCTAATGCTTTGAAATTAAGGTATCCCACATCTGCAGAGGATTCCACTAATTCAATTTCCTTCCTGAAAGTAAATGCCACAACAAAGAACATGAGATTAAAAAATTACTAAACATGATAAATTAATATTTTAATATAAATACTGATATGTGACTTATAAATAGAAAAACATCCTCCACTATTTTACGATAGTGACATCTTGTTATAAGCCCTTCAATGGCCAAGAGCTCAAACACAGCAGTGCCTTCATACTGTTACAAGAAAATTTTCTATTGCCTTACACTCTTTGCTCTATGATTCTCAGTGCACCTGTTATTGTTCACAAATACCAATTGCTGCAATGTTATATACAAAAACCATTTACTGAAAAGTTATAGGTCCCTGCTCTGCTCTAAGAAACACTCTGTTTCACAAATAACAATTTTAGTGTGTTGGACTGCCTTACGTCCCAGGTCTTCTTTATTTCTATTCTTGCAAGTTTATTGAGGTGACAATGTTTCCCACTGGCTTCCTCTATCTCATATAATCCTGCATCTCCTAATAAGCCTTTCTCTATCAAATCTTCCCCAACCTCTAGGGTCGTCTTTTCTTCTTTTCCGTGGTACCTCCATCTCAATCACGAAACCCAGTAGCTAAGCACATCATCTTAGAATTAAAATATCCCATAAATCAGTACAAGTTCGATAATAAAGAAAATACAATTATCAAATACAGGTAGTGCTCGAGTTACGATAATTTGACTTATGATATTTCGAGTTTACGATTACGATGGGGTTAGCAATTAATACCGGTACGAAAATATTTGGGAAATATTTTTAGAATTTGCGCAGGCGCAGGCAGCAGGTACAATCAGACAGCGAGAGAGACCAACTTTCAATAGAAAAACTTCTTTTCCTCCATCTCTTTATTCCATCTGCTAGTTAAAAAAGTAATAGAGAATGATAAAAGTATTGTTAGTAACGTTATACTCTTGCAAAAATGCATACAGCCATAAACAACCGAACGGGAAACTGTTGTTTTGCTAATAATCGTATCGGATAACAACTGTTTTGCTTGTATTTCAACCATCGTACGATAATACAAAATTACCGTAGTTATGTTACAAATGACGTTAAGTACTGTACAATAGGACTGATATATTTTTTACACTATACCCTTATTCGCTTTGGAGAAAAGATCGGCAGGGAAATATATTGCTACAGTAACTTAAGGATGTAAGTTGTAGCTGAAGCAACATGGATGAAACTTGACCGTAAATAAAACTGGAGAGAATGTATTTTAATCAAAACTACTGGGCATGAAAGAATACAAATTACTACTGTTTTCACACCGATTAAAGATAAATACGTAAAGCTCGTATTATGATGAAATCATGAGAAAATAGCGAACGGAATCTTGATTTTTTTTTTACACAAAACAAACATGCCCCCAAAATGGCCAGCCGTGATTCCCGCGAACGTCATATATTAACGAAAAAATAGCTAAATTAATTTCACAACGAAACGTATTTAAGTTATATTTCGACTTAAAACACTTCGTATAACGAAAAATATCCGTGTCCCAAATAAATAAAGTAACCATATTCATTTACGCTAACTAGAAGCAACAAAAGCGCTTTGAACTTGGTTAAATGCGGCGAAATAAACACCGCGATACCGATTCCCAAAACAAAACATTGATCGCAATTTATAATACAATTGGAAACAATGTAGTAAAGCATAACTTTTTAAAAGATCTATGAAAAAGATGCACATTTGTTATGTTGATATTTGTATAATACTGTTAATATGTGAATAGAGTTCAGTATAATGTAGGCTAGGCTACCAGTTTGTTGAGGCAGCACACTGCGCCACCAAATCGAAGCGGCCGGCGAGCGAGTTAGCGCAGCGACCCGGGAAATTTGAAAATTAGTGCGGAAACACTGGAAATTACTCTAGCCGAAATTTGTGCCGGATTACTGATTGTTCCGGAGTACTGATTGCCGGATTAGTGATGGTCAACCTGTATATATCTATACAAGGATGCTAAAGAAATAGTTGGGAAATTCTGAATACCGTAACAAGGGGAAAAGTTAAAATCTTTGAACTAAGCAGCTGAACTAGTAATTAGGCAAGTCATAATGTGGTAGCGAATCCTTTTCTGTCCCCTATTAAATCAACTAGTTCATAATTGGGTACTTCAAATTATTCCAGTCCAATTATATAACATATTTTCCAGAGTCAAGGATGCTCCAACCATGAAGACACTAATTTTGACCAGCAAAATTTTGAAAACAAACAATAACCATGAAAACAAGGTAGCAACACCCATGAGCTGATGGCTTTCTTCTGATGCACATATCTGATGGTCCACGGCAATGAAGTACTGTGACTTTAGCTGGTACAACATACTGATAGCAGTCAGCATAAGCTTACACAGCATTTTTTTTTATCTCAGATAAAAGGTAAAGTTACCACAAGAGGAAATATTAGAAATATGGAATAACATATCACTTAACGGTTCCCTTTGTGAAAACACACAACAAACATGACATCCCTAAAGGAACAAAATTAAAATAGAATAAAAATTAAAATCTCCATAACATAGATACTACATATCAAAAAACATTTAATCTACCAAATCTGAAAATAGTTTACACAATTTTACCAAAAGAAAAAGTCAAGAGTGAATTTATGAAGAAATTTCATAAAACAGCAACATACAGGCAGTCCCCTGGTTACGACGGGTCCGGCTTACAACGTTCCGAGGTTATGACGCTTTTCAAATGTATTCATCAGAAATTATTTCCCAGTTTACGCCGCATGTTCCGGGGTTACGACGACTATCCGCGGAAGAAATATGGCTCCAAAACGGCAGAATAATCAAAATTTGGAGGTTTTTTGATGAAAAACTCAATAAACATGCAGTTTACATCGTTTCCAATGCACCCAAAGCATTAAAAGTAAGGTTTCCTTTGGCTTTTGACAATTTTTGACGATTTTTCGGCTTACGACTATTTTCAGCTTACAACGATTTTTGGCTTAATAAAGACGCAGCGTGGGAACGGAACCCACGTCATAAACTGGGGACTGCCTGTATTACAAAATTTCCACACTGATTATGATATTCTTGCTTTGATTTACTGGTAAACCCTTTTAACTTAACACAATTTTACTTTTGTTTGCTAGTAATGTTTAAGGATGTTTGAGACGATTGAAAATGCCAGTAATACAACAATACGTTACTACTTGTCCGCTAATTCATCTACAATACTCTGCTGATATGGGAAGGAATCTTTGTGACTACACATATTATTTTTAAGTTACGCCATACACTCCCAGTTCTCAATCATCACAAAATTTTGAAATCTCGTCTCCACACGACTGACTGTTTCAAAAGTGAAGAGACAGAAAGCTCATAACTCCCAGAGTAGTTATTATTAGTTCTGTAAAATTGTTGTTGTACTATATTTTCCATTAAACTTTTCACTGGGTCTTAAAACTAAGTACTTAGCTTGACTCGTGTTATGAGGGTGAAAAATGGGTAGTCAAACACTATTTCTGGAGCACAAACTGGGGACTAGTGAACTCTTGGACAGACCAGAGTGTAATGGAGATGGCTGAAACAGGCTGTTGCCCCATCTGTGTGAGTGAGATGTAGAGCTGAGGTAGTCGTTCTATGACAGGAGATAGAGCCCTCCTGTCCTGAGTCCTTTATATTTTATCACTGTGCTAACAAGCACTATTTTGGTCAAGACCAATAAGAGAATTCTTTGTAATTGGTTAGTCTGTCTTATGAAGCCCTGGGGGGACCATGAGAGTGTAATTCCTTTGAGAACGAACAGCAGTTACCAAAAATAGGATTTTCCTACATCAAAACGTGTTTTTAAGTAGGATACATAGGAAATTTCTGAGACTTATGTTAGGGAAAACATAGCCTTGGATGCCAGGAAACATGGTACTAAATATTCTCTCTCTAAACTATCCTAAGGCTAGTATTTCACTTACAGTATATCCAAGAAACATTTACCAACTAACGTATAGCACCATGATAAACCCCGATTATATCTAACTTAACTGTAGTATTGTCCTTGTTTTTTTTTTAACAGTTTTCTTAAACTTACCACTACTCTATATCCAATACCAAAACTAATACTGTATTTCATACAAACATGACTAAATCAAATTATCACAGTCTTGGGTGGTGTTGTGCTCTCCTTTAGAGCCAACCCTTATTAGGAAATGAAATGAAATTACACACATACAGTAAAAATGAAATACACACATATATATATATATATATATATATATATATATATATATATATATATATATATATATATATATATATATATATATATATATATATATATATATATATATATATATATATATATATATATATATATATATATATGAATGTCTTTTCCTGTAATACCACAGTGTAATATGAATATAAAAAGGCCCATAAAACACTATTTAAACATTGCAACCATATATTTCAGGCACTGGCTTCTCTGCCCCTGTTCACTGGTAGAATATGGACAGATGAAATGTTACAAGGGTATATATACAAAGCATATATAGGTGTGGCATTAAGTCTCCGATGGTATGCAGGTGACCGTTTCCTAAGAAGGAGGAGAATAACCAATTCCCTAGTGGTTTTTGGCCTCATTAACTCCCGTTTGGCAATGATTCTGGAGGTCGTATTCTCTGGGCCACCTTCTTCAGAAGCGGTCTGAGGATTAAAGCGTCGATGTCGTCTGATTTCCAATGTCCTCCTGACAAGTTCATATTGTTAGTTTGATTGATGATAGCACATTCCAGCATCTTTCTTTTGTACGGACAGCTACTTTTGAAAACCAGCTCCGCCCCCCTCCAGCTTATGGAATGGCCAGTATCTCTGATATGTAGGAAAATCCCCAAACTCTCTGAAGCATATCTTACCGACCTTTTGTGCTCTATTATTCTTTGCGAGAGCGATCTACCTGTCTCACCTACGTAAATCTCACTACAGTTGCTGCACGGTATCTTGTAAACTCCGGCTTCTTCCCCTTTGTTATTTAAGTATACGTTAATGAGCGAGCTCCCGATGGATTTGGGATAATGGAAGATGAAAGGATTGTTACACCCGAGTTGTTCTCTGGCTTTTTGGATGTTTTCGTCGTACGGTAGCTTTATTTTGTTGTTAAAATCTATTTGTCTGTTGTGAGTGGGACCTTTGTAGTATATTTTATTCGCTTTGTTGATAGCCTTCTTGATAATGTGGGGTGGGTAGAGCAGTTGTGTTAGGTGTTGGCGGATCGTGTTGAATTCTTTGTCTAGGTACCCATTTGAACATATTCTAAGCCCCCTGAGGAATAAGTTGCACCCTACCATGATCTTTACGGAGACATCATGGTAGCTTAAGAAATGAATATAGGAAACAGTGAAAGTAGGTTTCCTATATACTGTGAAGGCATATCTGTTCTGTTCTCTTATGATCAGTACATCTAGGAACGGCAATTTTCCTTCCTTTTCCCATTCCATTTTGAATTTTATGGCCGGAACTAGCGAATTTAGTCTATTAAAAAATTCATTAAAGTCTCCCCAGCTATTGTCCCAGAAAGTAAAAATATCATCTACGTAGCTCAAGAAGAAGGTTCAAAGGGGAATTCTGTGTCTGTTATCTTGCATACTCGAACCCTAAAGTTCAAGACACAAGAAGGAACCCCGACCGAGCAACCGAAGCAGCTGGCGGGCAGTATCGAGACATCTGGCGTCTCGGCACCCAGACACCTGGGTGTCTCGGCACCCAAACACCCAGGTGTCTCGGCACCCAGACACCCAGGTGGCCCAGCAACCAGACACCTGGGTGTCTCGGCACTTTCTCTCGTCCCGTACCTCTCGTCAGGAGAGCACTCGTGATTCAAAGAATTCCAGCTACCCACGAGACTCCCAAAAATCAGGAGCGGCTGCTTTCAGTTTCCTAAGAGATCGAAAGAGCCAAGCACAGAACCAGTCTTAGACGCAGACTTCCAAGACTGGCAATGAGGGCGTGGCCTCAAGAGGCCGCACTCTCGCGGCCCCCAAAACGCCAGACCCCACAGGAGAATGCGAATCGGTTCCCGCCCAAGGGCGGGAAAAGCCAACGAGAGAAACTTGTCTCCCGGAAGAGAGTCTGTCCCTTAGAAGTTCCACAGGACTCCCAAAGGGAATCTCTTCCCTACTTCTGATGTTCAAACTGACAGGATCGAGACACCGGGCTGGGAACCCGACCGAGCACTGGCAAGCACTCAGGGAGCGCTTGTGGTGCTGGCAGGAAGAGCCGAGACACCTGGGTGCCTCGGCCCTTTCTCTCGCACTGCTCCTGAACTGGGCCGAGTAAAATCTCTCCAGACCAGATCGGGATACTCGATATTCTATAGAATTTCGAGCACTCGGAGCGGCTCGCTAACGAGTGCCCAAAGCAGGCCCCTGTCTTAAGAGGCGGAACCTCTAGGACTGGGAACGGGATCGCAAACCGAGGTCTGCGCGCCTGCGGCTCCTGAAACACAAAACCAAGGGTTATGCGAATTGGTTTCTTAACCCGAAGGTCAGGAAGAGCCAACATGAGATCCACTGCCTCCTCGGAAGGAAGTAATGGCAGGAGACCAGGAAGAGCAGCCCAGAGACTGTCGTCGAATTAACAAGAGCATAACACAGGGAACAGCAGGAGCAGATGGACCACAGATACACCAGAGGCAGTGCAACAACATACATGAAAACCAGCAATGACAGCAATCGATCCACATCGGTGGGAAGAGAGTCAGAACTATCCCGACGTGGAAATATGTCATCTAACCAGGTAATGTGGTCGATCCCAAAGCAACACTAAATGAATGTTGGGACTGCTTCATGCAAGATATCCTTTGATATATCCAGCCAACTACTGCTGTGTCTGCAATGCTCACTGTCAACCTGAAAGAAAAAGCAAAGATGATTAGTAGAGGGAGACTCCTCTAGCTACAAGGGGAACAGCCCTAAGCAGCGGGAAGAGGTACTCTACAAGAGGTCACCCGATCGCTCCCCGCCCCTGGTCTGGCGAAGGAGAGAGATCTACTAAAAGGGAGAACCTACGGGAAGAGAAAAAGGACGGAGGGGAGGCCACCAAGGGCGCTGTGGAAGCGGAACTTACCGACGACGCCCACAACCTCCTGTAGTTCTCCAAGCGCACACGGCGAGCAACACTCAGCATAAGTAGGAAGGAAGTAGTGATGCCCCTTATACACGGAGGGCGAAGCCCAAGAAGGAAAGCAAACTCTTACGTCCTGATCAATGTAGAGGAGCTAAGATATTACGTCCCAAACTATACCTCCGAATGTACGGGGGCACCTTCAGTATCTACGTAAAGGGCTGCAAGAAGAGAAGCATTACCACTTGGTTATGCTTCTCCAATTATGCCCTTGGCCGTCAAACCCAAGACACAGCGCAGGGAACAACAGCTTATGCAAGGTTATCACAAATCGTGGGTTTGTATTACTAAATATCAAAAATGCGCATATATAAACAAAAATACAGAAAGATCCCACCGGGATAACAAGAGCTTAACGACACTCAGGCAGAGAGAACAAAAACCATGTCAGCAACACATGATGGCTGAAAGCAAACTGGAATGTTTACATCCGGGCAGGCAGGTATTCCCACCTACCTGGCGGGTATTCCCGCCTACCTGGCGGTAGTTACTGCCTAACCACCTTGCTCAAGAGTTTAACAGCCATTTCCAGCCTACGCCTGAAAGTAATTCCTAATGTAAAGGACCGACGGTGTGTATATCGTGTCGGAACAATCAGCGATTTTCAGCACTGATTTCCGCTTATTGGGGCCAATACATACCTAAAAGAGGTACTGATAACCGAAAATCGGTGAAAAGGCATAGAAAATTGCCAATTTTTGGTTATCGGAACCAAAAATCAGTGATTTATTAGCTTTTTCGCCGCATATCGGCACCAATAAGTGTGCCGAAAACTGGTGATTTTCAGTTATCGGCACCTCTGTTAGGTATGTATCGGTGCCAATACACAACTATCAGTGCCGATAAGCAGAAATCGGCACATATCAGCGCCAAAAATCACCGATTTTCATTGCTAGACAAGCACCGAAAAACCGGATCGCCGATAACCATGCCCACCAATAACCGGGGACTGCCTGTATATGTTAAAAAATGGCGCCTAATTATATGAATTATTTTCTAGATTGAATACTAAATATGTTAAACACAATACTTTTTTCTGTCCTGGTGCTTGTTTTCCATCTTCATAAAAGGATATGCTCTGACCATGCTTCCTACTCAACTCCATAGGCCTTTGGCATTTCTGTAAGAATGTATATACACTGTAAGTGCTACTAACAGTGAAAATATCATACTGAGAATGACAAAAAAACAGGCAAATGAAACACAACTTACACAACAATGCGCTTTCTGAAAACAGGGCAGTCAAGAGTGAAGGTCTCATATTCACCTCCTTCACCACACACATTTAATCGGTACTTCTCCTTCTGTAAAAAAAAAAAAAAAAAAAAAAAAAAAAGTTTAGTGGATAATCTGAAGGTTCAATGCTGGTGTAACATGAATGAAAGCAAGCATGTCACTCACTTTCAAACAGAATTACCTTGTGAGTTAACAGTAAGCTTATCTATTGAATACCACTAGTGCTACATGTGAACAACTTTAAAAACTTTGAAGCATTTCTGGCCATTACTTCACAATCAAACTCAAAACAATATAAAATCTGATTTCTAAATTAAGCAGATAAGCTATAGGCAACCAGAAGTTACAATAATAATTCTGATTTAAAAAAAAATCTTTGCAAATGGTCTAGCCTATGCAACCAAATTCTATTTGATCAGGAATTATCATAAAGGGAAATATCAAACTGAAATAAACTCTTACATTACAGGGTTACATTCCCTATATTGTGACCTATCCATCCCACAGCCCTCTACTGATTAAGTTACACAATACAGTAACCCTCATTTATTCACACTTCCCATGATAACACCTTGTCAGTGTGAACATATGTATGTATTTAACCATACTACAGTATATGGAAAAAGTGTGCAACTGTGTGGATGGGAGCTCAAAAAATACCTCTGCTCAAGCAGGCAACTTGTTGAACACTAATTATGATGTTTGGATTAAAGAGTTTACCAAGTGTCTATCCTTGATTTTAAATGTACTGTAAATGTTTATATTTACCACTGAATTGTAAAGTAATTTCTCTCTCTCTCTTTCTATACCTCACTTGTCCTACCCCAGGAAAACCACTCAGCCAGTTAGCATGCATCAACTAACTCTTCACATCTGCTCATATCTCACTGGGCAGTGGTTATCACATCGATCACCTCTGCCCAGAATTCTCTGCCTTCAACCCATGCCATCCTTACAAGTCCTTGCCCTTAGACACACATTGAGCTATTCATTGCGCACTTACGGTCAAGTGCTTTTTGCTCTGTAACAAGTATTTTCAGGATCAGAGCAGAAATGTGTACATGGCTGCTTTTACTATAGACTCATTTCTTGAATCTCATAGGATTCAAATATTTTCTTAAATTATATAATTTGAACACTGAAGCATGGTAAATTTGAAGATGTTGAGCAGTCAAGTGGAAAGATAAAAGAAGCTACCAAGAACATTTGATACCATTTACAGTGCAATCCAGAATGCACACTGACAGCAGTATCCCTTTACAGAAGAACTGTCAGGTAACTGGCTCCAAGAAGGCGCATCAGTTACCTGCTAAAATTCAGACTCCTTAATCAAGACATCATTCTAATCTACACAGCACACATACGCTTAAGTCAAAGATGAAAATAATTTAAGTAGTGAGTGTAATCTTACCATTTTTTCTAAGTATGGAAGCATTTGATGAATTGATTTTCCCAGATGTTTTTTTGGTTCAAGGCCAAGAGCAGCTACCTTAATAATTATCGCATCTATGCCACATTCAACCATTTCGTGAAGCAATTCTGACTGATCACGACGCCACATGAAAGACATACAAACAAGACTAAGTCTGCTGCATCTGTAAAGGATTTTCAAATCACAATCAAGTAAATCAAAGTCAGTCTTAAAAAAATGTTAATATTCCACAAAAACAAACTTATTTTATTTGTGCCGGCACATCCAACTGGGACAGATTGAAAAACCCTATCAGCATGTGAAAGATGTCACTGCACACCTCAGTACAAAAAAAAAGAAAAGAAAAGTGGATATTTGAAATGGGTAGACAAGGGATTCTGAAATAACAGATCTGACATTATAAAGTAAGGAAGTAACTTTTCAAATCTTGCAATAATGCAGACATGAGACATCTACTTTTATCTATGCCATAACTCAGCAACTCTGAGCAACTTTATCTCTTTGGAATCTTCTTAAAAATAGGACAGAAAAGATGTGCTTACTGAGAATGTGACCATGAACAAAGGAGTGACATTCAGTAATAAAAATAATACACAAACTACAACCTTGTTTCAAAAGTTGAGCAACAAGAAATTCTTCCTAAATATAACCCTGTCAAAGTCAGCCTTAGTAAATAAATAGTTGTGCACCAGGCTTAAATCCCCTAAATAAGTTGAATGTCTTTAGTTATTACATAATTTTGTACCAGGGTATGTTGAATACCATTTCCCTGCTCTCTTAGCAAGGTAATAATTTTTTAAGCAACTCTTGTGAAGGTTATCTCTATGCTTGCTGGGTACAGTACAATTAAGTTTAGCTTAATTAATAAGAATACAGCTGTGTCCGTGCTTATAGAGTACTTGCAGTTTCCAGGCCACTGCTCTCAGTATCATACTTAGCTACATTTACACTGAACAGTAATCCTGAAAAACTCAAGGTTCTCAAACCCTGTTACAGTCTCTACACCATAGATTTCTAGTCTTGGGTTAAACTTCCCTTGAATGTGGGTACAATCATGTACTAAACTTTCTTTGCTTATCTATTTCTGTATAATTTTTTTCATCATTTGATACTGATCATATACAGTCTGCTTTATTTATTGTTTGTTTTATGTATAAACATGAAATTCTCTTAAACAATTTATCAAATAAACCAATTAACTTACAAAAGCCTAATCTGTGCAACAACAGCATTCTTTAGATACAATCCAAGAAAACGCATCCACCTTGCAAGTGTGGATCCAAGATACTCAGTCCATCTGGTGGCAGTTATGCACCCAGGATACTCAGTCCATCTGATAGCAGTAGAGTTATTTCCTGTATTGTATGAACTCAGTGCAAGAAATGACGGATGGGAGATGGGCAATCTTTGTACATTAATGGGCTCTTGGTAGGAAGGCTTCTTCTGTGTTTAGATTATACTGAACCAGGACTTGGCCTGACAAAAGAGGTCCAACATGTGGGTATCCCAATCCTCTCGAAATGTTTGTAAATAACAGCATGTCTGGTGAAGGGGATATGGGAGGAACTCCCATCAACGATTTTTTGAGTCTCACTACCAACTGAGACCTGCAAAGATCTCCTAAGAGGTAGATACAGAAAAATTACCTGGGTGTGCTATGTCAGACCATTTCATATTTAGATGTAACTGGAAGGATCATATTCTGAAACTGCTGTGTGGTAAAAGCTTCTGAGATGTCAAATGGCCCACGAGTCTCAAACATAACTCTGCAGGAGGGGCTGAAAAACAAAGAAACTCCTGAAAAAGAAACTGGAATCAACAGATTCCTTCCAGGGTGGGAGATGAAGCGCTGAAGTCCAAGGCCAGGGAGACCTACCTCTTCGCATTAGTTTAACTATGTCTGACTTGTCCCAACTGTTGAAAACACCTAGATACTGGTGCAGATTGAGGAAGTATTTGAGATACTATACCTGGAAAGCTCTTGAAACTTGGCTGCCATTACTAGCCAGTCATCTAGTACCTCATTAATCTGATACCTCTGGCAATTAATAGCTATGGCTATTCTGAAACCAAGGCTCCAAATTTGATAAGGCCCTTTTGCTTTGCCACAAGAACTGGAGTAATATCCTGGAAGAAAGATGGATGGGTACCTGAAAGTAGGCATTTTTCAGGTTCACAGACACTCAGGTCATCCTCCCAGATGGAGCAGCAAACAAAACTATTGTCTCTATGCAAAACTCCACACTCTGCAAATTATTATGTTTGAATCTAAAGGATGAGTCATTTGGGGACCCTTTGACCAGAATACATTTTGCATACAGTATTGCACTGGTCAGCCTGCCATAGCATACCTACCATCCCTCCCTCCCTTCCAGTAGGGCACCTTACTTTAAGATATAAAAGGTGAGCTGTAGTCAGGTTAGAAACATAAGTAGTTTTCCCAAAGGGTTCCATTACCAATGGTGCCTCTAATCACTTAACTAACTGACAATTATCTGGCACTGAGGAGACAAGTTCAGCAGGCCTCTTTAATGGGGATCATAGAGTTGATGTCTTTGTCATTTTTGTTCTGAATCTACGGTACATTTTCACTGGATATTTTAGTAAATAAAAAGCATTTCCAGATTTAAATGCTTACCAATCAAAAGCTGAAGTTATGGGCCAAAAATACAATGCTCAAATGACTTGAAATCAGAGATACAAAAATGAAAATACATTATCATAAAAGGGTGCATAGACAAATGTTAACTTAACACAAGGATTCAACAATGAGAATTAAACACATTCGACTCTAATCCTATGCATCAGCATCAAAATCAAATGGTTGAAGAAACCGTATATCACCTGCAGACTATCTATAATGACATCAAGTAGTTTATAGCATACTCTTCCCAACAAGAGCTGGTAGGGTAAATTTACAACAGTATGGCTTGTATCTGTGTAAGAAGATAAATTATTTTGTCAAATTTATGGTAGAAGGAGCTCAACTATATATAATGACATAAATTAAAAAAACTGATAACTCTGCTTACACATTTTCAACCCGAACTCTTTGATAATCAGAGAGGACAGCACCAACACTAACTGCATCGACTGAACATTTTTCCTGAAAGTAAATAAAACATCAGAGAATTAATTACTTATCTATATTTCACATGAACATGATTTTCTCATTTAACTATACTGTAAGACTGGGAAGATGTTAAATGACGTAAGGTTGGTTTTCAAACCAATACCAGTTTAAGTGATGATTTTGTTTCACAAAAACATTCAGCTTTGTTACACCTAATCATAATGCATCCCAGCTGGCATCAAAACAGCTAAGCCTAATCATACCAAAAGGAAAACGTTAGACTGAAATGAACAAAATCAGATATACTAACAGAATAAGAAAATAAACTGACATTCATTTTATTTTTTATACCTCTCTCAAGTGTGTAAGAAATATTTTTTAAAAAATCAAAATTTTTATAATAACATTTATCTTTAAATCCTTACCTCTCTATTATGATAGCTGTATTTCCTGCATCAGGCTGGAGGATGATAGAGTGTGAAAAGTAAAAACCTAATAGGATAGTTAAGTTTGAACCATCTATTGACCCATCCCTTTCAGGTGGTTTGAGCATCTGTAGTTTTCTATTCAGTTTTTTCTTGTCCACATGAGTAGGGAGGTGGGGGGTTATACATAATAGACAGGTAAGTATTTAAAAAAATTTTTTATTATAGATGGTTCCTGCATTGAACCAAGGAGGTGGGAAAGGTGCAAGGACATAATTAATAGCACCCAAGAAAACCATAAAATTCCACCAAGAATAAGACGCTACTTACCTAATGATTAGCATCTATCTGCTGCCAAGTGAGGACTAATTCATTAGGTAGCAAGACTTCTGAACAATACTGGAGGTTCTTTGCTAGGGATACCACTCACTTCGATGCAATGGCAGACCCTGTTTATTGGCAGGCTCAGTTATGGCAATCTGGTTTTATAGGGCTTGTCTGGTGGCGAAAATCAGCAATCTTTGGCTCTGGCGCTGATAATTGGGTATTGGCGCCGATACATACCTAACAGAAGCTCCAGGATGTTGATGTGGAAGTACGTCATTCCAATTCCACACACCCGAGGTTAGTAACTCCTCCAAGGGTGTGCCCCATCCCTCCCTCGAATCGTCCGAAAACAGAAGCATCTCAGGAGGGGGAGTGAAGCTGAACTCCTACTACGAGGTTCCTATCGTCTAGCCACCAGGCCAAGTCCTGTCTCATTTCTCTCAAGAGAGGAATGGGAAGGGACAGCAGGTCCCTTGCCTGAGACCAGAACTCCTTCATTCTCCACTGGAGGGAACGAAAGTGAAGTCACCCATGAGGGACCAGCTTCTCCAAAAATGACAGGTAACCAAGAACAACTTGCCACATCCAAGCTGGTTGTACAAATGCACTGCCTCCTTGAACCTGCTGATCCGGGAGTCTGAGGGAAAGACTCTCACTGCTGCTGCATCTATCAGCATGCCCAGGTACTTTATCCTCTGCTTGGGTATGAGGTCTGACTTCTCAAAATTTATCATTAATGCTTAGGCTGCGACAAAAATCGAGGAGGCGACCTCTGTCCTGGAGCAAATTCAAACACAAGTTCGCCAGGAATAGCCAGTCATCGAGATGCCTCAGAAGACGTATCCCGTGCGAATGGGCCCAAGTCGACACAAGGGTAAACACTCGTGTGAACACCTGGGGAGCGGTTGACAGCCCAAACCAAAGTGACCTGAATTGGCACACTGTCCCGTTGAGAATAAAGCAGAGGTACTTGTAGGAGAGCTGATGGATGGGTATCTGGAAATACGCATCTTGCAGATCCACTGTAAGCATGAAGTCAGGCTCTCTGATGGCCACGAGCACTGACCATGTCGTTTCCATCTTGAACTGAGTCTGTCGAACGAACTGGTTCAGGGCAGATAGGTCTATGACCAGTCTCCATCCCCTGATGCTTTCTCCACGAGAAAGATCCTGCTGTAAAAGCCAGGAGAACGATCTGTCATGACTTCCACAGCGCCCTTGTTCATCAATGCCTTCACCTTGTTCCGTAGAACAAGGTCCTTCGGCGAGCAGGGAACGTATGTTTGTAGATGGACCAGCAGGTTGGTGAGAGGTGGAGGAAACTCAAAGGGGAGTAAATAGCCCACCCAAGGGACATTCACTACCCAGGTCTCCACTCCGTGTTGCTGCCATGTTGGCCAATGGCTTGACAGGCACTACCCACCAGTGGCAGCATGTGGAGGGGAACACTGCCCCTATCATCCTCCTCCCTTCTTCCTCCCCCTACATCCTCTACCTGGTTGGGCAGAGGACTGAAAGGGATGCTGGTTTGCACCCTTCCTGATGGGGGAAGAAGAAGGCTGGGTGTTCCTACGATGGACCTTAGGATTTTGAGGTTTCCTAGGACCAGCAGAGGAAGGGCCAGCCTGACCCAAGGGTTGGGCCGCAGTGCCGCACAAAGGCCCAGAGGTCTTTGCCACTGCACGCTGGACGAGACAGTCATTGTCATCCGCTCTTCAACAATCCACTGCAGCGTCCACTTGCTCCCTGTCAAAGATAGAAGTGAAACCCAGCAATGGTCTGATCCTCAAGGTCAAGACTGACTCAGGACTAATGAACTTAGAAACTTAGTAGATCTGCATCTCTCCTCTTAAGTGCCCACAGGTTAGCTGTCTGGTGGGCTAGGTAGGTGATGGTCCTACCTCCAGACAGGAACAGTCTGTTAACGTTAGCCTTTTCCTCATTGGTGAGCAACGAAGAGGAAGTGATAACTTCAGTAACTGTGGTGAGCAATGGTCCATCCAAGAGACTGCTTGAAATGCTGCCACAACATGGCAGTCACTTCCAAGATCGCTGACTCCTGATGCAAGAGGGAGATGATATCTGCACAGAGCTGCTCCAATGACAGACCCAGGCCGAAACAAGCTAAGTCCAGGTCAACCTGTGTTGTTGGAATTGACCTCTCCAAGGGCTTGTAGAATTTCTTGTGACAAGGGAGAGGTGGAGGAAGCAGCTTGAACGAGTGGCTGGCCTGAAGTGAGTTCTCCCTCCCAGAGACGAGAGAATTCACCTGACCCAGGACCAACTCAGCAAGCTTCAACCATGGTAGCTCAACTGATGGTGAGGATTCCTTGCGGGGTCCAACCAGTGCCTCAAGGCTCAAAGGAACAACCTCATTGGCAGTCAAGGTCTCTTCCCCGAGATTGTTTTACTGACGAATCAGTTTAACAATCTCAATGAACGAATTTTGCAGCTCAGGGGTGTCTGCGTCCTTGGGGAGAGGACCTTCCAGCTCCCTCCAAGTTGTGGTTCACCGGAGTTGCTCTCTCTGCAGGTGAGAGACCCTCCTCAGAACCCCCATGTCCCCTCTCTAACACCTGAGCATATGTCCATTCCGGTCCGAAGACTGAACCAGGAGTGTACAAAAGGCTGCAATGGGAGGCCAACTCCCAATCGCCAACCTGAGTCCTGTCCATCCCAAGGCACCCAGTATATCCCCAGGAAGTTAAGGGGACAAGTGAGAGGGGCCTAGCACCCTTTGTGAACTACAAGAGGCTGAAGTCTCAGCAGGAGAGGAAGGCCGTGAACAACTGTCAACCTGCGGTGACGATCGATGCATAGGTCTGGGAGAGCTCCTGTCATGTGAAGGTGAACGGAGGTTATCCCTGGGTGAGTGCACACGCTCCCATGAATGCGCATGGAAGCTATCTCGAGAAGAGTAAATCTGCTCACACGAACGTGAATGGGAACTGCCCCTGGGAGAACAATCAAGCACCGTAGGGTGAGAGTGTGGGCAGTCCTAGGGGACCTCGAATCCTGAATTACTGATTCCTCAAAGAAATCAGGAAATTTGGTTGCACAGAACCTAATCAGTCTCTGAGATGCTGATGATACTATCTGCTCTTCCTTAATATCAGTCAATTTTGTGAGCCTCAGGCTCATTAGAGGGAAATTCTGGGGAAGTAGAGGTGGTGGCAGCAGAGCTCCATGCTCCCTTAGGTGAAAGGAGCTTCAACTCCTCTCAAAAAAAAAAAAATAAATAAATAAATAAATAAATAAATTTGGAAGCAAAAATCTGTTCCATACCAGAGGAATGGTTGGCTCTGCTTTGTGCCATGAAGCCTGGTACCAAAGAATCATCTGCACAGGAAACAAAAGCTTCCTGATCATTCACACTATCCTGCACTGACACTGAGGTAGCAGGAGGCAAAACCGAAATTCCTGAAGGAGCCGACCTCAAAATCTTGGTTGAGCGAGAGATACTATCATCTGCTTTGCTACGGAGACAGTAGCAATCAAAGGAGAAAGATATGACATTTTTGTAATAAAATATAGTGTGGCGAATTCACACCCACAAACAACACAACACGCAACACTCACCTGATCTTCGGTTGCTGGAGATGGATAAGGTCCACGGTCGCCAATCACAGCACACAACCACGAAACAAAAACTTAAACCGACCCTCCACCAACAACGAACAAACAAAAAAAAAAAGAGAGATGAACCATTAATGCTGGTACCAAAAAAAAGACGAACTCCCGTTCACTTTCAAGGTTGGACCTCAACTGCCCAAGACCTCCCAAAAAACGAAAAACTCCCGACAGACCGACAGACAGAGAGACAGCCGTAAAACCAACTCCAACAACCGAACCACTCAACCACTCCACAATGACAATTACTCTCTCTCTCTCTCTCTCTCTCTCTCTCTCTCTCTCTCACAAAACGTTGGGAAATGCTAAATAAAAACAAATTTCTGATCCCTCTATAATAGTTTTATATATACTGACCAAGTAATTACATAGCTGCAGTTTCCACTTAACAGCAGCTTAGATTCAAAATTTTGAGGGTAGCGCTTCAGTATAGTTTGTGTAGGTGATCAGCCTGTCCCACTAATGGAATATTGGAACAACCTAGCAAACAATCCTCATTCGTTTTATGCCTTATGTCCACCAGAGGGGACGAGGGTGGGCTCCGATTCTGTAATTACTTGGTAAGTATATATAAAACTTCATTTTATTATAAAAATGTCATTTTTATATAAGTAACTTATGCTTGAATACAAAGCTTGTCGTTTCTTATTAGTTAACAGAGCCTGCAGTATAAAACTGCAACTAGTTGACGCTCAACTTGACCTGTAGTGGAGTGGCAGTAGAGCCAAGGGTCGCCTCTACTTAAGAGGGGGCTTTGTAGTGAAGGAGTACTCTGATGGCTACCAAAGCATCAGTGGAAGTTACGCAGCTAAGGAGTTATCCAATAGCTAGCAAAACTTTAATAGGTGCCCTTGCCCTGGGCACAGTACCAACATAAAAACAACCAGATACAGTGTCACCTACACTGAAATAACACCAAACCCATCTGCTGAGAGTGGTGGGTGCTCCAGGTACATCGTACCTCCTGGCTCCTAAAAAACTCTCTACCTCACCAGAAGGTGAAGAGAGAGTAGGAGAAAATCTTATGCTTCCTCCTGCCATACCATGCCAGTCACTATCCTGTGGTACTGCAGAAATTACACGCTACTTAGCTGGCGCCAGTCTGGAGTTGGTGCCATGCGAGCTGTGGAAGCTCGCAGATTGGTATAAATATCACTGGTGCCAGACTGTAGCTGGTGCCAAGCGAGCTGGGCTCCAGCCAAGCTGCTGGGAGATCACGAAAGCCTTAAGCTCTAAAGTTGCCGCCAGACTGTCGCTGGTGCCAGGCAAGTTGAGCACCAGGGGAGCCCAAAGCTCTGGACCCTGGGGGTTCTATAGCTGGGGCCAGACTTTTAGCTGGTGCCAGTTGAGCTGGCTGCCAGGCAAGCTAGCAGCTCGAGGCTTTGGAAGCCCTAAAGCTGGCGACAGACTGTAGCTGGCGCTCGAAGAGCTGGGTGCCAGGAGAGCTAGAAGTACATGTTCCACTTCTTAAGATAGTGAGATGTGAAGGATGATTATACTTCCAGTAGATCGATGCAGAATGGAAGTAATGGCCATGTGTGCCTGTGAGCCGTGAAGGACGGTATGCTTCCAGTAGGCTTATGCCAAATGGAAGTAAGGGACATATGTGCCTGAAAGCTGAAAGCTAAAGACGTAGAGGCTGTTCAGATAAGCTTTCACTAAAAGAAGGCAAAGTTGTTCTTCTGAATCTGAGTCTCAGAAATTCTCTTAAGGACGAAGGACAATGTGATCTTAATCCAAGGGAGGGGGGGTTCCTGACCAAACATCAAAGGACAAGAAAGCCCTCTACATTATCAAGTCCTGTTCAGGTAAATACCTAAAAACCTCCAGTTGGACAGAGAGTTCACTCTTTCCCTCATAGTCGGCCAGTGCTCCTGGGTGCTTGGAGCATACGCTGGTGCCAGGTTGTAGCTGGTGTCAGGCAAGCTGGACACCAGGCGAGTTAGGAATTCAGGAGCTGGTCGGAGCTCCTGGAAGCCAAGGATGTCCGTTAAGCTCTAAGGGAGAAAGAACGGATCCAGGTCTTGGATGGATCCTCATTCTTGGCTAAAATCAAAGGAAAAAACGAGGATAACACATCTCTTGCTTCCTAGGTGGGTGTGAAAAAGGCTTGTGAGGTCTTTGAGAAGAAGATGAAAGACCCAGGTCTCTGTGCTTAACCAGAGATAAGCATAGATCAGTACCTCTTCAAGGAAAGGGAGAGAACCTAGAACTTCTCAGAAACAGAGTAAGCTGTAGCACGGTCAGAGGTGTCTAAAAATAAAGAGACGAAGAGTCTGAGACACCAGCTTTAGAAGACGACCACTGAGTCTGCGAGACGGAGGAAGAAAGTGACTTCTGAATCTTGTAATAGCCTCTGCAACACATCTTGAAGACTCTTCGAAAGACAATCCCATGGACAGTCCGGCACCTGTCTGTATAAGGTGCCAAGTGGACGTAAAATATGTTGACTACAAAAAGTTTTTTTAAGCATTCGCGGAAAAATACTTATAGGCCTCAATTGCGAAAAATTTTAAATCACGCACCTTGAGGGATGCTGGGAGTTCACGGATCACGCTGTTACTTTGTTTACATGCGTGACCCAGCTGCGCATGCGCAAATTTCTTTCTTATCCCAAAAGAAAGCATCAGCTAACTCTGCTGAAAATCTCAGAAATTCTTTAGTCACTCTGTCGTAATTTTTGCACTATTTTATATTAGTCTTTACATAAAGTTATATATATGAAAATGTGCATAGTTTCATGTAGAATACAACAAAAAATAACTCATGGTTGTAGCTTTTATCAATTTTGACATTTTCATATAAATCACGATAAGTACCAAAATTTCAACTTTCGGTCGACTTTGACTCAACCGAAATGGTAAAAAAAATGCAATTGTAAGCTAAACCTCTTACATTCTAGTAACATTCAATCATTTACCTTCATTTTGCAACAAATTGGAAGTCTCTAGCACAATATTTCGATTTATGGTGAATTTTTGAAAAAACTTTTTCCTTACCTCTGCGCGCGGTAACTCGGCTGAAAATCTCAGAAATTCTTTAGTCACTGTCATAATTTTTTCACAGTTTTCTATTAGCAGTTACATAAACTTTTATATATGAAAATGTGTGCAATTTCATGTAGAATACAACAAAAAATAACTCATGGTTGTAGCTTTTATCAGTTTTGAAATATTTTCATATAAATCACGATAACTGCCAAAATTTCAACCTTTGGTCAACTTTGACTTGACCGAAATGGTCGAAAAATGCAATTGTAAGCTAAAACTCTTACTTTAGTAACATTCAATCATTTACCTTCATTTTGAAACAAACGGGAAGTCTCTAGCACAATATTTCGATTTATGGTGAATTTAAAAAAAAAAAAAAAAAACTTTTTCCTTACCTCCGTGCCCGGTAACTCGGCTGAAAATCTAAGAATTTCTTTAGTCACCTTGTCGTAATTTTCGCACCATTTTCTTTTAGGTGTTACATAAAGTGCTATACATGAAAATGTGTGCAATTTCATGTAGAATACAACAAAAAATTACTCATGGTTATAGCTTTTATCAGTTTTGAAATATTTTCATATAAATCACGATAAGTGCCAAAATTTAAACCTATGGTCAACTTTGACTCGACCATAATGGTCGAAAAATGCAATTGTAAGCTAAAACTCTTACATTCTAGTAACATTCAATCATTTACCTTCATTTTGCAACAAACAGGAAGTCTCTAGCACAATATTTCGATTTATTGTGAAGTTTTGAAAAAACTTTTTCCTTACGTCTGCTCGCGGTAACTCAGCTGGAAATCTCAGAGTTTCTTTAGTCTCCTTGTCATAATTTTCGCACCATTTTCTATTAGGCGTTACATAAAGTGTTATACATGAAAATGTGTGCAATATCATGTAGAATACAACAAAAAATAACTCATGGTTGTAGCTTTTATCAGTTTTGAAATATTTTCATATAAATCACATAAAATAGAAAAAATTCGACCGGTCAACTTTAACTCGAACCGAAATGGTCAAAAACTACAATTGTAAGCTAAAACACTTACAGTCTAGTAATAATCAATCAATTACCTTCATTTTGCAACAAATGGTAAGTCTCTAGCGCAATATTTCGATTTATGGTGAATTTTTGAAAAAAACTTTTTTTTACGTCTGCTCGTTACGAATTCATCCATCATTTTGTGATAATATTTTCTCTGTGTTGCTTTGATCGTTTTACAATTTATTATATACCAAAATCATCGCAATTTAGTGTACAATACAAAAAAAAAAAAACTCATTAGCTTTAACCGTTTTGCTCACAGCGTGATTTGTATACAATTATATATGAAATTTTTTCTCGCGATGTCATATATTCCAATATTTATATATGATAATGATATTTTTTTTTATTTCTGATGGTTGCATACTAAACTTCAGGCAATGACAAAAAAAGGAGCCAAAAATGAACTCTTAATCTTAAAAACTAAGCGTGTGCAGTGATTTTTTTAAATAAACTTTTTTTCCGCTTCGGCGCTAACTCCTGAACGCCGCCGGCATACGGCAGACACTTTTGTAAATAGAGGCTTGGCGTTTAAGGGTTAAGAAGACACTTTTGGGGAAAGATCTTGAAAAGTCCACCAGTAACTGGAAACTAAGCCTGAGACTGTTCAGGGCTTCCTCGGCCATGTAGAAGGTTCCTTGAAGAGGCAAACAGGTCTAGGGTTGGCTTGCTTCATACAATAAAGAGATTCTGAAAACTCAGGGGATCTAAAGGCCATGATGGGAAGGACAAGCTTCTGACGGCCCAGTACGTCCTTCGATGCTTAGTCCTTGAATAAATCAAATAACTAAAAGACTTGATTGATCTGTCAACAGAGGAAGAACTCTGTTGATTGGTCGAGAGGAAACACTGGATCCAGCTTCCCAGCTTAAGTAGATGTGTTAGGGCTGAGGTCTAATCCAAACACACTACCATAGAGCTAGGGTCGAGCAGTACTAGGGCCATAAGAGAAACACTTAGCTCTCCAAAGTATGTTAGGTTCTGTTCTTCTTGGGGACCAAGTCCTGGACATCTTCCTGGTTCTTCAAATGGGCTCCTTTGACCTAAATCTGAGGTGCTGAGACTAGAACTAAGCTCAGCAGAACAAGGAATTCCCTTGCACATGTTCAGACAGCCACCACTGGAAATCTGACTAAAGAAACAACAAGGTGTCCGACTGTGTTTCCTGGTCCCGGTGAAGGCTACTGTCAAGAGCCTCTGAGCCCCTTTTCTTCAATTAATGAAGTCAGTAGACATGTAAAGACTGAAGTAATGACAAGACAAAAGGGGAAGTCAAATGCAGGAAGAGCTAGTAATCAGGAGGTTGAAACAAAGACTCCCGATTGGGAAGCCCTTTCCTGAAAGGCTGAACTAAAAAGCTCTGGGGTTCAGACGGGGATCTGGAAGAGTGCTCCCTGCATATCCAAGCTCCTATACAATCGCCCTGGAGAATGGGTGAAGAACTATCTGGATCATCTCCCTTTTGACCTTCATCTACTGTCTAAGAGAGAGAAATGAAGAACTGTGGTCAGGCAGCCCATCGTCAGGAGCAGAGTTCAAGAAAAAATGTTGAGCACTTCGAAACTACTGTTGGAACATCGTAAACCTGTTGCAACTGTGTGAATCTCACGGTAGAAGACAGCACCAGAGATCTCCTTCTAGAGAATACAAAACAAGAACGGAAAAATAACTCTTCCAAGTCCGTACATGACAGGGCAGAGAAACAATCCAAGGAACTGAGCCTCTGGCGCTGGGTGCTCTGACACTGGACACTAAGACTTTCGGTGGACAGTGTAACAGGCCCAACAAATTACTAAGTTGGTGCTGAATGGTCTCCAACGAAGCAAAGGAGTGGACGAAATCCACATAGAAAAGTGAACAGGTAGCGTCTGTATCCCCGAGTGTGGTGTCAGATAACTGGTAGCTGGCTTGAAACGGACAGGAGGACAAGTGGGCATAGGACACAGGTGGCTGCGCAAACATGAGCTCAGACACTGGGCACTTGGACGGAAGTTGGGAGCTCGGAACTCGGAACTCTGGAGTTCAGAACTTGGGCGCTTGGAACTTGGAATTTGGGTGCTCAGAAGTTGGAAGCTCGGAACTCGGGAGTTCGGAACTTGGGCACTTGGAACTTGGGAGCTCAGAACTCGGGTGCTCAAAACTCGGAATTTGGGCACTCAGAAGTTGGGAGCTCGGAATTTGGGCGTTCGGAACTTGGGCGCTTGAAACTCGGGAGCTCGGAACTTGGGAGCTCAGAACTCAGAACTTGGGAGCTCAGAAGTTGGGAGCTCGGAATTTGGGTGCTCAGAAGTTGGAAGCTTGGAACTCGGAACACAGAACTAGGTAGCTTGGAACTTGGGCACTCGAAACTTGGGCGCTCTCTGACTCTGTCCAGATTCAGAGAGCAATGACGACAACCGCTGATGCAATAAAACTGGGGAATGTATCTTTACAATGGCTGAGATAAATCTGAAAAAAACACCACTGGCGTCACTATTCTACACTTTGATCCACAACTAACCACATTGGGATCCCAAAAGTGTCAATGGAGCCTCTTGTCCACACTGGAATACTAATCTTGTTCACACTGGGATCTGTAAACTGAAAAAAATGTCATCGGTGCCACTACGGCCAAGGTAAGCACATCTTCATGGACACCTTTTCAATGGCTGTCTGTCGAGACCTGAGGACAACAGGCTCGACTGAGGGCTAACTATCAGGGGACAAAACCTTTTCATACTCACATGGACCGACAGTATGCCTCCTCCCAGGTTTGCAGGGGAGTTTGACAGGGACTGGGTTTATGTAATCTGATAGGGCCAGATAGTTACTTCCTCCACTACACATCCAACAAGACGCCTTTCCAGCGGCTGTCTGCCAATACCTGGGACCGCAACAGGCTTGACTGAGGGGGTAACAACCCATGTGAAACCCCCCAACCCCCCTTGGACTCCCAGTTTGCCTCCTCCCAGGTTTGCAGGGAAGTTTGACAGGGACTGTCAGTCTAGGAGCATCGGGGGACGAGTAGTCACCGCCTCCACTGCACTAAACTTCACTATAACAAGGTTAATATCTGTTAACCAAGACACAAGACTGGCAAAGGAGCAAGGGAGCCAGGTGTGGGAGGATGTGGTAAGACAGCTAGTAGGAGAGAATTAGCGCTAGGGAGCTAGTGCTGGTGCTGAGCGCATGAGAGAGGGTGCTGGGGGCGAAGCTGGCACCCGAGGTCGGTGCCAGCAAGGTTCGTAGCGTGAGCTGGTTCCCGGCCGTAGAGAATGTCAACTCGTAGCCACCAACAAAAAACCCCCAATTCTCTCCTTACTACTTTCTGCCTAGCACTTTGAGTTCTGCAAAGGAAGGTGTGATGGTTATGTCAAAAATTTATTTACTGGAGGCTTCCAGGAAGCATAGGTCCAGTAAATAAATCATAATTGCAAAAGTTACAGGCTTAATGAAATGGCAAAATACCCGAGAACTACTTTCAAGGCAATTATCGGTGACTTGCAGGAAGCATGTGGCCGATAAACAAATTATAAATTGCCAAAATTATGGGCTAATGAAAGATAGTAATGCAAGGTCGTAACATCTGGAAATTACTTTAAAGCAAAAACATTATCGGCGTCTCACCAGCAGCCTATGGTCAGTAAACAGTTCATGAATTGCAAAAGCTAATGCCTAGTGAAAAGGCATAACATATGCCAATTACTTTATAATGAAATGCCGTAACATCCAAGAATTACTTTTAAGGCAAAACTATTATTTACAGCTCACTAATATATTAAGGCTGTGAAATAATTCATAAATTGCAAAGGTTATGGCCTAATGAAAGGCCTAACATACATCAATTATTTTATAATAGTGTGTCTAGCCCAACTACTTTGTAATGGAGTGTCGTAACACTCGGGAATTTTACTTTTAAAAACAAAACTATTACCGATGGCTCACTAGTTATTTATAGCCAGAAAACAATTCATAAATTGCCAAAGTTATGGCCTAATGAAAATGCGTAACATACAATTTACTTTTATAATAGAATGTCACAACATCCAAGAATTACTTTTAAAGCAAAACTATTATCGGCGTCGCCAGAAACCTAACCGGTAAACAAACCGTCTATGCAAATGGAGTCATTTACCAGCGGCTCGATGATGACTGAATCAACGTAAAACAAAATAAGAAAAAAACTCACCCTGAAAGATTTCAGCTTGAAGGCTACAATATGTATGTTCCGATGGTTGATTTGACGAATCCTCCATTCGAAACCGGTAAAATAACCGGAAAATAATGAAAAAAGCTACCGCCAGACCAGGTGTTGCCACCACGGACGGCAGGAAATGAATGAGAATTGTTTGCTAGGTCATTCCAATATTCTGTTAGTGGGATAGGCTGATTACCTACACAAACTACTGTATACTGAAGCACTACCCACAAAATTTTGAATCTAAGCTGCCATTAAGTGGAAACTATAGCTATGTAATTACTTGGTAAGTTACTTATATAAAACTGCTTATCTAACAGGCGAATGTGCTGAACCTCTGCACTGAAAAAGCAACTGAGACTGCCTAAAAGAGGTTTGGGAATTCCTCGAATCCCTGCCTCGGCGACTGGGAAGCAGCCTGAGGCATATGCAATGTCAAACACAGTTGAAGAAAATTCCTACGAGGCAACAAAGAAGAAGACCGAGACTGGAAGCGCAATGCCTGAAGGCAGTGGGAACTACAATAAGGTGTCCATGCCTTACATATTGCCAACAGCGACCTCAAGACAGAACGAGATGAACAGCAGAAGCTCCTACTTCTCAAATCTGTGCGAGAAACTAGCACTGTCTTATGAGGCACCAAAAGTTGGTGAGAATGCCTCAGAAAGGAAGGAGAACATGGCGAACAAATGCATTCACACACTCAATGTGGCTACTCGCATGAAACTCCCTCACGTTAGACAAAAAATGTGAAGACAAACTGGCATAGCCAGATCGCCTGGGAGAATGAGAGGAAGAATGTGAGCTTCTGGCACTAAGAGAAAGCCTAGTGCTAGAGAAGTGTTCAGCATCAGGCGAGTTCCTGTTGTTAAGCACATGTCCAATGGCAGGCACGTGCCTTCTGATAAGAGAGCTTCCAATGTCAGGCAAATGCCTATCGTCAGGAGAACACCTTGAAGAGAATATTGAATCCTCTTGCAAAGGAAGACTACAGGAAGATCCCAGACAGGGACTGCTAGGAGCACACAGTCTAGGGGATACTGAATCAGATACTGAATGAGTGCTTATCCTTATCTAGCATATCTACCTCCTGCCTGCGCGAACTTCCCTTGATCTTGCTGTGCTTATTTTTTAGTGACCGAATGCCAATCTGCACGATACATGCCAGGCTGGCCAGATGAAGAAGACAATGGGCACAAACCACTTCCACTCCTGGACATACCCAACTTCCCTGCACCTCCAACAGCAGAAGGAGCATCACAGGAGCTAACAAGGAGGGAGGACATTGGCACTTCCTCTGCCACAAGGGGGAGCCTGAAAAAGGAAGACTAAATTGGGACGGTAAAGTAGCAAGTGTCAAGGAGGTTACCTCCATAACCTTTTCAAATGAAGCCCTAAGAATAGCTACATCAACTTCTAATTTGCCAAACCTCACATCCTGAACAATATGGGAAGCATTGAAAGGAGAATAAAATTTTGAAAGAGAAGCACTACTAAGAAAACAGGGAGAGCAAGAAGAGCTGCTATCTGAAAGGTTGTGAAAAGATAAGACTTACTCCTAAACTCACTTCCTGTCCTAGAGTTAGGGTATTTTTTCTGTCTTTTCCTATTCTTATCTGCTTCTTGCATCTGCTTGTACATAATCTCATAATACTCTTTTGTAAAATGTATAAAGTATGATTTTTCCAGAATATTATGATATGCCTTGTAATTGTCGTATGATTTTTTTTTTATACAAGGGGTATTGTGTAGTGTATTCTGTATATTAATAATAGTTATGTAAAAATGTTGTCTCTGTAATGTCAGATCTCACAAATATTAATGATTTAGATAACTTAACAGCATATTTTAAAATTAATAATATATGTATTTCTTAATAATAACGCAACAGTGGGAGAGAAAGATTACGTCAGACCAGACCAGGTGGCTGGGTTGTTATTAGGAGTGATAAATGTGTTGACAGTTGGAGACTTGCACTCTTAGTCTGTTTTCTAAATATGTCAATCATATAATTAGCCACGTGCATGTTGTATCGATCCCATTGAGATCTTGTCCAAAACGTTTTGCCTTAAAGTCACGTACACCTTGTTGAGAATTATTGGGAAGAATTCTTGTGCGTGGCAATTGCATCATATAGTTTCTAGGACGTATCCTGGTCCCAAAACGTTTTAGAATGTTCCATGAATCTTGTTCCCAAAATGTTTTAGATGACATCATTCTCTTTCTCTCTCTTCAAGAGAGAGAAGTTTATAATGTAACGTAAATTTATTGTGGTCACTGGTATTAATCTTAGCTTTTAAGATCTGATAACCGTAGTGATTAGCGTTTTCCCAGCAACGGCACCTATCAGGAAAGTGTGTTTAGTGAAAAGCTGTAGCATCTGGGGTAATCTTGTGAAAGCTTTCACAAGCTTGTGTAAGGTAAAGTGAATTTTACAAGTTTAACCATGGTTAAAAGCTTATAATTCAAATAAAAACCTGTTATTCACAGTGAGTTGAAATTTAGTGAGTGTTGTTTAAATTGATGTGTTTCTTAGACTGGTCAATTAAGTAAGATTTTTTGGTGAATTTATTTAATTTTTGTGTACTTTTGTATGTTCTTGTAGTTTCTAATTATTTGCTTAGTTTTCTTAAGTGCTTCTTAGCAGTTTAACTTTTGCTTAATTAATTTTGTTTAACATATTTGATGATTTGATTTTGTTTATCTAAATTCAAGCATTAATTAAGATTGCAAATTTTTATTTCAAGTAATAGTAATTTTTATTCAAAGTAAAATTGTGAATTTTGATTTATTAATTTTGAATTAAAAATTAATTTTTATATTTAAAGTTTTTTACAATAATGCTTCATTTATTAACCACCAGTGGTAGGAATAATTTTTGAAAATGAAGCAGAGAGATAGACATTTTGTTCCTTTAGTTTTGCTGAAGTGACTCAAACTTGGTGATACAATTACAATAATGGAGTGATGCCCTTTTGCTTTAGTATATTTCTTGTTTAAATATTGATACCTCACACTTTTATTGATAAACTCTGTTGACAGATCACTGTTACCTTTAGAGTACTCAGTCATATTTTTATTGTTATGAGAGTTCAGGTATCTGGTTGTAAGTGAGGTAAGATTTGAATTCTATGATTAGTAATGTAATAATCAGATACTTGGAACACTCGTGACAATACTTTCAATAAACATTCATTACTTCCTCTGACCAACAATACACTGATCACAGCAATCCTTGTTCCTACACTTAACACATTCATTATGACCATCGTAAGCTGAAGAGTAAAGCTAGGTATTGCATTCTCTTACCTTACAGACTCGAAACAACTTATCTTTCTCCTCTTTGGATGACATCCTATATAATGACAAAAACCAAGAAAAACCAAACCTAATCCACAAAATTATCTAATCATCAACAAAATCATGTATACACTCTTTAATGCGTCCTCACAGGCTGACAACAGAACCAAAACCAAACCTAATCCAGAAAACTATCTAATCATCAACAAAATCATGTATACACTCTTTAATGCGTCCTCGCAGGCTGACAACAGAGGAAAAACTGAACGGGGAAAACTATACACGCTCAAACCACCCAAAAGGGATAGGTCAATAGACAATTCAAACTACATGAACTTATTAATTACTGTTCACACTCCATCATCCCCCTGCCTGACACGGGGAATACTGCACAGCTATCATAATAGAGAGGTAAGACTCATTTAAAAAATTTTGGCTTAATATGCGAAAACATTAACATTATGTGCATTACAAATACCACCATACTACTACATTCACTAGTGCTATTGCCACTGTTAAAAAACCATGATTTGAAACTGGACCTGTGTCTATCTTCACCAAAGAGTACAGTAAATACAATCAATGTCATACAGGCAAAAATGCCTGGATTACTTAGTTAATTTCAATATTACATTCCTGTAAATCCAGCAAGAGAGAGAGAGAGAGAGAGAGAGAGAGAGAGAGAGAGAGAGAGAGAGAGAGAGAGAGAGAGAGAGAGAGAGAGAGAGAGATACATTCTTCATTTACTAATTACTGGTGGATATACATATCTTATGCATCTGACAGTACAGTAATGATGAAAAACAACAGAGATGCAAAACAAAGCAAACAGGGGATGAAATGACAAGTATTAGGCATTTCTTTACCAGCTAGCCACAGATCCCACTGCTAATCAAAGGTAGAAGGGTGAGGCTGTTTTAAGTATTCTAAGCCATTGCCCATTCAACAGAAAATGTGTACTGGGGAAACTGACATGCATGCATGTCTTATGTGGAGGGGTACAGCAGTAAGGACTAAAATTACATTGCTTTCTGAGCCTCATAAACCATAAATACCATCATGCTTTGGGTTCTCCACCATTACTAACAGTTAGAAGGGTTTGAATACAGTAATGCTATCCAACACAACCAGAAAATTCACACCTGGTTAACCTGATATGAATTTTCATTCACTTCTCAACTTTTGCTCTTCCAAGGTACCCTGGTAACCACACACTGAAGTCTCTTTAGACAACTTGATATGGTCTCACAAGTCTTCTATTTATTTCATTTCTATATAGGAGGATCCCAAACCTATAGCAAAAGTGTCTCAATGCTCAGTTGGAACCTTCAACATCCTATGAATGCTAATACCCAATAAAGATATGTTTTTATATACTAATGCAAATTTAAGATCTTACCAATGCTATATACACATTCATTAACATAAAACTGTTAATTCTATTCTTATTCACAGGCAAGTATTACATATAACCTCACCTTAACTTCTTTCAGCAATAAAAATAAATCCTCCACTTCATCTCCCTCAGTTGGGGTATATGCTATGGTTGTGGTGTTCAAGGATGATCCCTCTATATTACGGCGGAACAGGGGTACACCAACAGCCTCAGCATACATTCCAACACCCATGTGCCCCACACTCTGATACATATAACTGTCAAGTTCGTCTGTAAAGTTAAAAATGTAATTATCATAAAATAATTTTTCACCTAAAAGTACATCACTTTACAATATACCCTAATCAGTGATAGTGCAATCTTCAGAAATTTCCCAGAAGATGACAAATTATGCTTTCCCTTGTCAAAGTATGCATCCTGGTCTCTTGCCCATTGGTAGAATTGATCATCGTCTGCACTCTGAATCAACTGCAATTTGGATAAGTATGGAGGTGGGCAAATTTTTGTAAAGTAACAAGTTTGCATGTGAAAAAATTAATCTAATTATAAAGAAAAATATAGTATTGTTTCAGGACAAACACACTGCTTCCTAATAGCATGAGTAGCAACCTGGGTGGAATGTCTTCAGTACTCACATCTTTGGTGGTTTACAGAAGTATGCATGGGTGCTCAGTCAGTGACACTGTCAGTTGAAAATAACTATTTCCAACAGAAGACTTGAGGCTTACAAGGAGTCATGACTTCAACTAGGCCTTATTAGTACTGTATGGTTGTAGGTTGTATCTTCTTTTAATACCCAATTTTAGAAGAACAAGGTTAGTGATGCTTTCCATAATAGTGATGTGTAAGAGCAGGTACCTTTGGAAGGTCTATGCCTAAGGCTCAGAGGAAACCTTTATTTCTGGGTTAAGACAAAACATGACCTGCAATTACTAAAGACCAAGGGAGTAATAATCAAAGGATCTGTTCACTAAAATACCAGAGTAAAATCTGATAAAAGTGGGAAGAGACCTCTCAGTTGCCATATTCACAGTCATTTCAAAAGTCTTAGAAGTTGCAACAGGCTTAAGCACATGACCCTTGACCTTAAGACTGGATGCCCGCCCTGTTAGTGGAGAGTATGCATGACATATACCCTGCCCTAACCAAAATAATATCATATTTTTGGAAAAATAGCAAATTTTTAAAATAATTTGTATTTTTCCTAACATACAAACCTGAAGGTCTTTAGATAGGATTTGCTTACAAACGCGAGCTGGAACAGCTGTTTAACTTTCAAACAAGGTCGTTAACTACTGACAGTAGGTGGAAAGCCCACCCACTCATTGTCTGCACTCCACTTTGTCTTTTGGTCCAGATATCAAAATGAGGGGAGGGCCATAAATGTAAAGATCTTCAGGCTTGTATGTTAAGAAAAATACGAATCACTTTAAAAATCTGCTATCTGTTCTTACCCAAATACAAATCCTTGTCCTTTACATAGTTGACTTACTTATTGGAGGGTTGAGTCTCGGTAAATCTCTGAACCGACTGGTGGGTTCTACCCATTCGGGAATACCTTCCTGGTCTGGAAGAGCTGACAAAGGAATCCTGCACGTCTAGCTTGTTGGACATATGGGATGCTGCAACTGCTAGGTTTCTGGGCTTAAAGTAATGAGTTGCATCACTATTTTGAATAAGGCTTGGAAGAACCCAAGAGTGCCAGAGACAATAAAACTTGCCAATAAAACCAATGGGTGTGTTTCATTATTGATCCTACTCTCCCCAAGTCTGGAGAGAGGCGGGACATGCATCCAATCAATCTACGAAAATGATGAAGGCCAGGATGCCCCAGTCATGTAGTTATCTGCAAAACTCGTCCATCCAGCATGTGACGGCTCACTACCTGCCACTCTGTCCTAAGAGAGAAAAGGGAGGAGACCTGTCACTCATACACGTCCTCTCTTGCTTATCGAACACCTTAGATGAGATACATTTGTCCCCCACAGGAGCTGGATAACCAAACAACTTGTTGGGCATGCACAACAAGATCCATGGAAAAACATGTCCAAGGTAAACAGGCTATTGGGGCGGTATCAGTGCAGGGCCAGTACTGGATACAGGGGGTCCAGAGAACCCTGGGCAGTGTTTGTACCCATGTGCTAGGCAACAGGAACAGTGATACTCACACTAGTGAGAGACCATCAGCCCTCTCTGCAAAAAGAGGGTTTGCCATGGGAAGCCTTGTAGAGCTCCCAGCGGATGAGGCACCTTACCTTCCTCGTCCTCTTCCTCCACTTGCTAGCTTTGGAAAAACAAGGGAAGGAGGTGACAGCACTCGATGGCAGAGACAAAGGTGAAGACAATGATGACGACTTCCTTCTCCTTTTCTTGATCTTGTCAAGCACGGCCTTCAGCAACAGCATGTAGAAGAGAACATCACCCAAGCACGACATATATCACAGCACCTGGGAGCACATGCCCAATGCTGCATGAGGGGCCACCAAGGAAGAGGAGCAGTCCTACAGCTAGCAGCCCCATGGCTGGTAAGCTGTAACTGTTGGAGCAGATACCGGCATGACCCTCATAGCCTACGAGTGATCAATAAGCTCAAAGGCCCTCACTTCCTACGAGAGACCTCGAGTGGCACATACAGTAACTCTCTAAGGCCCTCAGCCTCCATAACACCTGAAATAGAAGTCGGGTTAGTTGTTTTGATTGCACTCACGTCATGGTGTGGCATACAATAATGAATGAGGGTCAACCTCAATAAAGGAGAGAAACCGAACACTACACGGTCTGTCCTTCCCTGGGCAGCTGCTCTCCATAAAATGCTAAAGTGGTAAGGGGTTTGTAAATATGTATAACAAAAAAACAATAATCACACAGAAATATAAAACAAAAACATAAAACAGAAAGCAAACAGCAGTTGAGCAAAGAAGCGCTGAGATATCTTCACACGACAGCAGCCAAAATCAAAGTGGAGTGCAGACCGACAAGTGGGCGGGGCTTCACCCCCCCACTGTCAGTAATTAATGACCTTGTCTGAAAGTTAAACAGCCATTCCAGCTTGCATTCACACGCTAAATCCTATGGGAGGACCAAAGGTTTGAATTTGTGTAGAAACAAATCTCATTTAACTGCACTGGTAGATAAAAAATAAACACAATTCCCCTTCCCAAAAGAAACTGGTCTCTCAGAATAATGCCTCATAACTCTGATACAAGGCAATGTCTTCCTGATAACTAAGCTGATTAGGCAGAACTGGTACAGCAATCTCAGATATCACACACACCAGAACCTGACATTATGACAAGTTCTACCACCAGGTGCACTAAGGAGCCAGATGCATATTCTGATACAGTATATGGAAAGTGGGCCCCTTCTTCTAGGATGTGTCTGGAGACTGCACTACCATGGATTAGGCTATCATAAAGAACTATCATGGGTGTCATGCAACAAATCAATTTTTTCTAAAAAAAAAGGTGAAAAATGACATTTTTATGATAAAATTAAGTTTTATACAGTGAAGCCCCCATATTCGCGGGGAATGCGTCCCACACCCCCCCGCAAATAGCTAAAATCCACGAATACTTAAAACCCCTCTTAAAACACTTAGAACTGCCCATTTTGACAGTTTAAACACAGAAAATCCCTGTAAAAATGCATATACCTGAGTACTTTAATAGTTTTATCACAAAAAGTGCATTAATCATGAAAATTATATGAAAATATAGTAATTACTGAATATTTCTCAGTGAAAAATACAGCGAATGGGCAAATTTTCTGCGAATAATGGCTAGATATGTTCCACAGAGAAACCCGCGAATTTGTGAGTCCGTGAATCATGGGAACGTGAATACGGGGGGTTTACTGTATATAAAATCTTAATTTTATCATAAAAATATTATTTTTACGTAAGTAACTTACCCAGTAATTACTTAGCTGATTCCACACTGAAAGGTGGCGGGGAATCATGGACAGAGGCTTAAGTTACAATTGATGAGATAATTATTGTTCCTTACCTGGTGAGAGAGCTGCTGCAGGTTGATACTGCCTCTGGTGGTGCTCATCTCAACCTGTAGTGACGTGGCGGCATGGCCATATGCTCCTCCACTTAAGTGGGACACTTCGCAGCGAAGGAGTACTCTGAAGGCTGACGAAGTATAAGATCAAGCTTTGTGACGAAGGTGTACACCGAAGGCTGGCAAAGCATACATAATTGCCCCTGCCCTGGGCACAGCACCACAAAAATAATACGCCAGACAACAGTCACCTACACCATAATTAAACAATGATTAAGGGTTAAGGGATAAAAAACAAGACCACTACCCAACACTAAAAACTGGTGGGCACTCCAGGAACCAAAACAAAGTGCTCGAAATTGATAGATCTGGTCCTTGAAAACGAATCATGGCCATTTCCTTGGGTCCAGGTGAATCGGAATATGGAAATAGGCATCTTGCATATCCAAGAAGATCATCTAATGTTCCTGACGGATGAAAGCAAGAACTGAGTGGATGGTTTCCATGTTGAATTTTGTTTTTTCTATGAAGACGTTCAAAGCACTTACATCGAGCACCGGTCTCCAACCCCGAGTGTAAAATCCTTTCGAGTCTGCCTTTTTAACTAATTCTATTGCTTCTTTGCTCAGGAGAGAGGACACTTCCATCAATAGGGCTGAATACCTCTCCAATCCTACGGAGTAAGCCGTCAATACGACGGGAGTGTTGGTCAATGGCGGATTCTCCTTGAAGGGATAGAGTATCCCTCCCCAAAAACTTTCACCACCCACTAATCCTCTCCTCTTTTGCTCCATCTCTACCAAAAGAGACACAGCCTGGCCCCTACCGGAGCATGAAGCACTAAATTCTCACTTGCGAGAGGATGATTTAGAAGATGATTTCTTGATCGCTCGGAGAGAAAATCTATCTGATCCCTGACACCTGGAACACGATCTCTGATTTCCTCCACGAAACAGCTTTGGTTGCTCGAGAGGAAATGAAGGTTTGACTGAGAAGGTTCAAGGCAGGCCAGTCCCTCTGGCGCTTCATCAATTGGGTCAACAAATCTTGGGTTGATTTCTGGTGTAGACTCGCTGCAATCTAACTTACAGTGGGCCGTGGAAACAAATGTTATTTATCCAGAGGGGAAAAAAGGAGAGCCAATTTCTGTGGGGCCGTAACGCCCTTTGGTGTAAATGAGACCCAAAGTTCGCACTTCTTGAGCATGCCCACGGCATAAAGGGCAGCTAATTCCTGTGAGCCATCTCTAACAGCTTTATCAGCACAGGAGAGAAAATTAAACAGTTCTGAGACTTCATCACCCAAAAAAGCCGGATCTTGAAGCTTCTTGGCAACTGCTCCCAAACACCAGTCAAGAGAACTCAGCACCTTGAAGGACTTGAACAAACTCTTCAACAGATGATCCATCTCCACTGCTGAAAAGAACGGCTTTGCTGAAGCGAGAGCTGACCTACGCCCCAAGTCAATGAGTGTAGAAAAGTCCCCCTGGGAGGAGGCAGCCACTCCCAAGGAAGGAGTTTCTCCCATTGCGTACGACAAGTACCGCATATGTGCGAGACAAGAGGGAGGAACCCTTAAACGGGCTTTCCCTTGATCCCTCTTCTCGGAAAGCCAGTTCTCTACTTGGCGAAAGGTTTTCTTCGATCAAGAAGAGAGAGGCATCTTAGGAAGACTTGACGAATCCACAGGCTGATTGCTCATCAAGAAAGACGAAGCTGGAGAGGAAGGAGAGGCGGGAGTGAAAAATTCTGGGAACTGCTGCTGAAGGAACTTGAGGAGTGTTGCATACAGCATAGAAGACGAGTCCTGCTCCCCTTCTTCGTCTTCAGAAGAGACTGGAGACATAATCGAGCCTAATTCAGGAGCTGTCTGTGCTGCAGGTTTCTGTAAAAGATGAAGGATATTATCCAGTTTAAGTTGCAAAGGCTCAAGAGCTGGGTCCAATGCAGGAGAAGGTTTATCAGAAGCTGCAGGGTGCTTGGAGTCTTGAGGGGGCTCAAGCACTAGGAGAAGATTGGAAGCTTCAGGGCACTCTGACGAAAGAGTGTCCGACCACCTCAGGGCGCTTGACTGCATCAGGGTGCTTGGCCGCATCAGGATGCCTGGCTGCTACAGGGCGCTTGTCTGCTTCATGGCGCTTATCAAAGCGTTATGCAGATACGGGATGTTCAGAGGGAACAGGGCGCTTATGCAAAATCTGGAATGTTCGCCTGAAAAGTGCAGTGAGCTAGAACCTCGCTCCGGCGCTGAGGAGAGGAGAAACGCATGTAGCGGGGAGTATGGCAGGGACAGACGCCTAGGAGAATTAGCGGGATAAGCAGCCGCCTCCTCCACTGACACTTCACCTTTAGCACTGTTTTCAAACTTGTCCATCAGGACATGCACTGATGCCCCTACAAACCTATTCTCAAGGCTGGCGAAGCGATCAGGTTCAGAAGTGATGGAGCCAGGAGGAGTAGGTGGTTTAGGAGAATTTATTGATGCAGGTAGGGAAGAGTTAACAGTTGGAGAATTAACAGACGTCAGCCTTATCCCATCTAGGAGTCAAAGCCTGAGTAGCTAACTTCCTGCTAGCTTTAGCGGCTGCTTTCCTCTTTCTATCTCTTTCTAGCTTAGCTAAACGAGAATTTAAAGTTTTCCATTTCTATTCTCCCCAATCCCTGCACTCATCACACGTCAAATTAATAGAGCAAACTTGTCCTCTACAACCAGAACACAAGGTGTGAGAATCGTAATTTTGTCATCTGGGTATTGCAGCCTTCACTGCAATACCAGAAACTAGAACTACTAGTGTCTGACATATCCTAACTAGTTGAAAAGTCAAAATCGTGAAAGCCAAATCCAAAAGTCACTAAAAAGTCACTATGTGGAAAAACAAAATGCAGAAAAAGCTACAAAAATACTTCACCAAGGAAGAAAATTACGAATCCAAAAAACTCTAAACTGCTGTAACAACACCCGGTGATGACGCTACAAGCGGCAGAAACAAATTGTCGTGTTGGCGATGTTGTTCCTCTTTTGTACCCCGAAAGTGGGCGGAGCATAGTCACCTACACAAAACAAAAGAATCGCTACCACGGAATTCAGAATTCTAACTGCCGTTCGAGTAGAAACTCTTAGCTAAGTAATTACTGGGTAAGTTACTTATATAGAATACAATAATATTTTAGCAAAAACTCGTAGCTTAGGTTTCCATTTTTTCATATATGAAATAGCAGTGTAAGTTATATGTCTCTCTATTAAGCAATTTTTTATTCAAACACCTGGCAATAACTCTGCAGAGTAAAGCATATAAAAATAAGGTATTTGACCATATTAAGTATACACATACATATAACAGAAACCTACAATAACAAACATTTTAAAAAGCAAATTCCCAAGTTCCACACACAAATACCATTGCTTTACAAATTAGCCTACAGTACTGTACTTCTCAATGCCTTGTAGCTAAATGAAATACTGTACACTGTAAACTGGTTACAAATTGAAACATGATAGCTGACATCTACATATCTACAAAGTGGTTACCTATGTCTAGAAATTTCCAAGGGATACTGTGGTCATCAAGATATTCACGATTCACTGATGAAATACCTTCACCCACACATACTCATATTAATCAACCTCCTACCTTGAACCACCTTCAATACTTATATCAATGTTGTGAGATTTGAGCTGTGCAAAAATTTGACATATACTGTATGAAAATTAGCGTCTGCATTGCAGAGTGTTTAGCAGCAAATTTATAGTTCTGAAAAAACATTTCCAACATTAAAAGAAACTAACCTGAATGACATGGAGATAGATTTGCCAAGGCAACAACTTCGTGTCCAGCAGCAACACACTGCAATAGGTTGTAACAGCTATCTTTCCCACCCGATATTAATCCGACGACCCGCATCCTAAAGATAATGAACAAAGTGGGATAAATTTCTATTATATATCTGAAAAAAGGCATGTATTTCACCTCACATATAAAAGAATCCTAAAGTATTGCAGTTATTCATCACAGTTTGACTTGGTTACTTGAAACAAACAGGACTTTGTAATTCTGGTTTCACTATATTTACAATAAAAATGCAGTAAGTTGTTAAAAATTAAAACAATAAAATCACAAAATATTTTCTGGAAAAAAAAAAAAGCTTAACTACTAAAAATGACAGTATATGCAAACTACACAGTGCAGTACTGCATATACAAGCATGACATATACTGTATTCTCATATTGTCATACACTTTCAATTAAATTTATTATCCTGAAGTCTATGGCTCCTCCTGGACGCACACTCCAAAAGAACATTACCCACTGACCAGATCAGATCTAGAAACATTAGTAACAAAAACCATTATTCTACAACTGTTGGAGATGCTGACTGATCCTGATGGTCCCACGCTCGACTACCCAGCAAAGGGAGATCAACAAAAATTGGACTCGTTGGCAGAAGTCACAGCAAGGCCAATACAATACTAAAAAATGAAAAATTTTTAATTAATTTGTATTTTTCATAGCTAACAAACCTAAGGTCTTAATGTAAGGATAAGTTAAAACTGTACCGTATGTTAAGGAGCAGTAAGGTAAAGGGATAGGAGATTTTATTTATGATCCTCTATGTCAGGTTAGGTGGGGGAAAATTTCAGCCTTGGGAGTCAAGTGTCCAGGTCAACGTCTGACAAAGTTCAATAGGTTAAGGAACATCCCCCTTCTTCACTCTTTTTTACAGCTCTCCAGGCCAGGTTAGGGGGAGTTTCCCAAAGGTAAGGTAGGTCCTGGTGCCCAATGTTCAGTATGGTCAGGATGTAACAATGTAGGCTAACTGTCCTTGACACATCTAGCTTCATAATCTTTTTTTCAATTTTTATTGGTGACACGCAACCTTTTTTGGCTGCTCATCTTGTAAGTTATGCATTTCTTACAATTCTTGCAGGAGCCATCAAGTTGTTTTTGCATTTAGCAAAAGCTCAAAAACTCACTTCCCACTGGAGTTCAACCAGATATAGGGCATGTGAATAATAATAAAAAAGTTGTTTACACAAGTAATGGTAGTAAAAATGCATAAGACACACAATAACTAGTTGGCAAATATGAAGTTAATGTGTTTGGCAACAATTAATGTACTTTATATTTAACCAATATGTTCCTACTGCATTCATAGCTAACCTACAGCTTAAGTAAGCAATACAGTACAGGTAATAAGTTTCTTTAATTCCCAGCTGACACCTAATTTAAAAATCTAGCCTAAAATGATCAGGCAATGGTTTTCTTTGGTGCTTTTTGCATGAGGAATATAGTGGACAAGTGAATTCCAGCAGAAAAATGAAGACTTACATAATTATATAAGCTCACTGTTACTGACTGAAGGTGACCATTCTGCAAGTTCTTAGATAAAAGGCAATAAATGGGAGAATATAAACATTTTTGATACATGAACTTTTCTAGAGCACTTACGGGAGGTTATCTGTTGTCTTGTTACATAATATCTATCATGTTTTAACCAATTAAAACTTCATAAACTCTTAAAGGTACTAAGGCTACTCAGTTAGCAGGATTGCAAATAAAAGAGGAAATGCATGCCATCTAGCTATATTAACTAATAATATATTAACTAATAATCTCGTGCTACGGAATACTCTATGCAAAGCTATGGGGAAAATAGGGATGAACCCCTTCCCAATTAAAACCCAGTGTGGACAGTTAGGATAATACTAATCTCTGTATTTCACTTTTAGGAGCCGATGTAGACTTAGGGGGTCACATGGCCTGGCCTAGGCTACCCCTTGGTAAAACTGAAGACTACTATCACACCCCTCAGGTTCAATAGCTACCAGTGTATGTGTTAAATGGGCACCCTGTACCAGCCCCTTGAGGATGAATGTAAAAACATACACAAGAGTCTGTAAATATAATAAAAAGAAGCAAAAGGCCTAAATACAAACAAAATCACAAGCAAAAGGCATTAAATGCTATGGTGGGATCCAGGCCACGTTAATAGTCTTCCGTTTTACCAACACAGGGGTCATATGGCCTGGCCTTGGCTACTCCTTAACTGTAATAAGCATTTTAGGTATTTCTAAGTATTAGCTCTGCATGAACTGTATGGAACAGTTCCATGAATATGAGACATCAGGGAGCCACATGTTTAAGAAGGGATTGGCTAAGGAAATCTATTATAAAAGGAACCATATTAACCTAACCTAACCTAGTAAGCTGTGTTACTTAGCAGGGAGGCTCCGGCCGCCAGACCGCCTGGTGGAGGAAACTCCACCTTTTACCAAAAGTTTCCCTATAACACTGCACATGCGCAATAGCAAAAATATCATCAGTTCTGAGTTTAATTACAGTCAAGCGACAAAAAATAACGGTGAATTCTCGATAAGCAACCAAAATATAGAAAAAGTCAATTTCCAAGGTAATACCTGACGCGGAGCTAATACTTGGTTCTACTGCATTTTGCAACTTAACCTAACCTACCTTTAACTTTAACTTGGACCTCCCTCCCCTCCCCATCCAGGTAAGAGTCCTCGCTCTACTTCCTGGCTTTAGCCACAGTTTTTTTTTTTTTTTTTATTTTGGACTGATCTGCTTAGGATAGTCCATTCCACTCCTACTTCACAAAGAAACCCTTGGTTTCTAGGGGCCCCAGGATCGTTGAATGTTGGGGGGAGTGGGATATGAAAGGATTAAAATATGATAACTAGCCTTGTCGGAAATAAATTTACCCAATCCGTCTTTGTCATTGCATTAAAATACAGCCTAGGAGAAAGGGCACTGCCGTCTGGTCTGCTTTAACCAGTGGGTGGGGGCAACAAAAATCCGAGTGGTTTGTCTCAAAAATGATGGACGAATTCACACATTATAACAATAAACTAATAAAATAGGGTAATTGTACCCAATGCTAGACTAATTAGGCTTGCCTTACAATATTGTACTTGCATTGAGATTATGTCATTACAGAAGCCAACGATTACGTTGTTTTCGATCAGGGTAGCATTTTAATCTCCCAATGGATTTACTTGGTCGTTCAATTGATTATATATAAATTAATAATTATCAAGAAGCTGAAAAAGAGAGCTTATACTAGTCAGGTTAAACCTACTTTTGTTTGGGACTGGGCCGTAGTGCTTCGCCGATCACCCTGCAATCACAGTTCCGCGCACACTCAACTGCTCGAGTCAGTACAGAGGCTTTTTTAACACAGCATTCCCTACCATTCTTTAGTTTATCCCATCTCGTATCTGCAACTGACTTTACCTGTTATCCAATGTTTATTTCAATTATAAAATTATTTTGTCACCTTCCATACTTATTGTATCTAACGTACTTCTCTCGTTTTCCGTTTTGAACTCTGGTCTTTTCCCATATCGTAACACCTTTAACACTATTAATTCTTTTTGAATAGGGAGCAAATTATTCTACCTTTTAAATCTCCTGTCCTTGTCCATTTCCTACGTTTCTAGATCTAACTTTTTTCTTAACTCTCCTCGGAAGTCTCACGTGTATTCAACTGATTTTGTCATACGCGATTTGCAATCCTTTATTTTTAATAATTCCATACAGATGAATATATATCCAGAATTTCCTTCTTCCGTTCTGCAATGATGAGCTGTTGTTCTTTCGTTGAGCGCTCTATCCTACAATTGGTAGTAGTTAGGATGTATCTCTGAAACAGTTTCAAAGTCATCCTGGCTTGGACGTCATCATCCTGGACATTGTAACAAATAACCAGAATAAATGCTTCTCTCCTTTAATAACAAAGAAAGCTATTTGCAGAATGGTCATTGAAATTAAAGTTGATATCGGAATGGCATCAAATGCTAAAACAATAAATTCTTGGATTGACTGTTTCCCCATTCTATTACAAACAACTAACTTTGAGGAATCTGTATCATAAACCAAAGAGGGTTTAAAGGTTAATTTTCAGACCAATGAAATACCTGAATTACAATGTCTTGCCCACTGTATTAGGAATTCATCTGGATAGCCCAAATGATTCATTGTCCTAAATCCTTCCATATTAATTATTACATTATTATTATCATTAGGAACATGAACCCTATTCATATGGAAAAAGCTTGTAAGTCCCCAGTCAACGCGTTCTCTGTAGAGAACATCCTGTTTTCGGCGGTGCCTTCACATCGACCTAGGGTTGATCAAAATATATATTTATCACCATAATTGTAAACTGTATATTTGTTGTCTTTCCAAACAATCATGCTTTATGTACAAGTAACGAGTTATTTATGCTGTGTCAGACATTATTGATCACTATGTTTTCTGTATGAACCTGTCCTGTTTTTGTAAGAAACTAGTTTGACCTCAGGTCACCTGTAAATCTTTGTACCAGCAATCTCTGCGAAGTACGCAGACATCTGCATCCCGCTTTATAAGTAGCTCACTTCATCAATAAACTAGCAGTACTTGTCTTCCTGCTCATTATTTCGCACCTCTCTCACAGTGTTGACCCCTGGAGTGGTTAGCCATTAATGGACCCAAATGGCGACTAAGTCTTGGCCCGATGAACCTAATCCATGCCCCTAAGGGACTAACTACGGCACTAGATCTAACAAAGCGTTTGGGCGTTAACCAACCCTCATCGGCAGGTTGCCGGCATCATTAGCGGACCCACATGGCATGCTCTCCCAGCGTGTATTGGCACGAGTATTCCCTCACACTTCAAGTGGGGCCGCGAAATGAGCATGGACGCAGACATTCCCAACCATGTATAAATTACCGCAAACCTCTCGGATGCAGACACCTCCCTCTCGCAACAACCTTCCGCGCGCACCTCCACACCGCTACCTGCGCCCCACACGATGACCCCCCTGACGGACCAACCAAAGATGGCCCTTAACATACGGCTGCCACCATTCACCAGGGAGAACGCAGCATCCTGGTTCTACAGGGTCGAGGGGCAATTCAGGATAGGCCTAACGGACGAGGTGTTGATGGCGGACATCGCCATTAACGCCCTCCCAGAGGAGATATATGAGAAGATCGCCCCTTGGTTGATGATGACGTCGGGCCCCGCCACCTTCCAAGAACTAGAATCCACTCTCATCAAGGTCTCCAAGAGAGCTGCCCGGAGGTGCGAAGATCCCTGCCCTTTCTTCCCTTCAAAAAACAGAGGGGGCAGCGGCCAACCACACAGGCCACCGTGGCAGCAGCAGCAAAACACCCAGGGGCCCCTTACCATTAGGGTTCTACGTCCGCAACACGATCTCCGGCAGGATGATGTTGGTCGACACTGGAGCCATGAGTTCGGTGTTTCCACCTGCAGGAGAGGACCACAGACGCCCGCTGGATCCAACTGCTTCCCTGACGGCCGCAAACGGGTCCCCCATATCCTCTCCTACAGCACCAAGCTCCTGTCGATCTCCATCCTTGGCTGGAGGTACAGCTGGCAATTCATCATCGCGGACATCATGACTCCACTCATGGGGGTAGACTTCCTCGCCCATTTCAGTCTAGCAGTCGACGTCGGCCACAAACGCTTGCTGGACACCCAGTCCTGCCAGTCCCTGCCCTTGTCGCCAGGCCCCAGGGAGCCCGCCATCTGTTCCATCACACCCCACCAGTATGGTTCCCTACTGAAGGAGTTTCTGGAGGTCTTCAAACCCGAGCTCTGTCAGATGCCCAGGAATCCTGCCAAACACGGGATATACCATTACAGTAAACGCCCCGTATTCACGTTCTCATGATTTGCGGACTCATGCATTCGCAGGTTTCTCTGTGGAACATATTAGCCATTATTCATGGAAAATTCGCCCATTCGCGGTATTTTTCACTGAGAAATATTCACTAATTACTGTATTTTCATATAATTTTCACGAATAAATGCACTTTTTGTCATAAAACTATTAAAATACTCAGGTATATGCATTTTTACAGGGTTTTTCTGTGTTTAAACTATCAAAATGGGCAGTTCTAAGTGTTTTTAGAGGGGTTTTAAGTATTCATGGATTTTAGCTATTTACCCGGGGGGTGTGGGACGCATCCCCCGCGAATACCCCCTGCCAAACATGCAGGACCTGACGGCCTCTTTCCACGGGGCCAGAATATTTTCCAAAATGGACCTAATAAAGTCTTATTTTCAGGTACCAGTAGCGCCGGAGGATATTCCCAAAACCGCCATCGTCACGCCTTTTGGGTCCTACGTCATCGCCTTCTCCACCTTCGGCCTGAGGAATGCTGGCGCAACCTTCCAGAGATTGATGGACAGCATCCAGGGGGGCCTGGACTTCTGCGTCTGCTACGTCGACAATATCCTAATCTTTTCCAGATCCCGTGAGGATCACCTGCAGCGCATCCAGAAGGTCCTGCAGCACCTGCAGGAAAGTGGCCTCATCATCAGGTTTGACAAATGCACCTTTGGCGTCGAGAAAGTGGAGTTCCTGGGCCACGAGATATCACCAGATGGCGTCCGCCCAATGTTGTCGAAGGTTGAAGCCATTGAGAAGTTCCCCACCCCTACCTCTATCAGGGGTGTACAAGAATTCCTCACGATGGTCAACTACTACAGAAGATTCATCCCAGGGATTGCTCACACCATGGACCCCCTGACGGAGGTCCTCAAGGGATGTCCAAAGACCTTAGTGTGGGGGCCCCGACCAGCAGAAGGCTTTCCTCCTGATGAAGGCCGCCCTTGCCAAAGCAAAATCTTTGGTCCACCAGGACCCCAACGCTCCCCTCCAGCTGACCACGGACGCCAGCAACGTCGCCTGCGGAGCTGTCCTGGAGCAGGTCATCAGAGGGACCCCTCAGCCCATCGCCTTCTTCAGTAGGAGGCTAAACCCCGCTGAGTCCCACTACAGCACCTTAGACCAGGAACTCTTCGCAGCGTACCAGGCGGTACGGCACTTCAAGTTCCTCCTGGAGGGGACGCCCTTCACAATTTGGACCGACCACCAGCCGCTGGTCCACACCTTCACAAAGTTGGGGGACGCATGGTCCTCTAGGCAGCAGCGGCACCTCGCAGCCATCGCGGAGTTTACCTGCACCATCAAATACCTCCCCAGCAGGAAGAACCCGGTAGCTGACACCCTCTCGAGGATCGAGATTGATTCAGTACAGCTCGGGATCGACTATGAAGACCTCTCGCCCCCGAACAGGCTGCTGACCCTGAGATCCCAGCCTACCGTACAGCCGTCACGTTGCTGAAGTGGAAGGATGTGCCCTTTGGCTCAGGAGGATCAACATTACTCAGCGATGTCAGTACCAGACGCCCCCTCCCCATGGTACCCGCCTCCAGACGTCAGCTGGTCTTCGATTTCATCCACGGTCTAACCCACCCCTCTGGAAGGACAACAGCCAGGCTGCTGACGAGAAGTTCATCTGGCACAGGATACGGAAAGACGCGATGGCCTGGGCAAGACAGTGTATGCAGTGTAAAGTGGTACGGCACACTGAATCGGGAGTGGGCGAATTCCCCCAGCCAAAGAGATGCTTTGGGCACATCCAAGTCGACGTGGTGGGTCCTCTTCCCCCATCAGGAGGAGCCAGATACCTTCTGACAGTCGTCGACCGCTCCACCAGGCGGCCCAAAGCTACGCCCATGGAAGAAGCCACCTCCAGTGCGTGCGCGGAAGCCCTCCTCTCCAGCTGGATCAGCCGGTTCGGTGTCCCAGACGAAATAACAGACAGGGGGCCCGCTTTCCTGTCCGAGCTGTGGACTACCCTGGCACGCCTAATGGGGACCATTCACCACAGCCTACAACCCCACAGCCAACGGAATGGTGGAAAGGTCCCACAGGTCCCTGAAGGTGTCGCTCATGGCTCATTGCTCCTCCGAAAATTGGAAATACCAGCTGCCCTGGGTCCTCCTTGGGTTGAGGACCGCCCCAGGAGCCAACGGTGACCCCTCCTCAGTGGAAAAAGTCTACAGGGAGACTCTGGTAGTCCCAGGGGAACTCATCGCAGAGGACAGGGACGCAGAGGCTCCATGACAGAGTTGGAAAGTTCGCCCCCTGCCAAAGGACATTCACCGACAGGACATCGCCCTTCATGACCCCCCAGGCGATCCTCCGCCACCCATGTCTTCGTCAGGGATGACGCCGTATGCCCACCCTTGACTAGACCCTACAGAGGACCTTTCCTTGTACTGGAAAGGAACAGGAAGGCATTCCGAATATCCATCCACGGGTGGGAAGACTGGGTATCAATAGATCATCTCAAACCCGCATTCCTGGAGGAGGGCAGTGGAGGCGGACCCCAAAACCTTCTGCAGGATGCAACAGCCCCTCGGAGAACCCCGGGCGCAGGAAGGAGGCATGGGCGTCCCTGGAAAACCCAGAAACCGGACAGAAAGACACCCCAACAAACCGCTGCAGAGAAAACCGGGGAAGGCGACCACCCTCTCCAATTGACATCGAGAAAGCGAGGCCCCCTTCGTCGCCCCAGCAGATACCTATTTTGATCAGACGTTGCCTCTGTCGGGGGGGGGGAAGTATTGTAAAGTTCCCGCTCAACGCGTTCTTTGTAGAGAACATCCTGTTTTCTGCGGTGCCTTCACATTGGCCTTGGATCGATCAGAATATATATTTATCACCATAACTGTAAATTGTATATTTATGTCTTGCTAAACAATCATGCTTTATGTACAAGTAACAAGTTATTTATGTTACGTGTCAGATATTATTGATCACTATGTTTTATGTATGAACCTGTCCTGTTTTTATAAGAAATTAGTTTGACCTCAGGTCACCTGTAAATCTTTGCACCAGTGGTCTCTGCAAAGTACGCAGACGTCCGCATCCCGCTTTATAAGCAGCTTGCTTCATCAATAAACCAGCAGCACTTGTCTTTCTGCTCATTATTTCACACCTCTCTCACAAGCTCACAGGGGCCACTGACTTGAAATTCACGCTTCCAAAGAATATGGTGTTCATTAGGAAGTAAGATGGTAAAAGGGAAATACAGAAAGGAGAGGAATGGAATTTAGGCCAAAGGCTGAGCACTGGGACCTATGAGGTGGATAGCAGGGTGGATAGTAAGATGGAAGAACGAGAATATAAATGGAGGTACAGTAAAAGGAATGAAAGGGGATGCTGCTAGGGGCTGAAGGGATGCTGCAAAGGACCTTAACCCTTAAGGGACAGGCTTAATTTATATCAGGCACACCCCCCAGACCAGGCAAACATTAAGGTTAGCCAATTTAAGAAAAAAACACATCAATGGCAAGAGGAAGATATGCAAATGCACATGGTGTAAGGTAAAAAAATTCTAAAAATTCTTCCCCGTGGAAGTTGAAAGTGGCTATTTACAACCCTTTTACAAAACACTCGTAAAAATATGTTAATTTTACCAAGTTATGCATGTTTTGTCTAATAATTTATCTTATTTTACTTTGTAAAATTATAATTACAGCTCACAAAATATAATAACAGCTAACTAAAATCAGTAACAAATTATGAGTAGAGTATGTTTGTTGTAAAATATTTACGAGATTTACTGAGATGGGGAGATGCAGTAACTTCTTGTGAGGTATACACGTTTTTTCTAATATTTCTTTGCAAAATTACAATTATAGCTGACATATTATCATAAATAAGAACTGAAACCAACAGCAATCCCTGGGTATATTTATGAGCAAATAAATAACCCTGGAGCTGCAAAGAGACAGTACATCCTCTTCTGAAATCTCAAGGCATACTGATTGATATCTCTCCAAGATACTAAGTTACCATAATTCTTATGGACCATTGAAGTGCTATGAACCTCTTTCCCACTAAATTCATTCAAACAGTATGGTGCGTGCTATTAATGCTCATATGAGGATCCACGTTTGTTAAGGGTTAAGTAATGCCTACAGTGCACTGCGTGAGGTGCACTGATGGCACTAACCCCTATGGGGTACAGAAAGAATCAATTTCACTTATTAAAAAGAAAAAATTAATAGATAAAACTGTATTAAAATGCAAGAAGAATAGCATCAGGGTAGTAGTGCATTGCATCTTTGCTTGAATTTTTGAATTTCCAACTGCACGGCATCCTTAGGGAGGCTGCTCCACAGTCTAACGGTGTGATGAATAAAGGACCTCTGGTCCTGCTGTTCAGTGAATCTGGTTGCTCTTGGCAGGAAAAGGGGATCAGGGTTCAATTGTGAATGTGAAAGATCTCTATAAAAATACACCTCATGAAAAAGTGACAAGCAAGAGACCATCTGTCGATGATCCAAGTCATAAATGGTAATATTAGGAAACAGGCACCTACCAACCTGAACCACTCTATCTAAGAGATAAATCTCTTGCAGAAGCAGACATCCCTACCAGAGAACATTATTCTAGTAAAGGAAGGAAAAATGACCAAAAACAGGTTGCACTGATTTTATCACTGTTATTAATATATGAGTCCTTACGAACAATACCTAACTTTCATGCAGCATTTGCTGAAACTTTCATTACGTTTCTCAAAAGTTAGACGAGTCAAACGTTACACCTGGAATAGTTAAAGCTTCAGACTCATTCAGCAATGTTCCATCCACCTGAAGGGGAGGATGGGGTGGGAAATCTGTGCGAGATCTGCCAATCAATAGTGTTTTCATTTTACTGGAGTTCAGCCTCATGTCCTCAATGAGGCTGAGGGAAGCTTCATTTTTCATAAGTGGAGACTTTACTACTCCCACAAGTGTTGCATCATCGGCCTCTTGAACAATCTTGTTTACCAGGCAACAATCATATCGCTCGCATACATAAAAAATAATAGTGGACCAAGAACATTACCCTTTGGTACTCCAGACACAATAGGTCTTGGTTCCCTAAAGATCCCATCAACAGTAACTTACTGCTGCCTACCTATAAGGAAATCTTTGATGAATAGTGAACCCTTTCCATTTACAGTATAGTCCAGTTTATGATGCCATTGGTTTTTAAAAGTCCAGGTAAGGTGACAGGTCAGGGTTGAAGTACTTATTCAATGATAAGTAGGGAGTGAGTTAATCAAATTAAGGCATTAACATCAGTGCTATCTAATCAGACAGTACAACCTGAATACAGTAGAACGACTATCCTCTCCTTACAGGACCAAATCAAGTTTGAATTATGGTATGCTGGTTCCAATAAAATGTTACTCTAATTTGACTAAGTTACATAATGTGACTAATCAAGTTTTTAGATTCATCAAAATATGCAAGTTACAGGTACTGCTACGTTATCAGAAACAAACACTCTACCCCTTAGTATACCACTCATTGAAAAACATTTCTTATTAATACTGACTCTTGGAATCTACATGTATTTCAGATTTTAGCCTTTATTTGTGCTTTACTTAACATCAAATTTACCTGCACTTCTGTGTGTCAATAGAATTAAGCAAGACTATCATAAACTCACTACTGTAATATTATGTTTTGTCAAGGATAAATCGCTCTTCATCCTTTGAAAATCTGAAAGTCCCATGCCCCTTCTATTATGTACTGGCCTTAAAGGCAATGCACATATGAGGGCCTCAGAACCAGAAGGTTGTAAACGCCATCCCCATCGATTTGGAGTTAGGCATACCAGTAGATGTGGCAACGTTTCCTCTGTCTACTCGTGGCATTTCTATGCTAGTCAGCCGTTTCAGTAAGGTCGAAATCCCTACTGGAACAGTAGGAATTATCGATTTTAGCTACATGAACGAACGTGATGTCGCACGGACCTTACAGCCTCATAAGAGCTCAGTTACAACCAGAAGGTTGCATGTGCAGCAGCTCAGAGCGAGCCAATGAGAGCGCACGTCACTAAACGGGTATTCAGTTCTAGGCCAATCAGCATTTTCCCGCATAAGGGGCTCGTAAGTGTCGGCCAATCAACGCGCAGTTTACATCTCCGCTATTGCTTACATTCCCAGTCCAGTGATTTTCGCGCCGAAATTGAATGTCTGTAGTGTTGTGGTTTTTTTTTTTTTATATTATCCCTTATTTAGTGCCATTATGTCTTCCTCTGGTAATGAAAGTGATCACTGTGATGTTGTGCAATGGCCAAGAGGAAGAAAAAGGACAAGGAATGAAACGTCATGGAAAAAAAATAGTGTTAAGTTACTGCACGATGCAGGCCAAGAATATGTTTCTCGGTGTACAGACAAATTCGTGCCTGCAAGTAATGTAGGCCAGCCGTTTTAATGGTTAAACATTATGATGATGGAAGGTTATCATCGTCAACATCATTATTACTAATATTACTGTATTATTATTATTATTTTCCATCACACTATATTGATTACTCATCAATATTATTATTATTATAATTATATTATTATTATTATACATCCATTGTTGTTATACTACGAATATAAGAACACTTTATTATCATTTTACACATTTAATTATGGTTTAACTGCTGGTTATGGCCAGAATATACACAAATGTGAGGGGTTAGGCGGACATTTTGAATGCTAGCGCGCAAGCACACCCTACAATTTTTTTTCAAATTTTCACAAAAAAGTTCTAAAGAGTAGGGCTTTCATATGAAACTTAGTTTAAACCAATATCTTTCTTAGAAGCAGAGTAATGAATGCTAGACTTTGAGGGCAATTTACTCATTTTTTAAAAAGTGGCATTTACAACCTTCTGGTTCTGAGGCCCTCATATGACGAAGACTACTGCATATTATGTTCTTTCATCATCCTCCTCCTCCTCTAGTTTTGGAGGTACACCTTTCAACCCCATTTACTTCAGCCTGGCAACCAGTATTTGTGACCAACTGGCAGATGGTGCTGTGCACTGATGCTGTTTAATAGGTAACTGCAGAAAAGGCAAGTATTGAGAGGCCTCACCTATTTATGGTCTTTGCTTTCCTTACCATTGATAAAGTAGCATACTGGTACACATAAAGCTTTTACAAGACTAACCAATCAATTGTAAGTGAATGGCTCTCCAGTTTGATGAATTTGACAGAACCTGAAAGACAAAGACTTCACTGCACATGTCCAACCCAATCTCCATCTTCCCACAAGACATCATCAAGCCAACATCAATTATGGAGTGTGGAAAAAAAGATTGAAATTATGATTACTAAAATAGTATGAAAAATACTATTTCTTCACTACAAAACCCACTAGCCATAATTAATCTGAATCCCAATTATGAGGGAGGACAATGATAAAGACAGGTGCTTGAAGAAAAGAGAAGCCTAGAAGGTAATGATTCTATCTGCAGGTGCTTGAAGAGAAGAGAGGCCTAGAAGGTAATGATTCTATCTACACTCTGGAGGATCTGGTTTGTGGTCATCACTGTAAGGAAAAATTTGTCACTCATGTTATACTGGGTAATTTCATAAAGCAATAGATTGTAAATGAAAGTATGACAATCCAGGATAAGACATTCATCAATCACATGAGGCATGAAGGCAGATACTCCAGGAGGAGGATGAGGATAAATGACTCACACCCCTCCCAAATGATAAAAATACAGTAGAGTGCAACAATCAGTTCCTATGAGTGAAAACTGAAAGATTTACATGTAGCATATCATAAATAAAATCTAGACAATGTTCTGACAGTATCAAGTGCCTGCTCTAAACATGGCTGAATAATACTTCAAGGGCCAACAAAGATGAAAGAACACAGACTTCTTAGACCTTGATTTTGAGCTGTTCCCACAAACCGTCCAAATATGCCAAAATGTCGTGTTTTTGGTAAATTCATAACAAAAGCTAATCAAGCAACTTTAATGCTATCATGCATACGCTTTTCAATTTTTATTATAAGTCTGAATACCATTCAGTTTAAAAATGACATTTTTATAATAAAATAAAGTTTCATATATACTTACCCAGTAATTACATAGCTATTAGTTTCTTTTAACCGGCAGCTCAAATTTTATAAATTGTGGGTCTGCTAGCTTGTTATGGTTATGACGACATGCCCAGCCCACTTTCGCATGTAAGAGAAGGTACAACATAGCAAAGAGCTTCAATTTGTTTATGCCCTATGTCCAAGTGAGGGGAGGCAGGCGGGCTCCAATTATGTAATTACTGTACAGAGTAAGTACAGTATATATAAAACTTTATTTTACTATAAAATGTCATTTTCATATAAGTAACTTACCCAGTTACTACATAGCTCATTCCAACATTGAATAGAGGTGGGAATGTTGGACATATCTACCCCAAAACATTATTAAAACAGTAATGAGTTTGAGAACAGAAATTTGCTAACATTGAATCAATGTTGTTGAACCTTTCCTGATAAGAGAGCTGCTACAGTAAGATACTGCCCCTGGTTGGCGCTCATCTTATCCAGTAGAGGCGAGGCAGTAAAGCCTTGAGGGCCTACTACTACAGTGGGTGCTTTGTAGCGATGGACTAAATTCTGATGCCCAGGGTGCAGTACCACATGAAATAACCAGAATAAATAGTAACCATAACCACCAAAAATCAAATTAAAAACACCAATACCCAGCCATAAAACCAAAAGAAGGGAGGGTACTCCAAGTACATAGTACTCCCAGGCTCCCCAAAACTCAACACCCTAGGCAAGGTGAAAAGATTGAAGAAAGGACATTGCTTTCTACGTTTCTTTCCCCAACACCACTCCAGCCATGTAAAACGGACCCAAGGTACTGCATTAATCGTAAGTCGTCTTGATATCCCTTAAATAATGCAATGCAAACACCAACTTGCACTTCCAAAACGTCGCTTGTACAATTGACATAAGGGATAGATTGCACTTGAATTCCAAAGACTTAGCAACTGCTCTTATCTCATGGGTTTTATCTTTAAAGATGAGAGTGAGTCTTCGTTCACCATGGAATGTGCTTCGGAAATCAGATTCCTCAGAAAAATGCCAGGGCATTCTTGGACAGGGGTCTAGAGGGATATTTCACAGAACACCAAAGGTTTCTTGAAGTACCACAAATGTCCTTCGTTCTGTGAAGATAAAACTCAAGGGCCCTTACTAGACAGAGAGTTCTTTCTTCTTCAGACAGACCCACTATCTCAGACAAGTTCTTGATCATAAAAGAATGAGGCCATGGATTTGATGGGGATTCGTTCTTAGCCAGAAAGTCTAGGGGGAAAAGGAGCAAACTGCCTTCCCCTGAGAAAATCCTATGTTTCTGTCTAAAGCATGGATTTCACTGGACCTCTTGGTGGTGGCCAAGGCGACCAGAAAAAGAGTCTTCCTAGTTATATCCCTTAAAGAGATAGATTGCATGGGCTCAAAACGTGACTGGAAAGCCACTTAAGGACCACATCCAAGTTCCAGGACAGCAAAGATTTTTTCTTTAGGCTTTGCGGTGTCAAAGGACTTGATCAGGTTGGACAAATCCTGGTTCAACGAGTCGTCCATTCCTTTATGGCGGAAATCTGAGCTAACCATAGCTCTGTATCCTTTAATGGTAGAGGTAAAAAGTCCTTTAGCGGAGCATAGGAACAGGAGAAAGTCCGCTATTTCTGCTACAGAAGTCTTAGAAGAGGACATGTTATTTTGTCTGCACCAGGACCTGAAGATGGACCATTTTGCCTGGTAGACATTTTCTGAAGACTGTCTTCTACACTTCTCAATTACGTCTGCAGCCACTCTTGAAAAGTCCTTCTTTCAGAGCAGTCGCCTAACAGTTTAAACCCTGTTAAGGCCAGGGAAGACAGGTTTTTAGTGGAACCAATGTAAGTGAGGTTGCATGGGAAGTTGTTGCTTCTGTGGCAGCATTCTCGGGAGGTCCACAAGAAGTTCTAGTAGGTCCGGGAACCACTCTCTAGTTGGCTAGAAGGGGACTATCAAGATCATGGATAGGCTTTGATGAGACCGGAATTTGTTGATGACTTGCCTCTCTAAACTGAATGGGGGAAAGGCATACAGGTCTTTATTGGACCAATCCTGCAACATTGCATTGGTCGCCCATGCCAAGGGATCTGGAACTGGTGAGCAGAAGAGAGGAAGTCGGTGATTTCTGGAGGACGCGAACAAATCTACCATTGGTTTCCCCCAGAGCTTCCACAGATCCGGACAAACCAACGGGTCTAATGTCCATTCTGTGGAGAGGCTCTGTCTCTGACGACTCAATTCGTCCGCGAGAACATTGAGTCACTCAAGTTTCATTCTGGTGCAACCGAAGAACAATGTCCCTTGCCGCTTTGTACAGGGAGAAAGATTGGGTTCCTCCTTGTTTCTTGATGTATGTCAGTGCCGTTGTGTTGTCTGAATGCACTGCTATTGTCCTCCCCCGTATTTCTGAAGCGAAGCACTGTAGGCCCAGAAATATCACCTGTAATTCCTTTAAGCTGATGTGCCAGTTTTGCTGTTCCTGGGACCAGGTTCCTGACACTTCTTTTAATCCCATAAGAGCTCCTCAACCTAGGTTCGCCGTGTCTGAAAAGAACTCTAGGCTGGGGATCAGATGATGAAGAGATTTCCTTTCTGATAGTCTCTTTCTAGAATTCCACCAACGAAGATCCTCCTTGATTTCCGTTGTTATCAGGAACAGGAACGAGTCCGGAGACTTTTTCCCAGTTCCAGCTGGCTCTGAGGAAGAACTGGAGAAGTCTCAGGTGAAGTCTTTCCAGAGTAACGGATTGTTCCATGGATGAGACGGTACCTAGAAGACTCATCCACTGATCGGCTGAGCAACAGTTTAGATTTGGAAATTCTTCCATTGTCTGGAGACACCTTTCTATTCTCTTCGGGACCTGAAAAACCCGAGAATTGATTGTCATCCCTGAATAAGGAATCTCATGAGAAGGCGTCAAGAAGGACTTGTTTTGACTGATGAGAAGGCCCAATTCCTGAGCCAAGAGAAGAGTCGTGCGAATGTCCTCCGTACATTGCGCTTTTGAGCAGGAACGCAGTAGCCAGTCATCTAGATATAGAGAGATCTTTATCCCCATCAAATGAAGCCATTTTGCTAGTGGAGCCAATACTCTAATGAACACTTGCGGAGCTGCTGAGAGGTCTGGTTGTAGAATCCCAGAGAATGAATGTCCTCTACTAGCTCTATAGTCTCTTTCTGAACAAGGGACTTCACCTCTAGCAAGAGAGCAGCAAATCTCTCTGAAACTGGAGAGTAGCCTGTCAATTCGACAGGCTTGCAGATTAGAGAAGGAATGTTCAAAGCAGAGATAGTGTAGCCCTCCTTCAGGACAGACAATATCCAAGATTCCGCTCCCTTTTGTTCCCACCATTCCCAAAAGTGAAGGAGCCGCATTCCTGTCTGAATATGGACTATGTTTTCAATTCTTGGAGTAAGACTTTGAAGAGGACTTCTTGATGGAACGCTATGGGAAACAGATATAAGTTCTTGTCCTAATCTAGGAGCTAGAACGGGAGCTCCAAAAGGGAGTAGGTTGCAGCAGAGACAAAGATCTGGAAGAGCCAATGAATCCTTTAGGCATCTTGTAGATTGAGTGAGCAGGTCCTGAGTGTTTTTTTCTGCAGGTCAGAGGCGATGTTCAGTACTGTAGCCTGTGGAAAAAGATACTCTTGTCCAAGGGGAGAATAGGAGGGCCGATCTCTAAGACGGAGTGACGCCTTTCGAAGTAAAAGAGCAACAAAGCTCCCTCTTCTTAACAATACCCATGGCATACAGACTGGCTACCTCCTGCGTACTATCGTGAACACCTCTGTCATACAGAAAAGTACTCCCAAGAGATTCGACGAGATCTCTTGATGTAACAAAGAGCGCTCTCTAAGTTTGCACGCCAGAGCGCCCACCGCCCAGTCAAGGAATTTCTTCACTTCGAACACCTTAAAAATATTTTTAAGATGGTGTGCACGTTCTGAGGCCAAAAACATAATTCTCTACTTCCTCCAGTGTCTTCTTAGCTGAAGAGTGAATAGCTGGTGAGAAGGAGCTTGGATAAGTTGCTAGCAGGAACATCAACAGCACCAAGTATGCCGATGAAGGTGCATCTTGATCGGGAACAACCTCTTCCTCAGAAGAGACAGGATAAAGCGATAAGTCTGCTGTCGTCTGAGCTGTAGGAGTAGCCTTCTGAAGCAAACTGAGAATGTTATCCAGTTTGCTCTGAATCGGGTCAACTGGAGGAGGAACACTGTCCGAGATGGCACTACTAAGAAGCAGTGGGTGCTCGGGGGCCACTGTGGAGACGGGAGCCAGTAGCGAAACTTGTCGAAGAACGGGTGCCAATGGGCGCTCGGGGGGCACTGTGGAGACGGGAGCCAGTAGCGAAACTTGTTGATGAATGGGTGCCATTGGGCGCTCAATCGCAAACAGGAGTTTGGGTGCTTTGACACTAGTTGCTAGTCTAATGACTGTAGAGATGGAGGTGCTGGGTGCGCAACTCCTGATGCAGTAGCTCCTTTATTCGACGACGAACGTTTCCATGCCACAAGGCGCTTTGGCGCCAATTTACGACCATTGTCAGGAGAAGCAGAAGAGAACTGTTCCGGGGTATCCCAGTGACTACATGATGGGTGCGCTGAATCATTGCCCTTATTACAAGGAACAGGGGAAGAAATCTCAAAATTCACTGCAACCCCATTTAGCAGGCGTGACTTGTCCGCATAGCGCCGTGCACGCCTGGGACTAAAATCTTCGGAGCTGGAGGACATACAGTGAGCACTCACTCGAGGGCCTTTCCAATGACCTTTGGTTGTAGTCTGGGATTCATCAACAGACTGAACCGAGGGGGCGACTGCTGGGGGGCAGACCCCATCGACCTCCCTTAGGCTGCCAGTATGACTCCTAGGTGCTGGGGAGTATGACAGGGACCTTGGCCTAGGAGAATCGGCGTGCCGAACAGCCACCTCCTCCACTACCACTGCAATTGCAGTGGGCGCCATGAGGCTCTCTTGACTAACATTCAGACTGAACTGAGGGGGCGACTGCTCTGGGGCAGACCCCACTGACCTCCCTTAGGCTGCCAGTTTGCCTCCTCCCAGGTGCTGGCGAGTATGACAGGGACCTTTGACCTAGGAGAATCGGCAGGCCGAACAGCCACCTCCTCCACTACCACTGCACTTGCACTGGGCGCCAATCCATAAGCACTTTTACAGATGACGCTAATTTAGCGATCGATTGCACAATCAATTCAAAGCGAGTGTCGATTTTCAACTCCAGACTGGCAATGGTGTTGTGGGTCAGAAACATGAGAGCCAGGCAAAGGAAATGGTTGCACAAATGGAGGAGATGGAATGGGATTGGAAGAAATTACAGGTGCGATTGCATCTGACTTAGTGGATGAATCCTGACTAGACAAAGCTTTACTAGATTCCTTAGCAATAGCTTTCATCTTCCTATCTCTAGCTAGTTTCTGAGATGTGCATCTAAAGTCTTCCACTTCTTAATATCCCAGTCTTTACACTCCTCACAACGTAAATCTACTGAACATGTTTGCCCCCTACATGGAACACAGTGTGCGATCGTAAGATTCTCAGTTAGTCTAGTATTGCAGCTTTGCTGCAATACCTAATGTTAGCACTACTAGTGTCAGACATCCTAGAAAGTCTAATACAAGTCCAAAAACACGGGCAAAGAGTCGTCAATCAATAATCAAAATTCGCCTAACACTATCTTAATTATGCCGAAAGGCTACGAAATTAAAATATTTCACCAACTGAAGATAAGTCAAACAACCAGCAAAGTATAAATTCCAAAATTTGAGCTGCTGCCAACTACAGTCCTTCAACCACAGCCGGCAGAAACAAATTGAAGCCCTTGCTATGTTGTATCTTCTCCTACACCCGAAAGTGGGCGGGGCATGTCGCCATAACCATAACAAACTAGCAGACTGGCAATTTCAAAATTTTGAGCTGCCGGTTAAAAGATACTAATAGCCATGTAATTACTGGGTAAGTTACTTAAACAAAACTATCAATATACATGCAATGTTCGTTAAGAGGATCCATTAGTGTAAAAATAATTATAGTCGACAAAGGCAGACCATTATATAATTCACTATTCTGTATATCTCCATCTGCATAGATATTAAAGCAAGCCTCTTCTTCATCTCATTCTCTAGTAGGAGGAGAGCATATTAAATGCTAAGAACAGATGCATATCTGAGGGAAAAGATGAGATGGTTGGTGTTAGCACTGTCAAGAACCCACTTCTGCCAATTCATCATGGTAATGCTCTCCCTGCAGAACTGGTTGTAAGTGTCCACCTGTGGTGGAAACCACATGACAAAGTTAAACAGAAAATGAGTGACACATCAGCCAAACCATAAAAATGACAATCTTGGAAGAGCAGCTATACATAAATCTGTAGTAGTGAGTTGCACGCAGGAATGAAACCTTGTGAGAAGACAAAGCATGGCCTAGGCCTCAAGTTCCTTCAAGATGACAAACTAGAGAGCTCTCTGCATGGAATAAGGCTATTTATAATTAATGGTTTCATAACAAACAAATAATAGGCTTTACCTTTGCTTATTATCGTCAGGTATGTTAAATAACCTGCATATTTTTAATATTCTTGGGGAAATAAAATACAAAAGTACATTAAGTCTAATTAACAAAGTGATAACATATATAAATGTGTACCAATACAAAGGTCAGCACACCAGGAATTCCATCTATGAAATGCCTTAATAAACAGATGCGTTCACCAAGAGCAACTTCTTGTATTCAATACCAAAGGTCATGGAAATGTATATTAACAAAAATTTTTCCTACTACACATCCTATGGCAGACAGACAGCAGCTGTTTAGCACTTCTGAATTTTCCCCATTTGTACTAAACTTTCTTACCCCAACTCTAAAGCTATTTATATACAGTGTTATGAATTTACCTACGAAAGAACTTGAAATTTCTACCAATGTAATTTTTCCAAAACAATATGGTGATCATTTTCCTTACAAATGGTGTCTGAAGTTCTGTACTAACTGGATTTATACAAAACTGGAAAATTTATTTTAACAATAATTGGTCACATTTCAAATAAAAAGTTACATTAGTTACTACTTAATTAAATAGCCTTACAAATACCATACTAATTTTCCAGTTTATAGAAAATTCCCACCTTCACTAAAAGAGACTGTAATATGTAATGGAAAAACACAAATCAGCTCACTTTTGGAAAGGTGAACTTTAAGAAATTTTTTGCCAACATAACACTATTTTTTGACTCCAATGTCTTTTTTCATTTTGGTCATTAAAACACTTATAAAAATCAAGGTCCTTCTTTGTGCTCTGAAGTACTTTAAAAAATGATGGCAAAAATCAAAAGAGGACAATCCTGAGTTGTCTGCATAATAAAGGCTATGTGCAATTTAATAGAGGAAGAAAATACCACCATATACTGGTGTTCTTAAATAGTCTATATTACATTCAATGGTATAACCATTGCTTTATGCTACAACTGTATAAAATCTCCTACAGGAAGAAGACAAAGAATTAAGTTTACTTTTCTGAAAGTTCAAGAGTGGGGCCATAGAAAATGAGTTCAGGGATTTGACCTCCTTGAACACCTGTGCCATTTGTACTTTCTGATGAACAATGGAACATGAAAGTAACAGCACCCACTGTAACCTCACTCATTCCCTCCTGGCCAAAATAAGAAAGTTCTGCTCCATCCAAAATGGCAGAGGCAGTGTAATAAACATCTCTTTCTACTTGCACTGGATGAGTGAAATAAACATGGAAAGTGTTTGACGATCCATCTGAGAAAAACTTTGTAGTACTCTCTGCCAATACCTGCAATAACAAACACCATATATAAAATAACTGCAAAGAAAGAACTATCATAATCAATGCAATGTATAAGTATTGTCCTAATTGTGTGATTTTTTTTCTTTTCAATAGATTTTTGTTGAGGTTAGGTTTCTTACAGGGTCAGGTGTGAAAACGCAGTGTCATGGGCATTCTTGAGTACATTTAATTAATATGTCCTAGGTATTTTTTAATACAGTTCATTTTAGTATTTATGCAAAGTCTCATGATACCATATATTTCACATAGTGATTTCTAACCATGCCATCCAACTTGATTTTTTTTAACCTTTATTTCTATTTCAATACACTATACACCATTCTCAATGTACTTTCTAAATTCCCTGTAAAACGTTCATAAGTTAATGGAAATCTTAAGAAAAAAAAAACAAGCTACATCAGCTACCTTTGACAACAACTTTACATTACATACCTCACCATATTTCTTCAGCTCTATTCTGACATTGTAATCAGCAGCACCACTGGATGAGCCATAAAGGCCATATCCTACAACAAATATCCGCTTATCCACCATGAAATTTATGGAGTCCACCCGTCCTCTATATCGCCACTGATTACTTCTGTAAGCTGAAGACTGAAATCTGTAAGGAAATTAAAAAAATTCTTATCTACCGGTAATTCAACAATGGCTCAACTTCTATCTCCATTAAACATGTCATGAACTAGTACTACAGGAGAGCTGATTGGAGAATTATTTACATTTACAATAAGGTAGGGTGCAAAACAAAATTAAAAAAGTACACTCACAAAAGATTCTTCTACCATGAAAAGAGCATGTTTACAGATATGAAAAGTAGCACTGGTGGAAAAATGAACAGAGAGTTTTCTGATTTGTTAGATGATGGTGAAAATGTTGTATAATCTGGAAATTTATAGGAGGAAGACTGAGAAAGAGTAAATGGAGTAAAAGGGGTTTGGGCATGAGTGATTCCAACCAGCATTACAGTTCATGATGTACAAACAATTTGGTCACCTTATCAAGGCTGAACATTGATATGATAAAGCAGATCAGCAGAAAAGTCAGACTCTGCAACATAACCAAGGATGATCTGAAGAAATCCACAAAGTATCAGTGAAACAAAGCAAGAAAGGGATAGTCAGACTGGGGTCAGAGGTGCAATGTATGTAGGAAGCCAGATGCATTATGAAGGAGATAGAAGAAACTGCAGATAATGGGTACTTCATTCAAATTAAAGTCCCTGTATGTTGCTTCTATCAGAAGACTTAACCTATTGCAAAAATGGCTTATTTCTGATGTAAAACAAGTTTTGACATAGAAAATATCAATTTTTGGTAGCTGCTGAGTCCTCAAAGGAGCTACACTCTCATGTTCCCCCCTACCCCTCCCCCCTGGGCTCAAGAAGACAGACCAACCAATTACAAAGAATTCTCTTATAGTTGGTCTCGGCCAGAATAGTGCTTGTTGGCACAGTAATAGAATATAAAGGACTCAGGACAGGAGGGATGTATCTCCTCTTCTATAACGACCGCTTCAGCCCTAAGTCCCACTCCTCTGGGGGGACCATGAGGATGAACAGCAGTTACTCTATCAAAAATAAATATATAAAATAATCCTGACTCACCTGTGACATATCTGCTTTTTCAATCCTTGTCTGGGTTTGACTGGATAGGTAACAGAAGGCTTGTTTCTGGCAGTGAAATGGAGAAAAAGATCAGTTGTTTCCTGCAGAGTAAGAATCCCAGACTGGGCTGCTCCATTTGCAAACTCTCCCAGTTCCATACACGGTATACGTATAAGGTTTAGTGCTGAGCCCAAAACCTATAAAAGAATAAATGTCATTACATTCTTAAATACCATAAAGCATATACTGTAGCTCTTTGAATAGCAACAAGCCTCAAGAACTGTACAGGATGATTTTTCCTTGTGTGTGAATATATTAAAGAAATTGTAAGAAAAATTCTTAAGATAAAATACCAATAAGCAACTAGCTTAAAGCATAACCTGTATTGTACGTGTAGGGTAAATATACATACATTTTCAACTTCAGGTACTCAAACTTGATTACTGTTCAGTCAAATAACCTAAAATTCAAGGCTTAACAGATTTCCTTTTAATGAACAAAGTCCCTAATCTACAGCAAGTGGGATGGGAGACTGCAAACTTAACATGTACTACAGCTTGTTTGCTATGTTCCAAACATGCTCTCTGTTTGGGAGGAAGTCCTCTATGATGCATCAAGTTCATTGGGGGACAGTGTACTTACACATGCAAATGAACTTTAGTGTCCAGCCCAATATACTGGAATCTGACTGCATCAATTCCCTAGAGATCACTAAGATGTTTCTTATCCAGTGAAACCTTGCCATATGTATATACATATACTCATATTACTCAGATTAGGCTTCAATGACAGGATGGTTTGGATTCCAGATTCTTTAACTTACAAAGTAAAAGTTTTCAAAGACATAGTCTTTTTCTTCAGGTACCAATGCATCAGTACCTGAAGAGGAAGACTGTGTCTTCGAAAGCTTATACTTTGTAAATTAAAGAAGATGGAATCTACACCACCCCATCTTATTGAAGCCTAATATGAGTAATATGAATATATACACACAGTGAAGTTGTATGGCTATTTTGTGGTTGCATATACTCATATATGTACATTTACATATCTGTTCACACAATATACCTCTCAACCTATCAATACATCCTTATCCAGAACCCATAATAAAATATAACTTCTTTGCCCCTATATATTACCTTTCTTTTATTTTCTGGAGATTGTTCAATCTCTTGTCGTACACACTCTGCTTCTGCCCATGACAGAGCTGCATCAAACAGCACAATCTCACGACAATTCAACGTTTCTCTTGAGAGAACACTTGTGAGGGTTGGAAAGTCAATATCCACAAAACCATCTGACTGTAGAGCCATTTCAGCCTGAAATATTCAAGAAAGGTACTGAATTTTTACATTTCTTCAATACTATAACATTTAACTAACACAAACTCATATACACTATACAAATTTTCTGTACTGCATTTAGTAAACATATAAGCAGTGTGTAATACTGTAATGACAAGGATTTTCTTAAATGCACCACAAGAAGAAACTATGGCTATAGTCTTTGGTGTTCAAGAACAAAACTCCTGTTTTCATGCATACTTTGAAAGGAGAAGCCCTTTCAATTCAAATGCTCATGAAATGATCTGAAAATAAATGAAAAGCTGCAGTGCAGCTGGTAAACTGAAACAAGAATATCCCAAGGAATAGAATCTATCTGAAATACCTTGAAAAGTACTTCATATGAGATTTACAAGCCTAAAATTGAGCAGGAAAAAACAAATTAAAACTACAGAAAAAAGAAAAGAACAAAAAATATATACAGTAAATACATTAATGTAGCCAGCAGAGACTTCCACATACATACAGACTGTACTACCCTTTGAAGCAGAAACATGGCATTAACAAGGAAAATGGAGGAGTTTCTGAAAAGGTGTGTCCATATACATTATGACTCATGGCCAGAGAGCAGTGGGAAAATTCATTTCACTAATGAAGAACTGAAGTGATGTGATATCAAGAGGCTGGAAAGAGATTAAGATTTTAAAGACTGATTTGGATCAGTAAAGCAGTGGATATGAAACTACATGGATAGTGGCTTGTTAAAAGGCCTAGGAAATCATGAAGAAAGAGGACAGATGAAGACCTAGACCTGGTGAGAATTCAAGCAGTAACGAAAACTGCTACTTACCTGGGCATCAATAACCTCCCAGCATCGTGTCATTAGTTCTGGCTCTTCAAAGAGACGAGACTGAGAAAGTAACAAACAAGCGTTGCGGGCAGTAAGAGAGACTTCCAGAAATTTAACACACTGCTGTGCTAAGTGAGGGACAAGGTACTTCTTGGCAGCATAAAGTGTGGCCAGCACAGTATCTGGCTCCAAGCGTATCTCATCACAATACAGGTACCTTTGAATAAAGAAAAATTACTACAATACTTCAAAATAAATACAAAAAGTCCATTTTTAACCCTTTGAGAGTTTTATGACATATGCAAATCTCATCCCTTAAGACTAAAAAAAATCAGTAACTAACAATAAATATGTTAATGCTGAGCAGCAAGTCACACAAAAATTTTGCTAATTTTTCCTTATATATGTCACAGCTTTTTATTTATTATAACTGGTAGCCTATATATGGCAATAATATACATATCATTGGAAAGGATTTATCTAATTTTCTGATGGTCCAAAAAAAAAAAGAAATCTATCGGTTTTTTCTTGTTTACAAAAAAATATTTAAAAATCTGTCCTTGGCTAACTTCAGTGCATCATTACAACATTCATGTTTTGTTGTTTATAATTCTTAAGGATACTAAAATAATTTGGCTCCAAAATAAGACCAAAACTAGCACTCTATCATGAAAACAGAATCTGCAGCAAGTGATAAAGGATAATCATCTCCAAACCCATAACCAGTAAACTAGAGCAATGTGTGGTTTAACACAGATGAGTTCTGAGGCCCCCAAAAATCTCAAAGGATTAAAAAAAAATAGCAACAAGCTCTATTACTTTTAACATCCAGTTCTGATACTCATTCTACCCAATATAACCTTAAAAGATTCTATATAAATTGTACCAAAATAAATAACCATTCATGCCAGACCTTCAAATTACTAGCTTCTTATAACCACATACAGAAAGTAATAAACTTTTAAGAATTACATATGAATCAAATACTGTCTCACCTTAATAAAGTGAGAAAAGCTGATGGTTCCACGTCGGGAACCTGAACTTCCTCTTCTGATTTTAGCCCACCATAAAACATAGCATAAAACACACTACTGCCAACTGCTAAGACATATTTATGAGCTGGTATTTTCTGAGTACTGCCTGTATTGAAGAGAAATGCACTAGTGTAAATACATACTTTAAATTATTTTACAAAATCTTGTCACAAAAAAAAAAAAAAATTATAAGGTCTATCAATGGCTGTAAACATGGAGCCTGTGAATGGTTGCGGGAGCCCCCTTTTGGCACCAAAAATTCGCTATAGAAAACGCAACGAAAAAAATTGATCCCTCTGTGCTTCATAATGGTAATAAAAACCGTGCTTTTGTTGGTGTTGCCAAAAGAAAAAGCAACTGGAAAACTACTAAACAGTAAGGGGGACCCTCTTGGGAACCGGGGTTTTGGGTGGGGGAAAGCAAGAGTCCGGTTCCCTGCCACCTGTAACGTACAAAATCCCCAGTTTCTGACCCGCTAGTCTGCATACAAAAAGTTGTCCCGCTAGGCTACATACGTAAGGCTGACCCGCTAAAATACATACATGAGGCTGACCCACTACACTACATACGTGAGGCTGACCCAGTACTCTGCACACAAAATGTTGTCCCGCCACTCTCCTTACAGTAGGCCCTGATGCACCTACGGAAACTGCTAGCCTAGGGTTCTTGTAGCCTATAAGAACCATGGTTAGGCTATTCCCTACCTACATTAGGGCAGACAAAAACTGCTAGCCTAGGCTACTTGTAGCCTACGTAACAAACACCAGTTAGGCTATTCCCTACCTACATTAGAAAGGATGTTAATTTTGTAACGGTGATTTTTTTAACAAATCTGCTTTCAGTTTGGAGTGGCGGAACAGCGCTTCGCACCTTATCCACATTTTGAAAGATTCTTGGCAAGCTTGTACATTCTGGCAAGAGGTAACATCTGTATTCAGTGTAGCCACAGGGGTTACAAAAAATGACAAACTGCATGCTAGGGTCCGTTCCAAAACATAACTTAACCTAGCAAATAAACAAATGTAAAAAGGCAGGTAAATGCTCTGCTTACCTTATTCAAAGTTGCTGCTGTCTGACCATTTAGGTAACAGTATTGGCTTTGTAGGTCCTACTATCCTGGGCTTCTTTGCAACTGCTGGCTGCCAAACAGGTGAATAGGAATTACTCAGTCCGGGTCTTACTGTAGACGGTCAGGAAAGTAAATCAGAGATGAGGAGTGTCAGGCGGCTCTCGAGCAGATAGACACGCTTAACTAATTCCAGAAACGCCCGAAATGGACATGGAACACCTTCTAGATATCGCTTCTGGACGCAGTACGTAGAAAAGTAACTTTGGTAAAGTGGTTTCTCCATACCGTGTCTCAGTAACGCGCTCTGTTTGAGAACGTGCCACTGCAACTCTGTAGTGTTCATCTGTTCACTCGGGTCGACAGGACTAACGAAGTTGACACTGTGGTTCACGGTGCTGTGCGCGAAATAATGATCCCAGACGTTGCTGTACGCCTTCCAGCAATCAGATATGATTGTGGTTTCTGGAAGTACGTTGTCCAGCAACACCGGGAGCACAGTTTTAGCTGACCAGTCTGGAACCACCTGGAAAAATGTGTCACGCATCTGTCGGTCAATGCCACCGAACACCCAAGCTCCATCAACCTTACAGCCACAGTTGTGATTACGTTTCCCAAATTTACTTTCATCAATCTCAACAATATGACCAGGACCACCAATTTTCTTGTTATCAGCCAGCAGTATTTCGCAGCAAATGTCTCTGCAGAAGTTGTACCAATCAAGTCGTGTGAGACGATATCGGCAAAACATAGGATCGCAACACATATTGTGGCAGTTTCTTAGAAAAACAAAACATGAGCACAATTATTGCCTGCAGAGACATTTTAGAGCTTTCAAAGGACCCATGCCATACTGATACCTTCTTTCTGCATCGACGGTTCACTCATCGTCACATGTACACTGGATGTCCATTGGCTGTGTGGACACCATCATTAACGAAATGGTGGTTTCCTGCTTTGCATTCACTACACAACCTGGAAAAGTCGCCTACCAGTCCTTGCTGGTACAAATATTTTGTGAATTCCCTGGTGTTCCATAGGAACTAAAGGACCGTGGGAATGTACAAGTCCGTGTACGAATTGAAATCTTCCAAGGAGTTGATTTTCGGGAACAAAATCAAGTCGTGACTTTCCATCGCATTGGTTTGAGAAAGAAAGAACACGTGATTCTGGTGTTGGCCTGGGCCTATGAATCACATCGATAAAACACATTGTGATTGTATCAGAGTAATTAATCCGTAAGCCCTAGGGAATGACCTGGGTCAGCCTGAGATACGATTGGACAGAATTAAATTTCCCGCGGTCAGGTTGGGGCGACGAACGGCGGCAGCCTTAGGAACTACGGGGTGAGAGGAGTGCCACACTTCGGCCATCTTAAGAACTATGGGAGAGCAGTGCTGCGTGACACCATTCATGTCAACTTGGTACTTAGAAAAAGTTACGCTCTGCTAAAAAAATTGTCGTTCGGGAAAATCAAGCAAATTGATCATGTAAGTTACTTTATGGGTAGAATCGGGCACGCTGAGCAACATTTATCCTATAACATTTTTCATTTAGATCATTGTTAATGAGCTATAAGCGCGTCCCTCGGTCGTCCACACTACCCATTAACATAAAACTGGCCATCTCACATAAAATGTAAGATTGACAGTGAGGAAATTAAAAAAACAAAATTAATGCAGCTGCTGGTTTGTCAATACTAAGCAAGTTGTTATTCTTTCCAGGGAGGATAAAAAACACTCCAGCTGTAAGTAAAAGGTGTAAAATGAGCATTTATATGCTATGATATTGAATTTTGAGCTTCATGTGTTTAGAGAAAGTTAAATTTTATATTTTAAAGTCAAGTCTTCATGAATAGTGAATGAATTGATTTTGTGCCCAAGGAATGGTAAAAAGGTTTCACAGAGAATGACACAGTGATAAAAGATTATTTCTACTGTAGCTAAGGCTAAAACAGGCACAGCAAGAACTAGTGAACAATTAAGCATAACACAAAGGATGCTAGCTGTAAAATATTCTTTGACAGTCAAAGAGTAATGAACAGACACTTGGTGTTTAGAAGCTAGTATCAAATAAGTATCTCTTTGACAGCAAAGTGTGACCAAGGTCTAATGAATAAACACTTATTCATTTTGAGAAAATTCAAAGAATAAACATGACATTTTTATGAAAAATAAAGGTTTATATATACTTACCAAGTAATTACATTGCTATAGTTTCTATCAACCGGCAGCTAAAAGTTCTGAAATTTGCAGATCGCGCTATTTTGTTTGGCTAGGTGACTAACCCCGCCCACTTTCAGGGTAAGAGAGGAACAACTAGCAAAAGTATTTAATTAGTTTGTGCCATAATGCTCATGTGAGGGGAGGAGGGAGGGTTCGAATCATGTAATTACTTGGTATATATAAAACTTTATTTTATCATAAAAATGCCATTTTTATATAAGTAATTTACCAAGTAATTACATTGCTCATTGATAGGAGGTGGGATGCATGAACAAATCTACCCCAAAACACTAATAATAATGGTAATGAATTTGAGAATAGAAAGGATTGCTTGCATTAAAAAATGCCTGTTGTTTCCTTACCTGATAAGGGAGCTTCTACAGGAAGGTACTGCCTCTATTGGCGCTCTCCTTATCGTATAGTGGCGTGGCAGTATAGCCGAGGCTCGCCTACTATATTAGTGGTACCTTGTAGCAAGGATGATTCCAGTACAGTACAGAAAAAACAACAATGAAATAAATGTCACCTAATATCATAAAAAGTTGAAAACCACTGCCCAACTATGAAGGACTGGAGGGCACTCTGGTACACTGTACCCCAGGCTCCCTTGAAAAACTCAACAACCTCAAATCAAGGTGAAGAAAGGAAGGAAGGATTGCTTCCTACACTTCTTCCCCCAACACCACGCCAGCCACCAAAAATGGACTCAAAGTACTGAAATTATTGTAAACTGTTTCAATTTCCTTCAAATAATGAGTTGCAACGACCAACTTACATTTCCAAAAAGTCGCTTGCAATATCGAGGAGAGAGACAAATTACGCTTGAATGCCAAAGCAGTGGCTAAAGCCCTAATTTCATGAGCTCTCACTTTACACAATGGAAAAAACTCATCTTCAACAGAAGAATGGGCTTCCGAGATAAAGTGTCTAAGGAACTTTGAAAGTGGCCGAGAAGGATTCTTAACAGAACACTATAAGGCATTTGAAGGACAACGAATCTTATTTGCTCTGTGAAGATAAAACTTTAGAGCTCTCGCAGGACACACTAACCTCTCTTCCTCATTTGGGCCTGCAATCTCAGAAAAGCTTTTAATTGCAAACAAATGAGGCCATGGATTGGAACTGGTCTTGTTCTTGGCTAGAAATCGCAAAGAGAAGGAAGTGACAGCATTCTCTTGGGGAAAAACCACTCTTTTGTCTATTGCATGGACCTCACTGATTCGTTCTGTGGTTGCTAAAGGGACTAGAAAGAGGGTCTCTCTAGTTAGATCTCTCAGGAAAATCGAATGCATAGGCTCAAATTGGGGACCAGACAACCATTTAAGGACCACGTTCAGGTTCCATGGCACAACTGCTACCTCTTTCTGTCTCATAGAGTCAAACGGTCTAATTAGATCAGATAAATCCTGATTAGAGGAAAGTTCCACTTCCCTGTGTCTGAAGACAGAGTTTAACATGGTCCTGTAACCCTTGATCATCAAGGATGACAGGTTCCTATTGGTCTTAAGATGTAGCAGAAATTCTGCTATTTCGGTTATAGATGTCTGGGAAGATGACAATCTGTGCTTCCTGCACCATTCTCTGAAAACTGTCCACTTAACCTGATATACTCCATCAGAATACTGTCCCCTGCGTTTGGCAATAGCTTGCAAAGCCAATCTTGGAAACCCCTACTTTCTAAAAAGTTTCCTGACAAGTCTGTATCCTGTCAGGGCCAGAATAGACAATCCCTGATGAAAATGCCAGAAGTGGAGTTGTTTAAGCAGATCAGGTTTTTGAGGTAGCAACCTCGGAAAGTCTGCGGGGAGGTCAAGAAGATCTGGGGACCATTCCTTCGTTGGCCTAAAGGGGGCCACTAGGATCACTGACAAATTTTGGTGAGTCTGGAATTTGTTGATCACCTGTCTTATCACGCCGAAGGGGGGAAACAAATAAAGGTGAGTTTGACCAGTCATGAAGCAAGGCATCGGTTGTCCACGCTAAAGTATCAGGAACTGGTGAGGAAAAGAGAGGGAGATGATGGTTTCTGGAAGTCGCGAACAAGTCTATGACCGGAGTCCCCAACAACTTCCAAAGATCCGAGCAAACGTGAGGGTCCAGAGTTCACTCCGTGGGTAACAACCGTCTCCAGCGGCTTAACACATCCACCAGAACGCTGAGCTTCCCCTGAATGAAGAAAGTAAGAAGCTTGACTTGAAACTGCTCTGCCCAAAGCAGAAGATCCCTTGCTGTCTCGTAAAGGGAGAGTGTGTCCCCCCTTGGTTTTTGATATACGCCAGGGCAGTCGTACTGTCGGAGTGCACTGTAACTGTTTTGTACACTTCTTTGAAAAATTGTAACCCCAGATGAACTGCCTTCAACTCCTTGACAATTGTGTGCCAATTTCTTTGTTCTGGAGACCAGGTCCCTGAAATTTCCTTGTCTCCCAACAGAGCTCCCCAACCTAGGTTCAACACATCTGAGAAAAAGTCTAGGTTGGGGTTCTACAGGAGAGATTTCCCTTGCAACAACATTCCTTCTAAGCTCCATCAACGCAGATCCTCTTTTATCTCTGGAGTTACTCAGGACACGGAAGAGTCTGGGTATTTTTTCCTGTTCCAAATGATTCTTAAGCAGAACTGGAGTGGTCTCATATGAAGTCTGCCAAGAAGTACGAACTGTTCTATGGACGATAATGTCCCGAGAAGACTCATCCATTCGTTGGCGGAGTATTGGTCTAGAAGAGGAAATCTGCACACTATCTTGACGCAAGACTGTATTCTCTTCGGTGAGGGAAAAACCTGAAAACTCTGAGAGTCTATTATCATCCCTAAACAAAGAATTCGTTGTGACGGAATCAACTGGGACTTCTGAACGTTGATCATCAATCCCAGCTTCTGGGCTAGTAGAAGTGTCTTTTGAAGGTCCTCTGAACATTTCTCTTCCGATTGGGCCCGAAGTAGCCAATTGTCCAGCTAAAGGGAGACCTTGATCCCCATCAGATGGAGCCATTTTGCTAAGGGAGCACGCAATCTGGTAAACACTTGAGGCACCGTCGATAACCGAAACAGAGCACAGAACTGGAACACTGTTCCCAAACACGAACCTCAGAAACTTCCTCGATTCCTAACGTATTGGGATGTGGAAGTACGCATCCTGCATGTCTATAGATGTCATCCAGTCTCCCTGGCAAATGGATGACATGATGGTTCGATTTGTCTCCATCTTGAACTTTGTCTTCTGAACGAAGACATTCAATGTGCTGACATCCAGGACGGGCCTCCAGCCCCCTGAAGCTTTGGGCACCACAAAAAGACTGTTGTAGAAGCCCGGGGAGCCCACTTTCTCTACCAATTCTATCGCCCCCTTCTTGAGAAGGGACGACACTTCCTCTGAGAGGGCCAAAGACTTCTTTGAGCCTTTGGAGTATGCTGACAATGTTATTGGAGAGCTGCTTAAAGGTGGCTTTTCTTTGAAGGGGATAGAATAGCCTTCCCTCAGAACATTGACAATCCAGGGCTCTGCCTCCCTCTCTTTCCACTTCTCCCACAAGCTGGCGAACAGGATCTAGAAAGGGATCTTTGTCTGCTGCCACGAAAGGGCTGAGTCTGCAGCAGGGAGACTGTCCTGGAGGTATGAGCAGGCACCTCCTTAGGTCTCCTAGAGGACTGGGCAAGAAGATCTTGCGTGTTCTTCTGGAGATCCGAAGAAATCTCCAGAAATGTAGCCTGTGGGAACAGGTGATGATGATCCCGCAGGGAAAACAGAAGGGCCGATTTCTGGGAGGGACTCACTCCCCTAGAGGTGTAGGAACACACAGTTCTCTCTTCTTTAAAACTCCCATTGTGTAAAGGGAAGCTAATTTCTGTGAACTGTCCTTGATTCTTTTACTGATACATAAGAGGACCGCCCAGCAAGTAGAAAACACTATCTTCAGGAATAGTAGGGCAGTCCTTAATCTTATGGGCAAGAGAGCCCACTGCCCAATCGAGAAAACTCAACACTTCGAATACCTTACACAAGTTTTTAAGAAGTTGTGGGAGCTCCGTTGAACTGAACATGATCTTCACTGAAGCAAAGCCAGATCTATGCGAGGAATCAATCAACCTGGAGAAGTCCCCCTGGGAGGAGATAGAAACTCCCAAAGAAGGAGCTTCCCCTGTGGCATAAGAGAGCTGTCTCCTCTTAGACAATCTAGAAGGAGGGAAGCTGAAAATGGCTCTACCTTGTTCCCTCTTCTCCGCTGGCCATCCCTCATTATTATTATTAAAACAGTTTAACCAGACCACTGAACTGACTATCAGCTCTCATAAGGCTGGCCCGAAGGATTTGGATGAAATAACAGGTCTAGGCTAGAAGCCTGGCACTGGGACCGAATAGGTCATTCGGTATAGTGATGAATGAATGAGAATGAATTTAAAAACTGCACACAGGCACACGCTCTCATACAGGAGCACACTCAAAACAATAAATACATATATACTCATTTCCATATATACTCACTAAAAAGGTATATTAAAATTTAAAATAAATTTATTACAATTTTGAAATTTAGTTGTTTTAAAATTCATTAGACCCCTGAAGGTTTTCGTATTTCTATTATCTGCTTTTATATTTTATCAATTAAATCACAGCTACTCATGAACATTAAAATTGGTATTACTGAAAATGTAATAGATTCTGACAAAACTTCCTTCATTGGTCTATTTCCAAAATTTTATAATTGCTGCAGGTTATATTTTGGACAATTATACAATACATGTTTCACAGTTATCAACACTTTGCAATCTGGGCATTTGGGAGGAGGGCCACACGGACTATTCATTAAGTGCCCATGTGTCAAACGAGCATGGCCTATTCAAAGAAGCATCAGAATTACTTGTGTGTGTCTCTCACTCTGATATGACGAATTCCATTTTCCAACACTAGATTTTATGTTTTAATTTATTATTTTCAGGTTCTTCATTCCATATTTTTGCCATTTAATTACAATGTTTTTATATATCTTATATAGTTACTAATAAGGACGTCTATATTTGCTTGTCATGTGGACTGCTTCTTTGGCTGCTTTATCAGCCTCTTCATTTCCTTTAATCCCTACATGGGCAAGGATCCAATATATTTCAATATTTTTTCCATTATTATACAAATTTATGGAGTGAAAACTTAATTTGTAGTACAATATTATTTTTTTTATTATAGCTTTGAATGGCTTCTATAGCGCTTCTAGAGTTGCTATAAATCACAAAATTATTACATGAGGCTTCTTTAATTATCTTTATGGCTGATGCTATTGCACATAACTCAACTGTAAACACTGAGGCATTATCTGGTGGAGAGAACTGATACGTTTTATCTGGGGATACTGCAGCATATCCCAGTCCGCAGTGTGACTTACATCCGTCAGTGTATATTGCGTAATGTGGACCTTTTCAGATTATATGTTCTACTCTAGGTTGTTTATGGTGTTCTGGGGTATATGAATAACTTTTTGATAAATATTTTAAGTGTGTACAAATTCTCATTTTATTCATTGTCCAAGGAGGAGGTAATTTTAATATTAAAGGTAATTGTATATACCTATATTTAGTGACTCAAACAATCTTCTAGCTCTAATTGGGAAAGGAGGTGGATGACTGTTTATAAACACATCTCTTAATCAAAATAATTTTTTGGTTGGAGAATCATTTGTCGGAATTCTCAGAGCACTCTTCATTGTTACTAGCTCTCTATGGAGAGAGAGAAGTAGTTCACCACATTCAACTTGTAAAGAAGACATTGGTGATGATTGAAAAGCTCCTGAACATATTCTAAGGCCTTCATTATGAACTGGGTCTAATGTTTTCAGAGTTGCGTCTGATGCCGAGCCATACATTTCGCTTCCATAATCAATGACAGACAGCACTGTTGCTTTATACAGTACAGTAAGGGTATATCTATCGGCTCTACAAGTAGTGTTCGATAGTTTTTCAATTAGGTTTAATACTCTTTTACATTTTGATTTCATGTATGTTATGTGGGCTTTCCAGTTCAAGTGAGTATCAAATAATAATCCAAAAACTTTGCTGTTTGGCCAATTGGTATGGAATGATTTCTGATTTTTAAATCTATTTCGTCACCTTTTTCCACTTTTTATTTTTATAAAACATTACTGCTTGAGTCTTTTGTATACAAAATTTGAAGCCTACAGATGAGGCCCATTCACCTATATTTATTATAATTTTATTAATGATTCGCTCTGCATGTTTTATGCGAGATGCTGAATAATATATGGCAAAATCATCCATATACAAGTTATTTTTAATTCCGATAGGTAGATTATTACTGATAACATTTACTGCCAAAGTAAACAGTGTGCTACTAAGGACGCTTCCTTGTGGAACACCATTTTCAAGTGGAAATTTACTTGACAATACATCATCAATTCTCACTTGAAAAGTGCAATTTGTCAAAAAGTTTTCGATAAACCTTGGTAACTGTCCATGGATGCTGTTTTTATGTAACATTTTTAATATTGCATATCTCCATGCAGTATCATATGCCTTTTCAGTGTCAAAAAAGACAGCTATAGTAATTTGTTTTTGTTCAAATCCTCTTTGTGTGTGGTCTTCCAAGTCAGACAGAGAGTCCAGTGTAGATCTGTTACATTGTGACCAAAATTGAGTGAGAGTCAAAATTTTCTTTTCTTGAATGTGCCATGTTAGTCGAGCATTTACCATCTTTTTTTTAGTAATTTGCATACACAAATTGTTAAAGAAACTGGTCTGTAATTGTTTACACTACTGGGATCTTTTTCAGGTTTGGGGACAGGAATAATTATAGCTTTATGCCATTCACCAGGAAATAAATTTCGAAGCCATAAGTGGTTATAAAACTCTGATAAGTATGTCTTTGCCAAAGGTGCTAAATGGCAGATCATTTCAAAACAAATGCTGTCACTTCCAGGGGCAGATTTATTGCTGTTCAACAGACCAAATTCCAACTCTTCCATATTAAATTTTCTATTATAATATATATCTTCTACTGTTTCAAAATTTATTGTTATTAATTCAATACTATTTTTCTTCATGTGGAAATGCTCATCTAAATTTTTGTCACTTCTTACTTTGTTAGATTTTCTTCTATTACATTATGTATTTCTTTAGGATCAAGTATTCTTTTCCCATCTTTTATTATGGCATGTCTAGGTGGTTTAACATGGGTACCATTTATTTTCCTGAATTTTTCCCTCATTTTTTGCATGGGAGTATTATTAGAGAGATCTGATACATATTTCCTCCATGAAATGATTCTTCCTTGAATTACTTCTCTTTTAAATTTTGCAGATACTTTGTTATACAGAGGTTTTAATGTATCAATTTCTAATTATAATATAGTCAGTTTTTGTACATTTTCTTCAAATATCGTTAACGTTTTATTTATTTTGCTAACATTGTATTCAAATTATCCAATCGTCTTCCAATTTGGTGTTTTATTTTTTTTAATTCTGTTAGTTTTTCAGACCACCATGGGACTTTCTGTTTTGTTGGATGAGCTTTTGATTTTGGTATTGTTTTATCAGCAGCATTTTTAATGAAATCAAAAAGAAATTTATTATTTTCATTATGGTCTTTTAAATATTCAAATGGTGGGATATTTCTAGTGTGGAATTCATATTGCTCCCAATCTAATTTATAAATGTTATATTGAGGGACATGCTTGGCAGGATTAATTTGTAATAATGAAATTAATATTGGGAAATGATCACTTGTGTGCAAGTCATCAACAGTATTCCAATCCAATCTGTCTACAGTGAGCCCCACTATTTGCGAGGGATGCGTACCGCAAGCCGCCCACCCCCGTGAATAGCTAAAATCCGCGAATACTTAAAACCCTTCTAAAAACACTTAGAACTGTCCATTTTGATAGTTTAAACACAAGAAAAACCCTCTAAAAATGCTTATACCTGAGTATTTTAATAGTTTTATCACAAGAAGTGCATTTATTCACGAAAATTATATGAAAATACAGTAATTAGTGAATATTTCTCAGTGAAAAATAACGCGGATGGGCGAATTTTCCGCAAATAATGGGTAGTTATGTTCCAGAGAAACCTTTAATTACTTGAGTTCCAAATTGTGAGAACGCGAATTATTTACTGTACAGTGAACCCCCATATTCAATGAAATGGATTCGTCCACAACCCTCCGCAAATAGGTCAAATGCGGTAAACACTTGGAACTGCCCATTTTGATAGTTTAAACCAAGAAAAAACCTCCCTATTGTAAAAATCCTTATACCTGAGTATTTTAATAGTTTTATCACAAAAAGGGCATTTATTCATGAAAATTATATGAAAATACAGTAATTAGTGAATATTTCTCAGTGAAAAATACCACTCGAATGGGCGAATTTTCTTATACTGAATGATGGCTGGCAGATTACGTTCCACAGAGAAACCAAATTCCATAACCATGAGAACGCCAACTCGGGGGTTTACTGTACTATCTTTGCTGTACATAGAGTTAAGTCGACTGAGGAAAATGTTCCATGTGTTTTAGAAAAATATGTGCTGATTTTGTTATTTGTACAGCATATGTCATATGAATCTATGAACTCTTTTATTTTACTTCCTGCTCTATTTGAGTCTGTAAAATTACAGTCCCACATCAGCTTGTGAGCATTAAAATCACCTACTATTAATGTAGGTTCCTTGGCATTATTAAGCAAATCTTTATGTTTGTCAGTGTCATAATTTTTATCAGGTTGGTTGTATAAATTATAAATTACATAATTATTGTTTTTTATTCAAATTTTAATACCTGATATTTGCAAGTCGGTAATGTTAACAGGTACTTTGTTGTAATGTACTTTGTTATGTGCATATATGGCTGTACCAAAATTTCCTTCTTCCTCTTGTGATATTAATGCTAAGGTATATTTACCTATTGTTGAGACAGTTTTGTTGACATGTTGTAAAAATATCATTGGTTCACATTCTTTTAATGACCGTTGTACTTCTTCTAGGTGCAATCTGGTCGGTAGACCATTGACGTTCCACTGTATAATTTAGCTATTGAAAATATTTTGTTATAGAGGTCGAGTTTTACTCTTTTTTTTGTATTATCAATTTGGATTTTTTCTAATAATTTACTCAAGATGTTTACTTGTTTTTCTTTATAATATACTAAGTACTCAATGCATATCAACCTTTTTCATGGGTACTCAAATCCGTGGTTTCTTTTTTTCTATATTTCACAAAATTTCTTATAATGTTTGTTAAACCATCTTTTGTTATGTTTTTATTGTTGTTGCATAATTCAATGAAACAATCATTACATCCACATGTATTATCATGTATATTTCTTTTTTCACATGCTCTTGTACCAATTACTGGAGATGGAGTAATCTCATCTCTTTTGACTTAATCACTGTTATCTACGGTATGGTTCTCTTTCACTTCTTCAGTGTTTTCAACATCTGCCTTCATAGGTTTTACAATTATTTTAGGAGATAAAGTATATTCTTAGCTTGTTTTTGTTTTTGTTCCCTTTTCATCTCCTTTATCTTTGGTTTAACCGATGTTTCTCTAATAATAGTTGGTTTCTTTGTTAGGTGGTGTTCTCTCCAAAGGCCTTTTTTTATCTTTAATTTCCAGTCCAACAAGACCCTCCTCTGTTACTTCCGTAGCAGCATCCTCCTATGTTTCCATTAATCTTTCAAATGAATTGGATAAAATATTATCCATCTCATTTGTGTCTATTTCTTTATTCTTTACCATTTTAGTTTTTTTTTTCTAAATTATTAATTTCTTCTTGAGATTTACTTTTCCGTGCTCCGTTACTTCTATCTGTTTGCGTTTTTGTTTCATTATTTGTTCTTGTTATTGAAGAATATGTATGTTTCTTAGACGGATCTTGAATTCCTCTCACTTTTGATTCCAACTTAGCCTCTTTTATAGACATCCCCGTTCATTGTTGCAGTATTTTCAATTCCGTATTGTATGTTTACATAATAAATGCATTCTTTGGATCTTGCATAATGATTCTGTCCACAGTTTATAAACTCAGGTTCACTGCACTTCCACTGTGTGGTATGTTCGGTAGCTCGACAATAAACGCATACCGGTTCATTATGACACTTTTTCTTTGTGTGCCCATTCTTACTGCAATTTTGACACTGCAGTGGCTTTGGGACATATGGTCATAACTCTCTGCTTTGGCGTAAAATTTTTTCATCCTCAAATTTTATTTTTGCTATTTCTAATATTTGTTTATTGCTATTTTTACTTGGTACAACATATATCTCACAATCTTGGATCTTGGGGTATCTTTTTTTTTGAGAGAGTCTAATAGCATTTTCTTATCGACTGGTTTGTTGTCGTTTTCAGGAAGTACAATGGTACCCTGAATGCTGTTCATGGTATCATGTTTTTTCACTTTTATGTTATTGTTATATTTTTCAAAGACAAATAGTCTTTGAACTGACTTTTTGTTGTGGCTTCTATAAGCCAAGTTTTCTCTTTTATTTGTCTGAACGACATACCTGTCATTGGCTGTCTATTTAATAAATAATTTTCTAATTTTAAAGCTGAAATATTTTGGTCAGCTTCCATGGTTGGAAACCTTGACCAACTTCCACTCCCAAAGAGGGAGCCGAAGTGAGTCAAGGTAGGGTCATGTCGGTATTTACTCTTTTTGGGAGTTTTATAAGGAATTAAAGTTTTAATGCCACTCTGATTTTGATTATTTGGATTATCTAGAGAATTGTCCATTTCCATGCCAGAAGATTTGCTCTGTACTGGAGCAGTGGTCGTCATCTGTGCCGTAACAATACCATCAAAGGGTCCAGGGGCACTTGAATGTTTAAAATTACTCAGCATACAGATTTAAGTATATAAAAAATGAAATAAACCTGAAAACCTTAAAAAGATATCATCAGCCTTTCATGGAGTTTATTCTTCCACCAATGGCACAAGTGAGAACTGACTCCCAAATGTCCACTCCCTACCCTAACCCACAGGGGATGGCACAACATGATTAGAGTGGCCCAAGTGTAAGCCAAACCAAACTGACAATATTACTAGAATATAATCATTCCCACCCTAATCATGTTATGGGCAAAACGGATAGAATGCCGTGAGTCCTATCCCCAGAACCAGACCCCCCTGAAATCCATGATCCAGCCATAAAGAATAGTTCTGCCTGATATCTCTTAGGTCCAAACATTATCTGGCAGTTGATGGTCCTACCACAGTTCCCACTATTTAGCTTCAGATATAAACCCAATCCCAGTTCTGATATCTTTTCCTATTTATCAGGTCCGATAAATTTTAGCAAAAGTGGAAAATTTCACAAAAATTAATTCAAAGAAATATATACAATAATGGTATATCGGACTCTTGGACTCAAACCCGGTAACAGATTCCTGGGGTTCAGGAGCCCCCCTCCCCACGTCAAGGTGGTCTCTGATCAAGGGGGAGCCATCCCTCAATAACACCAAAGGGTTTCTTGACAAAAGAAGAAAGCACTAACTTGGGTCGTCTCGAAGACTTGGACTGTGACTCCCCAAGAAAAGTCAACGCGGGCAAAGAAGGAGCTGCCGGTGAAAAGCAATTTGGGAAGGTAGCAAGAAGATACCTTAGCAGCAATGCATAAGCTGAAACACGAGTGTCTTGGGTAATAACTTCTTCCTCGTCTGAGGATACAGGAGACAAAGCCAAGTCCGTAGGTTGGGGGGATGATGGAGCCTTCTTCAACAGACTCAAAATACTGTCGAGCTTGCTCTGAATCGGGTCTACCATGGAGGGCGCTTGCTTGCTAGAAGAGGGTAAAGCCTGAGGTGCGGAAGTTCAAGACACAGAAGAATGCCCAACTGCTCGGGGAACAATAACAGCTGAAGGAGTCAAACCAGTGGCGGCATAAACACGGTGACACTTTGGTGCCAACGGAAGATTGGGCGCCAAAGGAAGCTCGGGCACCACTGGGCGCTTCATCTTAGTTGGCGATCCATGAACTAAAGAGTGGATGGGTGAAGACGGGTGAAGACAGGTGAAGACAGGCAAAGATGGGCACTCGGGCACTCTGTGACGCTCTAGAGAAGACAGGCGCTCTGACACAGCAGCACGAGAAGGGGCCAACGAGAGCCGAGATGATTTCGGGAGCTTGGAAGAAACTGGGCATTTGGCAGTCAAGGGAGCTTCCAACACTGTCCCAATGACTGCAAGATGGGCGAGGACTGCAAACAGGTTCCTTGAATTTCTTACACGGTACTGGAGGAGAATGAGACACATCACTAGCACAACTTTTCAAAGGGAGTGATTCATCCACAAAACGCCATGGGCGTCTGGGAGAAGAATCATCTGAATTAGATGAAAGACAATGCACACCCAGGGATATGCCTTTCCAGTGGTATTTGGCTGCAACCTAGGATTCAACAACAGGTTCAACCGAGCAGGCGACTACTTGTGGGCAGACTCCACCGACCTCCCTTAGACTACCAGTTTGACTCCTCCCAGGTTTAGGGGAGTATGACATTGACCTTTGCCTAGGAGAATCGGCAGCACCAACACATCACTGACACTAAGCGAAATCTGGGCGCTCCACCGACACTACACTGGCACTAGGAGCTACAGGGCACTCTGAATCACTCTTATTGTCCATAAGGACCTTAATGGAAGAGGCTAATTGCACAATAGATTCAACAATCAATTCAAACCTTTTAAAAATTATACACTCAAGGCTGGCAATGGTGTTGGGTTCGGAAGCAAGAGAGCTGGGTAAAGGAGAGGGTTGCATTGCAGAAGAACTAGGTACGGGATCAACAGAAATAACAAGAACGTCAATCTCGATGTTAGCATCATCAATACCATGGTCAAAAGGAGACCCCTGACTAGCTAAAGACTTACTAATCTGTCTGGCTGTAGCTTTTCTCTTTTTATCTCTAGTCAGTTTCTTTAAATGAGATCTTAAAGTCTTCCACTTCTTACTGTCCCAGTCTACACATTCATTACATCGTAAGTCTTCTGAACAAATTTGTCCCCTATAATTCGTGCAGATAGAATGTGAATCGTAAGATTCCTTAGTCAAACACATATTGCAGCAATACCTAAAGCTGGTTGAACTTGAGTCTGACATTTGGAAAAAACAAGTCAACTAAAGTCACAATTGGTAAATAAGGAAAGTCGTTATAAAGAGAATCACAATAAAGGTCAAAATACAGAGTCTAACTCTATCTAATAATTCTGAAAGGCTACCAAAGCAAGAATACTTCACCAAATATGATGAGAAATCAATAGGAAAGATGAATTCCAAAATCAGTGCTGCTGCTAAAAACTGGTGTACAGCCATTAGCCGGCAGAAACAAATTGAAAATTTTTGCTGGCTGTTCCTCTCTTACCCCAAAAGTGGGCGGGGTTAGTCACCTAACCAAACAAAATAGCGCGACCCACGAATTTCAAAATTTTTAGCTGCCGGTTAATAGAAATTATAGCAATGTAATTACTTGGTAAGTTTCTTACATAAAACTACATGACAGAGCCAGTCGTTACCTGGTTGGCCAACAACAAAATGGACATCCGCCATGAGCTCATTGTTAAGCATTACAGCATTTCTTTCCCTTAAACTTGTCGCATGGAAGTTGGGATCTGATGATGTTGATGCTACAGATGCTCCAAGAGGCAAAGGTGAGAGAGGAGGTGGTGAAGTTAATCCACTATGTCTGTGCTGTGGAGATGTGGGAGCACTTGAGGGTTGCAAAACAGCTCCCCCACGACCATTACTGCTTCGGGTATTGGTGCTGTCACACTGGTCATCAATACTGCGGAGTGGGGGCATTAGGGGCCCCAAGAGAAGGGCACTTTCATTTTCCATAAGAGGACCTGAAAGAAAACCACAGTTGTTATTGTCTTTTATACTTTTCCTGAAGTTAAAAAACTAACTATTCCTTTATACGCTTCCTAAAATGAAAAAATACCACCTAAATACCACGAGAAAATGTAGGAAGCTGTAACAATACATCCTACAAACTTCTTGGAACTACATATAAATATATACTATACCAAATATTACCATTCTAAAATAACATTTTTATAAAATAACATTGTATATATACTTACCCAGTAATTATTTAGCTAACAATTTCTTGCCTGAGGTCCTTTACATTATGAATTACTTAGGGCGAAGCTGGACACGGCCGTTAAACTCTTGAACAAGGTGGTTAGGCAGTAACTACCATCAGGTAGGTGGGGAATACCCCTCCTGCCCGGGTGTAAACATTCCAGTTTGTCTTTTGGTCCAGGTTCAGATTGAGGGGTGGCATGAGGTGGGCATAAAATGTAATGTAAAGGACCTCAGGTTTGTATAATTAGGAAAAATACAATTTACTTTCAAAAACTGTGACTTGTTCTGACACGATATACAAACCATTGGTCCTTTACATTAAGAAGACTCACTGTCTGGAGGGAGGAATCTGAGTGAGTCTCTTGAACTGACTGGAGTTCTGCACACCTGGGCTACTCCTGGTTGAAAGAGCGAGGAGGAGTACCTGTACCGTGCTTCTGACGTACTGATCGGAGAAATTTATTTCTGGTGATAGAAATTCAGATCAAATGTCAGATACTGGACCTTTTTGCATGAGTGAGGAAATGTAACTCATACGAAATAGGCTGGGAAAAATCTTAGTCGGAGGTAGTAAGGAAAACCAGAGATAGGGTTTCCCCTATTTCCAGTCTCTCCTCCTCCCCTTACTAGAGGAAGAAGCAGAACTGCTTCTATGATTCTAGAAGAAAAATAGTACGGGTGCTCGATATGTAGCCTTACCGCATCAGATGCCAGATTCAGCAAGTATCAGTTCGAGTCCTATTCTCATCCCAAAGGAGGAGAAGTAGGAGGAAGAAGGAGGAGGGGGAGGTGAGGCCAGTCCCTCTCGGTATCCTTCTCACTTCCAGAACCAACACCTTAGGTGAGATGCTACTATCCTCTTGAAGGAGCCAGGTAAGAAAACATAACTTGTTGAGCAGCCACCACAGGACCAAGGAAAAAAAGTTCCAAGGGCCTGTGGGCAAGACCACAGGAAGAAGACAAGAGTGTGGTCTATGAGACCACACCTTGCTTCCAGACCGACAGAAACTTCCAGAATGTGAGGGATGGACCAAGCCATTGGCTTCATGAGCTCTCAGGTGGAAAGTACCGGTATCATCATTGCCAGCTGCCGAGTACCTCCTTCGATCACTTCAAGAAGCCAAAAGATGTATCCTTGGACACTTCTTCCTTGGGAGAGATAGTACTAGAGAAAATGTTGGCGACATCCAGGTTAGGAATGTCGAGGCTTTCGGAAAGTACCACAGCTCCCTAATAGGACAAAGTAACGATTGATCTGGATCATCGATACCAAGTCCAAGGAGGAGGGGAACAAGAAAGTTAAGTATACCTTAGTTTAACCAGACCATTGAGCTGATTAACAGCTCTCCTAGGACTGGCCCGAAGGATTAGATTTACTTTACATGGCTAAGAACCAATTGGTTACCTAGCAACGGGACCTACAGCTTATTGTGGAATCCGAACCACATTGTAACGAGATATGAATTTCTATCACCAGAAATAAATTTCTCTAATTCTTCATTAGCTGGTCAGAGAATCGAACGAAGGCCCAGCAGAGTGCTAGCCGAGAACGATACCAACCAGTCCAATGAGGAACTAAGGGGAACAAGGACTTGAACCCGACGATAAATGCAGATGGATTGGAAATCCACTTACGACATCCGAGGAGGAGTCGAGGTGATCCCCTTCACCTGTTCTTCCATCTTCTACGCCAAGGCTGGAGCAAGGTGAGAGACGGTCCTAAGGGGCACATCTCTGTCCGATGACTCTCGTAGGGGTGCGTGCAGAGCATGGGACAGGAACCCTAAACAAGGGTCACATGCCACCCAGGGAACAGATCCCTGTGACAGCAAGACCAAAGAAGCTACGCATCAGTAGCTAAATCTTGACTGAGGAGAAAAAGGCTACTTCAGACAGAAGACTAGGTCGCAAGGGCCTACGTTCTTCACAAATGAAAGGGAGCGAAGCAACCTTTGGTGGAGAAGACGAGAAAGTCCAGACTTGAAGAGCGACTCTGACCCGAGGAGAAGTTCCGTCAATAACACCAACCAGCGAAGACGGATCCAGTCCCTGGGACAGTGTTGCAGAGGACTTCAAGAGATATCCAGCTATATCCGTTGCCACTCGGTGAGAAAGCCTTTTCTTGCAAGGAAAGCTGGAAGGTCTCCCAGTCCTGAACACACAGGGATGTACAGTACTGCCTGAAGAAATGCTTCTTGCGTAGCTGCTACAGGAGGTTGGGTCAAGCAAAACTCTTCTCAATGCTGCAGAACCAGAGCTATCAAGTCAGGCGAAAGGCAAAGTCTTCCAGCATTTGTCTATAACCTGGGGTGACCAATGCCTGTGAACCCCAAACGAAACAGACTAATACGGAGGGAAAAACGTAGATATCGATTTTTCCCAAAAAGACAGCATGAATCACCGTAGCAGCCCATGGGTCTGGTACGAAGGAGCAAGAAAACTACCGACTTTGTTGCGCCGGGAGGCAACAGAAAGATGGTAGGGACCCCTCAGTCGAGCAGTTTCTTTGTGAATCTTTGTGAGGAAAAGAGTGAAGAGCACGTTCCATTCCAATCACTCAAATCCAAGGCCAAGCTCGCCTACCAATACAGTAAGCCCCCGTATTTGCAGGGGATGCGTACCGCACCGCCCCCCCCCATGAATAACTAAAATCCGCAAATACTTAAAACCCCTCTAAAAAAACACTTAGAACTGCCTATTTTGATAATTTAAGCACAAGAAAAACCATCTAAAAATGCTTATACCTGAGTATTTTAATAGTTTTATCACAAAAAGTGCATTTACAGTAAAGCCCCCGTATTCGCGTTCTCCCGATTCGCGGACTCACGCATTCTCAGGTTTCTCTGTAGAACATATCCACCCATTATTCGCAGAAAATTTGCCCATTCGCGGTATTTTTCACTGAGAAATACTGTATTCACTAATTATAGTATTTTCATATAATTTTCATGAAATGCACTTTTTGTGATAAAACTATTAAAATACTCAGGTGTAAGCAATTTTACAGGGTTTTTCTTGTGTTTAAACTATCAAAATGGGCAGTCCTAAGTGTTTTTAGAGGGGTTTTAAGTATTCGCGGATTTTAGCTATTTGCGTGGGGGTGTGGTACGCACTCACTGTAGTCATGAAAATGATAAGAAAATACAGTAATTAGTGAATATTTCTCATTTAAAAATACCACGAATGGGCGAATTTTCCACGAATAATGGGTAGATACATTCCACAGAGAAATCCGTGAATATGTGAGTCCGCGAATCTTGAAAAAGCAAATACGGGGGTTTACTGTACATCCCCACCAGGCATGTATCTGGCTAATTGAGCTACCGAGTGTGCTATAGAACACTCAAGTACCTGCAAATGTCGACAGATGAAACGGGGGAAATAACGAGTCCCTCTCGTTTGTCAACGTATGCCACTACCCTGGTTTTGTTGTTCAACAAAACCTCCAAATGTTGCAAAACTCATCCTGAATTCTTTGAAGACAAAAAGGCTGCCTTGAGTTCAAGATGTTAATGAGAAGGTACTAATCGCCTCAGTCACATACCTTGAAGACAAAGCCTTACAGGTGTGCAGCTATTCCTCAATCGGTGAATACGAAAGTATACACACAATGTGAGGAGAATATGCAAGCATATTCCAAGGTTCCTTCAATCATGCATTAGCCTAACTCTTTCCTCATACTTTGAAAAGGAAAGAAGGATGGAGGAATGGAAGCAGACCTCCTTCATTCTCCACCATGGGGAAGCTTCTGCAAGATGACAGGATACCAAGATGATTAGCTCTGGCAGGGCTGGCATTTCCCAAATCAGGAGCATGGGAGAGTAAGTGGGATGGAAGTTTGATGAAAATTGCCAAGACCCAAGGGAAATAGATACTTCTGAAGGAATCCATTCCCAGGTCTCAGCAATGTCACTGCCAGCTCCAGAGACTTGATAAGTATCATTTCATCCAGACATCTGCAGTAGGAGAACTTCTACCCGGTTGATACTTCTTTCTCTTTTCCTTTCCGCCCTCCTCCCTTATGGAAAAGAGGGTGGAAAGAGACACAGTTATGTGCACTTTCCCAGAAGGGAAGAAGAGGGCTATGTGTTCCGCGATCTTCTCCGAAGCCTGGGACTTCTTAGGGGTTGAGGGGGGCTTTCTTGAACCCAAGGTAGAGCCGAGATAACTAAGACCCAAAAGTCTTGGCCATTTCCCAAAGGACAAGGCAGTGCCTTGGTATGAACCTTGATTACTGCAGTATCTGGCAAATCTCTGAAAGAGAAAGGCAGAACCAAGTAAAGGTTTGTTCCTAAGGGTCAAGCCAACTCGGGACTTACCGATCCGGAGATCCAAATTAGGACAAAGTCCTTCTTAGCACCAGAATTGCCCTTCCCCAGACAGGAACAGTCTCCAGAAGGCAGGGTTCTTTCCAGGAGTGGTCATACCCGAGGAGAGAAAGCCTAAAAGTGAAGGATTGTGGATCCACCAAGAGACTGCCTGGAGGAAACCAGCAGGTGTCCTCCAAGATCGCCGCCTCTTGTTGCGGAAGAGAATACCCTTCATAGCAAGGGGAAGCAGAGAGAGAACCCAATCCGCGTGAAGTATAGTCAGAACAACCTGCAGTCGGCAAGACCCTCCGAGGCAAGAAGAATTCACACTCTGTCGAGGCAGGGGAGGAGCTTGGTGTCTCGACCTAAATAAACTCCTTCTCCGAAAAAAAGCATTCATCTGGTTGAGAACGCTTTCGTAAGCAAGGACCGCGGCAGCCCCCAAAACTCTCGACCCCTTCAGGAACTACAAGGGTTGCATGTGATAAAGATTATTCATTGGGGGAGCTGTGGTCCTGTCCTGGGGAGCCTTGCGCTGACGAATCGGCGCAAAGTTCCCAGAGAAACAAGGGCGACTTGAAGAGGAAGACCCTCGCTGCTCCCTCCTTGGAGGGAGACTTTGACAGATCCCAAGAAACCCTCCTCGGCTACCTGGTTGTACTAAGAGACAATCGGGGGACAGACACCAAAAGCACACCAGGCAGCAGAACTCCAAAGAAAGACAAATTCGTCGGAGCTCTCTCTGTTCGGCTTGCGCCTCTCAGAACAACCGAGAGAAAAAGAGCACAGGTGAGGAGAAAGAGTACCCCTACCTGTCCTGCCAGTAAGACCAGCAGGAAAAGTGGACCATCAGCGATATTCAACCGAAGGAAATTACTGCCACACGGGGGAAGAAGAGCACCTTGCGCCGTGGCAAAGTGCTTTCCTGGGAAGAGTAGAAAGTTTACTCGAACAGTACAGAGAACCCAATTCGGAAACACCGAGTGGGGCTGAGCCGAGCTGCAACAAACCGAGCCAATCACACGAATGTGATCCAGACTGGGTGGTAAGCAGTGGACTGGGAAGCAAGCAGGGTGGGGTGAGTCAAGCCGAGCCAGTCTCTTGAATGCAACCAGGTGGGGCGAGCAAGCCAAGCTGAGCTGATCACGTGAACGCAATTGGAACTGGACAGGCAGGAACTCGTCTACAATGAACTAGCACTAATTTCCCGAACTCTAAATTCCTTCGAGGCCGAGGCCCCTTAAGAAGACGGTTTAATGGGGAATTCTGTGTCTGCTATCCTGAATGTTTGAACCCTAAGGTTCAAGACACGAGGATGAAACTTGGCCAAGCAACCGAAGCAGCTGGCGGGCAGTATCGAGACACCTAGATGTCTCAGCACTTTCTCTCATCCTGTGCCTCTCACCAGGAGAGCGCTCGTGATTCATAGAATTCAAGCAACCTACGAGACTCCCAAATATCAGGAGGGGCTGCTTTCGGTTTCCTAAGAAATCGAAAAGAACCAGGCACAGAAACAATCTTAGACGCAGACTTCTAAGAGTGGTAACAAGGGCGCGGCCTCTTGAGGTCGTGCTCTCGTGGCACCCAAAACGCCAGACCCCACAGGAGAATGCGAATTGGTTCCCACCCAAGGGCAGAAAGAGCTAGCAACAGAAACTTGTCTCCCAGAAGAGTCAGTCCCTTAGAAGTCCTGCATGACTCCCGAAGGGAATCTCTTACCTGCTTCTTCTGGTGTTCGAACCAATAGGATCGAGATACCAAGCTGGGAACCCGACCGAGCACTGGTAAGCACTCGGGGAGCGCTTGTAGTGCTGGCAAGAAGAGCCGAGACACCTGGGTGCATCGGCCCTTTCTCTCGCACTGCTCCTGAACTGGGCCAGGGACAGTACTCTCCAGACCAGATGGGATACTTGATATTCCACAGAATCTTGAGCACTCAGAGCGGCTTGCGAACGAGCGCCTGAAGCAGCCTCCCATCTTAAGAGGCGGAACCTCTACGACTGGGAACGGGATTGCAAACCGAGGTCTGTGCGCCAGCGGCTCCCAAAACACAGAAACCAGAGCTATGCGAATCGCTTCACTAACCCGAAGGTAGGGAAGAGCCAACGAGAGACCCACTGCATCCTCGGTAGGAGGCAGTCCCTAGATGTCCAAGGGCATTAAGGGAGAAGAAGTAGCCTTCCTCTCCTTCGGTCGACGGAGGTCTATCCGGTTCCCAGGACCCCCTCAAACCTCGGGAGGAAGGGAAGAGGCAGCAGAGGACGAAATCAAAGATAAGTTGAAGAAGATGGCGGCTACTTAAACAAGGCGACTTCCTTCACCTTCAATCTGACATCTTCTGCATGATGGTGGACACGAAACATCATAACCTCCAGGGCAGCCAGGCAGGATCAAAACAGAAGCGGCCCAAGACACGACCACCAGGAGAAGCTGCACAACGTGGAGTGAGAAGTAGTCTAAGACTAGACTCATGATGAGGAACCTCGTCCAAAAGACTAAAATTCAGACAACTACCACCATAGGTCCAACTGAAAATTCAGATCTTGGGGAAGAGACAGTGGAGCCTGGCTACGATACCCTGTCGCCCTGCTGGTCTTGTGGGACAGGCTGAAGTTCATGGCCAGAAAAGAAAACAGAAGAAAGCAGAGCATAGACTCGAGGGAAGGCTTGTGCCATAGGTGTCTAAGCCTAAACTCTCGAACTGGCAGACCCTGTCTTGTGAGACGAGTCTGGTGTATCTTCCAGAGTCTGTATGTGGACAAGAAAAAGAAGTATCCTATATAACCAAGAACTCCATTCAAGCACCACGGGGAATGGATGACCGGACTGTAAAGTTCGTTTTTGAAAACCGAACAAACTTGTAGAACATCATGCAGACTCACTGATAACTACATGGACTAGTTGCCAACCGTGTCCATACTTGACAGCCACAGACACGTGACCATCTGGGCGGGATCGACTTCTTACGATAATGACCAGCACTGACTCGAATACACCTCGTACAGACTGACAACATATGCAACACCGTACTTGGCTAAAACTAATATATGACATGCTTAAAGGAACTTGGAAAATCCACAAGACACAAAAGCCTGGCCATAGGATAAAAATTGGTCTTGAACCCAACCAGGAGTAACATCTGCTGCAAACACAATGCTCCAAAATATCTTATGAAAAATAACTAGGCATTCAATGGTGGTAGCCTAGTATAGCTAGAAAGAGCCGAGAGCCCTGGAGCAGGTGTCAGGTGCTTGGGATTCAGCGCCAGGGACCCGAAAGCTGGTGCCAAGAGCTCTGAAGATGATCGAGCGCATGGGAACGGGCACCAGTAGTGAAAGGGTTCATGACATTCCTTTCAGCCTCGAGCCAAAGAAAGACTACAGGCAGTCCCTGGTTATCGGCAGGGGTTCCGTTCTGACAGTGGGATGATAAGCAAAAATCGCTGATAACCGAAAATCGGTGATTTTCGGTGCTTATCGGCACCAATAACCAGAGATCAGCACCTTTGTTAGGTACGTATAGGTGCCAATAAGCAGAAATTGGTGATTTTCAGCGCTGAAAATCGCCGAAAATTGCCAATTTTCACCACTAGACAAGTGCCATAAAACTGGACTGCTGATAACCAGGAACTGCCTGTATCCTTTGGGGATACAGGCAGTTCCTGGACTGAGCATATATGCCTTCTGAAAGTAGTTGTGATTCCTTTGGTAGACAGCTGAGGCTGGCAACACTTGCGAGTCTCCTGTCTTCTTAGTCCCTGCTCCTGATGTTAAGACAAAAGAGATCCTTACTCCAAAATCTTGACAAGAACTTCAACCAGGGGGACTAATTCTGTCTAAGCATCAGAGGGAGTGATGGACAAAAAACATTTGTCTTGCTCCCTTTAAAAACTAAAGTCAGGCTCCCAACTCCCTGTGAAGATGACAGCTTTCTTCAACAAGCTCATAATTTTGTCCACAAAAGTCCCTGCCTGCAAAGGCCAGTGCTTTGAGACACTAATTGACATCAACGAAAGGGTGCAATTTGGGTTGCCTGGAACTCTAGGCGAAGGAGGAACAGGTTAAAAAGAGACAAAACCGCCTGAGAGTGTTGCATGGTATTCAAAGGAGGGAGTCCGATAATGAAGAGAAGACACCCGATGATCAGAGACTAGTGTTGGCCATTTGAAGACGTGAGCAAGGCTTTCAATTGTTAATTGCACTCAAAAAAGAATAACAGTATATTCTTAGAAGAGACAGAAGCCAAGCTAAAGAGAGACTGGCATCAGCCACTAGTAGGCTGGCACCAAACACACGAGAGCTGGTGTCGGGATGTCTACATGAAGATGAGTTCTGGTGCCACTGGGCACTCGGACGCTATAGGGTGCTAATGGGCGCTCGGGCATTGTGGAATTGGACAAAAAGAAAGCTTGGACACTGATGGTCAGCTTGGCGCCAATACTGGCGTTCAACAAGCAGAAGTTCAGGAGACTAAAGTTCAGGACTGTCCCAGAAGATATAAAAAGTGGTGGACTACACTCCTGCTCCCTGAGACATTTACAGGAGAGTGGAGAAGAGCAAATCTCACCTGAAAAAAGCCTCTTCAATGGCCCGAGATTCACTACAAAATACACCATCGGGGCTTTGTCTACATTGGTGTATCACTAGAAAAAGCACATCTCTACAGACGCCTTTCCGAAGGCTGTCTGTCGACACCTGCGGACAACAGGCTTGAGGGGGCAGCTATCTGGGGGCAAAACCCCTTTGGACTCCCACGGACTGACAGTATGCCTCCTCCCAGGTTTAGGGGAGTCTGACAGGGACTGGGTTTAGGAGAGCCGACAGGGCAGGATAGCTACATCCTCCACTACACACCCAGTAAGACAGCCTTTCCAGTGGCTGTCTGTCTATGCATGGGACCAGCAACAGGCTCGACTGAGGGGGAGACTACCCATGTGTAAACCCCCTGACGACTTCAAGTATGTCTCCTCCCAGGTTTAGGGGAGTATGACAGTGACCTTTGTCTAGGAGAATCGAGGAACGAGTAGACACCTCCTCCACTGCACAACACTTCACTATTATAAGGTTAACATCTGTTAACCCAAACACAAGACTGGCAATGGCATGGGAAGGAAGCAAGGAAGCCAGGCGCGGAAGCAAGTGGAGAAAATTCACGAGGGCCAGTAGAAGGAAAGAAAATTGGTGCGGGGAGAGAGCTGGCGCCAGAAGAGCTAGTAGCTCGAGAGCTAAGAACTTAAAGGTTGATGAACAGTTTGGGTGCTCGTAGCATGGTTTCTGGGTGCCAAGATTGGGTACTCTCCTCAAAAAAGTAAGTAAAAATAAGCACAATTCTCTCCCCATTACTTACTGCCCTTCCACTTCCAGTTCTCTGCAAGGGAAAGTGTAAGAAGATGTTCAATTAATCATTTACCAAAAATAGTTGAAGTACACAGGGTACCATTACAGACATACCTCAAATCCTATCAAATGCTATTGAAAATCGCACATATGCGTATCATACATGTCCAGTGGCGAACACATTTAGTACGCTACTCGGAAAAGGCAATTAACCTATGCCGACGATAATTGAAGTACACAGAGTACCATAATGCATACATACCTCAATTACTATTACACTATTATTGACCTGCAGATATGCATTTCATTATCGAAAAAATCAGTCCGTTAGCGAATACGTTATGTTTATTACTCTACTCGGACAAGGAACATTAACCTTTACTGACACTAATTAAAGTACCCAGAGCACCATTACACAAACATATCTCAATTCCTATCATAATGAGACTTGTAGAAATACATTTTAATACCAAAAATATTGGTTGAGTAGAGAATGCAAATTCTACGTTTGTTACGCTAATCGATAAACGAGATAACGGATGCAAAATTTACGGTTCCATGCTACTCGAAAAAGGAAAGTTGACCTTTACCGAAAAAATTCACTCAAATCTATCAGAGATTAACTGAGACTCTCAGATGTGTGTTCACTACCAAAAAAAAAAAAAAAAAAAAAAAAAAAAAAAAATCGGCCCGGTAGCAAACAAAAATATTTTATTACTCTATTTGGAAAAGGCAACTAATGCAATTTTTACATTATTACATTACTTACTTGTAACATTTCTCGAACATAAGTTAAACAATTTGACTGCGAATTTGCTACTGCAGCAAAATATGAAAAACTTGAGTCAAGCCCATTAATAACAAAACAAAATACTATCCTGAAGGCTGAAAGCTTGAAGGCTACCCGAAAGCGACGATAATTCTTCACCTAAATCTGGTTTCCAGCCAGGGAATTTAACCCTTAAGGGACGGCATAATTCATCAATGTGCAGCACCCCAGACCGGGGAAACTTTGAGGTCGGCAAAATAAAAAAAAATCACATCAATGGAAAGAGAATGACACGTACATTCACAATGTATAAATAAAAAAATTCTAAAAAATTTTCCCTACCTTCCACGAGAAGTTGAAAATGACTATTTACAACCCCTTGTGGGGCCTCATTTACAAGACAATCGTAAATTTTACCAACTTATATATGTTTTTTCTAATAAATAAATTTATTGTATTTGGTAAAATTATTATTACTGCTCACACAATATCAAAACAGATATGAAATAAAAGCAGTAACAAATTTTTGGCATATTTGTTGTAAAATACTCATGTAAATTCACGAGAAGGAAGATTCAGTAACTTTTTTTTTTAACTTTTACATGCTTTTTCTAATATTTCTTTGCAATTTTCTTTGTAAAATTACATTTACAACCGACATACTATCGTAAAAGACAAAAACAAAAAACAACAGCAACCCCTTCATATATTTACAAGCAAATTTACAAAAAGGCTCATGTGACAGAGAGAGATGCAGTACTTCCCCCCTTGAAGTCACAAGCATTACTGATATTGGCCTAACTCTCACGTCTGTATAAAAGTTGCCATTAGTGAATTTATAGCATATATAAGTATTGGCACCTTTGTTTCGAATCATTATTACCATAACAGTGGTGCGTAATTCTGCTTCACACTGAAGCTCAATCCGTCCACCTTCCCAGACCTGTTTTACTTCACACTGAGGATCAATCCGTCCCTTAAGGGTTAAGCACACAGCTGACATCAACACTCGTGTTACCTGAATGTCGGCAGAAATAGAATGAGGTTGTTAGCTAGTAGTTCTTGGTATTTCCGTTAGTGGGCAGGACCAATCACCTGGACTAAATCTGTGAAGCGTTACCCATGAACTTTTTTAATTTTCAAGCTGCTGAGGCAAGAAATCGTTAGCTAAGTAATTACTAGGTAAGTTACTTATACACAAATTTCAAGGCATAAAGATCTTAATATTATATTCACATCCTAAACACGTAAGCTTTCACTTTGCATAAACCTTCAAGTTCCAATTTAAGCCTGAATTAACAGCTGAAAGAGATGAAGCTAAAAAACACGTACCATTGCATAGACAAAATCTTATACAAACCCTGAACGCCAAAGTGCTGTTGAAATAGCCAGTAAAAATCTCAATGTCTGTGGACCAGAATTGGGAAGACACTTGATAAAACAACATGTGTGTGCTTAAGCAAAAAAAGGGTCAGGAAATATCTATATTCATATAATCTTTATTTTAGTAGTGACTATTTGACAAAACTAGATGACTAGCTACTGCAGAGACTGTACTACTGTACTGATGAAACTACTCTAACTTATCATGTTTGTGAAAGAGAACTCTTGTGAGAGCCAAGAGGGACAGGGTCTACTTGTAAGTGTTCATTTTCAAGGTGTAAGTAAAGTGCTTCTACTAACAAAGGAGGACATCTCCATCATCTTTTCATACAAAGGTTCCTCCAAGAATTCAGAAATGGCTAGTAACATCCGACTTCCTATCAAGGACCAAAGTTTTTGCAGTTAAAACCTGGTGTAATACAGAAAACTACCAATGACTATCCACTCAAGAATTACTAAACTTGATAGCCTGTGCAAGTCAAACTTGGCAACTGCCACCAAGAAGACCACCTACAGTGACAAGTTTTATTGTTGAACTTGCCTTAGGGGACTGAATAGCTTTCAAAAGATGCCCCATAGTAACAAGAGAAGATTCCACTTTGAGAGGCTAAGTATACTGAGAAGCTTCAGAGAGTCATGAGTACCAGTGTTCAAAGCCCAATACTCCAATGAACAGTGTTTTCAACCTTAGTAATGCAATTCCAATAATACTCGTTTTTCAGTCAATTCTTTACATTCTTGAACATGAGGCATTACTGTTGTGATTATTAAAATCAGTCACTCATTGGACCTTTCAGATATCCATCCCTATTGTGTTTTCCCAAACTAACAATGGGATTTTTATGTGCTGAGAACAAGAAATCTTGACTAATTATCTGCCCAAAATATAACTAGAATTGGGCATATTTAAATAAAATTACCTACATAATGGAAAACCAAATATGAAACTCAATTAATGAACAAAACTATGTCAAAAGTATTGGGATAAAACTGCAGAATGGAAGACAAAGAACATTACAAAACCATTACTTTACTTCAATCAGAAGAAGAATGAAATGAGCTTCAGCAAGGGAAAGGTGCAATACCCAAGTGTGTGGTTTCTTTACCAGCCTTCGTGACTGCTGCTGAGAGGCAATAGGCATTTCAGGACTTAATTTCTCTTAAATATATCTGCATGAAAGATTTCATAAAATAATGCAATAGTTTGTACTTCTGTATAAAAAAGTTAAATCTTCCTTGCTATTTTCTTCCTATCTACACATTCAAAATTTCAAAATACTAAACAAATTTCCATGAGGAGACCAGGATAAAAATTAGTCCACAAGCCCTCTGAATAAGAGAAGAGAAGTTACTTCTAACTCCATTTGACTTCCATTCAATCAATATACACTGATAAATGAGTTAAAGGCTGCCTTACCAGATGTAGACAACAGAGAATGAAGTGCAAATGGATCTTCATACTGAGTTCTCTTACAAACTTGTTTGCTTGATGGAGAAGTCTGACTTCCGTTATCCATATCTAGACCTTCAAGATTTGCTGTCGTACTGGACTTCAACAACAAAAAGTAAGGGTGATTTTCTCCCTATTCAAGATAAAGTATACACACCTGAAAAGACCAGAGACCATAAAATATAAGTTAGTTTAACCTTAAACTTCACAATGGTAACAATCAAAAAATGACATTTTTATGATAAAGTTTTATATATACTTACCAAGTAATTACATTACTATAGTTTCTATTAACGGACAGCTAAAAAATTTAGAAATTTGTGGATCGTGCTATTTTGTCTGGCTAGGTGACTAACCCCGCCCACTTTCAGGGTAAGAGAGGAACAACTAGCAAAATATTTCATTTGTTTGTGCCATAATGTTCATGTGAGGGGGAAGGGCTCCAATCATGTAATTACTTGGATAGTATATATAAAACTTTCAAGTAATTACTTGAAAAGTATATATAAAACTTTATTTTATCATAAAAATGTCATTTTTATATAAGAAACTTAACAAGTAATTACACTGCTGATTCCCACATTGACAGGAGGTGGGATGCATGAATAAATCTACCCCAAAACACTAATAATAATGGTAATGAACTTGAGAACAGAAAGGATTGCTAGCATTAAAAAATGCCTGTTGTTTCTTTACCTGATAAGGAAGCTGCTGCAGGAAGGTACTGCTTCTATTGACGCTCTCTTTATCATATAGTGGCATGGCAGAATCACCGAGGCTCGCCTACTACATTAGTGGGTACCTTGTGGTAAGGATGATTCCAATTGCTGACAAAGGCAATATGTTCCCCCTGCCCAGGGTACAGTACAGAAAAACGACAATGAAATAAACATCACCTAGTCCCATACTCTGGTACGCTGTACCCCCAGGCTCCCTTAAAAACTCAACAATCTCAAATCAAGGTGAAGAAAGGAAGGAAGGATTGCTTCCTATGCTTCTTCCCCCAACACGTTGTCAGCCACCAATAATTGGCCCAAAGTACTGCAATTATTGTAAACTGTTTCAATTTCCTTCAAATAATGAGTTGCAAAGACCAACTTACATTTAAAAAAAGTCACTAGCAATATCGAGGAGAGAAACAAATTACGCTTGAATGCCAACGAAGTGGCTACAGCCCTAATTTCAAGAGCTCTCACTTTACACAGTGGGAAAAACTCATCTGCAACGGAAGAATGGGCTTCCGAGATGAGGTCTCTAAGGAAGAATGCCAGGGCATTCTTTGAAAGTGGCCGAGAAGGATTCTTAACAGAACACCATAAGGCATTTGAAGGACAACGAATATTCTTTGTTCTGTGAAGATAAAACCTTAGAGCTCTCGCAGGAAACAATACTCTCTCTTCCTCATTTGGCCTGCAATCTCAGACAAGCTTTTAACTGCAAAGGAACGAGGCCATGGATTGGAACTGGACTTGTTCTTGGCTAGAAATCCTAAAGAGAAGGAACACACAGCACTCTCTTGGGAAAAACCACTCTTTTGTCTATTGCATGGACCTCACTGATTCTTCTTGTGGTCGCTCAAGGGACTAGAAAGAGGGTCTTTCTAGTTAGATCTCTTAGGGAAATCGAATGCATAGGCTCAAATCGGGGACCAGATAACCATTTAAGGACCACGTCCAGGTCCCATGGCACTACTGCTACCTCTTTCTGTCTCGTAGTATCAAGTGATCTAATCAGGTCAGATAAATCCTGATTAAAGGAAAGGTCCACTCCCCTGTGTCTGAAGACAGAGTTTAACATGGTCCTGTAACCCTTGATCATCGAGGATGACAGGTTCCTGCTGGTCTTAAGACATAGCAGAAAGTCTGCTATTTCGGCTATAGATGTCTGAGAAGACGATATTCTGCGCTTCCTGCACCATTCTCTGAAAATTGTCCACTTAGCCTGATATACTCTGTCAGAGGACTGTCGACTGCCTTTGGCAATAGCTTGCGAAGCCAATCTTGAAAACCCCTTCTTTCTAAGTTTCCTGGCAGTCTGTATCCTGTCAGGGTCAGAATAAACAATCCCTGATGAAAATTCCAGAAGTGGGGTTGTTTTAGCAGATGAAGTTTTTGAGGTAGCAACCTTGGAAAGTCTGCGAGGAGGTCGAGAAGATCCGGGAACCATTCTTTCATTGGCCAAATGGGGGCCACTAAGATCATTTGACAGATTTTGGTGAGTCTGGAATTTGTTGATCACCTGTCTTATCATGCTGAAGGGGGGATACAATAAAGGTGACTGTTTGACCAGTCATGAAGCATGGCATCGGTTGCCCACGCTAAAGGATCTGGAACTGGTGAGCAAAACAGAGGGAGATGATGGTTTCTGGATGTCGCAAACAGGTCTATGACCGGAGTCCCCAACAACTTCCAATGATCCGAGCAAACATGAGGGTCCAGAGTCCATTCCGTGGGTAACACCCGTCTTCGGCATCTTAGCTTGTCTGCCAGTATGCTCAGCTTCCCCTGAATGAAGCGAGTAAGAAGCTTGACTTGAAATTGCTCTGTCCAAAGCAGAAGATCCCTTGCCATTTTGTAAAGGGAGAAAGAGCGTCCCCTCCCCTTGGTTTTTGATATACGCCAGGGCAGTCATACTGTCAGACTGCACTGTGATTATCTTGTTGTACATGTCTTCTATGAAAAATAGTAACCCCAGATGAATTGCCTTCAACTTGTTGACACTTATGTGCCAATTTCTTTGTTCTGGAGACCAGGTCCCTGAAATTTCCTTGTCTCCCAACAGAGCTCCCCAACCTAGGTTCGACACATCTGAGAAAAAGTCTAGGTTGGGGTTCAACGGAGGGAGAGATTTCCCTTGCAACAACCTTCCTTCTAAGCTCCACCAATGCAGATCCTCTTTTATCGCTGGAGTTACTCAGAACATGAAAGAGTCTGGGTATTTTTTCCTGTTCCAACTGACTAAGAAGAATTGGAGCGGTCTCATATGAAGTCTGCCTAGGAGTACGAATTGTTCTACGGACGATAATGTCCCGAGAAGACTCATCCACTCGTTGGCAGAGCATTGGTCTAGAAGAAGAAATCTGTGCACTATCTTGAGGCATGGCTGTATTCTCTTTGGTGAGGGAAAAACCTGAAAACTCCGGGAGTCTATTATCATCCCTGAACAAAGAATTCGTTGTGACGGAATCAACTGAGACTTCTGAACGTTGATCATCAATCCCAGCTTCTAGGCTAGTAGAAGAGTCTTTTGAAGGTCCTATGAAAATTTCTCTTCTGACTGGCCCCGAAGTAGCCAATTGTCCAAGTAAAGGGAGATCTTGATTCCCATCAGATGGAGCCATTTTGCTATGGGAACGAGCACTCTGGTAAACACTTGAAGCGCCGTCAATTACCTGAAACAGAGCACGGAACTGGAACACTTTGTTCCCAAACATGAACCTCAGAAACTTCCTCGATTCCTAATGTATTGGGACGTGGAAGTACGCATCCTGCATGTCTATAGATGTCATCCAGTCTCCCTGGCGAATGGATGACATGACAGTTTGATTTGTCTCCATCTTAAACTTTGTCTCCTGAACGAAGACATTCAATGCGCTGACATCCAGGACGGGCCTCCAGCCCCCTGAAGCTTTGGGCACCACAAAAAGACGATTGTAGAAGCCCGGGGAGCCCACATTCTCTACTAATCCTATCACCCCCTTTTTGAGATGGGACGACATTTTTTCTGAGAGGGCCAAAGACTTCTTCGAGCCTTTGGAGTACACTGACAATGTTATTGGAGAGCTGCTTAAAGGTGGCTTTTCTTTGAAGGGGATAGAATAGCCTTCCGTCAGAACGTTGACAATCCAGGGCTCTGAACCCCCTCTCTCTCCACTTCTCCCACAAGAGAAGGAGCCTGGCTCCTACAAAAGTTCGGAGGACGAAATTCTCACATGCAGGAGGCAGAACAGGATGAGGATATCTTAATGGCTCTGGAGATGATTCTGCTGGATGAACAGGGTCCAGAAAGGGATCTTCGTCTGTTCCAAAAAGGGCCGAGTCTGCAGCAGGGATACTGTCCTGGAGGTAAGAGCAGGCACCTCCTTAGGATGCCTAGAGGATTGGGCAAGAAGATCTTACGTATTCTTCTCCTGAAGATCCAAAGAAATCTCCAGAACGGTAGCCTGCGGGAACAGGTGATGATGATCCAGTGGGGAAAACAGAAGGGCCGACTTCTGGAAGGAAGTCACTTCCCTAGAGGTGTAGGAAAACTACAGTTCTCTCTTTACAATTTCCATTGTGTAAAGGGAAGCTAATTCCTGGGAGCCGTCCCTGATTCCTTTATCGAAACATGAGGACCCCCAGCAAGTTGGAGGCACTATCTTCAGGAATAGTAGGGCAGTCCTTATTCTTCTGGGCAAGAGAGCCCACTGCCCAGCTAAGAAAACTCAACACTTCGAACACCTTAAACAAGTTTTTAAGGTGTGAGAGCTCTGTCGAACTGAACATGATCTTTGCTGAAGCAAAGGCATATCTACGAGAGGAATTGATCAACCAGCAGAAGTCGCCCCTGGGAGGAGGCAGAAACTCCCAGAGAAGGAGCTTCCCCTGTGGCATAAGAGAGCTGTCTCCTCTTAGACAATCTAGAAGGAGGGAAGCTGGAAATGGCTCTACCTTATTCCTCTTCTCCGCTAGCCATCCCTCAGTAACACCGAAGGCTTTCTTGGCAGAAGAAGAAAGCACTAGCTTGGGTAGTCTCGAAGACTCAGAAAACTGTGACTCCCCAAGAAAAGACAAGTGGGCGAAGGAGCTGCAGGCGAAAAGCAATTTGGGAAGGTAGCAAGATACCTTAGCAGCGATGCACAAGCTGAAGGACGAGCATCTTGAGCAATAATTTCTTCCTTGTCCAAGGATACAGGAGACAAAGCCAAGTCCGTAGGTTGGGGGGTTGACAGAGCTTTCTTCAACAGGCTCAAAATACTGTCGAGCTTGCTCTGAACCGGGTCTACCATGGAGGGCACTTGTTTTCTAGAAAAGGGTAAAGCCTAACTCGAGACACAGAAGAATGCCCAACTGCTCGGGGAACAATAACAGCCGAGGGAGTCAAAGCACCGGTGGCATAAGCACGCTGATGCTCTGGCGTCAACGGAAGATCGGGTGCCAAAGGAAGCTTGGGCACCACTGGGCGCTTCATCTTAGTTGGTGATCCATGAATCAAAGAGTGGACAGGCAAAGACCGGCGCTCTGTGACACTTTAGAGAAGAAAGACAATCTGACGCAGCAGCACAAGAAGGAGCAAACGAGTGCTGAGATGATTTCAGGTGCTTGGAAGAAACCGGGCATTCAGCAGTCAAAGGAGCTTCCAACACTGAAGGGTGCTCGAAAGCCAGAGGAGTCTCGGGTGCAAGAGGAACACTCAAAAGAAGACGCCTTAGACGAAGAGCGTTATGAGAAGCAGGATACTTGGAAGCCACTCTCTGACTCTCTACCAAGGGAGGAACAGAAGGAAAATGTTTCGGAATGTCCCAATGACTGCAAGACGGGAGAGGACTGCAAACAGGTTCCTTGAGCTTTTTACATGGTACTGGAGGAAAATGAGCCACATCACCTGCACACCTTTTCAAAGAGTGTGAAAAGGGTGTGATTCATCCACAAAATGCCATTGGCGTCTTGGAGAAGAATCATCTGAGCTAGATGAAAGACAATGCAAGTACAGGGATACGCCTTTCCAGTGGCGTTTGGCTGCAACCTGGGATTCAACAACAGGTTCAACCGAGGGGACGACTACCCATGGGCAGACACCACCCACCTCCCTTAGGCTACCAGGAGGAGTCTTTACAAAAGGAATGAAGTAGCCCTCCTTGAGAACCTTGATCACCCAGGGATCTGCTCCCCTGCTCTCCCATTCTTTCCAATAAAGTAGAAGTCTGGCTCCTACCTGGGCACGGAGGACTAACTTTTCACTTCTTGGGGTTGGATTTGAAGGAAGGCCTCTTAATGGACTTCGTAGGAGGTCACAAGCTTGATCTAGGTCAAGGCTGGGTCTTAGCTCTCCCTCCACTGAGGGTTGAGACTGAAGAGGGGAGAATGATCTTGATGCAGAAGGCACAGGCTCCTTAGGACATCTAGTGGACTGTGCCAACAAGTCAGAGGTGGACTTACTCTGCAAGTCCAAAAGAATCCCTTTCACTGTGTGTTGAGGAAAGAGGTGAGACTTGTCTAAAGGAGCAAAAAGTAGAGCTGACTTCTGAGTCAGTGAGACTCCTTTTGAGGCAAATGAACACCAGAGCTCCCTCTTCTTAAGGATGCCCATAGAAAATAGGGAGGCAAGTTCTAAAGAGCCATCTCTAATTGCTCTGTCTGAGCATGAAAGAATTCCTAGCCAATCGGAGGCAAAATCTTCAGCTAGATCAGGACAGTCTTCCATCTTCCTCGCTAGCGCCCCAATGGCCCAATCGAGGAAACTAAATACAGTATCTCAAACACCTTAAATATATTCTTGATAAGGTGGTCCAGTTCAGCTGAGGAAAACATTATCTTAGCCGACAAAAAGGCCATTCTACGAGATGAATCCACCAAACCAGAGAAGTCCCACTGCGAGGAGGCAGGAACTCCCAAGGAAGGAGCTTCCCCAGTGGCATAGTAAGAGTACCTCATCTTCAACAATTTGCTGGGCGGAAAAGCGAGTTGCTTTGCCCTGTTCTCTCTTAGCGGTCAGCCAGGCATGAACTTCTTTGAGAGCTTTCTTCGAGAAGGCGGAAAGAACTAGCTTGGTAACCTGCTAGAATCTGGAAAAGTAGGCGAAATAGGTACGAAGAAATCAGGGAAATTATCCAGGAGGAAACGCAGAAGAGACGAGTAAGAAGAAGAGGAAAACGTATCCTGAATAATCTCTTCCTCCTCCGAAGAGATGGGAGACAATAATTTATCCTTGGACTCTGGAGCAGAAGAGGATTTCTTCAAAAAGCCCATAAACTAGGTCAACTGGCACTTGAGTGGGGCTAAAGAATCTTCCTGGACAGATGAGGAAGACGGAATAACAGAGGAAGGTGCATGGGCTCCAGAAGCAGAAGCTGGAAGTTCAGCTGTTGGTGTCAGAAGTCTGGCATGAGACAGCAGGCGCCGGGTGCTCATCAGCGGTATTCTGGCGTGAGACAGCTGGCCCCAGGCGCTCATCAGCAGTATTCTGGTGTAAGGCGGCAGGCGCTGGGCGCTCATCAGAGGAAGTATGGCACGAGTCGGTAGGCACTTGGCGCTTGGAAGAAGTCGGGCCTTAGAATGCTTATAGCGCTCAGGACTGTCTCTGAACAAATGACGACGATGAGCAGGAGAATCAGGCTGGACTTGAAAACTGCAGGAAGGTTGGGCTAGTCTCCCTGTACCTCTTGAGAGCCAAGGGAGAAGAGTCGCTAAAATCCGCATGTCTCCAGTGCGGTCGCGAAGAAGTAGAGCAGTGATATGGCTTCTTGTACGGACTGGAAGATTCTGAATGAGAAGAAAGTTGATGCACAGGAACGCCTTTCCAATGGCATTTAGCCAAAGCCTGAGAGAGCACAACAAGCTCGACAAAGAAGAAGGACTTTGTCCCAATTCGGATCTCCGGTTTCGTAAGTCACGAGTTGGCTCGACTCTTTACTTGGTTCTGCCTTTCTCTTTCAGAGATTTGCCAGATACCTTGGTAATCAAGGTTCGTACCAGGGCACTGCTTTGTCCTTTGGACAATGGCCAAGACCTATGGGGTTTAGTCATCTCGACTCAACCTTGAGTTCAAGCCAGCCCCCCTCAACTCCTAAGAAGTCCCAGGTTTTGTAAGAAGATTGTAGAACATGGTAATCAAGGTTCATACCAGGGCACTGCCTTGTCCTTTGGAAAATGGCCAAGACCTTTGGGGTTTAGTCATCTCGACTCGACCTTGAGTTCAAGCCAGCCCCCCTCAACTCCTAAGAAGTCCCAGGTTTCGGAAGAAGATTGTACAACATGGTAATCAAGGTTCGTACCAGGGCACTGCCTTGTCCTTTTGGACAATGGCCAAGACCTTTGGGGTTTAGTCATCTCGACTCGACCTTGAGTTCAAGCCAGCCCCCCTCAACTCCTAAGAAGTCCCAGGCTTCGTTAGAAGATTGTAGAACATATTTAAACCCCAAAGGTCTTGGCCATTGTCCAAAGGACAAGGCAGTGCCCTGGTACGAACCTTGATTACCGAGGTATCTGGCAAATCTCTGAAAGAGAAAGGCAGAACCAAGTAAAGGGTCGAGCCAACTCGGGACTTATGAAACTGGAGATCCGAATTGGGACAAAGTCCTTCTTCTTAGCACCAGAATTGCCCATAGAACTGCAGTCAGCAAGACCCTCTGAGGCAAGAAGAATTTGTACTCTGTTGAGGCATGGAAGAAGCTTGGTGTCTCAACCTGAATGAACTCCTTGTCCGAAGAAAACAATTCATCTGGTCGAGAACGCTCTCCGAAGCAGGCTGAAAGCTTCCGAATCTGAGGAGAGCTGATGCACTGGAACGCCTTTCCAATGGCATTTAGTCGAAGCCTGGGAATGAATGACAGGCTCGACAGAGGGGGCGACTGCCTGTGGGCAAACCCCACCAGCCTCCCTTGGACCTCCGGTATGTCTTCTCCTCAGTGCAGGGGAGCGGGACAAGGACCTTCATCTAGGAGCACTGGTGGGACAGACAGCCACCTCCTCAACATTCACGACACTGTCACTTCTCACTGCACTTCACTATTCACATTTTTCTCTATCAGAGATCTAACAGCAGACTCCCTCTCCATAATGGTATTGGATAATAATCCAAACTTCTGACTGAACCTTAATTCCAGGCTGGCAATGGCATGGAGAGTGGAATCATGGGAACCTGGAACAGTAGTAGGTGGTAAAGTAGGAGGGTTTAGAATGGGAGAAACAAGAGGAGTAACAGCTCTATCATCCCTACACTAGCAAAAGGAGTACTGTAGAATCTATACTGGCCCTATTCTCTGCCCTAAGGGCTGCCTTCCTCTTTGTGTCTCTTTCAAGTTTTTCTATATGAGATTTTAAAGTTTTCCATTTTTTATCCTCCCAATCCTGCCACTCTATGCAAGTATTATCCTTAAAACATTTTTGCCCCTACATTTAGTGCATTAGTATGAGAATCGTAAGAAACTTGGTTAACCTAATTTACAACCCTCAGAACAGACGCGAATACTGATGAACTAGAATCCGACAGTTTTAACTAAAGTAATTCCTAAAGTTAACCACAAAAATCAATCCACCAATGACTGAAAGCCACAACAACAACAAATTCTGAATACTTCACCAAGGGTGGGCAAATAACTATCCAAAAAGCAATGAAGCAGCTGCAGGAAAACTTCCGATGTTGATCGGAAGTTGGCAGGAAACAAATTGAGTTCTCTGCTAAGTTGTTCCTTTAAGTCCCGGATAGTGGGCAGGACCTTGTCACCTAAACACATACGATAGAAGCGCCGCCGCATGAATTTTGAATTTTTAAGCTGCCGTAGGTTAGGAACCAATAGCTATGTAATTACTTGATAAGTTGAATATATAAAACCTGAAATGATGGAGGTACTATTAAGAAACTTATGACTGATTGTGTCATTAACAGAGTGGACATTGAAACGGTCTCTATTATAGTCTACCTACAATACTACTTTTACAGCTGCTAAGCATACTAAACAGACTGGGAAGATTAATGGAGGGTGTTGCACTTTGGGAACTTACTTCTACATTGTTTAAGCTGCACTGGCTGCCTATCAAAGGTAGAATAAAATTTAAAATATGACTCATCAACCTATACAGACTGAAAGTCCATGTATTTAAGACACAAACAACAAACAGTTTCAAAACAAGACTAGCTAACAGGTAATTTTAAGTTACTTGGTCCAAAACACACTTTCAAAGTTGGTTTTTGAGTCTTCATGCATGCAGCCCAAATAAAGTATTAGTCAACTGCTCAAATTTGTTATCACAAAAGATTGAAGATATCAAGTTTCTCAAGAAAAAATGAGAGACCTTATGTAAAACAAAGCTAAGATACTTCTTACCCAACACCAAATTAATATCAGAAAAGGTTGAATGGTGGTTAGTTTGGCATTTAATTCCACAGAAAATAAGGGGAAAACTAATGAACAAGTTAAATGTATAGTCTTACAAAATTTTTAAAGCCCAGTGTCATATTTCTGAAAGTGTTTTATTCTACATTCTTCAACACTTGGTGCTTTTGTTTTCCCGATACGTAATTATTTCCCACCATTTTCAAACAATTATATTTTTATGCAGCCTATTCTTCTACCAAATTACATTTTAAACTACTGTATATATTTTACATTTTAGAAAATTTAAAACGACTACTGTATTTATCAATTTGAACTTGTGGTCATTTCTCCTATGATAAATTCCTCTCATCAACAAAATAAAGCTTTGACTGAACGAGTCAGTTACAGGGAATGGGAGTAGGTCAATAAAAATAACTGCCTTTTGCCAGTGTACCTTCCAACCTCAAGGTCAGGAATAGGCTCTGTGCAATGCTAAGGGGAGACCCACTGTAGAAGGTAAGTTTGAGATGAATTTCTGCATTTCATGTTCATGATTTTGGGTGCACAAGATCAGTTTTAGAATGGGAGTTGCCTGGTTGGGTAGGCTAAAGACCCATACACTAAGTTACAGTAGGTAGCCTAACTCTCACCCTTCTATGGCACTCTAGACTAGGTCAAGTCAGGTGGGGATTTTGCCCCAGCCAGGTTATAACCAGCACACTAGGTTATAACAGATAAGGATGGATGAGTAAATGTATGAAATTTTGGGACAAAGCCCCTGTACTGATCTTTAAGAGAATTCAAGGCTAAATTGAATGGAATGGTAAGGTGAAGTGATATACAGAATCTAGCACTTCAGCAACTTAGGTTAGAATGCATCACTGCATTTTACTCTGATTTTAGGGTGTTCTAGGTCAAGCTAGGAGGGTTCAGACTACATAGGGACCCTGCAATTCACATTAGCTTTGGTTAGTCAAATACACATCCCTGTAACTGTCCTTGCTAACTTTTCATGCTATATACCCTAAATATAATGGTTATTATTAATAAGCAAGAACTAGCCTAAGTACTTTTTCAACTTAACAGGCCTATGGGTAGAACTAAGCAAGAGCTCCGTATTGGGTATTACTTTGGAAATTGATTTATCCTATAGTATTTTGGTTGCTTATTAAGAATTCATCGTTATTTTTGTTGGTCGACTGTAATTAAGCTGTAATTAACCTCAGAAGTTGTACACTGGCAAACCTGGAATGCTATTGTGCATGCGCAGTGTTACTGGGAAGCTTTTGGTAAAAAGTGGAGTTTCCTTCACCAGGGGGACCTGGGGGTCAGGGCCCCTGCCTAGTTTCCTTCACCTGAAGGACCCGGGGGGGCAGAGCCCCTGCCTAAGTAACATGGCCTGCTGGATCAGGACAGGTTAGGTTACATTAGGTTAGTAGGCCTACAGGGTAGTTCCTTTTACAACAGGTTTCCTTAGCCAATCCCTTCTAAAACATATGGCTCCCTGATGATTTCCCCATGTGCAGAACTATTCCATAACAACAACATGGCAGTCCGATCTTTCTCACAACGTTTCCAAAACCCAGCGTTCCCAAAGGATTCCCAACCATGGGTAGATATGAGGTTAATAATAACTGACCAATAATAAACACCACCACCTCCTTCATCAGCTACACTAACACTACAAGAAAAATCGATAACCAAGGTAATAGTCAGTGAAGAGCTCTTGCTTAGAAATACTGGCCTATGAAATGATTTATATATATATTTTTTTCACCTAATGAGACCTACTGGAGTCCCACAGCATTGTCAAAAATAGTAGAGGTTTACTTGTTTAATCAAATGGTTTAAAAGGTTTCCTACGTTTCGTGCACATGAACGGAAAAACCAATGATCTTTTATTGTTTTATTAACTTAAATACACAAAGCTTCATGAAGAACAGCCCAAAAATAAATGGTTGTTGTCCTCTGCTACGAATTAATGTAGCACAATATTACCATTATATTTTCCAAATGTTAAGCTTTGATCGTAAGGAGTCCAACTTTCATCTAACAGGGCGACATAATGGTATTGAGATAATTATACACTATGTGATATAAATGTAAACACTTACCGCGAACAGACTCATCATTGACACAAGATCAGAAAATGTTATATTCCCTTCGCCATCTTGTTTATTTTGTTCTGAGTAAAAGAAAAAAAAAAGCGCGTGGCTTCTTCTTCTCTCATTCGTAATCTAGACGTGAAGCTTCAGGTGCCAAACCATCTGAGGGTTACGCTGTCAAAGTTCTGTTTTTCAGATACAGTTTGTAGTTGTCTTTACTAATTTATTTATCCTTGTCTTAACTTTTTGAACAGGTAAAACTTTGTTCATTTAGGTTTTCGTATCTTTTCAGTATGCTATTTCACTAGGAATCTAGGTGGCGTTTTCAAAAACTGGTTTTTTATTATCTTCGTTGCATCTTGACCTTATCGATCTATTATCTTCGTTGCATATTGACCTTATCAATCTATATCTTTTTATTACTCCCACTAGTGTGAGTGCAAATTTTTTGTAAGCAGTCTTTAAATTTAAAAGCAGTTTTTAAATTCTTATAGCAATGCTCGCCAAAACATACATTCCAATCAATGCTTAGTGTATTTGTATAGATTTTTCTGTATTGTTAAATTTCTTCAGTAAATAGTTTTATAAACCATTATACATATTTAATAACTATGCTAGACAGGTAATTTTATTGTAGCCATATTTTTGTATCTTTATGAAGCCTTATTTCTCAGGCAACAGTGTCCAATTTTCAAAACATGTACTTCATTACTCTCTTGACAGTTTGTACTTCTGTATTTTTTTTCCTATTACAATACCAAGTCTCAATCAATTCTTCTTCTTTGTGATCCCGTAATCTATTACCAAAGCATGGTCCTTAGTTTTCGGTAAAAGGGCATTTTGGGACAATAGTTATGAAGGGCTTCGGTAATGCTTCTGACCACTTAAAATAATAAATTCTTATGGATGGGGTATTCTTCTTCGTTTCAACGTGCTTTTTTTCCCATTTTTATATGGGGTAAGCACGATGCCTTCTTTTAAAGGACTTTGATTTGGCGGTGGGGTAGGCCGTAGCTTCGATCGGCTGCCCTGCCTGACATCGCTTAGGTAACGAATGTGTACATGTATTGTACCAAATCCCCAACTCCCTTTCTCCCAGCAGCGAGGAGAACTGGGCGGGTAGGTCGACAGTTCGAGACATGTGAGGTGTCTGTTATGTTTTTTGAAGAAGTTGGAGTGGCTTTGTTCATGTGTGTATTAGTCTGTAACACCCATTTGCTTTCAGCAAACCTATCCGTTGATTACATACTAATCCCAGGGTGTCTACACGGATAGCAAAGTGTCCGCCTTTTCTGACTGGTCGGCTGCGGGGATTGAACCCTCCCCACAGACCTCTACGAAGTCTGAGGTTGCTGCTCTACCAACTGAGCCATCGAGGCTCCGGATAGGGTATTCTCAATCCCTTTAATACATAATTTCTGCTGTCAAAACACAAGAATTGCTTTGTTTTATCAGGTGCAAGTTGCTCTGAGAAAATCTGATCCTCATATCCATTGATTCATTAAGATCACCTCTGAAGTAAGAAGGATGGAAGATGATTTCATGTGAAAACGTCTTCGTCCAAGCAATTTTTAAGAGGGACAATCACTTGGTTGTATTGTTATTGCACTTCGCATAGTTGTCAGGTCATGGCATAGAGGCAGCGGAGTTACATTGTTTTCCACTTTGAGTAATGGATTTGGGTACAATTTAAAAATATTACTGCAGATTCTTGGTCCTTCATTACGAATACGTAGACCCATAAGTTCTACAATTTCATATCAGCGGCTGATCCATATATTTGACTTTTGTATTCTTGTACTTATGCTACAGTTGCTTCTGTAGTAGCTGACCTATCAGCTACCCAAGATGTAAGAGTTAGTGTTCTGGTTAGATCTGAAACACCATGAATTTTCCAGTCAGATATGTACAGAATTTTAGACCTAAAAACTCGATTGTTTGACTGGTGGATAACATTTTTTCCATTGCTTGTTAGGTCAGGTTCATAGTTTTCTTTCCCTCTGGCGTGTCTCCAGAACACCATAGCCTTCATTTTCTCAAAAGAATATTTAAATCCAACAGAGAAAGTCCATGAGTTTAGTCATTGCCTGAAAAAGGGTTCTTGGATGCATCGCAGATTTGCAGCCTGCTGAAGATATTTGTCTTTAATCTAAGAGATGAATAGGATCTTTGCCTAGTTTGGTTATTGGTATAACAATGGCATTTTGCCTTCTTTTGAAAATGTATCCAAGTAAAAAATTAACTGTAAAATAGCAGTTGCTAACTTTTGGCTAGGGAAGCTCGATGTTTGTTTAAATAAAAATTTGTTATATTAAACTGGGGTTGTGCAACTACAGAAGGAAAAGGCAAATAATTTCCTTCATCAACTGTGCTGAAAGCCGGTTGCATATTCATTTCAGCGTTTTCAAACTAATTGTTGAACTGAAAAGTTGTTAGTCATAATTATAGTTTGTAGGATCCTAATGTTGTAGGGATCCGAGGACTTCATATAACTTGGTTTAGGTTTTTTTTTATTTTTGTGTGTATTATTATCATGACCATGCTACTGCTAACAATGTTTATCATTATCATTTTTGTACACAGTGTGGATGGGTCATTTTGACTCCTAAAGTTGATCTAACTTTGATTCCAATGAACATAGCTGTTTTATCTTGCAATAAATTCTGCTGATTGACCTGACAGTCTTGAGCACAGCTGAGGCAGATGGCATTCCATGATTTAAAAGTGTTCCATAACTGCTAGAACTGCACTGTGTACACTTGCTGTCATTGTTACACGACTGACTTTTTGCAATGTTTAGGTACATGCAATTTCAGGTCTGTCCTGACCTAGAACTTTGAATTTCAGAGGAGGACTGTCAATTCATATTAATCTTTGGAACTTAAAATGATTACTTCCTGTTCTTCTTGATGGTGGTCTTAATTTCAGTACTCCATTGTCATCTCTTCCTTCAATATCTAACATGGTCATTTTAACTATCTGTCCACCATTACTGCTGGATAAAATAACAGTAATACTTAACACTACTCAATATTGGGTTTTGTTCCTATGATATCAAGGTTGTCTATAATTTGATCATTAAGTTAACAAATAATTTTTGGCAATGGTTTTGACCACACATTTTCCTTAATTTGTCTGACATTTCTCTTTAGGATATCTAGTTAATGGGCAATTTCTAGTGGCACCTCTTTCTATACTAGAAATCTTGACCAATTTTCACTCCCAGAAGAAATCAAAATTAATCAAGGTCTCCGAATTTACCTTTCCAAATCAGGTTTGGATATTTCTATGGCACAAGTGTCCTACTCGAGACACCTTTGTTCAGATTTTACTTTGAAGTAGTGTGGATTTCCTTGCTCTGTTCATTATCGTTGGCTGTAATTAATGTATTCAAGAAACTTTAGTTATTTTCCTGCCTATCATCACGCTATACATAAAATAAAGGACTAGTCTCTTTCCTACAGGTAACCCTGGGGCCTATTCTCAGTAAATGGAAGGCTCCTAGTGACATGAGGGTTGTCAAGTCTGTTGAGATTAGACCCAGCACTAGCTGCAAAGCTTGGCAATCAGCTTTCACTTTGCTTTGATCATATTGGCTACTAAAATCTTATGGGCTAGGAGGCATGTTGTTCATCTTTACCCTTCTTTATGTTTGAAGACCAAACAGTCAACATCCAGAGGAGATCATTGGCCGAAGATCAGTCCTGATAAGGTAAGGAAGGAAATAAAGGTGGGTAAGGAAGCCTACCTAATTCAGTTTTATGGCATCTACCTAGGGACGAGGTATAATTTGGTTCTAGGTAATTGCTCCTTGAAGTCCTGACCCAATGGTAAGGTGTTAGGAGTGGTAGGATGGAGGCTTGGCAAGAAGGGATAAAAGGGAAAGACAGAGCTCTACACTAATCTAGCCTCTGTCTTGGTACTGTCAGCTGGCTTTGAACATTTCGTTGGACCTGTCGGGGTTATCCAGTTCTTTCTTGCACCATGGAAGTTCCACCCTAATGGCCCCAGGTACCAGGGCACCTGTTTGGGAGGAGGAGCCAAATGCCTAATGTATTATAGCTGTGAAGAGTAGCTTTTGGGAAGTCTCAAAAAGAAGAATAACATTCAAACACAATACATTCATATATCTAAAAAATCTTTTTGTTATATATCTAAGTAATAAACATTACTGTCAAACAATACTATCATCACACCACGTGCCTACTCTTGCAAACTTAAAAAAACTTTCCACAAAATCTACTATGTTGTTGTGGTACAGGTTAAACAAACGGCATGTTCATATCAAACAATTTTATTTTCTTTACATGTAAACTTCAGTCTGAAAATAATGTTTACCTAAACTTTTAAAATCACTTTGTACAGTGAATGCTTTCATTGGTATAAAACATCTTGTGACCCAAAATTTTCCCAATGTATTGCAATGAACAGAAACTGGCCATCTAATGGCATGATTTAAGTTCCACGGACCACCAGCAGATGAAAAAAAATTTTGATCCCAAGTAATTGTGTGGCGGCTTGAGCTGGACAACTTGAAGCCGAGAAACAGGGGCATTCCTATGCATTACAGACATGAGGAAGACATGGTCAATGTGACAGTTTCTGAAGGCATGTCAGAATCAAGGGGGTTAAGACATGTCCAAGACAAAAAGAGTAATGGGTAAAAATTTCCATCTTCCAACATTCTTTGCTTCCTTTAGATAAACAAAACTAGAGTAAATACAAGCAAAAATTTTGACTTTCTGAGCCCCTTATCTCTGACCACTCATCAGAAAAGTCATCACTAACAGTTATCAATATAAAGATGAGTATCTGTACAGGAAACTAATATCTTCACTGCAATACTGGTGATGAAAAAATGTAAAAAAAAAAAAAAAAAAAAAAAAATTGTATGTATATGTATATATATATAATAATAATTATTACATATAAATTTCAAAAGACCAACAATTTAAAATTTTGTTTGCATCAGGGAAGAGTGCCAATGATACCTGTACAATGGAGTTTACATTTCATTTCCAGCATTGCAGTGAACATTAAGAAATTCAATTGGGCTCTTTTTCCTGAGTCATGCCAGAAGAGCACACAGCGCACACAATTCTTTAGATTTTCTTTCACACAAGTAGTTGCCAAAAGGGTCCCTGTTCCAGGACTTGAAAATCAGTTTAAAACATTTTATACTTCAACTGATGCAGAAGTAAATCATATCAACTCTGCAATGAAACATTGAAAATATTTTGATTGTCTATACTTAAAACTTTCAGATAAACCTTTTTTTGTAAATATTTTGCAAAACATTGCATAATAATAAAACTGCTCCTTGACAACAGCAAAAACAATGACAAATAAAAGAAAAAAAACACCTACTGCATTTTTATCTCATTCCATAAAAAGGAGCTACTCAAAGAAGCAATATTGTGCTTCCACTATATAGCACAGATATCATTTATTATCATTAAAGATATCATTCATAAATTCTAATCTCTAAAGAATCCTTCTCGTAAAAAACATAGTTTTAAACATTAACAATAATAAGGCCACTGTACTGTACATGTTGATAAAAATTTTCTATGATGATGTAGGCTGCAGGAATTTGCCTGGCAATGTCCACAGCTAAGTAATGTACTTTGAAACTATTTACACAAGAAGAGCTTCAATCAATAACAATATGTGCACTGCTCTTGCATCCCACTAGCAACAGCAGCCTAAACCAACTGGAAAGGAACACCCACTACAGACGCAGACACACACACGCACTCAAACAGACACACAAAAACACACCCAAAATGCTCATAACAGAACCTTCCACCATCTGTAAACACCTCATACACAAATATTGGACTTTCACAGCAATTAAAAAAAAGTAGGCTTACATTATTTTATCCCTAATAAATATAAAAAATAACAGCATTATAGTATCATACCACAAAATTCCTATGAAAAATCAAATCAAACTAAAAGCAACAACTATGTTCAAAAAGATATGTATTATAAATGGATTTTTTCTAGCTCAGCTACAATAAAATGGTAGGCGGGTTACTTAAAGACTTGTGATAAAACTTGCCATTCAACAGAAATTGATACAGCAACACAAATGTAACACGAGTAGGTGTGCCGACCATGGGTTTAGGGCTGGTGGTTCTAACGGGAAACAGTTTTATCTCGTAATACCTGGGGCATGGGCAGGCAAGGTGATGGTAAACAAAGTCAGCAGATCGCATTGCTGGTTACCGAAAGTCAAACAGTCAAGAAAAATTAAAGTAAAATTCAGGTCATGAGTGAGGCAAACACTGGGTGACGAACCCACACTGAATATTTAGCTTTATAAAAGCTTCTTCCACATAAATAAAATCAGATCATAGTTAATTCAGGTAACACAATTTTTCTAGCTGAGACAAAGGAGGAGGATAAGACAGATAAGGGCTGTACTAGGGCTGCTTCTTGGCTTCTTTTTCTGTTTAAAAATACAGATGATTCCAAAAACAGCAATAGCTATGGTTTAAACAAAATCCTTCTCATTTTCAAACTGACAGATAACTGCTGATATTCATATAGACTTCATCTCATGGTGATGACAGTTATATGTGGACCTGATGTTCAGACATGAAAATTGTCTAAAAGCCTAACAGCCTTAATCCTGGCATCTCCTCCATTCCCAAGCATAAGCAAAATACCACAGGCTTTGATCTTCCAGTTCTTAACCCCACTATCACAGAGAACAGTTATCATTATTATTTTTACAGCACCAATGAGACACTCACATCCACAACATCTAGCAACAAAAACCACACTAGACATTGCAGAGAGAAAGATCAATTGGTTAATCGTCTTTTCCATCCAACTATTCTACTCAAATTAATGAATAAAAAACCAATTTATGAACAACAACTCATAAACAACAGAGGAGACAAAACTTATTCCTGAATCCTCCAGTGATAGTCCTCTTGCACTGAATACATAGTCTAGTGGAAAATAAAACAGATAAAAGTAAAAATAAAACCATTACATACTCTAACATATATATTCATATTTGTATATATATTTATATATACTTTAATTATATATATTTATATAATAATATTATGGTCAGGAGGAGAGGGTAAGACGACCTGGAAAAAAAGCCACTTTTGGCTATTGGACGTTTCATGTGGAAGCCAAATAACACAATGATCTGCTGTCTCACTTACCCTCACAGATTGAAGAATAATTATGTTGGCCAGCCAACCCCATTTTAGGGTGCCTGCCCATCACCAACACAAGTTCAATTAGTAGTCCCAATCACCGTACATAACCCAGCATCAACAGTGTGACAGCTAATCTAACAAATAATAACAGAAACTAAGCAGGAAGGAAGGTTAGGCATTACATTACATGGGTATTCTAGATACCTAGCATATGATCATATAAAAAATTAAAAAAATTACAATACAGTAGTGTGTCCCACTGTCCCATCGTCACGGTGATTGGAAACAAAATCCAGAATAATCAGTATTGGCACACAAAATTTGTTCATTAGAGGTTTAAAAATACATACAGAAATATTCATGATGAAAATGTAAGCACACAAACTATGCTTTAGACTTGAGTGAAAAAGTTCTACAGATGCATAAAATTATAAGATATGAAATGTGGTTGCCAAAGTTACATCATCATTCCATGGTATGATGACAGAGAGTGGGAGTCTATCACTTCTTGGCACGTTTCTATATATCTATTGAGAGGTGATACAGAAAGGATAAAAATGAAAGGAAGGCGGGAAGGAAAGAAGATAGATATCACTACTGAGCATTATGCACAGTGATATTCAAATGAGAAACTTTTCATTTTGTTTTACTTCAAGATACATACTGGAAGCATCTCATGCTCCATTCCAATGCATTAAACATAAGCTGGCATGGACAGGTACAGTATGTTCTCAGGCATTGTCGTAGCACTTACTGACTGCTTATAGCATTTTCTTATGCTTCCACCTGATCACGAGTTGAACTTATATAACAAGCAGTCTTACCCCAACAGGGAATCTGTTCACGAAGTTTCAGAGTTCCACATAAAATCCCGACTAGTTCTAAAACTTCACTGGGCTGGTATGAAACCACTTGACAGTCCTTCCCCTGGACAAGGCTGAGTGGCCATATACTGCGGTGCAATATGTGTGTTAACATTTAATCAAACAACTGATCAAAAATCAGTCTGGAGTCCCCCCCAAGCCCTTGTGTACCATGGCCAGGTGAAGGGATGAACATTGCCTGGTTAGGAGGGGCTGCTGGCTGGATGGGCAGTCGCTTAGGTGGGTGGGCAGTGGTAAAAGTAGGGAAGATATGAATATGGGGCAGGGAGCAAGTAAAGGATATGGGGAACTAGGGTGGGGCAGAAACCTGGCAGGGCTTTAGAAGGGAACACTCTCTCTGTCACATGGAGTCCCCTCCTATGAATCCTGCCTAACAACACTCCCTTCCTCCTCTCATGAGGGGGCACCATCTTTTGTCTCCTCATAATCTTTCTTGATTTGCTGTGGGTCTTGGGTTTGTTGCTGTTGCTGCTGTTGTGATATGAGCTGAGGTGGCTGAACTTGAGTCATGGGTCCCTGGCTGAGTTGTGGGAGCACTTGGTTCCCTTGTTGTTGAGGAGATGATTGAGAATTAAGTGGATTGTTGCAGTTCCTGAGAACACTGTACACATTGTCCACTTTACTTAATGTTTCCAAGAAGGGTATGAGATCAATGAGCTCGGAGTCACTCATGTCATCAAACCAAGAAGAAACAGGAACCTGCAAAAAATTGACACAGTAACTCGAGTGCACAAAATAAAATATGCATACTATGATGGTTGCTATGAATATAAAATGGTTGCTATGAATATAAAAATATGCACTTTAAGACTAACTTTTTGCTAAAAATACTTGTAACTTTGGATTATTAAGTATCGCCATATTACAATCAATCCAACCCAATTATGGAAAAAAAAAAAACAATCTTTAGCCTGCACCCTGATCATAACCAAATCAACAGAAGCATAACTGTGAGTACTGTACCATTCTCGGAAATCATTTCTTTTAATAGTCAAAAGCTAAAGCCCAAATGCATCACTACAAGTAAATAGTAGGTGAAAAAGTAAGAACTATGCTGCACTCCCACTAATCTACCTCAACTGGAAGAAGGGTGGTAAGATTAGTTCATGAAATATGTTTATATTTTATGTTAATTTTGTGCCAACTTTGTTTCAATGTACAATTTATATTTTTATCTACAATGAATATACAGTATCATGAATTAATTAGTCCCAGTATTTATTATTTCTGCATTTCTGCTGCCACCCAGTCCACCCTTTTGGCTATTAAAAGCAACTTTCTTTCTCTGGACCCACTGAACTAAATAACCTAAAAAATTACTTACAGCATTGTCGGGATGGAAGATATATGATGCAGGTGAATTGTCCATTATAACTACTTTATGGAGGTCTCTTCCTAACCGGCTAAGATCCTTAACGTAATTGCCTCGATGGAAGACACAAGATTCTCGGAAAAGACGTGCACGGAACACTCCCCATTTATCAAGAAGGTTGGCTACTGGATCTGCATACTAAATGGAAAAATAAACAACAGGAATGTCAAAATGAGAAACCCAAAAACAAAGGTACCTGTAATGTTATAAAAATACAAACCTTTTATTTGTTCAGTAGACCCCATTAATCACATACTACTTTTATTTCCATTTAACAGAGCCTATTTGCACTAACTTATACTTATTAAAACCAATAAGCTCCTGAAGCATAAGTTGAAGATGGATGTGATAATCTCATTCTCATTCTTCCGTGTGACTTTATAGCATCACCTTCGCTTTTTGCATTGCAACCCCTATTACTAGGCTATTTGTGTTTTTTCAATATTATGCAATCATTTTTGCCCATTATTTCCATTTCATTACCAATTTTAATTTGCTGTGTGAATTGTAATCTTCGGAGTACATAATTAATGCAATTTTCCAACTGGTGGGTGTTCAGAGTTGGTGCCTTGACTGCCCCTTACGGGATTACCTTGATTATGTATTGAAATCTCTTCTTAATGTTTCTTTATGGGATTACCTTGATTATGTATTGAAATCTCTTCTTAATGTTTCTTTTTTAATTCTGTGTTCACAGTTTTTTTCTTATTGGGCTTGTGGATATTATGTAATTCATTGTTGAGAAATTATTTCATTGCTTTGGTCCTTAGTTTTCTCAGCTTCACAATATCTAGTTATCATTGGTTCTCTGTTTTTACTTTCTTGCATTGGTCTGTTGTTTGTGCTCTTCTTCAAAAATAAACTTTGAATTTTTGAATGCCAAACACTGAAGTTTGGAATTTAGCCTGTGTTTTTCGGTAGGAATTAAGTGTCTGCTTCAGCTGACATCTGCAGATCACTGGTTACTGTCCACACAGAACAGAGGTCCTATAACAGCTGTAAACCTGATTCTTATGAAGATGCCTCTTTAAACACAGCTGGCAGTGGCTGTGGCTGTGCCTGTAGTCAAGAAATGAGTTTCCTGACAGTGCCTTTTACCCTTAGAAATCATGAGGCCTTGCTACATAGATGAAACACAAGGAATCTAAACGCTCCTCCACTCTTGTTGCTACCCCTCCTACTTCGAAGAACTTGCTTCTTGTAGCTCCCAAGACTGACAGTCACTCTGCTTGTAATGCCAACAGTATCCAAGTTGCTGTTGTAGGATACATACTGCAAAAAGGTCACTAATGGTGTGTTCAGAAGTCTACACCTTCCCACCCTTTGGCCTGCTACAGCAGGTCCTAAAAATGTCCCAAATGTCATCAAGTTCTTGTAAAACACATATTACTCCTCTACTGCCCAAGCAAGAGTGGTTTAAAAATCTCCTGGATTTATTTTTATACCTAAGTATGGCTCTTTTCTCACTCTTCCCATCCTATCTCTTCTTTATTCAGATTTTCATATATTCTAGTAAGCTTATGGATGAATAGCTTTCTAGATGCTTTCATTATGTCAACATTATTCTGCATGGTCATGGGGCTCTTCCATTTGTCATCTTCCTGTGAGCACTTTCAACCTCTTCAGGAGTTACGCTGCCTATTGGTCCTTTATGACACTATCTTCCAGTTCAAGTTTATTTCCCTCATTCCTAAGGTTTTCAAAATATCACTTTGACTGTTCCATTATCTCTATTTTCAACCTTAATTTTCCTATCTACATTTTTCCTCAACTATCAAGTTATCCAGAATATTTTCTCTGTTTCACTTTCATCAGTGTTGAAGTTCAGATTCCATTTTTCCATACTCTCCTTCTTTGCCCTAACCACCTGCCTTTTAGCCTCCCTCCTCTTTTCCTTGTACAAAATTTACCTTTCTCATTTTCACTGTCAGGTCCTCTGCAAAACTGAAGGCTTTCATCCTCTCTTCAACTGCCCCTTGTACTGTGCATCTTGGTTTCATCACTGTCTCTCTCTCTCTATCACATCACATACTACTTCTGCTGTATTTTGCCTACCTTCACTTAGTGATTTCTCCTGAACACTCTCTGGTGTGATTTGCCGTCATCTTTTCTTCATTACTCCTTCTCCAGTTTCCAAGGTTTTAATATTTTGAAACAGCACTTTTTTCCCCTCATTCTATCCCTCACAGTAATCTATGTTATACAGTATTAGGTAAGCCTCACCCAGTAAAATATTACTGCCATTTTCTCAGTACTTTTCATCACAACAAAGTCAAAATGTGTCTCAGCTTCATTTTTATCTTGGCTGCTTGACACTGTGTTAAGCAAATTCAATACTTGGATATGGCAAAATTTCCATACTGCTCCACCCTTCTGATCTCTTTTTTTTTCTTGGTTACACTTACCCATAACATCCCCAAAACCAGCTCTGTCTATTTCCTGTACGGTTATTTAGGTCCCCTCCTACCTGTCTCCCATTGGACTGTAGAATATGTCACTACAACTGATGGCCTTTCTTAAAATTCTTGCTTTTATTCTTCTAACCTTCCTGACTATGGAGAGTAAACATAAAAAAAGTGTTACCATCTTTCTTGGATAATTTTAATTGTCCATTTTTCATTAATTAACCCTACTCCTATCACATCTTCAGGTGTTTCATCCTTGATCACTAAGATTATTTTGTCTTGTCTCACTGCTATTCCACCATGAATTACAGACCAGCTACTTTATACCTTACCTCCTGAATGCAACAAATGTTCATTTTTTTATTTTAGGAGCTGTCACCTCTTTTCAGTTTTCATACACCCTTACTGACGAAATTATCCAACTCAAATTTCTCCAGGCTTGGGGCTGGCTGTTGCATGGTCATTAGCACAGTCTGAGCTTTATAAACCACAAGCTGGGAGTTCTGGTGTGGATGGATACGAGAAAGTGGAAATATCATTCTGCTTCTGAAAAAACTAGGCTCATACTACCCAAGCATATTACAACTGTAAAGTTAATGCCAACATTTATGAACCAATGATTCAGACAAATTATAAACCACTTTGCTAAAAATTACAGAAACGTAAGAGCCTGAAATACTAAAAACATTCCAAATACCAATTCTACTTCAAGAAAATCAATACTGACTACCTCCTGGTTTGATTCATGAAGATGGACAAAGTCTAAACCTCTCATCTGAATATTCATCTACTCTTGGTAGCATGTGATCACACTTCCTTATACTGTATACACAAAATAGCTACATCTTTAGAGTAAGAACATCACCTCAAGAATATGGATACTGAGTCCATTTATATCAGCACCTACCTTGGCCAGACTAGCTGTAAATAGTACGCATTCATAGAGTTCTCCCATCTTTTGTAGAAAATCATCTACATATGGTCGTTTCAACACATAAACTTGGTGGATGGTTCCATCAATTTCCACAGGAACTATGAAATCAGCATTGCTGATAGGCTGTAAAAATATCAAAATTATTAGCTGTATACAGTATAGAAATTTGCCAGTATCAAAGGCAAAACAAAACTCTGATACACTGCAAATAGAATTAGAATACTTATTACTAAACTTATACCATACATACAGAACATAAATACGTACATAATAGATATAGTACATATAAAATCTTTTACAGCCTTTTCAAGCTTTCACCAAATTCTTCTTCTTCAGCTGGAGCTAAAATTAAACATCTATTCTTTAAGCTTATTTTATTGCTCCACACACTTCTAGACAGTTAGTCTCAATGTCAACAATGCAATGACTGAAAAAATATGAGAAGGCAATATTTATGCAAAATTTTGGGGTTGAAGGGAGACCATCAACCAATGAGAAATCAGGGTTAGAGAGTGCAACATGTTGAAAAACACTAAAAACTCTACAACTGCCTTCAATTCTAAAAAGCTGATGTGGCTGCTGGCTTCCTATGGCTGCATATTTGGAGGGAGCTTCTTTACTCTGGTATCATGTGGTGTCTCATTTAGATTTGGATATCCAAAAAATTTCCTCTCAGGGTATCCTGCCGAGATAAATTCTATAACACTTCCAAAACAGATTCTTTACATCTGACAAAGTGGTGGAGAGGTGTCGGGCTCACGTAATCTTGGGGAATTTACGGAAGGAAAATATTTTCATTATAAAATTAAGTTTCATATATACTTACCGAGTAATTACATAGCTATAGTTTCAACTTGCGCGGCAGCCTTCATTTAAAAAATCGCGGTAGCACTTCGATGCTTCAGTGAAGGTGACGAGCCCTGCCCACTAAAGGGAGTACTGGAAATGACTTAGCAGAAAACTTCATTCTGTTTGTGCCCTTATGTCCATGAGAGGGGAGGAGTGCAGGCTCTGACTTTGTAATTACTTGTTTTAAGTACATATGAAACTTAATTTTATCATGAAAATATCATTTTCATATAAGTAACTTACCAAGTAATTACATAGCTGAATCCCACATTGAAAGGGGTGGGATACACGGACATATTCTATTCCAAAACACTAAGGCATGGTAATGACTTTGAAACAGAGAAACTGTGAGCATGGAAACAATGCTTGTCATTTCCTTATGTGGTAAGAGAGCTACTAATGACTTTGAAACAGAGAAACTGTGAGCATGGAAACAATGCTTGTAATTTCCTTACGTGTAAGAGAGCTACTGCAGGTGAATGTTGCCTCTGGTTGGTGCTCATCTTAACCTGTAGTGGCATAGGGCGCCCCTACTTAAGTGGGAGCTTTGCAACGAAGGATAGGACTGATGGCTAGCAAAGCATATGTAAGTGCCCTGCCCTGGGTGCAGTACCAATAAAAAAAAAACAACCAGACAATGCTTTCACCTACACTGAAAACACCACAACCCATCCTCTCAGACTGGTGGGTACCCCAGGTACATTGTACCGCCTGGCTCCAGAAAATTTGACATCCTACTTCAAGGCAAAGAGATAGTAGGAGAAAAAGAGATTCCTATGCTTCCTCCACCAATACCATGCCAGCCACTGGAAATGGCCCCAAGGTACTGCAATTTTCAAAGACTGTTTCAACTTCTTTCAAATAGTGAGACACAGAGATCGGTTCGTACTTCCAGTAGGCTGACTGCAGAATGGAAGTGAGGGACATATATGCCTGAAAGCTCATAAGGCAGAGACTGCCCTGACGTCATGAGCTTTCACTTTAATAGTCGACAAAATGTCCTCCTGAATCTGATAGTGCACCTCAGAAATGAAGCCTTTGATGAAGAAGGACAATGCATTCTTAGTCAGAGGGCAAGATGAGTTCTTGACAGGGCACCAGAGGTTACTGGATGGTCCTCTAGTCTTCTTGGTCCTGCTCAGGTAATAACTTAAAGCCCTATCAGGCTGAATGGAGAAAACACAGGGCCAGGGCTTGGAAGGGTCCTTGTTCTTGGTTAAAAATCCAAGTTACGGTAAAGTAGCAAACTGCGTCTCCTTGTGAAAAAACCTACCCTTTATCGATGGCTTGGAACTCACTAATATGTTAGCAGTAGCCATGACCACAAGGAAGAGAGTCTTCTGAGAAAGGTTTCTCTAAAAAGAAGTAAGGGATTCAAAAGAGGGATCTGTCAGCCACTTCAACACTACGTCCAGGTTCCAGGAGACTGGATCTCCCTGCCTTGCTTAGACGCATCAAAGGACTTGACGAGGTCATTAAGATCTGGGGTTGATGCAAGATTCAGGACCCGTGTTTAAATACTGAAATACAGCACGATACTCCTTAATAGTGGAGGACAAGAGATTTCTAGATCTCCTCGGGTAAAGGAGGAAATACGCAACTTGGGTCACAGGCATCTCAGTTACTGTAACACTTTTTTTTTTTTTTTTTAATGAAACTTCAATCTTTTGAAAGGTTTCTTAAAGTTCATTTTCTTGTTGTTTGACCAATTACTGTAAATAATGAGTGAAAACGTGCAAATTTAGCAATCGATGTGTCATGGGCAATATTTTACCCTATTAAAGATTATATTTACGTCATGGTCTTTTGTATGTACAGTATACTACTACAGTACAGTACTATATTGTACTGGATGCAGATTAGGGGGACAGCATGTAGCCTAATTTTTTTTATAACAAATACCCAGCCTTGGTTAAGCTAATGCTTTTCTTTCAGGTGAGACAAACACTGAAATTGGCCGTGCCCCTGGACTTAGCAGAATTACTGTTCAGTCTACAGTCAAGGATAAGGAATGTGTTTTACACCACATGAAAGGTGGTGCTCCAATGATGGCTGTTACTCATGGTGCTGTTACTACTAGAGTAGGCAAGCAACATAACCCCAATCTTGTGGAGATGGAGAAGTTATTGATGGTCTGGCTCGAAGACTAAAACCAACGAAATGTTCCAGTGTCCCTTGGTATTATTCAGGAGAAGGTTAGGCAGTTGTATGGGGCAGTAGTGCAGAAGAGAGGGGAAGGTAGTGGAAGTGAACCAATTGTAGCCAGCAGAGGCTGGTTTAATTGCTTCAAGGTTCATGCAAATTTACAACCATTCGTTGTAGGATGAGGCTGCTAGTGCACATGAGGAAGCAGCACAAGGATTTCCCAGTTGTCTCACTGAAATCATCAGCGATGGAGGCTATACTGCTGACCAAGTTTTCAATGTGGATGAGACAGGGAAGACAGCACCAGGCCCCCTAATTTCAGTAAGGAGAGACTGACTTTACTTCCTGGGAGCAATGCCAGTGGTGACTTCAAGCTGAAGCCCTTGTTAGTGTATTTGGCTGAAACTCCACGGGCACTTAAGGGAATTTTCAAACCTCAGCTCCCTGTCATTTGGAAGTCTTAACAAGAAAGCCTGGGTCACTGTTTCTATCTTCAAGGAATGGTTTAATGATCACTTTATGCCAGCAGTTAGGAAGTACTTAGAGCAGTTGGAGGAGAAGGGCCTGGAATTTAAGGTCCTGCTGGTGTTGGACAATGCCCCTGGTCACCCTACTAATTTGGGTGAGATTTATCCCAAAGTGGAGGTAGTCTACCGTCCACCAAACACTACATTAGTTTTACAACTCTTGGGCCAGGGAATCATTGCTAGCTTCAAGATTTACTACACCAGGAGGGCATTTCGCCATGTTCTCAGTGTCAAAGAAAATGGCAGTTACAAGCTGGATGTCAAGCAAGTCTGGAAGGGCTACAGTATTTTAGATGCTGTCAAGAACATTGAGACTTCTTGGAACGAGGTCAAGAAATCCAATTTGAATGGGGCCCGGAAGAATATGTCTCCAAATTTTGTGATGGACTTTATGGGCTTTGAAAAGGAACAGTGTCTTGATGCTATGAGAAGGTACATTGTTCAATATAGCAAGAAGCTCAATTTGGAGGTGGAAGCTGAGGATGTGAACAAGCTGCTGGAATCCCACAGAGAGGAGTTGTCAGCAATGGACCTCATTGAACTAGAGAAGCAGATGATCGAGGAGGAGGAAGAGGCACCAGCCCCAAAGCCCAGGGCATTAAGTGTTATGGGCTTGTCACAAGCTTTGGCCCACTTTGAGCAAGGGCTGGTAATGATCGAGGAACAGGACCCTAATGTGGAAAGGTTCACGAGGAACAGGACCCTAATGTGGAAAGGTTCACGAGGAACAGGGCCCTAATGTGGAAAGGTTCACGAAGTTTCAAAGAGTAATTCAGGATGCTCTAACCTTTTACAAGGAGACTGTAAGGGAGAAGCAGATGAAAAGAAGCATCCAATTTAAACTAGAGATTTGCGGCTTCAAGAGAAAGTCTCCAGCACCACTTGCCACTCTTAACCCAGGTAAGGAATTCTCCACTTATTTTTTTTTTTATCCACTGTACAGTACATACAGTATTGTATTGTATATAAAATGTTTTATAACTTGTAATATATTTTATACAGTAAAACTGTTACAAACACATTACTACATTACAAACATAGTACTGTAGTACACTTTACAGTACTACTGTAATTTATACTACAGTATGTAGCACATTGCAAATATCCCAATCATTTTTATAATTTTTATTATTGCAGAATAAATGTCCTATCCTGATTTCACTGCACCTGATGTAGTAGAATTATCTCCACCAACCTCTTCTGGTAAGGAATAATTCATTTTTTTTATTTGTTTTACTGTACATATGTAAATTGTTTTATACTGTAAAGTACTGTACAATATAATGTACAGTACAGTACTGTTGCATAACCTAATTTTTCTCATTATCATTCCAGTATTGAGCCACCACCTTACAAGTACATGTGATGACCCTCCACTAGCACTAGTAGACCCACCAGCCTCTCCAGCTCTATCTGGGAAGGAATTCTTTTTTTTTTTTTATTTGTTTTGCTGTAGTACCTATGTAAATTATTTTATACTGTAAAGTACTGTACAATATGCTGTACTGTACAGTACTAATATATATTTATATACTGTACAGTACACTGCTGTTACATAACCTAATTTTTTTCATTATCACTCCAGGACTGAGCCACCACCTTCCAAGTACTAATGACCCTCCAAGTGATGACCCTCTCCTAGTAGTAGACCCACCAGCCTCTCTCTATCTGGTAAGGAAGTCTTTTTTTTTTTTTTTTATTTGTTTTACTGTACGTAAAGTGTTTTGCTGTAGTACAGTTACACTGTAGTATATACTGTACTATTTCATAACCTAATTTTTTTTTACTGTCATTCCAGAACGGAGCCGCATGTTTCCAATGACCCAAATTCCCTTAATGAATCCTTTGAAGGTTTCCCAAGTCAGTCATCTGAACCCTCTTCAGCTTCAACGGTACAGTACGGTAATATGGAATTCTTCACTTTTTTTCATCTAAATGGTTTTATAAATTCTTGTAAATTTCAGAAAGAAACATGTGTACTACAGTAGTACTTTACAGATTGTGTCATTATTCCAGATCCGGAAGTTATCCCCTCCTCCCAGCCCAACTCACTCTCTCTGGCTGCATCAGATACTGAGATCCCATCCTCAAACCCCTACTCACCAGACTTTGTACTCCTCTCAATGTCCATCAGGTAAGGAATTCTTCATTTTTATTTACTTTATTTTTAGGCGTACAGGACTACTGTATAAATTTTTTTAATTATGTTACAAAAGACTTACTGTATGTTTACAGGTACAGTGTAGTATGCATGTATGTACTACTACTATACTACTGGATTTACAGTATTGTATCATTTTTGTCTTACCATTCCAGACTCCCAACCACAGGCAGATTCCACTTCTTAGCCTGTCCATCCACAATAATACAGTATAATGCCTATCCCCGTACGCAAGCCAACCACTATAATTAGATAAGGAATTCTTCTCTTTAGTTTTATAAATTGTTATACTATAAAATAGTACTGTACTATACAGTATTGAACTGTACTAATTTTAATACTGTGTACATATTTTAATCACAGACTAATATGTGCACAGAACTCATCAGCAACTACAGTAAGTATACTGTATACACACGTTAAGTGCATCTCCATCTACCTATCCAACAGTTTCCAGGGGATATGTAGCATGAAAATTTACGAAAAAAAGATAAGGAAATACCTGTACTCACTTTTTTTTTCATTCGGTATATATACTACTGTACATATACATGGTATTTAACAAAATTATAATTTTACTATAGTAAAGTATGTACTGTACTTTATTACTGTACTACTGTATATATACTGTGTACATTACTGTACAGTACAGTACTAATTTTAATATTTTCATTACAGACTATGTACCTACTGTAAAGGATACTTTAGCATCTACAGTACTATACAGTATAGGTGTTACGTACTGTACCTTGTAATGCACTTCGCTATCTCCCACAACCTATCCAACAGTACATCTTTCAAAATCACTGAAAATATGTAAGGAATTCTTCACTTTTTTCATTTTCATACATTTTATTATAGCTTTATAAAATACTTTCCTTTATAGTTGCATGCAGGACTGTACCCGTGTATACTAATACATAATAAATTTTTACATTCCAGAATCCCCTGAAAAATGGTTGTACCAACATTTTACCAGGGGTTATGAAGCACAACAATTTCAAAAAGAAGATAAGGAAATATTCACTTTTTCCATTTGGTATACTGTACATATACTACATGGTATACACTATAACAAAATGTATTTTTACTGTATGTAGTACAGTATGTACTACTCTTACTTTTAATACTGTACTGTACAGTACTACTTACTAATTTTAATATTTTCATTACAGACTAATATACAGACTACTGTACAGAATTCTTCAGCAACTATAGTATAAAGTATACTAAGTGTTATGTACCCTAACACGTAATGCACACTACTATACAGAATTCTTCAGCAACTACAGTATAAAGTATACTAGGTGTTATGTACCCTAACAAGTAATGCACATCTCCATCTCCCACAACCTACCCAACAGTACATCTTTCAAAATCACTGAAATTTACTATGGAATTCTTCGTTTCTTTAAATTTTTATACATTTTATTATATTGTTTTATAAAATACTTTCCTTTCTATAGTTGCATACAGGACTGTACAGTAGTGCTGTGTATACTAATAGAGTACATAGTAAATTTTTACATTTCACTATCTCCTGAAAAATAGCTGCACCAACATTTCACCAGGGGTTATGAAGCATGAAAATTTCGAAGCAGGAAGTACATAAATACTCAATTTTTTCAGGTATAACAAAATGTATTTTTACTGTACAGAAGCACAGTATGTACTGTAGTATACTCTACTTTAATTAATACTGTATATATTCCTGTACACTGTACAGTTTTAATTTTAATATTTTCATTCCAGACTAATACAGTATGTTCCTACTTTACAGAATTCATCAGCAAGTCGTAATACCCTGCACATACTACAGCAGTTGGATTACAGTACTGCTATACAGTAACAACATGGAATGAAGGTTGGATTACAGTGTTACTATATAGTAACAACACAGAATGAAGGTATGTACTTATTGTAGAAGACACCCAAAGGATTAAAGGTAAGGCTTTCATCATTTTACAATACAGTATATAGTACTATAAAGTACTACTGAAATAAATCCTATATATAAAATATAGTTTTAATTACCAGTTGTCGGCACTGTACAAGTATTTCGTCGCCCATAGACTTTATTTTTGGTTATCAGTGATCTTCAGTTATAGTTGCAACCAAGAATGGAACCCCCGCCGATAACCAGGGACTGCCTGTACCTTCCACTTAAGCTCACTTGGCACCAGGTGCTTGACAGCAGGCACCGGGCGCTCGGGCAATCATTACATTCAGCACCAGTTCCTCCTTACTACATTACTGCACCCTACATTTACTGCAAATTACATGTCTCCTTACTACAAGACTTATATGAAGATTTGACCAATCTATTTTGCAACCTTCGCTACAGTAGAGAAAACTAGATGAACTTAGATCAGACAGAATAACAACAAAAACTGGAAAACTTATCCTGAAAGCTATCAAAGCTTGAAGGCTACTCAAAATATGCGATAATACTTCACTGAAATCCAGCCATACAACCAAAAATCTGTAAACAAAAGCTACAGCAAACCTCCGATGTTAATCGAGAGCCGACAGAAACAGAATGAGGTTTTCTGCCAAGTCGTTTCCAGTACTGTTAGTGGGTTGGGCTTGTCACCTACACTAAACTATCGAAATGCTACCGCAATTTTTTAAATAACAGCTGCTGTGCGAGTTGAAACGAAAGCCATGTAATTACTTGGTAAGTTACTTAATTGAAAAAAGTGAACAAGTGAATTTTCTGCCCAAAAATCTTACTACTAAATATCTTATTTTAAAGAAATGGACTGATAATAACAAAAAATACATTACTTAATTGGTAAATCATGGAACTCTTCAGTAGAGGCCTTTCTCCGTACATTTGTGATAGGGAATAAAAAAACTGCTACTGTACGATAATGTAGTGCTATCACATTGTCACAGTACAGGCAGTCCCCCGTTATCGGCAGGCTTGGTTATCGGTGATCCAGTTTTTCGGCGCTTGTCTGGCGGTGAAAATCGGCAGTTTTCGGCGCTGACATGCGCTGATTTCTGCTTAACAGTGCTGATAATCGTGTACTGGGACCAATACATATCTAACAGAGGTGCCGATAACCAAAAATCAGCAATTTTCAGCGCTTATCAGAGCCAAAAATCCCCAAAAAAGTGCTGCGATTTTTGCTTATTTCACGCCGTCGGAACAGAACCCACGCCGATAACTGGGGACTGCCTGTACTCAAGTTTAAGTAAACCTTAGCTGATAAGAGAAAAACCTTCAAACATTAAAAAAACGTAGAGAATGTGAAAATTTCTACGTTGGTTCTTCAAAGAAATTAATTCCTAGAGAAAAATGTTTAATTACTTTCCATAAGATTATCAAACTCATCATTGTCTCCTCTGAAGGAATGCATTATAAAAAGCCTCTGCAAAATTATGCCACTCATCTTTCCTGTACTTTGAATCCCTCAAATCTCCACTCATATCCAACCTGTCTCAAAGTTCTTGTCCAAGTAGGTCTGGGTCTTCCAGCACTTCTGATGCCAAAAGGTCCCCAGTTGATACTGTAGGGTTCTACACGGACCCACACACCATTCATCTCACCTGGCCAGCTGATCTCACAACGAGATCTCCGCACACCTAGCACACATGTACAAGAACCACACCAGATGTCACTCATCCTTTGTACATATATTTGTGTTCATATTATTGTTATGTTAAATGTATCATTCTTGGCATAAGCATTACAGTGTCAGAATTCCAGCTATATGTACCATAACTTCATTAATGTTTTGTATATTGATATATGTATGTCTTTCCATCCTCCAACAAACACAGTTGGTTGTACTCTGACCTCTGTTTTGTTTGACTTGTGTTAGGCACTACATTTCCGCTCAAAAGAGCTACTGACCTGTCTGTTTGTTGTCTGAATAAATCAGTAAGTTTGTAAACTTGGCCTTTTACTCATGCCTTCGCTACATTGGTGACCATGGAGATGTCCAGCCCAGCCAACCCCAACGATGACAGCCTCTCCAACAACAACGTCGCCTCTAACTCCATATGTCTGCCCCCATTCACACCCCAAAGCCCAGAAGCTTGGTTCTTCAGGGCAGAGACAATCTTCTGATCGAAGAAAATAACCTCCTCAGCACGTAAAGCAGACGCCGTCCTCGAATTCCTGCCAGACGACATTTTCAAACAAGGCGCAGAATGGCTCCCAGAACTGCAAACCTGTCACCTACGAATCACTGAAGGATCAGCTGAAGTCATCCTTCAGCATGCCAACCGCCCTAAGAGCCAAGAAATTCCTGAACAACATGGAGGCAGCCATTGGAGACGAGCAACCATTGCATGTCTACAAACAGTTGCGGCAGCTCGTAACACTACCAGCCGCAGATGGCCAACCCGAGTCAACCCTGGACCTGGTGAGAGTGGTCCCCTTCACAAAACTGCCCCGTCAAAGAGTGGCGGCCATGCCCAACACCTCTACTCTGACCTCTGTTTTGTTTGCCTCATGTCAGGCACTGCATTTCCACCCGCAAGAGCTACTGACCTGTCTGTTTGTTGTTTGAATAAATCAGTGAGTTTGTACACAGAGCCTCTTACTCATGCCTTTGCTACAACACTATCACATGCCATTTGTTACATCATTATCTAACTTACACATATGGAACTTGAGCAACATTCCTTTCACTCTATCTTCATCATACTACCCCTAAGTTTAATCTTACTTCTGCATGTGGCTGCTGCATGCAATTTCAATCTACTTGGTTTTCAAATATTATTCAGCTTGCCTACCATTTGATTTACCTATTTTAGTTTTGGTGAATTCCATCTCGAGAGAACCTGCATTGGATATCACTGTTCCTAAATACTGTAGTGTATTTTAAAGACCCAATCTCCTTAAATCCTTCTCCAGCTAGTGTCCATTCATGACTCTGTGCTTACTTTGTCCTTATCATTTCTTTTTTTCTTATATTTATTGTAATTCTGTCTCTTTAGATTTAAGACAAGCTTTGTAAATTTTGTGGTGACTTGCTAATTATTACAGCATCACATGCACATTTTGAATCTCTAGTTTCTATTGTTACCACCAATAATAAACATTCTCTTCCAATCTTAGGCCACTCTTTTCATTATAAAATCCAAGAGAAGGGCAAACAAAAGACATAACATTCCCCGTAACACCTTACATAAAGCTAATTCAGACAACTTCATGAACATAACTTGGCATATACACTACTCCATTCAAGCACAGTAATTAGTTTTATATATCTAATGGAAATTCCATAAAAATATACGAACTTCCATAACATTAGTCTGTGGATGCTGTCATTTGTTATTCTTCCTAATTCTAAAATTCAAAGGAAAATTACAATTTTATTCATGGATAGGGGGATGGGTTATCATTAAACATCGCACTCGCACAAGAGTTAACTCAACATAATGATTTCTCAGTGTTTGTAAGTTTCCTGACTATGTTCATATAGGTCATCAGATCCTATGTATAACTCACAAAATTAAAATATCACCAAGATCAGTGTACAATAATCAACAAGACAAAAGGAAGTAAAATACAATACTATTAAGCAAAAATGAAAGTTCATTATCTTACCTTAAATGAGGAGTGTACCAAAGTTTCATCAAGGTCAATAACCATGCACTTCTTGTGCATATCTCGATGGCTGACGGAGGGCAACAGATGTCTCTGAGGTCCTGTTGGTGGTGGTAAATGAGTATATGGGGGCACATCCTCTGATACACACACACCATTTTGGGCAGCGCTTCCTTCATTCTCAGCAGAAACACAACAGCAGAAGAGGGTGCGGAAGATACTCATTTTTGGCTTTTTACCACCACTCTGACTTCCTGAAAGGCAACAAGAATTTCATGAGTACTTATTATATTATATAGTAAATATTTATCAGATACTGAGAGTGTAAGTATTCTATGATGATTTCACCACAGTGGAATGAGATTTTCCTCGTTGAAGCCCTTCCATTCTTATGTCAAACATTTAAGGAAGTATATAGCATAACCACATCTGCCATTTCTCTTCCTAGCTTTCAAATTATTACAGCAATGATGTTCAAAATTTTAGACAAATATTGTTCTATATAAAAGAATCTTTTTGGCAGGATAACCTACATAATCATGAGAGACCGGAAAGTCTTATTTTACAGACTGCTAAACTCAAGCCAAGCTCTTGGATAAAAGTTGAATTACTGCAGATTGAACAAATTTTAATAAATTCTATCTATGCCAAAATCCAAGCTGAGGAAAACAAGGTGGTACAGAATGTATATGATAACCCAAAGTTTCACAAGCTTGCAAATATCAAACAGTAAACAATAGAATTGGGTCTCAAAGTAATCGAAACCCTTATCACATCACCAGAAGACTTTGTGAATGCCTATCACAGCAGCACTCATCCATATGCTGTACTGCATTCAGCCCAAGCCCCAAAGATATGAGGATTCAACTACAATTTTCAACATTAGTGGTAATGATTTCCTGCCACTATAAAATATTGACTTATAAGAGAAGTGACTGAAAAGAAATTGGCATTCTTAGAATTACCACAGCAGCCAGACCAGACCACTTTCTAACAATGCCACAGAAATAATGCAAAAGAGAAGTGAGGACACCCATCACTTTCCTGTGGTGAGAATCATTAACAAATAATCACTACTGCAAAAAGTTTCAAACATGCAATCATTTGACAGGCACGAAAACCAGACAGCAAAAGCTCTCTCCCAAAATCATACTGTCCCATACCATTAATATTACTACACTTTACAATATTTGGATCATAATGATGATTATTATGGAAACAACCTCATTTGATGACATTGTGCCACAGGTACTTGGTTTGGTTGGATTTTTACAGTGATAAGTTTAGTGGTCTTTACTAATACAAATTTACCACCTCTGCATCCTTATCAAGATATGACACCATACCTTATCAATTTTAGGCATAGAGGTGGATGATATCTTGGGCATTTGCCATTCTTTCATCATGATGCTCTATACCAACAATCTTTCCTCTTTACAGATCTGCATATACCATAACTATTGCAATTACAGTGCTATTATACTGTATTTAATCATTACTACTACAACTAAAAAAAGGCTGGCCTGACTACAGTTACAAGGGGATGGCCAGCGGGAGATGTGGTGGGGGTTGAGGGCGAGGGGAATTATGAGTCACGTCATCAAGGAGGACGACAGCGGGCTGGGAATTGACATATGAGGTAGGGGTGTTGACGGTGAGAGGAGAAAGGCTTCTGGTAATTCAGGGAAGGAAGTAAGGGTAGAGAAGGTGTCTGTAACAACCTCATCAAGGGATGAATGATCAGACTGGAAGTTCCCCACAATAAGCCAATTTTGAGATGACAACAATTCCCTGGCAAAGTCCACTTGGGGTGATCAATGTCAGTGGTTACTGAGTTGTCCATTTATGTTTCCTGCTAAAGAAACATCATCAATCCTCTGGATTAAGGTGGGATTATAGAGAGAGAGAGAGAGAGAGAGAGAGAGAGAGAGAGAGAGAGAGAGAGAGAGAGAGAGAGAGAGAGATTTTTGGTTTTATTTTTTTCGAGAGAGAGAGAGAGAGAGAGAGAGAGAGAGAGAGAGAGAGAGAGAGAGAGAGAGAGAGAGAGAGAGAGAGAGAGAGAGAGAGAGAGAGAGAGAGAGAGAGAGAGAGAGAGAGAGAGAAATGTCTCAAAATTTTTTCCCTTTCTCAAGTTTACTTACAGTATTATTTGGAGTACCTATTTTCATCATATCAATCCATTCTGAATACGTTTCCACACGACTCCCTCTAATCTCATTTAGGCCTACTTCGGGAACACCACATCTACCCAGGATGCCTTCTATTTCCTGTCATCTACCTTTACATTCATATCACTTAGTACAACCACAGTTTCTTGTTCTCCAAACAAGCCAAGAAAGTTTTGGACTGCCAAAAACATTCTTTTCCTTTCACTCTTTTCCCCTCCCAGACCATATAACCCTTGCCCCCACCACAAAGCTTTTACTTTAGTCCATTCAGTCTTAACCATACAATTCACCCTTAAACGCCAAGCCTCTATTTACAAAAGTGTCTCTCGTATGCCGGCGGTGTTCGGGGTTAGCGCCGAAGAGGAAAAAAAGTTTTTTTCAAAAAATCACAGCAAGCTAGTTTTTAAAATTAAGAGTTCATTTTTGGCTCCTTTTTTTGTCATTGCCTGAAGTTTAGTATGCAATCATCAGAAATGAAAAAAAATATCATTATCATATATAAATATTGAAATATATGACAGCGCGAAAAAAAAATTTCAATATATAATTGTATACAAATCGCGCTGTGAGCAAAACAGTTAAAGCTAATGAGTTATTTTTTTTGTATTGTACACTAAATTGCAATGATTTTGGTATATAACAAATTGTAAAACGATCAAAGCAAAACAGAGAAAACATTATCATAAAATGATACATGAATTCGTAACGAGCGGACATAAAAAATTTTTAAAAATTCACCATAAATCGAAATATTGTGCTAGAGACTTCCAGTTTGTTGCAAAATGAAGGTAACTGATTGAATATTACTAGACTGTAAGTGTTTCAGCTTACAATTGCAGGTTTTCGACCATTTCGGTCAAGTTAAGGTTGACCGAAGGTCAAATTTTTTCTATTTATCGTGATTTATATGAAAATATTTCAAAACTCATAAAAGCTACAACCATGGGTTATTTCTTGTTGTATTCTACATGAAATTGCACACATTTTCATATATAAAACTTTATGTAACGGCTATTAGAAAAATGGTGCAAACATTACGACAGTGACGAAAGAATTTTTGAGATTTTCGGCTGAGTTACAGCGCGCGGAGGGAAGGAAAAAGTTTTTCTCAAAAATTCACCATAAATCGAAATATTGTGCTAGAGACTTCCAATTTGTTGCAAAATGAAGGTAAATGATTGAATATTACTAGAATGTAAGAGTTTTAGCTTACAATTGCGTTTTTCGACCATTTCGGTAGAGTCAAAGTTGACCGTAGGTTGAAAATTTAGCACATCGTGATTTATATGAAAATATTTCAAAACAGATAAAAGCTACAACCATGAGTTATTTTTTGTTGTATTCTACATGAAAGTGCGCACATTTTCATATATAAAACTTTATGTAATGGCTAATATAAAATGGTGCAAAAATTACGACAAAATGACGAAAAAATTTCTGAAATTTTCGGCTGAGTTACTGGGCGGACGTAAGGAAAAAGTTTTTTCAAAAATTCACCATAAATAGAAATATTGTGCTAGAGACTTCCAATTTGTTGCAAAATGAAGGTAAATGATTGAATATTACTAGAATGTAAGAGTTTTAGCTTACAATTGCGTTTTTCGACCATTTCGGTCGAGTCAAAGTTGACTGAAGGTTGAAATTTTTTGTAGTCGACGTACGGTACGTCCACTCGGCACCCGACAGACAATTTTAGTCGACGTACGATATGTCCAGTCGGCGTCTAAGGGTTAATAAACCAACACATTTAAAGTCTTTCACCCATCCCCCCGAGCTTTTTAGACAATACAAAAACAATTCCTTCCTTAAACACTCCAGTTACTCCAACCAAAACACTCTTTATTCTTCCATCCCTGCACACACTAGCTTTTTATTTTTGTCTTACTAATGCTAAACTTTAGCTTTCCTTACACCAATCAGCTTATCATATATTTACTCTCTTCTGCTCTAACATCCACACCCTTCAAAACCTAGTGACTTATTCACTGAATTTTTTGCCATGTCAATGCAAGGAATGGCACTGGAAAAACAATGAACCAGGCCATTTAGAGTCGTTAGCAAAATGCAGAGCAGCAGGAACACTATCATTTTAATTTTTAACACCCCACAGTAGAGAAAATCATGGCTACCAATAGTTTCAACAGCGGGGGATCATGTATCACTCAAAGAATCCACAACCTATGCCTTGATATATACATACTGTATGTAATATATATATATATATATATATATATATATATATATATATATATATATATATATATATATATATATATATATATATATATATATATATATATATATATACAGTAAACCCCCATATTCGCATTCTCATGATTCGAGGATTTCTCTATGGAACATAAATATACACTATTCACGGAAAATTCACCCATTCACGGCATTTTTCAATGAGAAATATTCACTAATTACTGTATTTTCATATCATTTTCATGACTAAATGCACTTTTTGAGATTAACTTAAAATACTCAGGTACCCAAGTAGTGCTCAAAGTTACAATAATTCGATTTTGTGATGGGGTAAACAATTACTACCAATATGACAATACTGTACAGTATTTATAAATATTTTTAAATTTCGTGTGGGCACACGCAGCAGCGTACAATCAGGCAGCGAGAGAGACCAAATTACAATAGACTAACTTCTTTTCCTCCATCTCTTTATCCCATCTTGTAATTAAAAAAAGTAAAAGAGAATGATAAAAGTATTGTTAGTAACATACTCTTGCGTAAATGCGTACAGCCATAAACAACCGAACGAGAAACTTGTTTTGCTTATAACCAAATCGGATAACAACAGCTGTTTTGCTTGTATTTCAACCATCATACGGTAGTAAACAAATGACGTTAAGTAAAATAGGACTGATATATTTTTACATTATACCCTTATTCGCTATAGATACAAGATTGGCAAGGAAATATACTGCTAAATTTAGGCTGCAAGTTGTAGCTGAAGCTGAGAAAACAATGTTCAAGCTGCTAATGACTATAAATCATCGTGCATCAGCAACATGGATGAAACTCAACCGTACATAAAATTAGAGAGAAAGTATTTTAATCAAAACTACTGGGCATGGAAGAATACACATTACTGCTGTTTTCATGCCGATAAAAGACAAATACGGAAAGCTTGTATTATGATGAAATCAAGTGAAAACAGACAATGGAATCTTGATTTATTTTACACAAAACAAACATGCCCCCAAACGGCCAGCATCATCTATTAACGAAAAAAATAGCTAAATTAATTTCACAATGAGACGTATTTAAGTTATACTTCGACTTAAAACACTTTGTATAACAAAAAATAACCTTGCCCATATAAATAAAATATCTATGAGATTCATTTACACTAACTACAAGCAAGAAAGCGCTCTGAACAGCGTTAAATACGGCAAAATAAACATACCGTGTAATCAATTTCCAAACCAAAACAAAATCAATAGAAGAATGTATACAATATTATTGGATACAGTGAAGTAAAGCATAACATTTTAAAAGATCCATGGAAAAGATGCATATTCATTATGCTGATGTTTGTGTAATACATTATTAATATGCGAATATAGAGTACAGTATAATGTAGGCTAGGCTACCGTATATGTATACAATATACCATAGTGCATGCTAAGCTAATTCTTGTTTGTTATTCAATTTCTCTTTGTATTGAATTATCATAAGTAAATCCACATGAACCTCCAGAATCAGCTGATATTAATAATTACTATACCGTATATGTATGGAGTATACTTTATAGTGTAGGCTAGGCTACCACATAAGTATACAGGCAGTCCCCAGTTTACGACAGGGGTTCCGTTTTTACGCCACTTCATAAACCGAAAATCGTCGTAATGGAAAAATCGTTGAAAATAGTAAAAAATCCTTAGGAAACCTTACTTTTAATGCTTTGGGTATATTGAAAATGATGTAAACTGCATTTTTATTGAGTTTCTCATCAAAAAACCTCCAAATTTTTATTATTCTGCCATTTTGGAGCCATATTTCTTCCGTTTGATCGGCATACGTAACGGCCCTTTTCAAATATTGGCTATTCATCAAAAATTATTTCCTTGTTTACGACGCATGTTCTGGGATTACGACGCCAATCCAAGGAAAGAAATATGGCTACAGAACAGCAGAATAATCAAAATTTGGAGTTTTTTTTTTATGAAAACTCAATAAAAATGCAGTTTACATCGTTTTCAATACGCTCAAAGCATTAAGAGTAATGTTTTCTTATGATTTTTTATGATTTTTGACAATTTCTTGGCTTACAACAGATTTCGGCTTACGACGCAGCATAGGAACAGAACCCCCAGCCTAAATATATACAGTATATATATATATATATATATATATATATATATATATATATATATATATATATATATATATATATATACAGAAAGTCCCCAAATTACAACAGAGATCCGTTCCCTACGGCTTGTTGTAAGCTGAAATCCAGTGTAAGTTGGAACCATAATATTCATAATAATATTTCAACTCAGGCCACACACAAAGTAGAAACAATACATTACACATGATCTAGATACACAAGATAAAATCATAAAAATAACAAGCAAAAATACAGTACCTAACATTAATAAACAATTTATAAAAATGAAAAAGTGAAGAATTCCTTACCTAAACAATTTATAAAAATGAGAGAGAGAGAGAGAGAGAGAGAGAGAGAGAGAGAGAGAGAGAGAGAGAGAGAGAGAGAGAGAGAGAGAGAGAGAGACTCTGTCACATGTCAAGATGATTGACAGCTAGGCCTACATCCCTCCCCTTAAGTGGGAGACTTCATAATAGTAAAAGATTGGGAAAAGTAAAGAATTGTGCTAAAATCTTACCTAATTTACTATATTTTCCTTAATGAATTGATATTTTGCTGTGTTTACGTTAATATGAATAACTGAAAATTAGTATAGAAATATTTTATTATACCCTGTATGCCTTACACTAAAATGCTTGTAACTGGCTGCTATTTTAATATTTGCCTGCCTATTTTAATAGTTCAAACACCAATACTGTACATTATAAGAAATAATGATAAGTTGAAGATTATGTAAATCATACAGGTACTGTATATCCACATAAATTACCTAGTTATTGAAATGCAAAATATTGTAATTATATAGCAGGGGAAATATGAAAAAATGAAAGACAAAGTAACATAACGTTTATCTATAAAACTATACAAAACAAATAAACATACATGTTACATATGCACAAAAAATCTCTCTCTCATCTCAGTGAGAGAGAGAGAGAGAGAGAGAGAGAGAGAGAGAGAGAGAGAGAGAGAGAGAGAGAGAGAGAGAGAGAGAGAGAGAGAAATACAACTCATACACTAGTGACAGTACGTACACAAAGCATCTGAGCTACAAGTGATGCTATTGGCTACTTCCAACCTATCTAGCCAATAGTATGTCATTGTGGAGAGAGAGAGAGAGAGAGAGAGAGAGAGAGAGAGAGAGAGAGAGAGAGAGAGAGAGAGAGAGAGAGAGAGAACAGAGTTATCTTTACAGAAGTAAAACAATTACAAATGTCGGGATGGTTTTTTTTATACAGTACGTATTAGGATGATAATATATCAATATTGATGGATTTTACTTTAAACATTTGACTGATACTTTGCTGTGTTTACATTAATATTTCAAAAGTAGTAAACAATAATATTTCAAAAGTAGTAAACCATTTTTTATCATAAAAAATGCATTTAGTCACAAAAATAAAATGAAATTACAGTAATTAGTGAATATTGCTCTAAGAAAAAATCACTGTTGAGAGAGAGAGAACAATAACAAACAAATAGAAAATGGGCCGAAATTTCTTAGGCGCAATCGAGTTTTTTGCACAGCTTATAATCAAGGCCACCAAAAATGGATCTATCTTTTGGTGGTCTCGGTATAATGCTGTATGAGCTGCAGCCCAAGAAACTTTAACCACAGCCAGGTGGCGGCCTGTCCTCTAATGGTGCCAGAAGCACAATTATGGCTAACTTCAATCTTAAATAAAATAAAAGCTACTCAGGCTAGAGGGCTGCAATTTGGTATGTTTCATGACTACAGGGTGGATGATCAACATACCAATTTGCAGCCCTCTAGCCTCAGTAGTTTTTAAGATCTGAGGGTGGACAGAAAAATTGTGGACAGACAGACAAAGCCGGCACAATAGTTTTCTTTTACAGAAAACTAAAACTAGTACCCAGCCTAACACCGCCCAGCACAGTGTCGTAACTTCGGAATTTTGGTGTATGCTGGAACAAGATTTTTTAGGAATAAGATCTTAAGCTCAGAACAGCGTAGGTCGAGACCGTTGTTGACCAGGGACTTCCTTATACTGTGTGTGTGTGTGTGTGTGTGTGTGTGTGTGTGTGTGTGTGTGTGTGTGTATATATATATATATATATATATATATATATATATATATATATATATATATATATATATATATATATATATATATATATATATATATATATATATATATATATATACACACAAACATATATACATACATACATGCATACTAGCTGACCAACCCGGCAACCAATAAACTCTCTCTCCACTCTAACTCACTCTTTCCCTCTTTCTCCTCTGTAATGTCCTCCCACCCCTCTCCCTTTCCTCTTAGGACAGTTGCTTCCATTACATTGCCCCGCATTTTTGACATTTTATATTTCACCCCTTCTCACCCTGGGGAAACTCTGAATGTCAACTGATAAACTGTCTCTCCAACTCTCCCTCACTCTTTCCCTCTTTCTCCTCTCTAACATCCCCTCCACTGTCTGTTTCTCACTTCCTCTCCCTCTCACTCTCTCCCTTTCCTGTTATGATAGTTGCTTCAATTACATTGCCCAACATTTCTGACATTTTATATTTCACCCCTTCTCACCCCCCTTCCTATCGGGGCTGAACTTTGACTTAACAGGCATCAGGATTGTCACTATTCACCTCAGTGGCCTTAAAAACTATGTATTAGACACTAATATCTGTCGCTTTCGGTTATTTTTACGTCACCCCCTTCCCCTTTTGGTGCCAGTGACCTCTTACTCCCACAGTATTCTTTTCCAGGTAGTAAGTCATATGTATACCAAGTTTGGTCAAAACTGCTCAATGCGTTTCAGAGTTTATTTAGTTATTAAGTCTGTGGGCAGAACCAGCCCCATTTCAGGGAAGCCCTTCCTACCCCCAAAACCCCGCCTGGTGCTCTTTAGTGCTAGTGGTGTCTTGCCCCCACAGTAATCTTTTCCAGATAGTAAGTCATATGTATACCAAGTTTGGTTGACACTGCTCAATGCATTTCTAGAGTTATGCTGAACACACACATCCATATATATATATATATATATATATATATATATATATATATATATATATATATATATATATATATATATATATATATACACAGGTTCACAATCCCTTATCCCAAACCTCAGAGCAAGCTGTTTGGGTTTTTGGATTTTTTCAGATTTCGGAACTGAAGGTTGCTCCTTTATGCACATGCATATTTCATTTCCAATGATAACATGAAGTAACACTTAAAAATACACAGCATAAAAAAGAACTGCAATTTGCGTATATAATCACGTATCATCTGATTTTGTGTATCATGAGATCCCAAAACATGATTTCATTACATATAATATCACGTACAGTGGAGATGCAATTCGTTAGATTATATGCAGATATGCATAATACGCAGGATATACTAGGCTAGGCTTCCTATGCCTGTCTCATTTTCGATAGATTTCACCAATTATGGTTAGGTAAGTTAGCTTTCAACTAATTAATAGGCTTATGAACAAAAGTTCATACATTCAACCAGGTTTACCAAATTTGTGGCTTATGTAAGAATTCGTGACTATTTCTTACAATTAACAACCACTTGTCACTGCACGCAAAACACTGGAATAAACAGCAGCAAATATAGACGTAAACAACAGACTCGGCAAACAGCTGTTTGCCGATGTTAGTTGCCGTAACAAACACACGTTTATTAAGAGTTGCGTTACAGTTGTCTTGTTAAAAACTTGATTATTTTCAATGTAATACCATAAATAAAAATAACTACTTTTTATTCATCCTTCACGCAATGGAGAAGTAGGTGTTAAAGTATGCCAGTAACTTCACGCAGCAGGTAGTATAGCTGAGCATGAAGAAACGAATTTTGGAGCAGACTCCAGAATGTTTTGGAGGCAAAAACGTCTGAAACTGGCAAGATCACACATGTACTTTATTTAATTTACTACGTTTATAAATAATGTAGTTAATACTTTTAAACCCAGCTTTGATAATTCACGAATGAAACCTATTTCTGAATCAAGTTTCATTCGGCAACTAAGGTGATGTCGGTATAACGCAATCAGCTGATTACTGAAGAATGTAGATAAAACCAGAAGGCAAATGGCACATGATCGCTCTGTTCACATTTTGTAATACGATAACATGGTAATAATACATGCAATATGACTAGATATAGTAAAACAACAGTTTTATTAAAATTATCATTATTCTCAATGCAACTATTATTCCACTTTTCCTAATGGATATCTGTCAATGTAACAACCTAACAAAGACAGTAGTCTCTCTCTCTCTCTCTCTCTCTCTCTCTCTCTCTCTCTCTCTCTCTCTCTCTCTTTCCATTTCATCGACCGTAATACTTACTGTATGATGATGCTCCGACATCCACTAATAAATTCCGGTTTTTAGAATTCCGGATGAAGCGATTGTAAACCCGTACCGACATAAACATCCGAATCAAGAAACAGCTGACTGCCGACGTCATTTACCGAAACTATCGAGCTTTTATTAAGAGTTGCGTTAAACGGTGGCGTTCGTAAGTAAAAATAAAATCCATTTTTATTCAACTTTCACGCACAGGATATCTTAAGAAAGAATACCAATAAATTAAAGCTGCGCGTTATAGCCGAGGCTCAATAAAACGAATAACAGGCAGAAGGTAATGTCCGAAACTGGTGAAATCACACTTACTTCTTATACAATGAAGTAATGTGCTCGTTATAAACCTAACTTTGTTAATTTACAAAAAAGAGTATCTCCGAATTATATTTCTTCTAGCAACTGATGGCAATGAAGATGTCGGTAGTACACAATCAGACGAGATTTTGAAAATGTAAATGGTATCAAATGCAAATGGCGTACGATGACAATGTTTATATTCTGTAATACAGTAACAATGTGATAAAAATACATGCAATACACTGTAATTGGATACAGCAAGCAAAACAACCTTTATTTAAATCATCATTATTATAAATATAGTTGTACTGTTAACTTTGCAAATTATCACTTTTCTCCAGAAAATACTTCATTTTTAGAGCTTTTTTACATGCTTTTATTTAACTTCTGCGTCTGTCCGCCTGTCTGTTCGAGTGCAATCTTGTAACTCAATTTTCGACCTACTCCCTTCGTCCAAGGGACTTCAAATTTTGCATGGTTACTCAATCCCGGTGACAATACAACCTTACATGCTCAGTTGGTCATCAGTGACCTCTAGTGACCCTACAGGGACCTCTACTAGTATATCTCAGGATTTGCATGAAAATCTTCGGATTTTTCATACCTTCTTTGAATCGGTAGAATAAGTTAAAAACTCTACGGATTTTTCAAACTTTCTTCGGCTCGACAGGATATAATTTTTTTTATTTAGTTATAATCATAAATCGGTTACAATTTGTCAAAAAATAAAAAGTATTAAAATGTAATAAAAAGTAAAAATAATTTTTTGAGAAACACCAGGATTTTCTTACAATTAATCATGTGTGCAAAAATAAAAGCGTGGGTGCCAAACATGGAAGGAAATGCTACAAGAAATAAAAAAAATATACTTATTTTCTTGTAGCATTTCTTTCCATGCTTGGCTCTGATGCTTTTAATTTTGTAGATATGATTAATTGTAAGAAAATCCTGGTTTCAAAAAAATATTTTTTACTTTTTAGTGAATTTTAATAAAAGCATGTTTTAAACTTTTTTCTATTTTTTTTATAATTACAGATAAGAGATCATAAACCTGTACATATTTTATAATATATATATACTGTATATTCGTGTATATTCTTTACAGTATATACTGTTCCGATTACAATTAAAAGCACACACATATATATTTGACTCACACTGGGATTGAACCTTGGTCTTTCAATTGAAAGGCAAAGCCAACTGAGCCACACGTCATAAAAGAAGTTGGAATCTATAATAAGTACCACTGCACCTAAGACTATTAACAGGGCAGGCTTACTGCCGAGAATACCAGGGAGTTTCACCCAACTTACCCGACCCAACAGTGATCCTACTGACACCTTTTCATTCGAATTATTTCTTCCGAGTAAATGTCATGGACGTAATCAAAACAGAATCACGTGTGGAACTGAAATAAATTTCTGACTCACATTGGGACCGAACCCAGGTCTTTCAATTGAAAAGCAAGGGCGTTGCCAACTGAACCACACAGGTCATAAAAGAAGCTGGGACCTAAGTACCACTGTGCCTAAGGCTTTTACCTGTATGGTTCACTTGGCAGTGCCCTTGCCTTTCAATTGACAGACCTGGGTTTTAATCTCCATGTGAGTTAGAAATTTATATACATATATATATATATATATATATATATATATATATATATATATATATATATATATATATATATATATATATATGTGTGTGTGTATAACCACAGATACTGTTGAACACTGAATTCACTATACCTTGGGAATAACTTACAACTAAGGGAAATTATCAATGATGAGTGCTTCTGCTAATACAGGCCACGGCAGAAACTCTTATCAATTATAATGCCTTGGGGTCTGCTTAAGTTATTCTCAAGGTTCAGTGAATTCAATAACAAAGTTAATTGCTTTATATATATATATATATATATAGAGAGAGAGAGAGAGAGAGAGAGAGAGAGAGAGTTAAAATTGCAGAAGTTGCGGCAGAGAGCGACACTTGCCAAAAGAGCGTGTGCGCGTGTATATGTATATATTTAACTGTGGAGGCAAACAGCCAACGTCTTTCCCATTGGCCATCTACAACCAACGAACGCAGCCTTTCCGTCTTTCCAACACGCACACACGCATGCACACACACACACACACTCAAAACGCGCGCACGCTACTAAGCTCGAAAGACTAAATGGACGAGAGAGAAGAGGAGAGCAGGATTCGCTGTCAGGGAAGATTCCTAAAAAATAATAATAATAATAATCTACGGTACGCAGAGACTTCCAAAGCAAGGCCGATTGACAGATTCATTTAAGACCACCGAACTGGACGAATGCCAAAGACCAGGAGCAGCCCGCCCGCCGACAGCGCAAGTAAACCGTCTGCGAAAACAATTCACAAACAAAAATGACCGACTTCTCTTTCGTCACGTGGTTGGTCTCGCAAATCTCACCCGTAAAATGAAATATTCCCAGGCCTTAGGACTTACTTCACAAAAATTCACAAGGAATCTTTCCGACACGTCCATAACACTAAATAAATATGGAGGATAAAGAAAATAGAAACGACGACTGATGTGTGAGCGAGAAAAGTTTAATGAAAGAGCGAGAGCCATTCTTGATACCGACACGAATGCCAGCAGAAATAGCTGTTACAGACAGCCAGAAATACTCCTCGATCCCGGCAGCCAAAAGGCTTACTTACCCTTTACGAACACTAGGCATCATTTTTTGTTCTTTTCCACACGTTTACGAAAATAACAGCTGCCTCTTCGCGGTAACGTTCTATAAACATTGTCATCACACTGCAGACAAGTACAAGCACCTTAAAGGTAATGGGATTATTTCAACAAGGAAATCAACACTGTTATCGAACTGCAACAAAGCGAAACACGGAAAGTGTGGCAGCAGCACTTTCAGATGTCACTTCTTGACCTCACATTTCATGACGGCTTTGTCTTCTCTGCCTTATCAATCCCGCTCAATATTTGACAATCGATTCAGACGCATGAAGATAAATACAAACATAAAATAAATAACTAAAATTGACCGAATCTAAAGGCAAAACTGGATCAAACCACTAGGATATGAGCGTGAACTAAGAGCAGTATCACCCCTTAAAAAAAAAAAAAATCTCTACACATTTACAAAACACCAAGATCTCCAAACGTCATTTAGGCTACCTTCAGAACTATCTCATTTACTAATATGACGCTACAAAGACAAAAGGGTAAACACGAAACGAAACGCCGATTTCTTCTTCCTTTCTCCCTAAAAAGCATCCGATTCATTCGCCATGCTGTCACACTTAGAAAAAAAAGTTTCGTTCAGCCAAAATCTCGTACTCGCATGACGATTGCAAGAAGAGGGCGCTGCTGTGATGTCAAGCAATAAGATGACGTTAAAAATCATTCGCAAGTGGCCAGTAAGTGATTCACTTGCGTAGAGAGTTGTTGCGTTAATCCTTTCGTATAACTTCAGATGTACGAGACTTGGTAAAAAAAAAAAAAAAAAAAAGTCGTCATGTCTACATACTGCTTAGTTCTAAACAAGACAAATATTTTGGAAGACAAAAGAAAAGGGGGGGAGGGAACATCATGGGAAAAAATGGATTTAATCTGGAAAACAAAACTAGTTCCCAATTATACTTTACAAGTTATGAGATATAAAGAGAGGCTAGTAAAAGGACTGAGTAGTAAGAAAGGGCCTATAAGCTTCTGACGGGGTTATTATTCCAGTCGATAGTAAATTCAGAGGAATGCTATGGGGATAATCCCTACAATAAAGTCAAAGGCCTCCATTTCTTCTCCACTCCCTCTCCCTCTGCCTCCAACTTTTTCAAATGACTTTGGTAGAGGTTCTTATGTATATCCTTGTCCTGAACAGACGTTCTTCGAGTACGAGAATCTTAACATGGCCAGGACCATGAATGTGGGTGGCAGAACGGCAAAACAGACAGAGAAGCAAAGCAATTCCAATCAACCAACCGACTTTGTCTGACCCTAAGTAACTTTTGTACCACGTGCGAGATTCCGCATGCCAGCAATTCGACGCGAACGCCAATACAAGACTTTCCTACTCACGCGGCCATGTGAGAGCACAGGACAACTATTTACCCTTTCTTCTCCTGTTCGAATTAAGGGAAGGAGGTCGTGTTTAAAAGACGAACGAACAGACAAACTGAATGCTGATTTCCCTACCAAACGGAGAAGTGGCCTTTAACAGCTAGCCACACACACACACACACACACACACACACACACACACACACACACACACACACATATATATATATATACATACATACATACATATATATATATATATATATATATATATATATATATATATATATATATATATATATATATATATATAATGTTGATTTCCCAGAAAATGAAGATGTGGCCACCTTTAACAGACAGAAATGTTGATTTCCCAGCAAACAGAGAGCTGGCTTCCAACTGGCTAACAGACAAGTTGAGTTCCCAGCAAAAGGAGAGGTGGCCTTTAACAGACAAATGGACAAGTTGATATCCCAGCAAACAGAGAGGTGGCCTTTAACAGACAAACAGAGATACTGATGTCCTAGCAAATGGAAAGGTGGCCTTTAACAAACAGAAATGCTAATTTCCCAGCAGAGAGGTGGCCTTTAACAGACGGAAATGTTGCCTTCCCAGCAAACAGAAAGGTGGCCTTTAACACACAAATACAAATGTTAATTTCCCCGCAAACGGAGGCGGTCTTTAACAGACAAATAGAAATGTTGTTTTCCCAGCAGAAAGGTGGCCTTTAACAGACAAACAGACAAGTTGATTGCCTAGCAAACAGAGAGGTGGCCTTTATTATTATTATTATTATTATTATTATTATTATTATTATTATTATTATTATTATTATTCAGTAAACAAACCCTATTCATATGGAACAAGCCCACAAGAGCCAATGACTTGAAATTCAAGTTTCCAAAGAATATGGTGTTCATTAGGAAGTAAGAGGAAGTAAAGGGAAATACAGAAAGAAGAGATCCCACTTGTTAAAAAAAAAAAATTAATATATTTTTTTTTAACATGCTTTTTTCCCATTTTTTGTATGGGGTAAGCACGATGCCTTCTTTTGAAGGACTTTGATTTGGCTTTGGGGTAGACTGTAGTCTCGATTGGCTGCCCTGCCTGACATCGCTTGGACCCCTAAAAATGTATTAAAATGCAAGGAGAATAGTATTAGGGTATGGTAGTAATGCCTTGCATTTTTGCTTGAACCTCATAAGTTCCAACTGCAGAACATCCTGTTCCACAGTCCAACGGTGTGACGAATAAAGAACAAATAGACATGTTGGTTTTCCAGCAAACAGAGAGGTGGCCTTAAACAGACAAGTTGATTTCTCAGTAAACAGAGAGGTACCCTTTAACAAACAAAGAGACAAGTTGATTTCCCAGCAAACAGAGAGGTGGTCTTTAACAGACAAATAGATAAGCTGATTTCCCAGCAAATATAGAGGAAGCCTTTAACAGGCAAACAGACTTGAGGATTTCCCAGTAAACAGAGAGGTGGCCTTTAACAGACAAAAAGACAAGTTGATTTCCCAGTAAACAGAGAGGAGGCCTTTAACATACAAGTAGAAATGTTGGTTTCCAACAAACAGGGAGATGCCTTTAACAGAGAAATAAAAATGTTGATGTCCCAGTGAATGGAGGTGGTCTTAAACAAACAAACTGATTTCCCAGCAAACAGAGAGTTGGCTTTTAACAGACAAACAATTTGATTTCCCAGTAAATGAGCAGTGGCCTTTAACAGACATATAGAAATGTTGATTTCCCAGCAAATGGAGATGTGGCCTTTAACAGACAAACAGACTAGTTGATTTCCCAGCAAACGGGGAGGTGGCCTTTACCAGACAAACAGGAATGTTGATTTCCTAGCAAATGGAGGGACTGCCTTTAACATAAACAGAATTGTTGATTTCCCAACAAACAAACTGGTGGCCTTTCACAGACAGGTTGATTTACAAGTAAATGGAGAGGTTGCTTTTAACAGACAAATAGACAAGTTGATTTCCCAGCAAACAAAAGGGTGACCTTTAACAGACAAATAGAAATGTTGATGTCCCAGTAATCGGAGAGGTGGACTTTAACAGAAAAACAGAAATCTTTATTTCCTGGCAAACAGAGGGGTGGCCTTTAACAGACAAATAGCAATGTCAATATCCCAGTAAACGAAGAGGTGGCTTTTAACAGGCAAATAGACAAGTTAATTTCCCAGCAATCGGAGGTGGCCATTTTACAGACAAATAGAAATGTTGATGCCCCAGTAAACAAAGAGGCAGCCTTTAACATAAAAATAAAAATGTTGATGTCCCAGTAAACAAAGAGGTGGCCTTTAACAGCCAAATAGAACTGTTGATTCCCAGTAAATGAAGAGGTGGCCTTTAACAGCCACATAGAACTGTTGATTCCCATAAACGAAGAGGTGGACTTTAAGAGACAAATAGACAAGTTGATTTCCCAATAAACAGAAAGATGGCCTTTAAGAGACAAATAGAAATGTTGATGTCTCAGTAAGCGGAGAGGTAGCCTTTAACAGACAAGTAGAAATGTTGATTTCCCAGCAAATAGAGAGGTGGCATTTAACAGACAAACAGACTTGTTGATTTCCCAGCAAAGAGAGAGGTGGGCTTTAACTGACAGAAATGTTGATTTCCCAGCAAACAGAAAGGTGGACTTTAACAGACAAATAGAAATGTTGATTTTCCCGCAAATACAGAGGCAGCCTTTAACAGACAAATAAAAATGTTTTCCAAGCAAACAGAGAGGTGGGCTTTAACAGACGAATAGAAATGTTGATTTCCCTACAAAGGAAGAGGTGGCCTCAACATACAAATGGTAATGTTGATTTCCCAGCAAACAGAGAGGTGGGGTTTAACAAATAGAAATGCTGATTTTCCAGCAAACACAGAGGCAGCCTTTAACAAACAAATAAAAATGTTTTTCAAGCAAACAGAGGTGGGCTTTAACAGACGAATAGAAATGTTGATTTCCCTACAAAGGAAGAGGTGGCCTCAACATGCAAACGGTAATGTTGATTTCCCAGCAAACAGAGAGGTGGGGTTTGACAGACAAATAGAAATGGTGATTTCCAAGCAAAAGGAGAGGTGGTGCTTAACAGATAATTAACAAGTTGATTTCAACGTACCAAAGCAAACTTCATTTGCTGGGACATTTGCTGGGAATATAAAAAGTGAAGTTTGAAAAAAAAAAAAATAATTTTCAATAAAAATAACTCACCATACCTGACTGTGTTGTCACAGAACGTCTAAATCGAGCGCGCAAGTTACCAACCTGCAGAAAGATTAAAGAATTTTAATATAAACTTGAATTTAAACACTATTATCATAAACTTTTCAATACCTAAATTGATAAAGTACATGAGAAGCAGCCACCAATATCCTTAACTTTAAAAATAAGAGTGATAACTACCCGAATTATCTTAGCCAAGATTATAAATTGTGTGTGTGTGTGTGTGTGTGTGTATGTATGTATATGTATATATATATATATATATATATATATATATATATATATATATATATATATATATACATACATACATACTTACACACACATATATATACACACATTATATATATATATATATATATATATATATATATATATATATATATATATATATATATATATATATATATATATATACATAATATATAATTATATATATATATATATATATATATATATAGACACATATATATATATAAATATATATATATATATATATATATATATATATATATATATATATATATATATATATATATATATATATATATATATATATATATATATGAATGTCTTTTACTGTAATATATATAGTATATGAAGATAAAGGCCCGTAAAACAATATTTGAACATTGCAACCAAATACCCTTGTAACATTTCATCTGTCCATATTTTACCAGTGAACAGGGGCACAGAAGGGAGTGCCCGAAATATATGGTTGCAACGTTCAAATAGTGTTTTATGGGCCTTTTTATCTTCATATATATATATATATATATATATATATATATATATATATATATATATATATATATATATATATAAAAATTTCAATGGGGATACCCTTCCCAAGCCAAGTTGTCTTTCAAGAACCTTGTTTTTCAAAAAACTTAAAGTAAAATAATTTTATCTCACTGCTGACACAAACAGTCGGTCGTGGAGAAATTGTTCTTCTCTAAATCTCTAGTTATTATTCCCTTGATGGCTTTTTTTTTTTTTTCCGAACTTGCGACTGACTTAAGCCCTTTTCCAGCTTACTAAACTGCCCTTGGAGATAATCCCTGCTCGTCCGATGGCGGAAGTGAAAGTCGGATGGACCACATGACGCACAAGCAACCCACGAGGCCAAAGCCATTACCATGTAGTCAACAGAGCTACCCACGAGGTCAAAGGTAGCTTGCCAAAAGCCATACATCTCACGATAGAGAACGGGCCACACCTTGGAGAATGGGAAAATGAATCCAGCAGAAGGCATAAAAGGGACCACACCATTTGCGCTCGACAGAGACGCACCTGGACGCAGATCCGACACACACTGCTCCTTGACCGTCGCTCCTTCAGAGCCTGTTCCCCCCAATGTGGCTGCCTATCCAGTCCAGTATCTTTCCAGTGCTAATTCCCAAATATGGCCCCCTCTTTGTTGGTACAGCTATGAGGACTCATCTCTCTTGAATAAGGTGAAGTGCCAGGAATCTGTGGTTTACTAGTCAAGCAGTTCTTTTCTTGTGCTAATCATTTTCCGTTTTCCAAACACAATTCTCCTATAGACTTGACTTTGTTATTAACTTGTGCCCATAAGTGGTTGTAATGGGGTTTTATAGCTGAGGAATCTTGGTGCCATCAGCACACCCTTGAACCTGTATTGACCTAATTCTGCCAATTAGTCACATGCATTCTCCATTGCAGACAGAGTTTTCTCGCTGTGGATCCTTTGCTTCAATTGTGATTTATTGCCATGGTCAAACCACTGCAATGTAATCCTCAATGCCATTAAATTGCAATTCCAGCACCTTCAGTTATCACCTTTTCATCATAATTTTGTGCTCCAGCAGGACCCCATTTACCTGTCTTAATTATCCCCATCTTCTGATTTTGTGTAAATATGTGATTTTAGTTAACCAAAGAGTTTATCTCAATTTTCCCTTTCTACTTAGGCGCTCAGCTCATTACCTTTTCTTCTTATGCTCTACTAGTCCAGGAATTTTAGTCAGATCAGCCTCATCCCCTGTGGTAAGTTACTACCACCTATACAGGCAGTCCCCGGTTTACGACGGGTCCCGCTTACGACATTCCGAGGTTACAACGCTTTTCAAATATATTAATCGGAAATTATTTCCCGGTTTACGACGCATGTTCTGGAGTTACGACGCGTTGTACTTCGATCCGACAGAAGAAATATGGCTCCAAAATGGCAGAATAATCATAATTTGGAGTTTTTTTAATGAAAAACTTAATAAAAATGCAGTTTACTTCGTTTTCAATGCACCCAAAGCATTAAAAGTAAGGTATTCTTATGATTTTTGACGATTTTTCGGTTTATGACGATTTTCAGTTTACGACGCGGCGTAAAAACGGAACCCCTGTCGTAACCATCAGACTGCCTGTATATATATATATATATATATATATATATATATATATATATATATATATATATATATATATATATATATATACAGGGTGTTTCAAAATTAGAGCCCCCTCTACAGCGTAAACTAAAATTGATATGGACAAAAACAAGAGTAATTCAGAACAGGTATTTAAATTTTTCTCCGAGTATTTAATATTTTGTGTGGCCTCCATCTGCCTGTACCACAGCCTGCATTCTTGAGGGGTATGATTTCAGCAAATTGCATAAAAGCTGAGACCCAAACTCCACTTCCCTGAGGACTTCGGTCACCTCTCTTCGCAGGTCATCAAGGCTTGGTATACCGTCATAGTTCACTGTGTGTGCTTCACCAAGGTCCTTTAAGATACTACCAATGTTTTCACACACATTAAGGTCAGGGGAGCTACCTGGAAATTCACTTGACGAGAAGAAATCGATACCACTGTTTCGAAGCAGCTCCTGTGTCTGAAGAGCCTTGAAACATGGTGCCTTATCATGTGAAAATATGACTTCTTCAACAGATAACACATTTTCAGGATCTTTGAAGAAAGGAAATACTCCACCAGTAAGCACAGTTTCTCTGAAGTATTCGCCATTCCATGACTGTCCTTTTTCTTTGATGATCCACATTAACCGTTTGGCTGTGAAACAGAGAAAAATTCCCAAACATTCAGGAAATTTCACAACTTGGCGACAGCGCATGTCATCGCTGATATCATCCAACTTTGCAACCCAAATGATGTCATTTTTATGATTTGGCTACCTGATTCTGTAAATGAAGAATTCATCTGATGCGGCAACATGGAGAAAGTCAGCTTCATCCCAATCTTTAAGAAATGAACCACAAAACCATACACGGTCTTCTCTCTGTTGCTGAGTGATGTTGGACTTGCTGATAACATGAAATGGCTTGATACTAAATTTTTTCAACTCATGATATACAGCACTATAACTTCTCTTCTTTCCCCTTTTTGTTTCTAGTTCAAGCGCCAATTTACTTAAAGATTATCTTGGTCTACCCACTGCCTCAGCTATGATGTCTTTTGACTCCTGAGAAAGGACTTCAGGCCTTCCAAGATTCTCACTCTTTTTGCAATGACAGTCATAAGGATTTTTGTTCCAGTTTCTTTTAACAAAGGATTCATCTCTTTTAATGTATTTAGCTATCTAAGAACGTGAAATGAAGGATGCAACAGCTTCCCTGGCCTCTCTGAAGGTTATAGCCTGGATTCGGTCAATCCATCTGATTTCCTCCGAGTCGTTAGCCATGGCTGTATCTAACTCCGTCACTCAGTCTGAAAATACAAGAAATGTAAAATGAAAAATAGCTTAATAGAAACTTAAAATAATGTACTTGGAGATAGGCTATAGCAGAAAACTTCATAACTTTCCATTTGTTCCGTGGAGGGGGCTCTAAATATATAAAAATATATATATATATATATATATATATATATATATATATATATATATATATATATAAAATACCGGGTGTTTAAAATTAGAGCCCCACCCCCACTCCACAGAACAAATGGAAAGTTATGAAGTTTTCTGCCATAGCCTATCTCCAAGTACATTATTTTAATTTCTATTAAGCTATTTTTTATTTTAAATTTCTTGTATTTTCAGACTGAGTATATATTATATTTATATATTTCATATATATATATATATATATATATATATATATATATATATATATATATATATATATATAATAGAGCCTCGGTGGCTCAGTCGGTAGAGCAGCGCCTAGGACTTCGACAGGTCCGTGGCGCTGGTTCAAATCCGCAGCCGGCTGGTCAGTGAAGGCGGACACTTTGCTTAGACACCCGGGATTACGTATGTAATCAACGGATAGGTTTGCTGAAAAGCAAATGGGTGTTACAGACTAATACACACATAAACAAAGCCACTCCAACATCATCTAAAAACATAACAGACACCTCACACGTCTCGAACTATCGACCTACCCGCCCAGTTCTCCTCGCTGCTTGGGAGAAAGGGAAGTGGGGATTGGCACAATACACGTACACATCGTTACTGGGGTCTAAGCGATGTCAGGCAGAGCAGCCGATCGGGGCTAAGGCCTTCACCAATGCCAAATCAAAGTCCTTCGTAAAGGAGGCATCGTGCTTACCCCATACACAAATGGGAAAAAAGCACGTTAAAGCAAAAGAAGAAAAATATATATATATATATATATATATATATATATATATATATATATATATATATATATATATACATATACAGGTAGTGCTCGAGTTACGATAATTTGACTTATGATAATTCACTTTTGCGATGGAGTTAGCAATTAATATCGATACGACAATATTTTGAAAATACGTATTTATAAATTTCGCGGGCGACTGGCACAGGCAACAACATACAACCAGGCAGCGTACGATGTACGATACGTTGGCCCGGGAGGCTGGAATAGGTACATTAACCCTCAAACGCCGAGCCACTATTTACAAAAACGTCTCCCTTATGCCGGCGGCGTTCGGTGAGTTAGCACCGAAGCGGAAAAAAAGTTTTTTTCAAAAAATCACAGCACGCTTAGTTTATAAGATTAAGAGTTCATTTTTGGCTCTTTTTTTTTGTCATTGCCTGAAGTTTAGTATGCAACCATCAGAAATGAAAAAAAATATCATTATCATATATAAATATTGGAATATATGACCGAAAAAAAACTCATAATTGTATACAAATCGCGCTGTAAGCACAACGGTTAAAGCTAATAGTTAATTTTTTTTTAGTTGTACACTAAATTTCGATGATTTTGGTATATAACAAATTGTAAAACGATCAAAGCAACACAGAGAAAATATTATCACAAAATGATGCATGAATTAACGCCGGACGTAAAAAAATGTTTTTTCAAAAATTCACCATAAATCGAAATATTGTGCTAGAGACTTCCCGTTTGTTGAAAAATTAAGCTAATTGATTGAATATTACTAGACTGTAAGTGTTTTAGCTTACAATTGCAGTTTTCGACCATTTCGGTCGAGTTAAAGTTGACTGAAAGTCGAATTTTTTCTATTTATCGTGATTTATATGAAAATATTTCAAAACTGATAAAAGCTACAACCATGAGTTATTTTCTGTTGTATTGTACATGAAATTGCGCACATTTTCATCTATGAAACTTTATGTAACGACTAATATAAAACAGTGCAAATATTACGACAACGAGACGAAAGAATTTCTGAGATGTTCGGCCGAGTTACCGCGCAGACGTAAGGAAAATGCTTTTTTCAAAAATTCGCCATAAATCGAAATATTGTGCTAGAGACTTCCAATTTATTGCAAAATGAAGGTAAACAATTGAATATTACTAGAATGTAAGAGTTTTAGCTTACAATTGCATTTTTTTACCATTTTGGTCGAGTTAAAGTTGACCGAAGGTTGAAATTTTGGCAGTTATTGTGATTTATGTGAAAATATTTCAAAACTGATAAAAGCTACAACCATGAGCTATCTTCTGTTGTATTCTACATGAAATTGCGCACATTTTCATATATAAAAGTTTATGTAACGACTAATGTAAATGATGCAAACATTACGACAACATGACGAAAGAATTTCTGAGATGTTCAACGAGTTACCGCGCAGACGTAAGGAAAAAGTGTTTTTTTTAGCAATTCACCATAAATCGAAATATTGTGCTAGAGACTTCCAGTTTGTTGCAAAATGAAGGTACATGATTGAATATTACTAGAATGTAAGAGTTTTAGCTTATAATTGCATTTTTTACCATTTGGTCGAAAGTTAAAGTTGACCGAAGCTTGAAATTTTGGCAGTTATCATGATTTATATGAAAATATTTCAAAACTGATAAAAGCTACAACCATGAGTTATTTTCTGTTGTATTCTACATGAAATTGCACACATTTCCATATATAAAACTTTATGTAACGACTAATATAAAACAGTGCAAACATTACGACAATGTGACGAAAGAATTTCTGGCGCGGACGTAAGGAAAAAGTTTTTTCAAAATTTCACCATAAATCGAAATATTGTGCTAGAGACTTCCAATTGGTTGCAAAATGAAGGTAAATGATTGAATATTACTAGAATGTAAGAGTTTTAGCTTACAATTGCGTTTTTTTACCATTTCGGTCGAGTCAAAGTTGACCGAAGGTTGAAATTTTGGCAGTTATCGTGATTTATATGAAAATATTTCAAAACTGATAAAAGCTACAACCATGAGTTATTTTCTGTTGTATTGTACATGAAATTGCGCACATTTTCATATATAAAAGCTTATGTAACGGCTAATACAGAACAGTGCAAAAATTACGACAAAATGACGAAAGAATTTCTGAAATTTTCAGCAGAGTTACGCAGCGGGAGTAAGAAAAAGTTTTTCAAAAATTCACCATAAATCGAAATATTGTGCTAGAGACTTCCAATTTGTTGCAAAATGAAGGTACATGATTGAATATTACTAAAATGTAAGAGTTTTAGCTTACAATTGCGTTTTTTCGACCATTTACGGTCGAGTCAAAGACTTGACCGAAAGTTGAAATTTTTGTAGTCGACGTATGGTACGTCCACCTGGCACCCAACAGACAATTTTAGTCGACGTACGATACGTCCAGTAGGCGTTCAAGGGTTAATTCAATGAACTGACCTCACTTGCTCTTGTTGTGTCGCAAGTTAAAATTGGTCAGTGTTTGTTTGCCATTTTTGTGCGTTTGTAAATACAGGTAGTGCACGAGTGACGATAATTTGAGTTCATGATGGAGTTAGCAATTAATACCGGTACGATAATATTTAGAAAATATTTTAAAATTTTGAGCGGGCACAGGCAACAGCATACAGTTGCCGTACAATCAAGCAGCAAGACAGACCAACTTACAATAGACCAACTTCTTTTTCTCCATGTCTTTATTCCATCTTCTAGTTAAAAAGGCAAGAGAATGATATAAGTATTGTTAGTAACTTTATACTCTTGCAAAATCGTGATTGAAATCATAAATAAACAACTGAACGAGAAACTGTTGTTTTGCTAATAACCGAATCGGATAACAACTGTTTTGCTTGTATTCCAACCATTATACGGTTAAACAATTACCGTAGTTAGCCTATGTTAAAAATGACGTTAAGTACAGATATATTTTTACACTATACCCTATCTGCTTTGGAGAAAAGATTGGCAAGGAAATATACTGCTACAGTAAATTTAAGCTGCAAGTTGTAGTTGAAGCTAAGAAAAGAATGTTCAAGCTGCTAATGACTATAAATTATCGTGCAGTGGCAACATGGATGAAACTCGACCGCAAATAAAATTGGAAAGTATTTTAATCAAAACTACTGGGCGTGAAAGAACACATATTACTGCTGTTTTCACGCCGATAAAAGATAAATACGAAAAGCTCGTAGTATGATGATGCAATCAAGAGAAATTAGTGACCGGAATCTTGATTTTTTTTTACACAAAACAAACATGCCCCCAAACAGCCAGCCACCAACGACATCTATTAACGAAAAAAATAGCTAAATTAATTTCACAACGAGACATATTTAAGTTATATTTCGACTTAAAACACTTCGTATAACAAAAAATATGTAAGTCCCTTATAAATAAAGTATCTAGAGGTTCATTTACGCTAACTAGAAGCAAGAAATGCCCTCTGAACCGAGTTAAATGCCGCGAAATAAAGACAGCGTGATCCATTCCCAAACCAAAACATTTGATCGCTATGATCGGAATTTATAATGCAAAAGCAATGTAAGAATATTTACAATTGGATACAGTGTAGTAAAGCATAACTTTTAAAAGATCCATGGAAAAGATGCACATTCATTACTTTGATGTTTGTATAATACGATGTTATGTGAAAACAGAATACAGTATAATGTAGGCTAGACTACCGTATATATACGAAAGTGCAGGCTAGGCCTTGTTTGTTATTCAATTTCTCTTTATACTGACTTATCATATCAATCTGCATTGAACCTGCAGAATTAGCTGACACTAATAATTACTATACCATATATGTATAAAGTATACTGTGTAGTGTAGGCTAGGCTACCATATATTATATGTATACATGGTACTGATTAACCTAGTGTAGGCTAGGCCATATTCGAGTTACGATTTTTTCAACAAACGATGGGTTTTTTGGAACCTAACCCCATCATAAGTAGGGGAATACCTGTACTGTATATATAGATATAGATATATATATATAAGCCTTTCTCAGTCCTTTAGGAATCCCCCTGGGTCCTAATGAAGTCGCAGGATGCCATGAAAGGACCGGCCAACAGTCACCTCTCAAACGCAGAAGGAACCTTCCTCCCCCCAGGAACCCCCAAAAATTCGTTAAGATACAGCGTCACCTTTACTGGCACCAATTGGCTGATAGGCCTATGGAGAAGTGCCAGAGCTAATCACGTCCAGGAGAGATGAAATCGGGGCTGTGAGGTACTAGAGGGCTGGAGGAAGATGCCCAAAGGCACCCCCTTGAAAAGTCAGTTAGGTTTCGTGCAAGTTAAG